>NW_027508920.1:18493333-19145000 GCF_051911475.1 Siphateles boraxobius | reverse complement strand
ACGACTAATAAGGTCAATTTGCAAGATATAAAGTCATAATTACAAAAAAAAAGTTGTAATGAGACAATCGAGAAAAATCATAATGTCATTGCAATTTAAGGTTGAAGAATGAGATGTAGGTTTGCAGTTGTGAAATATAAAGTCGCTATTCGATTTCCCTCTAAGCAAGAGCTGATGTCATCAATATTTTTGGTCCGATTTTCAGGAGAAAGCAAATTTTAAAAATGTCTATGTACTAAAAGTTTATTTTAATATTCTTTATATGTTTATCATTTAGCTGTAAACTAGCATATCGATTGCCGGATATGAATATTCATGCATTTAAATAGATGTTTTGGCCAGAGTGAAACAACATTGAGGATCATCTTGACTGAGCTGGACTGTGTTGAGTTATAAATAGAGCGGTGGTGATGTCACGCCTGTACACAAACACCCCCTGAAAAGTCTCTTTAAGTTTCTATTTTGGTTCATATGGGCGTGAATTTGTCTTATTCCCATGACATTTCACCTTTGAAACTGCTCATTTAGCCATCTATCTTTGTATCACTCTATTTGTGCAAAGGCCAAATGATGAATACATGTGTAATTATGCAGTGAAGGGAAATGTCAGTCTAACACACTTCACCAGCTGCCACATGACAGGCCCTCGGCCAACCCTCAGTCTGTGAATACACACTGTGTGAGGGGGCGTTTGCAAATAATGCTCTGCATAGCTACTCTTTTACTCTTCGTAATATAATAATTTTCTTCTCCTTCTCTTTCAGAAAAGCCAGAGCTGGTACAATGTAAGTCACACTTCCTATTCAGTGTGTGTGTGTGTGTGTGTGTGTGTGTGTGCGTGCGTGCGTGCGTGTGTACGTGTGTGTGTGTGTGTGTGTGTGTGTGTGTGTGTGTGTGTGTGTGTGTGTGTGTGTGTGTGTGTGTGTGTGTGTGTGTGTGTGTGTGTGTGTGTGTGTGTGTGTGTGCGTGTGTGCGTGTGTGTGTGTGTGTGTGCGCGTGCGTAAAACCCGTACTATTGATTGTGTGTCCACCTTGCCATAAATGTTATTATACAGTGCGTTCTTTGTGTTACAGTAACATGACATTGCTTGGGCAATGGAACAGGATAATTTAATTAAATTTATTTTATTAATTATTTAATTATTGTTTTATAATAGGGGTTTTGTTTGGTATTTTTAAATAGAGAATTACTTTCAAATTGGCTTTGCGTGTCAGATGTGAAGATTGACATGATTGAACGAGAATTATTGTTGTTTTAATAATGATTTACAGATCTGTTGCTCTTTCCTCTGTCATTCAGTGGTTCAGCTGCAAATATAATCGGACATACGATCTTATCAATTTCCTCATATTTTACATCCATGTGCCAACGTGACTGATTACAACCATACGCCTCTTCAAGTTGTGGGTCAACATTGTTGTGCATCACATAGTGTGTCAGAAATTCATAGCAACACACCTTAGTATTTACATGTTACTATGAGGTACTTTTGCCTAAAGGAACAATTATAGCAAGTTCTGCGTGTACATACTATGCACTTATTAAAGCAATTACAATTTCTTTATACTTTTATTATCTTTACTTAATTATTTTCAATATGCATATCGTTCCCACGACTTATGAATACGTCATCACGTTTTACTAATTCGATCCCTTTTAAATTGTGTGCACGATATAATACTTTTTTTCTTGGTTAACTATATCATGGCCATGTTAGTTTAATTCATTCCCTTGTTTTAGCTAAAGCACAACAAGGGAACAAATGAATACAACGTGGCCATGATTTACTAAATTGAGGGAACAAATTATTATATGGTGTGTATGGTTTACTGAAAACAAGGGAGCGAATTAGGAAACCATAGTCACGATTTACTAAAACGAGAGGATGAATCCTTAATTCTTGGTCAGTGTATATATATAAAAAAAAATTATCCAGGGCTCTGTATTTCATAATACAAATATCAAGTTTTTTTTTTTTTTTTTTTTACCATTAGCCACAAGAGACTTGTATCATAATCAATCACTTTTCATTCCACAGTATCTTCCTTTTTTCTTCAATATTTTATCTTTGCTTTCTTTTTCTGTCTGTGGTTCTTTTCATCTGCTCCTCTCTTCTCTCTCTCTCTCTCTCTCTCTCTTTTGTCCACTTTTTCTCTTCAGCATGAGAGACAGCACATTCTCCGAGTAAGCATGATTTTACACTCCACTTCCTGTTTCCTGTCACAGCGAGCGTCAGTGTGAGGACTGAGTCTGTCAGGCTTCTGTGGCTCTGGCATGCGTGTGCTCCTCTAATGACCTAATCATAGCATCTTCCTTTATCAACTCTATTAAACCAAAGGCTAAAACACACAATGCACGGCGTTAATACCCTCTTGTGAAAAAGAAGTACACTTTACCATACTTTTAAAAAGTTTTATACAGTTAAAATTATAATTAAATACTTAACGTGTAACACATCAAAATAAGTGTACTTCATTAAAGCACGACAAATGATTATTAAATCATAATGATTTAAAATGTACTTTAAAGTACAACATTTCATTTGGCATTAATACAAAGCACACACTTAAGTGTGTTAAGAAGCAATCATGTAAGTGTACTCTCTTTAAGTGTATTTAAATTGACTTTTATTTCATTAATATTATATTATCTGCAAGCACAGTCTTTTAAAAATATACTTTTAAGATTTAAAGAACACTACAAGCGCAGATTCAGTACAACTAAGCGCACTTCTTTTTCAAAAGAGCCTGCATGGCGGCAGTGTTAGAGAGTCGCAATAACTAGACTGTGCATCTCTCTGATTGGCTCTGGTTCTCAGCGGCGTGATGTGATTGGTTGATAGCACTGCACATGCATGAATGTGAGCTGTTTGATGCACACTAAATGCATACTGGGCAGTTCGGCAGCAGGATCTCATGCGGTGACATTGACGTCATATTTATAGAGTGTTGTACATGTTTGATGCATTGTCTGTAGTGTATATGTGCGTCTGTGTGTTCATATGGGCAGTGATGATCTCCCATGGCCCTGAGAGCTCTGTGATTACATCTCAACCGTTGTCATGTGAGTTACGAGCCCCACTGACCAGCAAAGTGAATGTTGGCCACTGCATTGTTGTATTGCTGATTATGTTTGGTTTATAAGAGACAGCTGATTATTACAGCTCAATATCATACAGAAGCAAAGGTTGTATGAAGTAGTTTATTTTAAGGCAGCAGTTTCATGACATGATTTGTTCTCGCTACTTTCCATATAGAATTGGGAAGGTCATAAACAGGGAGTGTGTATCGAAAGAGGTTGTGTAACATTATCCCAGAGCAGACGAAGGCCTGTTCATTTTATGGCTGTGATCATCACACGTTTCTGCACTGCATCTAAATGATTCAAAGAGATTTCCTGCAGAGATCAACTCGATTCCTTCAGTATAGTTTGTATGTAACATGTTTGGACAGTTTGAATATAGGTTGAAAACATTTTACTATATACATTATACTGTGTAATGTATCGTTTTAACGTATAAGACTTCACCAACTTCCTTCAGTGGAGTTCTATCCTTAAAGGGATAGTTCACCCAAAAAACATCTATTATTTACACATGTTCATGTTGTTCCAAATCTGTATTACATTCTTTCTTCTGTGGAACATTAAAGAAGATATTCTGAGAATTGTCTTAAGTGTTTTTTTGGGGTTTTTTCTGTATTAAATGGAAGTCAATGGTCACCCACATTCTTTAAAATGTTCATTTTTGTGTGATCAATCAAACTTTAAGGTTTGAACTCCCGCAATGGAAGTCTTGGTTGGGGAAGTCTCACATGTATGCTAAAACAATCAATCGTACATTAGACAAATAGTTCTCATGATAAAGCGTTTTAGGGCCAGATTTACTAAACAGGGCAAATTAGCAAAGGGCAAAGAGAGCACAATCCCATAAAAGTGCCGATGGGAGTGGAAAGTTCTCCGCGTGATCTACTGACGAAACGCAAATGAAAGAATACAGACGCAGCCGCATCATTTCCATAATGACCAATGCAATCTACCAAGAGCAGCGCAATTACAATAGCAGAGCATTACCATCTGGTTTAAGACATGCTTTTTGGGGGCGTTAAATAAGGGCGCAAATACCAGTAAATTGACTAGCGCAAACATAATAAATCACCTTGCATGATTCATTTAAATACTCTCCTCCCAGACATTTTGCATTTCTCATACAAATGCTAATTATAAGGTCAGCCGCAAAAATAACCCTGTCCACAGCTTTTCAGCGCTAATTTTTCACTGCGCGTCTTTAGTAAATCCTGACAGTAGGCTTTTAACGCCAAAAGAGGGTTTGCGCTGGCCTAAGCTGTTTGTAAATCTGGCCCATAATTGTACGTTTTAAGGAACATTTTAAAAGTTCAATATTTCAAAGTTACTCCGGGTACATACAGTACTTCCACCGGAAACTCAAATAAATGCGTGTGAACTGAAGTTGTGTTTACATGAGGCGGTAACCATAGAAAAGAGTTATTATTATTATTAATTAGTTACTAACAAAACATCTGTGCTGGTATTATATATGGCTTTATAATAGACATAGATCACACATACTGTATGTAGCATTACTACTTTAGTGTGTTTTAAAGGGATAGTTCACCAAAAACATCATTTGCTCACTTTTTTTTCCTCCATACAATGAAAATCAATGGTCACCAAAATGTTTTTGTCACCAACACTCTTTAAAGTATCTTTCACAGAAGACAGAAAGTCTGGTGATACATGTGGGTGAGTAAATGATGACATAATTTTCATTTTTGGCTGATCTATCCCCTTTAAAGTTGACATTTGCACATAAAAGACCATTTGAGTTGCGAAAGACTAACAGACCCTGAAAGTTTGCACTGATGTGCCACTGACACGTAAGGAAACAAACTGATCCCCTGATGACATTATTGGAGTTGCCACACCCACTCTTGGTACCAGCCACCGGCGTCTCTCATTATTTACTCTTGCAGTTAATGTATAACCAACTTTACATGCTCATCGCCAGGAGTAAACACACTCACACACATCCAGCTCTACGTAAATCACATAGAGCTGCTGTATTTCTGAGGCTCTGGATTTCCACTGGAATGTTATTGGATATATCTGCTTCTCCATTGGGAGAAACTATCCATTCGCCTTTATGGTTATTAATGTATAACCGCTGAAGAGAGAATACTTTTGGGACGGAGATTAAAGTTGTCACTCACAGATCATTTGTCAGTCTTTGTAACTGGTTATCTTTAGATTTCTAAAGATAAGGCACAAGTGAGTATAGGTTGGGATTGAGAGATGGCGTTGTGAATTGTACATTAGAACACGTAAATGATTAAAAAAAGGACATGATAACCCAAGGAATTGGCACAGAGAGTTTCCAGATGGTCTTTATTTGTCGCCGTGGTCTTTTTTAAACCTGTAGAAGACCATTTGAACATCTGGGGAATGCAAAACACAAGTACAAACTCTGAGGACTAATGGACTAAACTCCAAGTAGAACCAATTTGCAATGGAGATATTAGCAGCCATTGCATACCGAGGTAACGATTAACGATCGCTTGCGGAAGTAACTTGATGTTCCGCCTGTATCAACCTTTTAGTCACAACGTTTACAGCTCGAAAAAGGATGAAGAATCAAGACGGACATGTTTACAGACGCTTTCCCAGCAGAAAACTGGAACAAACGGCAGCATAATGAAGCATCTGTCTGCCAAGGTTACTAAAGGCCACTTGCGTGTGAGTGTTTTTGCGAGCCACACTTGAATCATGTGGCGTTAGTCAGAAGAGCCGGACACTCACACACACCCTGATAGAGGACGTTACACCCTGATGAACATCTGCGATAGTGTGGACAAACCTTTGAAGGGGCGACTGAATCTGGGATACTTATTTACAGACCCATCCGAATCCAAAATATTATCAGGATCTTGTCTTTGATGAACTGATCGATCCGTTGGCTGTAGTTCGAGAGAGAAACGGAAACATGGATTCATCACTGGACTCTCAGGAGGACTGGGAGACACTGATGGAGCTGGAGGAGGCTTTGGCGGGATGGTTAGTTCAGGGTTCAGACTGGGAGCAGGACCAGCACTGGGGCCCGAGGGACGACCCGTACCAGGATGAGGAAATACCTGCCGTGAGTCTCCATAAAGATTCAACAAAAGACTAGTTTACGGGCCACTGTTGATAGTAATAGGGCAGTGTACAACATCAAAATTACATAATTAAAAACGATTGTGTATATTTAGCAGGGCTTGACATTTACGCTTGGGACAAGTGGATTTTTTTCTTTTTGAAGGGGCAAGTGAACGAGAATTTCCGACAAAACGAGCAGCCTGATTAAAACTTCAGACAAAAAAAAAACTAGGGAAGCATCGAAACGCGGGAATGATTCTAATTTGATTACATTCCATGTAAACGGCAACTGAGAAATCAAAACAAATGAGCATAACAGTATAAAAAACATACTGTGGTAAAGATTCAAAAATTAGAGTTTTTTAATTCATTTATAACACATGATATAATTATGCAACATAACACGACCAAGGGAGCTATTTTGCTGAATATTATAACGACTGCAAATGTTACATTGATTTTATAGTTCAATAAACAAGTAGTTAATAATAAGTCACTTATATTTTAGACACATTATTAACTTTTTTTTGTTTCACCAACGAAAAAAATTCCAAACAAATATTGCGAACTATTACGCGTTCTCAAAGCAACAGCGGTGTTTTGTTACTCAATGAAACTTTAAACTCATAACATTATTTTATGCAGTTTAAATTATTTAATTTGTGCCCTATAATATGTATTATTTTTTATTATAATTGCATTTATTGATCAAATGTAAGAATTTGACATGAAAGATGTTCATACAGTTTCATACATTTAATCATACATTTGATACATACATGATCATACATTTGATAAGGTTTTTTTAATTTTTTTAGCCTTTATAAACACCCTGGGGTAAAAAATCCACCACCAAAAAAATTTTTATTTTTTTTTATTTTTTTTTAGACAATTACATTTTTTACTCTGGCAAGTAAATGACGATTGATCGCGCCCTGTACAATATTGTACATACATAAATTACATTTTTATTTTTATAAGATATATTATAAGAACAAATATTTATTTAATATAAATGAATATAATAAAAAAACAAAAATACAATTAATAATCGATTACTCTTTAATGGTATAAAGTAGAAAAACCTTAAATTAAAATGTTAACACTTAAGTGTCAGTTCTCTCTATATGTTAATATCATACATTTAGGAATAAGTATACATATATATATATATATATATATGTATATATATATATATATATATATATATATATATATATATACTTGTTTACTTACTCAATATGGAGAAATTACAATTTAAAAACAATATATGAAATGTTAACAGTGTCAGTACTGTCTATATATTTAATGTTAATTTCATATTTTTGAAATAGAATTCAGCAAATAAACTAATATAATATAATATAATGCATCAATCCTTCCATTCATTCAAAACCACTTATTCTCTTATTCCACTTATTCCTATATAATATTAATATATAAATATAGTTGCCTTAATTTCTGTTCGGTTCTAAAGGTATTTTCGATATTTTAAAGGTATTTCTCATAAGATTATTGTTGTTGTTGTTTTTTCTCCCGTGGCAATAAAGTATCATATTCAATATTGCGTGTAAGGATCACCATTTTACTCTGTTGATTTCAAGACTCTTTAACAGTCTCTTTTTACAATCTAATGTGATTGTCTTGTCTTTTCTAAGAGCATTTGTCTAGTTTTGCTCCGCTGTTAATGATGCACAGTGTACTCTGGCTCATTAACAGGAGTGGAGATTGTGAATGTGAAGTCGTCGTTTACTCAGTGGGAATGAACTCAGTGTGGTTTCATCTCACGCTGCTGCATGGCAAAACTAAACCAGCATTTGACTGATGATCAGCTGTGTGAAAGAGCAGAACGGCTGTTTCTTACTGACAGTGTGTGTGTGTGTTCCTCATCTACTGCGTTATTTGTGTTGTAGGTCCTCAGTCCCACATATAAGCAGCGTAATGAAGACTTCAGGAAGCTCTTCAAGCAGTTGCCGGACACAGAGCGTCTTATTGTGGGTAAGAGTGTGATCATTAACAAATGAAAGACTTACTTATATGCAATCAAATTAGCATTTGGACATAGTGTTCATGATAAGAGATAGAGAGAAAGTAAATAACTGTGAACAACATTTAAAAAGTTTTGGTCACCTAATTGATTTTTGTATTATACACTGGAAAAAGCTGTCTCATTTATTTAAGTGCATGTGCATAATGATCTAATCGAAAATTAGTTTTTCGAAGTTTTGTTCAGTTTGTCTAAAAGCAAATAAAACTCCACATAGAAAAAAAATAATAGAAACAATTTTGTTTAAATAATTTTTTCTCTTGACTTCCAAGTGTTGATGTACCGAACACACACTGGCTGGCTTTATGATTGTTTTTGTTTTTTTAGTACATACAGAAAATAAAATGCATATTTTTAAAAGACATCAACATTAAGGTATTTTGAAGTGGTTTTATTTATAGTAAGTAAACTAAATTAAATATTGACAACTAAATGTTATTATTTTTATCTTAAGTGAAAATTCTACTTTAATATTAAAGCTAATAGTCTAGTTTGTGGTTAAATTAAGTTGTATGAAGCCGTGTGTGTGTGTGTGTGTGTGTGTGTGTGTGTGTGTGTGTGTGTGTGTGTGTGTGTGTGTGTGTGTGTGTGTGTGTGTGTGTGTGTGTGTGTGCGCGCGCGCGTGCGTCCGTCCGTGCGTGAGTCCGGGCGTGCATGAGTCCGTGCGTGCGTGCGTGCATGAGTCCGTGCGTGCGTCCGTGCGTGCGTGAGTCCGTGCCTGCGTGCGTGCATGCGTGTGTGAGTCCGTGCATGCGTTCGTGCGTCCTTGCCTGCATGAGTCCGTGCGTGCGTGCATGCGTGCGTGAGTCCGTGCGTGCGTGCGTGCATGCGTGTGTGAGTCCGTGCCTGCGTGCGTGCGTGCATGAGTCCGTGCGTGCGTTCGTGCGTCCGTGCCTGCATGAGTCCGTGCGTGCGTGCATGCGTTCGTGAGTCCGTGCGTGCGTGCGTGCATGCGTGTGTGAGTCCGTGCATGTGTGCCTCTATGAGTCCGTGCATGCGTGCGTGAGTCCGTTCGTGCGTGCCACATTGACAATCGTTGTTTAATACATACATTTAGCTTATGTTTAAAGAAGTATACGGTCTATATAATAAATAATATTTTTACTTTGTATTAATGTATTTGTCTTTGGGACAATACATATTTTTTATATATATAATATAATTTATCAAATATAATTTGAGATAAACTAATCAATTTGGCTGTAACATAAGAGTATTTTTTAAGTTGGTCCAAAGTATAATTTTTTTCAGTGTATGTAGATATTTAATATTAATATATTTTCATTAAAATCTTTTATTATAATTATTATATTTTAGATTAAATTTCCATTTGACTTTAAAGAGTGTCAATTTATAATTTATAATAAATGATATTTAACTATAAAACTATAATTAACTATTAAATGTATAATTGATTAGTTAATTTACAGTTTAAAGGTTCTTAATTTATTTGATTATTTTCTTCTTTTATTTGGATCTTGATGGATACAAAACTGGAATATAAGGGGAAAAAAATATTGAATTGAATGGTTTGAACTTTGACCTTGTCCTCTGATTGGCAGACTACTCCTGCGCTCTCCAGCGGGACATTCTCCTGCAGGGCCGCCTCTACCTCTCCGAAAACTGGATCTGTTTTTATAGCAACATCTTTCGCTGGGAGACACTGGTATGATATACTTTAAAGTTCCCCTATTATGCTTTTTTGGATATTTACCATTCCTGTAGTGTGTAATATAGGCCTAGCTGTTTGTGAATGAAAAAGGTCTGCAAAGTTGCACAGATCAAAGTAAATGATAAATGGAGTTATTGTCTCGAAAGATAAGCGATTCTGAACTGAGTCTGAGACTAGTCTTACTTCCTGCATTTCGGTTTGTAACAAGTTTGCATAATGCCAGCCTATAGTCTTCATCGGCTGCTCGTGAACAACGTCTACTTTGACCCTCAAACACTGTAGTTGTAGCTGAGACTGGAAGAGTTTAGTTTGTGTTGTCGACATGTTGAGAAGACACTCTTTTCTGCACAGCGAAAGCAAATCCACTTTGCATGCACTTCCAATTAATGAGGACTCGCACTCGAATTGATACTGTAAAGCCATTTTTACTGTTCGCATCACTGTGTATCGAGAGCTGTGGAAGATCCGGAGCTCAAATTCAGATATGGTGATGGGTAGGGCTGGGCAATATGGCCAAAAAAGCATATCTTGGTATTTTTTGGTTAAATGGCGATATACGATATACATCTCGGTACTTTCTACGTTTTTCTATTTGGATAAAGAAAATCTGTATTTATTAAAAAAAAAAATTATTTCACATCCTGCTCAATGATATCCAAACAATGTTGACATTGAAGGATATGCAAATATAGGGAATCTAATGTAGGCTATGTAATATACAGGTATTATGTGCAAAAAGGTGGTTAAAATCACATTACATTCTAACATTGTAACATTACAATCTAAAAACAAAAATAATGCTTTTGTTTTTAAAATGACCAGGCTAAACTAAAAATGAAAATGAAAACAAAAACAAAAGCACAAACTAATTATATTAGCCTGCATTTGATTACCCCATTAAAATGGTCACTTTCATAAAAATATACTTGCAGGTTTAAAATTCCACATATGGAACATTTATTATCTCCAACAACAAATATTTTAGCAATATGTATATTTTAGTCAGAATTGTTGCGCTACTATTCTATTGTTCTCGTCTATTTGGCGGCGCTCATTAACGGAAGCTTGAATTTTAGCGGAGATTCACTTGCAGAAGCTCGTCCTCTCCTGACAGTGAAATGGACATATTTGTTTGACTTTCTAACATTTACAGATGGAGAATATACCTGTGAAATGTAAGTTAAGCACTGAGGAAAGCACCACGTCTCAAACGCTTTAAACAGTGCAAGTATTTATCTGTCAGTCAGCAACAGTATCTGACAGGGCAAGCTGCTTTAAACTTGTCAACTATATCTTACCAGTTATTTTGAAGCCCTTAATTTAAGCTTGTGTCATGTTTAGGAGAAATTGTGCTATGTACTTTCACTGCAGCATCTCACACTGCGTCCTCGGCTATTTCTCAGATGTGCTCGTATCAAAACTACTGTATCGATGTAAGCGTTATTGCCTCATTCCATATCGTTTAAAAAAAAAATCTATATATTGTACAAACTCGATATACCGCCCAGCCTTAGTAATAGGCGTTTGGTTTCTGTCCAATCACAACACACTGGGCCATTTGACCAATCAGAGCAGAGAAGGCTCTCATAAAGGAGGGGTTTAAAGAGACTGAATCCTTTATCGAACCATTTCAGACACTGTGAGAAAAGAGCTAATGCTGCAATGTATATTATGAGAAAATTCAAGAGTTTTTTTAACTTGGATGCGTGAAAACCTATTGTAGGAGACCTCTAAAACAAAATTAAGGACCATTAATATAGCACAATACGGCCACTTTTACTAAAACTTTTGGAGCTACAGTCTGAGAGATGGGAGAAGAGTTATGTTGTGTGTTGTGTGTTGTTGCGTGTGTGAACAGCTTACAGTACGGCTGAAAGACATCTGCTCCATGACGAAAGAGAAAACAGCGCGCCTGATTCCCAATGCCATCCAGGTGTGCACGGACACTGAGAAGGTGAGAGACACACAACAACACTCGGATACGACTGCACACATTAACACATTCAGTTAAGTTGTTCTCGATCTTCCCTTCAGCACTTTTTCACATCGTTTGGTGCGAGAGACAGGACTTACATGATGATGTTCAGACTTTGGCAGAACGCACTGCTGGACAAGGTGAGAATATATAAACACGGTAATGTTAATACTGAAACTGAAATAAAAAAATTTCAATGTTTAAGACATGGCAACACAGTACTGACTTCTCTCAATTCAGGGGTTTAGTGAAATTATATAATGAGAAGTGGAAAGTCTCAGAAATATCTGTGCCAGAATAAGAAGAAAGCGGGGGCTGATAATTTTGTCTCATTTCAAATCTAGCGTTTCTTTCTAAAATACTGGAAAGGATTGTTGCAGCCCAGGTCCGGGATCATCTTTCTGATAATAGTTTGTTCGAGCAATTTCAATCCAGTTTCTGTCCTTATCATAGTGTTGAGAGTGCATTAGTTAAGATCTCTAACGACTTACTGTTAGCTGCTGACTTGGGACTTTTATCCATGCTTATTCTGCTCGATTTGAGTGCAGCATTTGATACTATCTCGCACAGCATTCTGTTAGACAGACAGTCTGTTGGAATCATTGGTAACTCATTGGTACCCACTTTACGGGTCGTTCTCAATTTGTACAGCTGAAGCAGTTTAGATCAGAGCCTCCGGACGTCAATATGGGTGTTCTGCAGGGCTCAGTGTTGGGTCCTCTCTTATTTATTATTTATCTTTTACCCCTTGGTGATATTTTTAGGAAATTTGGTATTCAATTCCATTGCAACTTTACCTATCCTCCAAACCTACTGTACCTCTACTTTTCCTCCATCTGTCCTCTTTGAATGTTTAGGAGAGTGGTTTACATCAAGTGATCTTAAACTTAATAGCTGTAAAACAGAAATTCTTCTTGTCGGCTCAAAACCCAATCTGGCACTCAATAATCTTGCCCCTTAATATTTATCTGACCTTCTTCATAATCATATTTACGCTCCTACTCGTACTTTAAGATCATCTCCTGCACTCACTCTTGTTCTCCATCGAACTCGAGCCTTTAGTCATGCAGCTCCTTATTTTTGGATCTTGCTGCCACAGGATGTGATAAACATTGAAAGTCTTCATGTTTTTAAATCTCACATCTTTTTAGGCAGGCATTTAAATGATTACTTTTATGTTTTTATCCAGTCTATCCAGACTGTAATGTTGATTATCTGTTTAATGTTTATCGTTTTATTGTGTTTGTAAGGTGTCCTTGAGTGTCATGTAAGGCACTTATAAATAAAATGTATAGCAATACTAATAATGTTAATCCACTTAACACCGCTCAAAATGTGTTTTTACTTGCAAATCCTTTAATTATAACCAACAACAGGTAAATGTAATGTAAATAAGAGATTAATTGTGCAGCGTAGCCAGCTTTTTATATTATTATAATGGGATATTTTGCAAGAGAGCACAGAGAGTGAAGCTTTGCAGAGTGCAGTCTGTGAGTTTGCGCTGAACTGAATTGTTTGACAGCTTCAGTAATTATTAGAAGAGCGCACTTTGCTTTTTCATGCTGCCAAGTACACACTGCAAAATTTGTGGATTGACAACATACGATTCGTTATATCTGAGCTCATACTGACGGCTGTCTCTGTGTTCAGCCTCTCTGCCCTAAAGAGCTCTGGCACTTTGTACATCAGTGCTACGGCAATGAGCTGGGACTCACTAGCGACGATGAAGACTATGTGCCGCCTGATGATGATTTCAACACAATGGGGTGAGTTAAACGTGCTTGCTTTGTAGGGCTTCATGTCAACTAACGTTTAGTCGACTATTAGGACAACTATTGCTCAAAAACCCCACCTATTCAAATTTGGTGTTTAACAGACATGGATGTTGGACAAATAAAGCACATAGGTAGCCACATTCCTTCTTTGTGTGCTTCTTTATGCATGTTCAGATACTGTGAGGAGATCCCAGCCGAGGAGAACGAGGTCAGTAATGATAACTCATCCAAGAGCAGCAGTGAGAACAAACAAGACAACAGTTCACCTCAGACACACACGAGATCCATCACCCAATCCACCATCACCTCCACCACTCCTCCCAGCAGCACTGATACACCACTGTCTGTGAGTATACCAGCTCCAGCTCACCGCACAGATGCCGTTTTTAAGAAACTACATTTAAAAGCGTGCCCTCTGCTGGTTTCAGTTTGACATTGCAGCTGAGGAGTACACAGACTGCCTTGCTGATGGAGATCTGCTGACACTCCCTCTGCTGGTGGAGGAGAGGAACAGCGAACCGCCGAGTCCTCTGGGCCCCGCGCCTTCACCTTCACTCGACTTCAACGACAACGAGGATCTACCCACTGATCTCAGTGATTCCTCAGAGACGCATGATGAAGGTTTGAAAAAATGCTTTCTTCTATGCTTTCAGCGTTTCTTACATTCCTCCCTGTTCTAGCTTGTACGATGTTTGAAACTATATTGCTAGCACTTCTTGAGTTACTGCCTCCTTAAGATGAATCGCTTGTTCTGTTCCTCTTTTGTAAGTCACTTTGAGTCAAAGCGTGAATAAATAAGTATATATAAATAAGTGAATAAATTCAAATATAAGGTTTGTCATCTCACAGACTCACAGTTATTGCGGTACATACAGTCAATAGCTGAAATCAGAAAAACCAGGGCCTGCAATTATTTGATTAAAAACAGATTGTTTCTAATCAATTAATCTGTTAATAGTATTTTGTTGGCTCTCTCTGGTTTTTGCTTGACATAAACTTTGTATGACAGTCATAAATAGTGCACAATTTGGCATGTTTCATAAAAGATTTGACTTAAATCTTCTTTAAATATTCTTAAATATATACATGCATGTGTGTGTATATATATATATATATATATATATATATATATATATATATATATACAAAACAAGGATACACAGTGCACACACATATATTATGTAAACACAAACTTTTATTTTGGATGCGATTAATCACGATTAATCTTTTCACGGCCCGAATATATATATATATATATATATATATATATATATACACACATACACTTAAGCTATTTTTCAAACAATGGACAAATGGATATGCTATATATATTCTATTGTATGCAACAAAAAAATAATAATTAAACATTACAATCTGAAGTCCACTCTTTCACTTTTTCAAATCAAATTTCAAAATGTTTCCACAGTTTAGAAGCTACACAAAAATGTTGTAATTTTTTATTCATTTTATCAATTCATTTTTGCACCTTAATACATGTAGATACATATTCAGAAGTCATAAATACATATTCTGTCTTACTCTGGAAATGTCATTTGAATTGCTAACAGACTGAGACTCTACACATAATTTGATGGCAGTACTTGAGTAGTGCAGTACAGTTGATCTTTAAGTGTTTGTTGAATGTGTGTTCAGGAGATGAGGTTCAAGCGTTCCACGAGGATCTGAATGGCCGTCACTACATTAATGAGGTGTATAAATTCAGTGTTGATAAGCTGTACGGCATCCTCTTCACGGAGTCCCAGTTCATGACAGACTTTATGGACCAGAGGAGATTCACAGGTCAGAACCCTACATAAACATCTCATCTCACTGAACTGAGAGATGATCCAAAATAAACTCTGATAGAGGGATCAAGACCATGAGGAGGTTTATTCATCAATAAAGTCCAAATAATTCAATATTTGAGTTTGAGATTCAATTATTTTAATAAATGTATTATTTATTTCCTGTTTCAATACTTAACTAGACGTCTAGAATAATTCTGATCAGTGTTATATTAGTATCATCGAGACACTATTGTAGTTTTTATCAGTGGTGAGGCCAGTGAGTGGACCTCAATGCCTACTCTCAAATTACATCATTTTACAATATGCCTACATGGGATCAAAATAATTTGACAATTAAGATTAGTTTGAAAACAACAAAATCCATTTATGAATAAAAATAACCAATGAAAACAGTATAAGAACAACAAACGAAGGTTTGGAACCTCTCACTGCTTGCTTCTGGTGGCTTTTAGAGGGAAAAATTGTTCCATAATAATAGCATACTGGTGTTTCAGAAAGCGATCCAGAAGGACCTTCTATCTCTTCTCTAGTGCAGCTCCACCAGGCATCACCAGGGATTATTTAAATGAGTGACATTGTGATACAAAAGCTGGAAGAAGTGCACTGTTGTCAAAAACAAGCCGTTTGTTGTACAGTAGTTCTTGAAAAGTGTTTTCTGTTAAAGAGAATATCTCCTTTTGGAGTGAACTTTGAGATATTTTTATGCTCAAAAAGCAACCTTACTCACTAACTAAAGTTGAAAAAGTGAAAAAGCATAATAGTGAAATATTTATTTATTTATTTATTTTTATGTTTTAGGTAACTAAAATAACCCTGCTTGAAATGCTTGTATTGGTTCTATGTTCAATTTCCCCACATCCATTCGTAGATGTGGTGTATCACCCTTGGAAGAAGGAGGATGCGGGAAATCAGACGAGAGATATCATGTACACAATCTCCCTGACCAACCCACTGGCTCCTAAAACAGCCACAGTTACTGAGACTCAGGTGAGACGTTCATCTGGACTGCACTTCTCCTCACTTCTGTTCTGTGCATTATTTGTTGTAGCAATTTGTGTGTTTGAAATGCAACTTCTCTCTGAATTAGACCCTGTATAAGGCCAGCCAGGAGAGTGAGTGCTACATCATTGATGCGGAAGTCATCACTCATGACGTGCCGTACCATGACTACTTTTACACCATAAACCGCTACATGCTAACACGTGTGGCCAAGAACAAGTGTCGGCTGAGGTACGGATGAACAGGATGCTGGTTTTATGGCCAAAGTCAAACAGAGAGGCAGTAGTTAATTATATATAATTACCGTTAATTAGTTAAATATACAAAAATAATTACCGTCGCTATTACCTTCGGGTCGGAGATTTAGGATTTTTTTTAGAAAAGAAAAAAAAGAAGGATCCTTCTTGCCACTGGCAGTAAAATGCTTAAATTAAATTTTGGTCACACTTTATATTAAGTGGCTTTAAGTACTATGTACTTACATTGAAATTAATAATCTGATACAATTGACTTATTGTGTACACACATGTTTTTACATTGTACTTATATTTTGAAAATACCTGCATGTAATTACAGCTGTAATTAATTTATGTAATTACATTTGTAATTACACAGTTGACCCTTCCCTTACACCTTAACCCAGCCTTAAACCAACTCACCTAATAGTACCATAATATATAGTATCATAATACCACCACACCTGACCCTAACCTTACCCGTATCACATCTCAATAGCAGCACAAGTGTTTTACAATACAACCTGAACACTATAAGTACATTGTACTTGTTTATCGATGTAAGTACATAATACTTAAAGCCACTTAATATAAAGTGGGACCGAAATTTAGATTTTACGATTTTAATATGTTGTGATTTTCATATTTACGTACATTGTTTATTTTCTGTATGAATGCATGTTGAAACTTACTGAAACAAAATTTTCTCCATGGGGATTATAAAATTCACTGCTACAGGTGTGTGTTGACAATAATGTGATTGATGTGTGTTCAGGGTTTCTACAGAACTGAGGTACAGGAAACAGCCATGGGGGCTGGTGAAGGGCTTCATTGAGAAGAACTTTTGGAGTGGGCTAGATGAGAACTTTAAAAGCCTTGGTAAGACTCGATTTCAACCATTATGATCCACCTACAACCATAATGAGCTCCACTTACAACTATATTGAGCCCTAACCACAACCTTCTTGAGCTCCACCTACAACACACAACAATATCAAGTCCCATACACAACAATATTTAGCTCAACCCATTACAAACTTGAGCTTTCTACAACATTTCTTATTATTACCGATGTTAAAACAGCTGTGCTGCTTAATATATTTGTGGAAACAGTTATATATTTTTGTCCAGGATTCTTTGATTAATTGAATGTTTAAAAGAATAGAATTTATTTGAAATAAAAATCTTTCCTGTCATTATAAATATAGTCTCGTTTGATCATTTTAACGTTTCCTTGCTTAATAAAAGTATTAATTTATTTTAAAAGAATAAACAATATCAAGCCCCAATGCACAACATTGAGCTCCACCCACAATATAGAGTCCCAATCTCAACAAAATCGAGCTCCAGCTATAACAAAATTAAACATTGCCCACAACATCAAGTCCAATCCACTACCATATCAAGTCACAAGCACAATTTTAAGCTCCACCCAGAACAACACTGAGCCCCTCCCACAGCAACATTTAGCTCCACCCACAGCAATAATGAGCGCCACCCACAACTAAATTAAGCTCCACCCATAACCAAATTTAACTTCGCCCGCAACAATATCAAGTCCCACTTTTTAGTGGTGGTTTGTCACGACTAAAAATAAATAATTAATACTAAAATAAATCGGTACCAGTAAATAAGTGCTGTTGATTTGTCAGAGCTGGAGTTAGCAAAGATGGAGGACGCTGTAATGGAAAGCCACAGACTGTCTCCTAAAGCAGTGAAGAACTCCACTCTGAGGCGGAGGAAAAGGGGTCTCGCTCACCTCCGCACAGCCCATCTAGATGAGACTCTCAGCCCTGTTACCACACCAACAGATGAGGAGGTCATCCACCGCATCAAACACGTGGCAGGTGAGCTCATGCACATCCAAATATTCACAAACACCACGTATTTTAGGTTTAAATTGATATGACATTTGCATGTGCTCCGCCCACAGGTTCCACTCAGACAAGACACGTTCCTGAGCACACGCCGGGGGCCGGGATTTTCAGCAACCTCTCCAAACCATTACTCATCATCAGCTTTGTGTAAGTAGTACTAATTTTGCTTATACTAGTACTGACATGAGTTTATTCATTTTTATGTTTGTTTTTACAAATCTGACTTGGTGAAACTTTTTTCTTTTATTTTATTTTTCTGGTTTTGCATCTTGTGGTTGGCCTTAGGATCTGTATAAGGTAAATCCCCTTACTGATGTCAAATATTTATCCATTCTATTCAAAAAATCACAAACTGTCATTCTAGTCCATTTTCTTGGTTCCCCTCTGTCAGTTTTATGCTGCGCTCAACTCAACGCAACAAGTCAGAATTTAGAATTTAGAACATAGAAAGCAATGGACAATTTAACAACATTACCATTCAATAGTAGGAATATCTCACGTTTAACTTTGAATTGAATGCAACAAAAATGTATGGCCGTATGTGGCACATTTTATAGACTTCCTCGACTAAGATGCGATCACACTCACTGTACCATCACAAGACCAGCGCTTGTCTTCGTTTTTTTTCACTGAATGTGTGCATGGTCTTCTTGAAGGTGTGCTCAGTTGTTTGTTTGTCTCTCTGCAGTCTGGTGCTACTGGTGTTTCTGAATGTGATGCTGTTCTATAAACTCTGGATGCTGGAGTATTCTGCACAGAGCCTCACCAGCTGGCAGGGCTTACGCCTACATGAGAGGTACAACACACACACACACACACACACTGCCTCACTCTGATGGAGCTTTGCAGGAGCAAAGTCATTATTTTTCAATTAGCAATTTTCTACACTACAGTTCAAAAGTTTAGAGTCCTTAATTATTTTTAAGGTTTTTTAAAGTGTCTTGTGATTACGAAAGTATTTGATAAAAATACAGTAATGCAGTCAAATATTAATACAATTTAAACGAACTGTTTTCTATTGTTGTGTGTCAAGTTCAAGTGTTAGGCCTACTCTGTTAGCGTAAGTCGACTTGCGTACGGCCGTCTGCCGGAAGCTAGTTATTTTAGTCGATAAAGTTTTAAATATGGATATTTTTCTCACACGAAAGCAATCGCTTCACTTCAAAATACTTTTTTTAATATAACTTCGTTCTCTTCCATTGGCGAGAAGTGAAGCTGCCATTGTCCCGATATGGCGCTGACATCTTGGGACTTGAGTCAGCGCAGTTGCGATTTCGGGACCAGACATTCGCAGTAGTGAGCAGGAAGTAAAGCCGCGAAATCAACGTCCCGCTCTGGTCCCGCCCTCACTCTCGCTGAATCAAGCGTAAACACGCGCCTCTGCTGCAGAACAAACCATTATGTCGGTGTGAAATAATTAATTATAGAAAATTAGATATTAAATTTAAAGCTCCAATCTCCTCAGTCCTCCAAAGATCCCGAAAAAAAGTCCGTTGTTGCTTCAGTGACTACTTTGCTCAGAGAACCTGTCAATCACAGCTGTCAATCATGTACGCCACAGCACCGTTTTTATAGCATCAAATAACTAACTAAAAACAAACTTATTTTAAAAACAAACACTTGAAATTACGCTTTGGCTTCTCTTTTCAGGGCTTGTGCGGCACGCTTGCTACAGACCCCTGAAGATCACTGAGTTGTGGTGTTTTTGTGACCATGTGTGTGTGTCTTGTGTTTTAGCAGTAAACTGCCGCAGACACAGATGGAATGGGCACAGCTCCTGGAGTCCCAGCAGAGGTACCATGATGCTGAGCTGCAGAAATGGAGAGAGATCATCAAATCTTCAGTACTGTTATTGGATCAGGTAATAAGTCTGCATACACGCTAAAGTGATTATATTGAACGTGATTATTATAATAGCATGCATATGTGTCTCCACACAGATGAAGGATTCTTTACTGAACCTACAGAAAGGTGTGGGACTGCGAGATTACAACTCGGACTCGGACGAGAAGAGGAGTCGATATTACTGACATTCACCCTCCAGGCCACCAGGGAGCGCTGTGCAATGTAGAGCCACGTATAAGAACGAAAGGCAAAAAACCAAGGGCCCATCTGTGCGTGTTTGACTATGCATACCAAACAAAAGAGACACTTGATAGAGACCAGAAGAAGAAGAGATGGACCAGATGCTGCCATCGGGCGATCCAAGTGGATCCAAGTCAAGCCACAGGAAGTGGGGCCGTATCTGTCCCGTGGAATTGTGGGACGGTTACGGTCCGAGTGGGCCCATCACTGTTCCAGCTTTCTTTCAGGTTCTCTTTCTGAGGATGTTACTGTACACTTCTGTCAGAGGAACGGAACGGACATGAGGAAGGGTGTCCGGAAAATGAAGAGCATGCTTTTTATTTTTAGCCCTCCTTTCTTTTGAAGTGTTTTTTATTGGTTCATTGGTACAAAGAATGAGGGAAATGATCTTTTTAGCTTGATTTTGACCAGTAACGCCACAGCTGCCCTGTCCCTTTCCCATTTGTGAGAGCTGTGATGAACGAGATCAATGAGCATTATGAAATCTAGCTCACTCGTACTATAATATCAGGGCTGGTTTCCTTGATGATCTGTGCCGGAAGGTTTCATTCACTGCTTAGCTTCTGCAAAAAGGGCCATTTTCGCTAAAAACGGAGACCTTCCATTTCTGTGAAGCGTTAACCATTATCCTAATGTGTATTTGCACCAGAGAAAGACTGTGAAAAGGGACACCGCAGACGGGAAGATGGATAAAACGTTAGTTTTTGATTACTAAACTGTGATATCTCCTGATTTATTTGAAGATGTAGGAAAAATATATGAATATGTTTGGAAAATATACTTTATTCAAGATTTAATATATATTTCAATATATGTAGAGGTCATTGCAGATATTTATTGTTCATTTGTGTACATAGGAGACTCATCAAAGCTCTAGACGGAAAGCGTTTATGATTATTAAACTGCGTTTTCTTCAGCAACACGCACAAGCACGTTTGAGACGTGTATCGCAATTCGATCGGTGTCTATTTTGGGGAATGTAAGTGTGTTTGTGTGATGTTTGAAATCATTCCACTTAGCACGTCTTGTGTCTTCCTCCCGGCACATGAAGCCAAACTGCCTTGTTCTTGCCCAGCAGCTCAATCCACTGGGCGTCTGTTTACACATCCGCCTGGCTTCAGAAAGCCCCAAAACGACCATATATCGGCTCGCGCGCTTTCCCTGCTGTGTGCGTTCCTGTTTTTAATCTGGTCTGAGGTGAGAGTCTGGACCAGGCAGCTCTGCAGAAAACGACACGACTCACCGTTCATGCGGTTTTAGCCCCCCGTCATTTTAAATCAGTCAAGTAAAAGAAAAGTTATGGGAGGTAGTTATGATATTTTTATAGAGCACAAGTGCTCTAGCCTAAACCAAATATAGTATATATAGATGGTAGAATGTATTTATATACAATATGAAATGCAACAATTCCCTTCTTATGCAGACAAAATTTTAAATTCTCATGTGAGGCGACATGAAGAGATGTGGCACTTTACGTCAAGACGTTGTGGGACAGAAAGCCTGATATACCGTAAATATATGTTTGCTGGCACATTGCTGGTGGGACGTGATAATATTTCAGCTACAAACCACATGGTATTGTATTGATGAATGAATGTAAGATCTGGTTTTGTTTTCCCAGAAAAGCATTCGCAGTAATGTCATTTGAATCGTGCACTCCACTGTCCAGAGCATTGGAATCGGATTGAGTTTTTGCTGTGGATCTTTCAAATCTATCTTTAGTGTTGCTCTGTGCAGTGTTTGCAGCCGGCGTCTTATTCCAGAGCGTACGTTTGTTGCAGTTGAGATCATTACAGTTTGGACAGTTTCTCCTTCTGGTTTATTACCTGTTAAAATCTTCTCTCAGTTATAAATCTTAAGAGCTTTTATTTTGGCATTAGAATGCATCTGTATAGGTTGTTGGGTGTGTTTTCTGATTTCTCTTTTTTTACTATGCGTGTTTAGAGAAAAGATGAATCGTTTGTTTGCTCATGGTTTGGTATTTTGGAACTGAGTGAAAATCAAATGACTGTCAGAATCATGTATGTGTGTAAGTGTGTGTGAATGCCTAATATGTGAAATCAAAGTTGTTTTTTTCTTTGTGGACCACCAGTTCAGTTCTGTTAAAAGCTCCAAGAGTAAACATTACTGACTCCATCAGAGCAAAAAAATGATGATTAACGTTCAGCCTCATTGTTTTGCTCGTATGCAGTGACTTCTCATGATGTATCTGACCAAAGATTTGAGTTTGCATTTTGCAACTGAAAAATGTGTTGTCACTATTAGAGACTGAAATTATATTGAGCATTTGTGATGGAAGTGTTAGGGCTAAAGAAAGATTGTTCTAAATTATATTTTGAATTTTCATATCATACTCGGTGCATTAGAGTCTAGACCCGTTCCACTGATGTCATTTCCACTGTACCATTGCTGTAGTTCCTTGAATGACGTGACAACTGTGTCCAAGCAACAAACTGTCTCACAAATCAACTGTTTTATTTTCTTGAAAGTGTTCTGATTGATTTCTGTAGATGTCCGTCTATGGCATCCCATAACTTAACTGCTGTAGCAATGGCTTGCTGTATTTTTCTTTTCTTTTCTTTTTAGAACTATTTTTATCTCTAGACCAGGCTGGTTTGTACACGTTTCCATGTACACTGTATGTATATGACAATATATGCAGTGTTCACTGATATAGGAAGCAGAACTGTGCTGTGCACAGTTTTCCATTCTTCCAACAACTTTTGTCTAATAGAAGCTCTGATTCAGTGGCTCTCTGATCTACGTGAAGTAGACAGAGTGCAAATAATAATAATAAAACAACACTGGGAAAATACCTTACGAGTTTTATTCTGAATGCCCCTTTTCCCCTTGAGGTTTCTAGAATGCTTCACTTTAGATTCCCCACAGAAATTGTACTACTAAATTGTACTTGTTTTCTCAAATGCACAGTGTTACAAGTATGCTGATATCACACACAGACAAAATTGCATCATGCTTTTGGAAGTGTGCCTGAAGCTGAGTCAAAGCTTTTAACACCTCATTAAAATGGAATCTTACTATTTTCCACACAATAAAGAATGTACATTATCATGTCTAGCCACGCGATGGAGACATAACTCAATCCTTTCAATACGTAATAGCCAGGCGCGTTTCGATCAAATATATCATATATATATATATATATATATATATATATATATATATATATATATATATATATATATATATATATATATACACACACAAAAATAAATAAACATTCATTCGAAGTCAGTGCCAATATCTAAAAATATCCAGGTCGTAATGAATGAAGGCTTGCTCCAGGTCCCTGCAAATGACAATTTCCCATGTAAGTATTCATTAATTATCCGTATTACGTCATCCACGCATGAATTTTCCTGTGGTCTGACCTTTTGGTCGGTCACACGGACCAGACAAATTAATATTCTCGGCTTCCATTCATTCATTCATTCATTCATCCCGTCTATGCTTGAGCTCACGAAGACCGCCATGGTGTGCTGCATGCATATGAATCTGCCGGGGATTGACCAATAAGAGTGTGGGAGATCCTCAGGAGGGCGGTGTCAGAGAGCTTACAACCAATCACAGCGGAAAGGACGGAATATTCCAATGAGCAGGGAACACCTCAATGTACAGCAATGTGAGGGGAAAAAATTCAAAACTGATATGCCCAAATATTGTCCGACTGCAGGAATATGAGCAACCGAGGCTCGTGTTAGGGTAAAACACTCAAACCAAATGGATATGTGTCTCTTGGTAACGTGATAAACGTGCACAGTTGTAGCAGAAGCTGACTGACGCAGATCATATTGAAAGATTGATTGCTTTTGTTCTGCTGGGAAGAGTGAGGAGGCTCCTGATGGACCTCGGGGTTCCTCTGAAGATGATGGAAGAGCACGGGATGATTAAACAGCGTCTGGAGGCCAGTTTCGCGTGGCTGTGTGACCTGGAGGTCCTGAAGCAGCGGCAGGAGAGTCTGGTTCTCGGAGCCCTGTCGCTCGGGGACTCGCTGCCGGGATGCCCGGTTTGGGGTGATGTGGGTCCGGCTCGCAGCATCAGAGAGCAGGAGCAGCTCACTTTAAGACTACAGCTGGTAGGTGATGAAAACCAGCCTCTCGGATTCCCTCCAGCGGGTCACTATCGCTTTATGGAGATGTGGATATTCGCAAAGCATTGGGAAAAGTTTTTAAAAAAGACGAGTGATGTTGATGTAGTGCCAGGCAGTCTTGTCATTATTATTCTAGCCAAGTGCACTTTTAAAAATATTATATATATATATATATGTTGTTGTAGTTTTTGTTGTTGTTGCATTTTTGGTCCACCAAGGAACCTTTCTTAAAAGAATCATGTTTTTCTCTAGTCTAGCTAGAATATTAGCTAGAATAAAAGAATATTTAAAGAACCATTTGTCACTATAAAGAAACTTTTTGTGTAATGAATGGGATCCGTGGATGTTAAAGGTTCTTAATGCAACCATAGATAGCCTACCAATAAAGGGCCTTTATTTGTGTCTGAGTGTAGAAATCAAGAGGCTTTGTTTAAAATATGTACTTTTTGGTGTTACGTAATTGGCACGTGAAAACTGCCATGTGTCGATATGGGTTTTATAACACCAATATGCCACTATAATATTATTTAGCAGCAGTTGTGCTGTATAACTAACTATTTATTTCCACAGCACGTGAATGTTTTTGACAGCTGTGATTGATGTGCAAATGAGGGCGGGGCGTGTAGTCCTTTAACTATCCATTGTTCGTTCGTATGGATTTATCAATTCCTACCCCTAGAAATATTAAGCTATGCATTTCTTGTTTTAAATATATTATATTAAATGTGGTCTAATTATCATTAAGAGTTATATGGCTTAAAAAAATAAAGTCTTAAATTTCGTTGATGAAACAAGTTGGGCTAATATTTATATTTTAATTATATATTTAATTATATTTAATTGTTTTTTAAACTCCGTATTTCGTCTTCATAAGTGGCTGAGGAAGCAGTGTTTATCAAAGTGATATTCATAAACTAAAAGAGCACATAGTCCCTCCTATCCTTTCATTACCTGTCCATCAGTGTGTCTGCCTGCAGGGATTCGGACCTCACTCTAACTTAGTTTTCAATAAAAGGCCGGTGAAAAGGCGGTGAGAGAAATCAAATAAGCAGTGGTCTCTCTTTTCCCCAGAGTTTCTCCCCCATAGATGGATCAGACAAAAGGCGCATGGAGCGGAATATTAATAAGTCAGACTCTCGCGGGACGGGCGCGTGCGCTCGAGACGCATCACCCAAATGAGCTGTCAGCGGCCACGCGCTCCGCTTCAGCGAACACCCGGAAACATCCTTCAGTTCAGTCAGCAAGAGTCTATCTATCTATCTATCTATCTATCTATCTATCTATCTATCTATCTATCTATCTATCTATCATATCTATCTATATCGTTTGTTCTGTCGTTCTATCTGTCTGTCTGTCTATCTATCTATCTATCTATCTATCTATCTATCTATCATTTGTTCTGTCGTTCTATGTCTATTTATCTATCTATCTATCTATCTATCTATCTATCTATCTATCTATCATTAATTTGTTCTGTCGTTCTATCTATCTATCTATCTATCTATATATCTATCGTTATATCTATCATTCTATCAGTCTGTCTATCTATTTATCCACTATCTATCTATCGTTTTACCATTCTATCTATCATTCTATCTATACATCTATCTATCATTAGTTTGTTCTCTTGTTCCATCTATCTATCTATTGTTATATCTATCAGTCTATCTATCTATATATCATTTGTTTGTTCTTACGTTCTATCTATCTATCTATCTATCTATCTATCTATCTATCTATCTATCTATACATCTGTCTATCTATCTATCTATCTATCTATCTATCTATCTATCTATCTATCTATCTATCTATCTATCTATCTGTTTTGCTTTCCTGACTGATTCAAAATTCAGCTGTTAATTAACCAATTATAGAATGAATCCAATTTGATATCCTAGTCCTCAGGCAACTACAGCGAGTATGGAGTGCTGTGCTCACACTCACACTCACACTCACGGCCCTGTGGGTAACATGTTATTACACATGCACGTTTAATTATATAATTAGCAATGTAACTGTGAGAAATCCTTATAACTCATCCCAGTTTTTTCATGTTAATCTCTGTGCTTTAAACCAGTTCAAAAACAAAGTTTACAAATAAACCAGTTTATTTGCAGTTCAGCTTTGTAGTTGAGAACCCAGCAGTGTTTGCATTACAGTAGCTAGTGTGTACAGTATATACAATGTCTGTTCAAACACACTTCATCAACCCTCAAGGCCAAAGTTTTCCTTCCGTAGTTGCTGTGGATGTGTGGATTAGTGCAGTTTAGTGATGCATTTTGGACTTCAGGACTGTTATGTTGATGGGTGTGTATGCTGATATAGTGGGGGCAGGGTGGTGTGTGTGTGTGTAGTGTAGTAGGATGCTGGTTGTGTGTCCCATTTTGGCACATTAAAGGCAAGGCGCTCACGGCATCCGGATAATGAGAGTACACATGCAGCCGGATCTCCCTCAGGTCCTGTCTGTTTCTGTGATAATCAAATAGACTGCTGCCTTCTGCATGCGTGCGTGAGGCCTTTGAGGGTGAGACACCAAACAAGCTGATCCGTCGCACGACAGTTAATCATGGAGCAGAATCGAAGATCTCCAAGGGAACACAAGACGAGGTTGAGTCAGACTTCAGAGAGAATAGCTGATATTAGCTCTGAAATCATCTAACTGGACCATGTTTTCAGAGGGGGTTGCTTATGGTCTTTGTTCACATCTGGCAGACCTAAAATCGTATTGAATGGATTTCTGTTTTTCCTCTCTCTCTCTCTCTCTCTCTCTCTCTCTCTCTCTCTCTCTCTCTCTCTCTCTCTCTCTCTCTCTCTCTCTCTCTCTCTCTCTCTCTCTCTCTCTCTTGCTCTCTCTCTCTCTCTATTGCTCTCTCTCTCTCTCTCTCTCTCTCTCTATTGCTCTCTCTCTCTCTCTCTCTCTCTCTCTCTCTATTGCTCTCTCTCTCTCTCTCTCTCTCTCTCTCTCTCTCTCTCTCTCTCTCTCTCTCTCTCTCTGCTCTACAAACCTGCTGATTTCAATGGGAATGGTGTGTTGCAAGACAGTGTCCAATGAGAATTTCAGAGAGGCAGGTCTGGTTGTGCTTTTTGAAATCCAATTTGCTGTATTCCACTTGATTTCAAATTGACTTTATCTTTCCAAACCCTTAAAATGGATCTAACGCAGTCTCAGCCATCAAACGCTCTGCGTTCTCCAGTCTGTAGATTCCCTTATGGGCCTACTAATAGATGAAAAATTGGATAACGTAGAGAATAAAACATTAAAAGGCAAAAGACTTGCCATGATATCATATTTTTCACAGTACCGATTATACTGGTATTTTAAATTATTAAATTATTAATTTACACAATTAAAGGTTTAGTTGAACCAAAGATTAAGGACACATCCCAATTCCATTATTTACTATTTGACTCGACGGCCATTTGTTGTGGTGTCAACAACATTGAGTAATAATTTGTTAGATTTATATAGCTGTTTTCTGGGTACTCAAATACTGGGTATTGCGCCATAACGCCCAGCACACACCAGCTTATTGGTTTAGAGGAGACAGATTGATGAAGCAAATCAGTATTTGAGGACGATTAGGAGGCCATGATGGATAGAGGCCAATGGGCAAATTTTGCCAGGATGCCGGGGTTACACCTCTACACTTTTTTGAAGGACATCCTGGGATTTTCTATGATCACAGTGAGTGAGGATCTCGGTTTAACGTCTCATCTGATGGACGGTGTTTTTGGAAATTATTGTGTCCCCATCACTATACTGTAGTGTTAGGACCCACACAGGCCGAGACCACAGGGTGAGCGCCCCCTGCTGGCCTCACTAACACCTCTTCCAACAGCAGTCCAGGTACTAACCAGACTCAACCCTCCTTAGCTTCAGTGGGCAACCAGTCTTGAGCTACAGGTACCCCTTTTCCACCAGCATTAACCGGGTGCTAGTTCAGACCCAGAGCTATTGTCGGTTCGGAGTTGGTTCGACTGAAGAGCCTTCTAAGAAGGTTTGTCTTTCCACAGGCCAGAGAGCCAGTCTTACGTCACTGAATACATCTAATGTTACCCAGCAACGCTAGTGCAGTAGCGCCGAACACAAACACACCAAGCTTGTTCGAGATGCATGAACTTCTCGCAGACCGATCAGCGCATGACATCAAAGCACTGTTAGAGCGATCCAAAAGCACAAGGAGTCGTATACTCTCCAAACACTCCCGCAGCTCCGATCGGTCCGCGCCGCTCCGATGCATCTCGAACAAGCCTTCCATCAACAATGGCAGTCGTTGCGTTACTATTGATCCTCATGGCTTTGCGAACGTACATTGGCATTCGAACACTGCAAATCCAATGCGTTCGTGCAGCTCACCATGATTCGCATAGACGGAGATTACAATCGGGCTGCTATTAGCTTGATTAGCTGCTATTTAAAAAATGGCGGTCACAAGTTTCTGGTCTTGTTGGTCATGGTAACCCCGCCCACAGCCCCTGACGCAGGTGATTCTTACTTCTAGACCAGCTATGTATTGGTGCTACTTACTAACCACTTTTCCTGGTTCATAGCTGGTGCTTGGGTGTTGAAAGACAAAGAACTGATTTGAAACTGCACTCAAACTGCCTTGGTGGAAAAGGGGTAAGGGTGATACAGTAGCTGCTGGCTGAACACTCACACAGTCCGAAAATGCACCTCAATAACGAGTGTATAACTTATGTACACTCAACGGCTAGCTGCTGGAGCAAGTGTGGGCAACTCTGGCTTTCCTGCAGAGTTTATCTCTTACCCTATCTAACACACCTGAACAAGCTAATCAATGTCTCAGGATTAATAGAAAGATACATGTGATTTTGATCAGGGTTTGAGCTGAACGCTGCAGGAAAGTGGATCTTGAAGTGCCAGAGTTGACCAGCCCTGCGCTAGAAAATACCCATTCACTGTGAGCACATCCAGTGCAATCAAAAGTGTCCGAATTCACTCACTCGTTTTCATTTACTCATTCATGGACTATGTTAGTGAAGTAACGTGTGGAATGTGAAGAGATGTGATAAGAGTTGTAACCAGAAAAACAAAAAGTGTTTGCCTAACCTACCTTTAAGGCTCTTCTAGACATCAAGATATTGACTGATGTCAATTAAGTTTCACTCATACACATGTCTCCTCTTTAAAATAAAATGGCATACCGTGAGTGTAACCGTTATTACTGTGGCAAGCCTCAGTGTTATATAAAACAAAGTTATACCAAACATATCTTAACCTTGTGCATCAGTCTGTCTCAACCTAAATTGTTGAAAGTTCACTGAAAAAATTGTTTTATTATCGTTTGAAAAATCTATCCAGTCTATTTCTCACATCTGTCTTGGATCGCTACACCCAAACATCGGTTGTCATCATTATACCCTTTATTATGGGGGGAAAGAGAACTGAGAGAACACTGAACTTTTTTGTTTAACCCAAGTTAAACCACCTTTGCGTCATAGGCCAGCAAAATACAACAAGAAACCAAAAATACTCACTGAGCGGTGATTCAGGCCAGGTGTGGAACATACTGTGATGCATGGACAAAATCTGGACAAACTAATCCATGAACAAAACTAAAATAAAACCCAGACTGCATTAAACACAGGTTCACTTGCAACATGGTGCCAACCACAATGTGTTTTGATCTAGCTGTCGGGAGCAAGAAACTAGGTCCTGAAACAAAACCAGAACCATAGGATTAAAAAATAGCATAGTCAACAGTATCTGTCCTGTCTTTGGTAAATTATTGATGTTCCGGGATTGGTGCATATGCCATTTGCTTACATAACTGCTGCCAGTGGTGCACACACTACACTGGTGACATGCACCGAAACACCTGTGCTTGAAGCTTTCTATCCAAACCATCTTACATCCGTCTGTCACACAAATAATTATAGATTATTCTAATGTAGATGCACAATACATCATTACTACTTTCATTTATTCAAGAGACCAGTTTTTAGGTCTGTAATATAACAGACCTTTTAAATTATTTAAGATTTAATGATGCAGTGAGCGTGAGGGCGAGTAATGGCAATCTATGGCATACATTAGGTTAATATGAAAAAAAAATGAACTATATACTAACTATATTATGCTGATGCACCCTACAACTGTCCTCTCATCTATATATGTATGTGCTTGTATTGGCGCTTTTCCACTGCATGGTACGGCTCTGTACGGCTCACTTTTAGGGGGTTTCCACTGTGTACAGTACCTAGTACCTGGTTCTTTTTTTAGTACCAGCTCTAATCGAGCCATACCGATACTAAAATGTTACGTGTAAACACTGCAGAGCGGTCGGATTGGTCGGAGAGAATCGTCACCACCAGCGTCATTGGATTTGCGACACGAGACACCAAACACTCTAGATTTAAATTGTTAGCAACAGCTACCAACGTATCATTTGTTCGCACAACTTTTTTAAACAACTTGCTTTAAACGACCGTCGCATGCAACTTGAAAAAATAAATGACTGTATCGTGGTCAGTAGACGAGGTGGTGGTGCAACCATAACGATCAGTCTATAATCCCATCCACTTTGAAGGCGTACTAAACCGAGCCAAAGTAAAGCGAGCCGACCCTAGTCTTACCGCACAGTGGAAAAGCAACATCTGTCTGTTATTGTGTTTGTATTAGGTTACTGCATTCCTGTAGCTCAAACATTAACGCATGAGTGCTCCCAATGTCAAGGTTAGCCTATGGGTTTGATTCTCAGGAAATGCATGAACTGATCAAAGGTAAAGCTTGAATGCAATGTAAGTCACTTTGAATAAAAGTGTCTGCCAAATGCATTCATTTTTACTTTCCCTCACTGTTGTTCCCTCACCTTTCTGTTGTACCCTGCAGAACCGGCTCCAGGGTGCCCCCAGTCTGCTGATGCTGGCACTGCAACAGCAGCTCAGTGAGTTGAGGGTGGATACAGGACTCATATGTGAGCAGAATACAGAGGAGGATTTGGACAGTCCCAGCGCATCAAGCTCAGGTACTCCATGGCTCTAAGAATAATTTATTCCAGATAGTGTTCTGCAAAATTGCACACTTGTTGTGGATATATTTTACTATGTACAGATGCATACAAATGTTGGTAAAAACTCAATATTTGTTATAGTTGGTGTTATAACAGATTAAATGGACAATGTTAAATATATAGGCTGCTATATTTTCTTTTGTGTTCCTAAAGCTCTGATCTTGAGTTTACATATTTCAGAAGAAGAACAGTAGAATTGTTTGTAGCTTGGAACTTCTAAAATACTTGTGTAACCTGATACAGAAAAAGAGTAATCTAAGCTTCTGCTTCTGACATGAACCTAACCATTCTGACACCAACCATTTACCACTTCAGATATGGTCACGGATATACAGTATTGCGCACACCTAGTTGCATTATGCAATGAGCTGGTGTTGTGTCAGGAAATGTGTTGCCATGCAAAGTCAGTGAGGCGTATTGGTTACACATGTGAAAACTTAATAATAGAATGAAAGCTGATAACATTTAAAATAAGATTTCAACTTATCTTGATCCTTCAGGGTTTTATGAGCAAAGTGAAAGTCTGTCTCCTCTACTGCGTTCCTGCTCCTCTCCAAACCTCACTGCCTCCTGCCACAGGCCCAGATCTGTGGGTGAGTGTTTCTTTTAATCACATCTCACACCCACGTTTTTGTTTATTCTATACCAGAGCACTGTACTCTCAGTACTACGAATTACCCTGTGGACCTAAGAGTATTTTGTGATTTAAATGAGGGGTTTCAAATTGATGCCCATAGACCCTGCAATGTGGGTGCTTAGGGAAAATTGAGGGGGAAAGGTCAGAAATTAAAACAAAATGAAATGAAATAAAAATCAACTTGTGGTCTTGATAATATAATTATTACCTTTTACCCACACAGTATAGAAGTGTCTTCAATAAAACATAGGCCTAGCTGCTTTTGAAGAAGGGAGTCGTTTGCAAGGGGATCGTCATACTTGAGGTCCTTGGCATCAGAAAGTTTGAAAACCCCTGGTGTTTAGAACTAGTTTTATTTCTCATAAAATATTTTTTTTTCACATGCTGACAGATGCCTACATACTGGACTGGGAGGGTCATATGGAGCCCCCAGTACATGCCAGCCTTCCCCGCTCATTTTCTGCCCCATACCCCCCATTGGAGGGTATTGCAGAGGGAATAGAGGATGAAGAAGAAGATGAAGAAAGCCCTCAGTGGGTTACAGATCAGATGGCTGATGGGAATGAAAGCCTTACAGCCGAGATGAGCCTCACTTCTGATGCTCAGGCTGATCCTACAGTGAAGATAGATGACGGCCCAACCGAAGAGGACATCCAGCAGGCTATGCGTGTGGAGACGTACATCCTGAGACTCCTGCAGCGGCGACACTTCAGATCTACAGCAGGACTCGACTCTGAGCCCGATCGGTGGCAAGACTTACACGATTATCCTCCTGGATACCCACAACTTTCACTTGACCAATCAGAATGGCAGGAATGGGGACCGCTCTCAGTGGAAATGAATGAGGCCGAGACCCAAGACAGATATTACATGAACCTTCCCAATGCTCAGATTGGACCAACTTCCCTAAGCAGCGAGGAGCCAGAATCCTCCTTAGAAACTGATCAGTATGGAGTTAAAGAAGTTTACGACAGCAGCAACGACTCGCCTCGTCATCAACCGGTTTACGACAAACGTCGTCCCACAATGTCAGATACCATGAAACCACACATTCACACCTGCTGCAATCACACCTGCGTACCTATGTCGTCAACTCCAGAGTCCCGTGAACAACACCAGCCCATTCCATCTCAAAAGTGGGCTCTTCTTCGGTCCCTAACCAGAAGGGTTCCAGGGGAAAGGTGGACAACTCTAGGAGAGAGAGAAACCAAGTCGACCTGCCGCTTTCGGTCTGAGGACAGTTGCGTCTCTCAAGGATGGGCCGCCCAATCGGAGTACAAATATCACACCGTGGGACGGGACATCGGCAGGCATCATAGTGACGAATTTTACCCATCCAATCAGCGACTCTGGTGCTCCACTGCAGATCTCAGTCAAGAAGAGGACGAGGGGATATTCAGAGAGGATGTGCATGAACTCAGAGGAAATCTTTTACCGGTCAAACACACTAGTGTTCAGTTTGTGGAAGAGGACCAGAGGTTGCAAGAACGGTCAGAGGCCGCTCCTGTACCGCCCAATGGTTCCGACTCCAGTCTGAGCGAGACTTTCTCTCCAGGCACCAGTTCAGTGTCCAGTGACTCGGATGAGAGCGGAGGGCTGGTCTGGCCTCAACAACTTCCTCCACGTTTGCCCCCTTCCTCCTCCTCTTCCTCACAGAATCCCTCCAATGCTGTGGTCAAGATTAAAGCCTCACATGCGCTCAAAAAGAAGATCATGCGTTTTCGTTCAGGCTCCCTCAAACTAATGACCACTGTATGAGATTGGCTATGAACATCTCTGCCTATTTCTCCTCTAAATTCATTTGAAAACGTCACTTAATCTGCTTGTTAAGTCATGACATATTGAATACTGTTTCCGGGTCCAAGCTTCTACTCCGTTTCAAGTGAGAATACCGACTCAACAGACGTTTATGGGCACTGTTCATTCAAACTTTTAAAAACTCACTGGTGTCCCAGACAACAATACTTTAATGATTCAGAAGATGATAAGGTTAGCATCAAGATTTTTCAGTAGGACTACAGCATACCGTGAGTGTATATTAGCACAGTTTGTTGTTTGCTTTTGAGATCCGACAGAGTGTTTGGACTCGGAAGCTGTGACGTGCCACCAGACTTAACCGGATTCAGATTTGTTTACAAGTCCGTCCCCTCTTTGTTTCTTGTTGTATCTTGTTTTCTTGATTTTCTCTTCTGGGATTCTTGTATCTTTCTTCTTGTTAATAAAAGAGACGCAACCACAAGATACAAAAGCAAACCCACAAAGCACACCAAACCCATTAAGGGATCATATCAGATGTGTTAAAGGAACAAATTCTGTCATCATTTACTCACCCTCATGTTATTCCAAACCTGTATGACTTTCATTTTTCTGTCAAACACAAAATGAACATATTGTATTGTGTCCACACAATGGAAGTGAATGGATAACAAAACTGTTTGGTCACCAACATTCTTCAAAATATTTCTTCCACATGAGAAAGAAAGTCATGCAGGTTTGAAATGACAAGAGGCTGAGTAAATAATGCTATAATTTTCATTTTGTTGTAAACTATCCCTTTAAAAAGACCATGAGTCTGTAATGTTTGTAAATCACTTTCCTCAGCTTCAAGTTCTCTGGCATGCCCCTAAATCTCTTTCTTTCATTACTATAGCTATATATTTTAGCTTTCCCCCCACATAATAAGCCATTTTAAGTTATTTTGTTCTTGATTATTGACACGACAGTGAAATAGAGGCAAGAGATTATGTGAGATGAGAGAATTAAATCGGATCGAGCCTGGTCTCAAACTGAAGAGTGCAGGCCAGAAGGCCAGAATTATGACTTAAAGCCATTTTAACCCTACATTGCTGATGTTGATGTCACATTCTTCATCGTGTAATGGAGATATTTGTCCTGAGAACATTTTAAGAAGCAAACAGGAATTACTAAATACTCAGAGAGCAAACTGCAGGATGAAGAGAGATATTCGCTCGCCTGGAATTGATTCTCATTAGCTTAGCGTTTTAAAGAGGGCAATTTTCACAGCTCATCTCACACACATATGATAGGATGTGCCTGGCGTTACGGAGGCATCATTATCAGTACTACGTACCACTTTGCCTGCCATGTCCCAGGTGTTGTGTCTAGGTGTTGTGACTCTACATATTTTGTAGCATGTTTGTTAAAATGCATTTGTAGTGTACTGCAGATTTTTCGACATTTATAGTAACTAATTTGTATTTATACTTTATGAAGTTTGATAACAAAATAGCTTCTTTATTGGCGCCACCTAGTGCATTGGAGGACTGGAATATTTCATTTTCTTGCTGCTACACAGCCAAACTCCCTTTATCTGTGCTGTACAGTGGAAATACACTACAGTGTGGAGTGTACTAAAATATGCCTTGTCTAGACATAATAATTCACCATGCATCTTTGATCTCATGCCTGCAGTGTATTTTCAAGATTTTCATGTAATCTTTGAAAATGTTCCTGCTCATTGCATGTTGTTAATAAACTTTTATTTATTTATCAGCCATCGTCTCAAACTCGTCCATGGGTATGATTTGAATTAATAGATTCAAAGTATTTTTACGTCAGCTACATAGGACTTGATAGATTAATTATCTTAGAGTCATATAGGGCCCTGCCTAGTTGTACAAAAGTATACCAGAAGAAATAAAAAATCATCTCTAGATGGGAGTTCAAAACTTTATCTTTATTTCATATTTTCAATATGTATACAGACATGGTTAAACAAGATGCAAAAAGTAGATTATATGTACAAATGACTTCTGATAATCAGTCAAAAACTAAAGTCACACAAAACTCAAACAAAATTGCAATACATCATACAATACACAATGAATAGGAGAGCAGGAGAGGTTATAAGAGATATGAATTCTGTTCATTGCTCAACATTCTGTACTGTTCTCAGTTGCCATGGAGTGCTGTTATATTTAGCTGACTTGTTGTGCAGTTACATAGCTAACCCATATCCAGACAAAATACCGGTTCTGAAATGTTTTAACAAAGGCTTTCTGAATCACTTTTACCAAATTACAGGATTGTCCTACCTTTTTGCCAGAAGTACCTGCACATCACTAAATAGCAGTGATGTTTTGACTTCCATTTTATTAGATAATGTCCAGGTTAATAATATGCTTTACCTTGTCCTGTAATTTTTGTCCTATTGAAAGTTTCGGCAGACTTTTTTTAGTCAGCTGTATGTGATCTGAGTGGGAGGGACATTCTTATTCTAGAAAGCATTTGATTGGATAACAAATCTGTACAATGCAATGAGACATCAATATATTTTCTTCCATGTTTTCTAGACGTAAAAAAAAAAAAGAGTAGTACACTAACATGTAGCCTCAAAGCTGAAACACAGACCAAAAGCCACAAATCTATAATGTTTGTAATCATGTGATGGTTGGGAATCACAGCCCTATCAGCTGACAGTTTTAAACAGTTACTCTTTACTGACCTCTACTGGTTAGTCAAGCTCATGAACAGCAGGCATTTTACAACTGTGAAGGACAAAACACTCCTGGCAAGTTAAGCTTCTCATGCTAATATATAAAACACGTACAAAGTTATGGGTGTAGGCTACATTTCATGTATTTTTAACATTTATTTCAGTGTGGTACATTAACCACCTAACTTTGTAAAAGCAGACAAAATGTAAGCATAAAATTTTACACAAAAAAATATTTTTAATAATTGCATTTTTATTTAACACAACGAAAACCGTATTTCAGTTGTGCCAGGTGAAAAGGCTTTTTATATGCTACATGATATAGTTTTGATGAATGCAAGAACATTTTAAAAGTTTTAAATGAGTCACCAAGAAATCAAATATTCTTGTTTTTTATTTAGGCTAATATTACAGTGTAATTACTAAGTAATGAAATAATTGTTATAATAATAAATTAACTATAATATTTATTTAATTCATGAGCCACTTAATCTTTATTCATAATAACTTCCCCTCCCTTTTACAGCGCCATCTTGTCTAATGTCTTGTCAAATTACGTGTTTTCTGGCGTGAGGGCGGGGCAACCTGTCACTCACATGAGATCCACCAATAGCGAACCCCCAACCTATCCAGAAGCTGGTTAACTGTCGCAATTGGGAAGAAAAGACGATCGCAACTTTTGTTTTATGCCGACTTTAGTGACAAGACAGAAATGCCATCCAGGTGTTAAACAATCAGTGCAATATAATAAGTGACATAAAATAATTAAATATAAATGATTAACGAAATGTTAGGAATCAACTAAAATTATAATGCACTCAAATCATATTGGTTTTTATTGAACTTCTATTTTACGTCTTAGAATGTATATTTACATCTCTTTCTTACAAACTGAAATGTATTTACTAAATACCTCTTCTGATATATACAGTATGTCAGTTTTTTTTTTTATTGTTTTTTTTTTAGATAGCTATGGCATCAAAGCAAAAACGTAAATGATGCTTGCAGTATTATTATTGCATCGGCTTTCTCCGGTTCAGCATCTAGAGTTTTTGTTCGCTATACATGTAATGCACATGTGAATATGTGAATCAGACTTCTTTGTTTGGGGTTTATATTAACAGAACTTTCAGAATGTGAAATATGTTTGAAATTGAAATTAGTGCATATAAACATTTCAATGGTTATGAATAGGTGTCCGCAATAACTGTGCGACAAATTCTAAAAGTACTAAACATAAAGTTTAAAAGTACTATTTATAACATTATAGACCAATATTGGTTACTGATGTTGCACATCTTTGTTGTATAGCATGTCTAGTGACACAAATATCAATAAATACGTTTTATAAATCTTGAAATGATTCCGGCGGGCAGTATTTGAAGACTTTATAAAAGGGTTTATAGATGCACTTGTGATTTCATAGGGGCTTCTCTCTGAACATGCCGTCTGTGGTTGACCTACTGTTTGCAGTCGTGCTCATTCGAGTGGTCGGAGCCTCGGATGCGAAGTGGAGCACACTCCTCAGAGAGCTGATCAGATTGTCCTTGAAACCGCGGCCGAGGCACACGTAGAGCAGCGGGTTCAGGCAGCTGTTCACGTAACCCAAGCAGACCGTCATTACATGGGCCAGGCGCAGGTTGGCTTCAAGACGTGCTGACTGTCCGTACGTCGCCAACTGCAGAAGATCCACGATCTGTAGTGGAATCCAGCATAGGAAGAAGCTGAGCACCAGCGCCAGGATGACACGCAGCGTCCGGGCCGACTTGTCGCTACCTCTTTGTCTCCCGGAGCGCGTCATGTGGTAAACCTTACAATGGCTGCCGCAGATGATCAGGAAAGGCAGCAGAAAAGACAGAAAACTGCGTGTAAGGACTACGGCCCATGCGTGACCTAAGCTACTGTAGAAGCCATCACACAATATTTTAGTCTCGCTCACTTCATATGCCTCCATGAGAGCAAATTGAGGAGAACCTCCAAGGAGAGCGAGAATCCAGACGACGAAACAGACGCTACGGGCCTGCTTCGGATGCCTGTGGTTCTGGCACCACACCGGTTTGGTCACCAGAAGGAAACGGTCCAAGCTGATCACAGCCAGGAGCAGAACGCTGCAGTACATCATCATGTAGAACAGACCGTTGAGTAATTTGCAAGCCAAATTGCCAAAAGGCCAGTGTTGGTCCTGGGCGAGCGGGACCATGAGGAGAGGCAACGACAAGCAGCACAGCAGATCCGCGATGGCCAGATTTAAAAACCAATGCGCGTTCACAGAGTTCTGCATTCTGAACCCGGTCACCCACACCACCAGACCGTTCCCAGGGACGCCCAACAGGAACACAACGCTGTAGCAGACCAGAGCGAACCAGTGCCAGGTGCCAATCTCGGACAGTGGCATGTCAGTGGGGATCTCAAATGCGGTGCAGTTTTCAGTGTCTATGCAAGGGTAACTTTCGTTATCATTAAAGTAAGAATGGTCAAAAAAAGAATTGTAACCCTCCTCCATTTCAGCTGTTAAATGAGAAAGAGAGAAATAACTGAAAATGTACAAAGTAGGCTAAAATCCTCAAACGGAGTCTAGTGGTTATTTGAGAGTCATATCATGCTATATATAAATCTCATTTTAAAGAGACACACATTGCAATATTACTTTGTTCCCATACTATTGTAAGGTCTTCTTTTGAATGTGATTCACAAAAGGATTTTTTTTTTGTAAGTTCTACACTTTGTTATTAGTACAGCTCTAATCATGTTTAAAAAATCTATCAAAATGAATAAAAAAGATACCTGTGAAGTTGTGTATATCTGCGACAGCAAATGTGATTCAGGTTGTCTTTTGCGTCCCTTATAGCCAGGAAATGATTGCAAGCTGCTGTGAACCAAGCCTTTTCCTTAGCAGTGTTGTGTAAGCTCTTTTTACATGATGTTTAAAGCAGTCGGTGGCTAAAAAGTTCAATAGAGGAATCATTTAGAAATGGACCTGAGAGGGATGCTGTCAATCACGTCATTTGAATCTGCAGATTTTGTTTGTTTGTTTGTTTTGTTTTTTCTTTTTATGATTATTGTTGTATTGTGATTGGACAGAATTGTTAGAGACAACTACACAATTATTTTCAGTAGTGGCACTGATGTATTTTATTGCTTTAAAATGTTCTTATTTGGAAATAACCATTTGAGGAAAAACATATTGCAAAGAGAAATGCTTCACAAAGTTGCTTTGGAAAACATTACACAAAGTAAAACTGTCAGTTTGTTATAAAACATACACAATTCACTGCTTGAATTTTTTTTCTATTCAGAGGTGCACTTGATGGTTAAAATATAGTTTGGACATTTAAGTCACCTTTATTTAGCGCTTTATACAGTACAGACATGACTGAAATACATCAACACAAAAACTGACAAGGGGGAAAGAAAAGGGGGACAGATACGGTACAAAAGAAATCTTTTCTTTTTAAAAACCATTGAAAGAAACATTCTATTACAACATTTTCCAACTTCTCCATAATATAACCATCTGCCACAGATGATTTGATTTGAGTGTGTAACATCACAAAAATGTTCCTTCCTCTTTAACAGCATTTTTCCCAGATCGGCGTAATAAAGGGGAATGTGAAAATGCTGACTGGTTAAAACATACCGAAACTAATTTTTGCAATTAAAAAGACACAACCATGGAGACAAGTTCCTAAAGTAATGGGAAAAGAACTGATAAGCAGTAAATTAACCTATGATGACTTAATGAGCTACTATTTTATTTACAATATATATATTGCATGATGACTACAGTCTTCACAAGTTGCCGTCATTCTCTTTGCTATACTAAAAGTGTCAGTTGATTCTTGTGTTAATGTGCGACCACAGTCAGACCACAATCAGAGTCGCTTGGTCCAAACAGTTCCTCTGTAAGCTTCTGCCCAGGAAAGTGTCCTACACTCATTTACATGAGACGTGGCAGCACAGGTTCAACATGTCCGACCCTGAGAACATGACGGGTTCCTCAGTTCAGAGCTGAAGCACTCTCTGGAGGAAGAGTTGGGGTGTCGTCCCTAAAGTCCTCCGTTTGAAGATCTACAGACAGACAGATACACGGAGATGAAACAAACCTAAAATAAATATAAACGAGCAAATTCTCTCATGTAGAAGGAACTGAAAATGAGCATTGCACTAGTGATGTATACATATTGAGTAACCCTTTGTGATTGTGCTGTTCTTGAAGAAGTTAAAAACTCATGGTGTTGCATCAAAACACCCATTGTCACGCTAGCGACTAACGCTGCGGTCTTTAGCGTCGTTGTTAGCGGCCGCTAGGAGCGGGTCGAGTAGGACCGGTTACACAGGCACCTACGCTCTGTTTATTACACATTGTCATCATTGTTCCAGTTTGCTGGTATTTGGGGACTTTCATTTGTAGGGAAATCTGTATGCATTTTTTTATTTATTTATTACAATTCATTATACTTATTATACTTATTATACTTTCAACATTTATATTATAAATATTATACATTTTTCCTATTATGCTTATATTCAATGTTGTGGATAGTTACTTTTAAAAGTAATGGTTATACTCCCCCAAAAAGTAACTAATTGTGTTAGTTACTTTTTATAGAAAGTAATGTGTTCAGTTACTTTTGCATTACTTCTCACCTGGGCTGGGATTGCTTGCTTGGTTTTTAATTACAAAAAATATGAATTTTTGGCAAATATAAAGGCCCTTTCACACCAAAAGTGAATTGAATAAAACTCGGGCTAAAGGAAGTGCAGACTCCCGCCTGTACAGTAGAGGGCGCAGCTCAAACTGACCATTCAACTGTGCTAGATAGCAGAAGAACAGGACGCAGGAGAAGAAAGTTCAACACTCTTTCTTCAGCAATTAAAACAATGAAATGAAACACAAATGTGATTTTTATCTGAAGTCATTTTTGCTTATTGGTATGGGTGAACTGGATCATCGAAAGTCAGCAGCAAAGACATTGGTTAATAAAGTGAGATTAAATACATAAAGTACATTTTTTTGTATTGGCTTGTATTGTTTACACAGAAAACACAATGCCTCTGCACTTACTCCCGATTTCTCTCAATATGGGAACCGGAGAGGTGTCAGTCAATAAATGGGAAAACAAAGAAACTTGGGTTGAAAAAGTAGATTTTTGTTGTTGTTGCAATAATCCACAAGGTAATGGGAAATTCCTATTGGGGTTTTGTCGTTGGAACCAGGGTGATGCTATCTTCCGGGTTGGCCTACAAATAGTAGTAGTAGTAGTATAGTAGTAAATATAGTAGTGGGCTACTTATTCTCAGCTCCATTTAACATATTTTACCATGTTCAATACAACTAAAAAACAGATATTTCCCCCCAAATCCTAAAATAAAATAAAAAAACATTTCGTGTTGGCCTAGTTTTTTTTTTTTTTTTGCAATAATCCACAAAGTAATGGGAAATTCCTATTGGGTTTTTGTCGTAGGAACCAGGGTGATGCTATCTTTCGGGTTGGCCTACAAATATAGTAGTAGTAGTAGTATAGCAGTAAATATACACTCACCTAAACGATTATTACGAACACCTGTTCAATTTCTCATTAATGCAATTATCTAATCAACCAATCACATGGCAGTTGCTTCAATGCATTTAGGGGTGTGGTCCTGGTCAAGACAATCTCCTGAACTCCAAACTGAATGTCAGAATGGGAAAGAAAGGTGATTTAAGCAATTTTGAGCGTGGCATGGTTGTTGGTGCCAGACGGGCCGGTCTGAGTATTTCACAATCTGCTCAGTTACTGGGATTTTCACGCACAACCATTTCTAGGGTTTACAAAGAATGGTGTGAAGAGGGAAAAACATCCAGTATGCGGCAGTCCTGTGGGCGAAAATGCCTTGTTGATGCTGGAGGTCAGAGGAGAATGGGCCGACTGATTCAAGCTGATAGAAGAGCAACTTTGACTGATATAACCACTCGTTACAACCGAGGTATGCAGCAAAGCATTTGTGAAGCCACAACACGCACAACCTTGAGGCGGACGGGCTACAACAGCAGAAGACCCCACCGGGTACCACTCATCTCCACTACAAATAGGAAAAAGAGGCTACAATTTGCAAGAGCTCACCAAAATTGGACATTTAAAGACTGGAAAAATGTTGACTGGTCTGATGAGTCTCGATTTCTGTTGAGACATTCAGATGGTAGAGTCAGAATTTGCCGTAAACAAAATGAGAACATGGATCCATCATGCCTTGTTACCACTGTGCAGGCTGGTGGTGATGGTGTAATGGTGTGGGGGATGTTTTTTTGGCACACTTTAGGCCCCTTAGTGCCAATTGGGCATCGTTTAAATGCCACGGCCTACCTGAGCATTGTTTATGACCATGTCCATCCTTTTATGGCCACCATGTACCCATACTCTGATGGCTACTTCCAGCAGGATAAGCTCGAATCATTTCAAATTTGTTTCTTAAACATGACAATGAGTTCACTGTACTAAAATGGCCCCCACAGTCACCAGACCTCAACCCAATAGAGCATCTTTGGGATGTGGTGGAACGGGAGCTTTGTGCCCTGGATGTGCATCCCACAAATCTCCATCAACTGCAAGATGCTATCCTATCAATATGGGCCAACATTTCTAAAGAATGCTTTCAACACCTTGTTGAATCAATGCCATGTAGAATTAAGGCAGATCAGAAGGCGAAAGGGTCAAACAGTATTAGTATGGTGTTCCTAATAATCCTTTAGGTGAGTGTAGTAGTAGGCTACTTATTCTCAGCTCCATTTAACATGTTTTACCATGTTCAATACAACTAAAAAAGACATATTTCCCCCCCCCCCAAATCCTAAAAATAAAAACATTTCGTGTTGGCGTAGTTTTTGTTCTGAATGGTTGTGAAAGCTGTTGTAAGTACCTAACAGAGAAGTGGTCTGCTGGGGGTTTTCAATGACAGAGCTCTCTTCTTCATCCTCCCCCCAATCGGCGATGTTCGCTGGAGGGATGCACTGCTCCAAGAACAGATCTTCATCTTCATCGAAGTCCATGTTTTCCGGGGGCCAGCGCAGCTCCCCGCTCTCCACCTCACTGACATCTGTGGGCTCCACCACGATGGACGGCAGGCGCTCCTTCCCCTGGGGCACGCAGGCCAGAGTGCCTTCAGTGCTCAAAACTACTTCTACTGGATCTGGGAAGATCTGCAAAATAAGGGATAAAGAGAGAGGATAATATAAGAAGGAGAAATCTTTAGTATTGAACAGTGTTTGCACATCAGGGGTTCCTGTTTGAGGTTGCTTCAGGTCGGTCACGTTTGGCTCAAGGTGACTGATGAAAGCTCAACACCATTGTGAAATGTTGGTACAGTACGTGGTTAACATTCATCCACTCTTTGTGATTGGTTATTATTATATGGGAACCAGTTAGTAATATCAAATAAAACAAAATGTGGATAAGCATTGCTACAAGATAACCACATTATTGATGCAATATATGTGGCTTTTAAGTCCCCAGATGAGATTTAAAGCTGATGTGAACAACTAGTGGTACCAAATGAAAGTGCAAAACAGTTTTTAAACAGTTTCCCCTTATTGTTTGCTCAAACAAATAGTCCTGCCTCAAACTCATGTCATTGGCTGAGCCAATGTTGATAATGCTGGACCACCTAACCACGTAATTATTGATATCAAAATTTATGAATTTTAGTAAGAATAGTAAGTGAAATTGAAATTTCAACTAGTAAGAAATCAATTCCTGATATCAACAATTGAATTTGAATGGCAGCCTATGGTGACATTTAACTAGTGAAAATACAATTAAAGATATCAAGAAATATAGTTTTTACCAGTAACAATGATAATTCTTGATATCAAGAATTTGTATTTCTGCGATTGATGAAGTCATTGTTGATATCAAGAATTATCATTGTTACAGGTGGAAATGTAATTCCTGATATCAAGAATTAGCATTTTTACTGCTGAAATTTTAATTGTTGATATAAAGAATTAATATCCTACACTCTAAAAAATGCCGGGTTGTTTTAATCAATTTTGGGTCAAATATGGACAAACTCAAACAATGGGTTAAAAATGTAATTTAAAAATGTAACCCAATGGCTGGGTTTGTCCATGTTTGACCCAAAATTGGGTTAAAACAACCCAGCAGTTTTTAGAGTGTAGGAATGAATAAAAGTCAAAACTGCTCCTATTGGTTTTTGATTTGACGGTTGTTGCAGGAGCAGCCACACTGCGTCTCAAAATTTTAGTTCAATTTGATTGCAATGGTCATTAATCGGCTGTTGGTGAACCTGTCGAACTAGCAATCAAAGACTACAGATTTTGCCCCTGGATCAGAGGATTTATTTAGGATTAGCTAAATTAATCTCAGACGGCCAATTCACGGCCACAATCGTACAGTGCGCACCAGGCTTAAAAAGAATTGACTCATTGCATTTCTTAATCCATTTGCCACTGGACAGTTCACATGTGGAAGTAACCAACGAACTTTCGACTGAATTTTAAGACACACACCAGCACTAGAACTAGTTACATCATAGACTCAAGTAAAAAAGAGAGCAAAAAAAGAGATTGCTAAATCCTGTGTCACCAAAGCTTTACAGGACTAGGTGACTTGATTATACAAACTTGTCGTCCAGCAGAGTTTGTGCACCCTTTGGTGGCTTTTTTATGTGATTTGTGGCCTAAAGTGTTGAACATGTGTGACTTTAAATATTAAAAATGTATATATGATATTGAATATAATATTAAATACTTTAAATGTTAGCTAAAAGAAAAAAGAAAATGAATGTATATATTCAAACTTCATAGAAAAGATAAAAGGATGACAGATGGGTTTGATACCTGAAAGGGCAGTCTGTCCCCTTTCCTCTGTACTGGAAACTCATCCATGGCCTGGGCTTCTGGGTATCCCATCCCTCTGTTAGAGTGACATCACGGAATATGGAAAAATAAAATACATGTAAAAGTTTGGAATAGCAATGACACAGTAACATCTACTTCTCATTGCTCTTTAGTATACTACATCCACTAGGACTGTAACTGTCTGAATGACTCTGCTTGTGCATTAATGATGGGCTAATGTAGAATAGCAGCTACAAAAGTATGCAAGTTTGGACTCTTTCTGTAGGTTATATCGTCACGCCAGTAGATGGCGGCAACTGAATGTCTTTATAACTGATTGATTCAACCAATACTTTCAAAACACTGATTCATTCGAGAACAAAATTAAGGGCCTGAATTTGGAATAGTTGTCACGGTTTGGGTTTTGTTCCTTGTTACTGTTTCATGTATGTCATGTGATCCCTTGTTCAAGTCATGTGATCCTGCCATGTGTTCCCTTGTCTGATGTGTCATGTTGTTATTGGTTCATTGTTTAATTGTTCACAAGTGTCCCTTGTCTAGTAATTAGTCTGTTTATTTACGCCCTCATGTTTGCCCTAAGCACTTCCCCTCAGGGGAATCCCTGCCGTAACTTTGAAGTGCGTTCCACTTCGTGAAGTGGACGAGGGAAGTTTAAATGGACAGACCCTCGCTCCCTCGATTTTGACCGAGGGAGCGAGTCTACTTCATATGTACACTTCAGGCAGCTCCATATCCCACAATGCAACCCGATTGTGACGTCAATGCAGATCTTGTATAATCACCACCACCACAAACAACTCTATGATATATTAATTATGATGTTTTTAATTTAAAACAACCCAAACACATCTATATACATTTAGATGCTGCATTAAACAAATCCTTAAAGGGAAATAAATTTAAATAATAAATCAACTCCATAGCTGATTCCAAGTGATCAAGGGCTTAGGATGTTCCAGTTCAGCCCATTGCAGTTTCCGCCAGTAGTGGGCACTCATGAAACATAAGCAATGAGGTACATCCGAGTGAATGAGACGGAGGGAAGTTAGCGAGTGAAGGGAATGTCAATTTTGGACTGGAACACAGCTCTAGTCTAGTATTGAATGTTTCCTGTTGTTGTTCTTGTTTCTGTTTCATGCCTTGCCATGCCTTTGTTTTGTGTTTGTTCACGTTTGTTAATTAAAGTTTCATTTGGGTTCTCAACCAGCTTGCCTCCAGGACTAATCATTATACTAACATGCAATTCTTACAGTTGCTAGTAATATATCTTAAGCTTTATCTGGTGTAAATAGTATGAGTAGTATGCTATTCCGAATTCAGCCACAGTCTTTATGAGTGAGTATGCATGATTTACTGAACTGATTCATTCAATAACGCAGATTCATTCAGGAACGAAACACCGCCACTGTGTTTTGCTTTGAAATCCAGTGTTTAAGTATGGCTTTTACTTTGTTTGGAATTATTGCAGTTGGCGGAGCAGAAATACACAAAGTAAATGGCAATATTGTGTCTAAAATGTAAAAACATCTTGTTTATCAACTGTTGAATGAATATATGTTTGAATATCACCTGTGGAACAGCACCCTTGCTTGTGTTATATTGGCATGCAAAGGAATTGTGATAGTCTTTTCTCCCTATTTTGATGTATATTCGAGTGAAACGGCTTTTCGTGCAATAAAAAACATGGAGGGCGGGACTTGATTTTGTCCATGGGGAATTGATTGTATGGTTGTGGTTTGCTATTGGTGGATCTCATGTGAGTGACAGGTTGCCCCTGCCCTCATCATCAGTGAAGAGAAAGGATGTTGCTGCAAGAGGGAGGGGAGGATATTTTGATAAAAGATTACGAGGCACGTGAATTAAAAAATAATTCTAAGAAACAAGGCGGTCTGTTGGTGTGGCCTATGTAGGATTTGCTAATCGCAGTTGCTCCCAGGTGACCTGTGACTAATCGTTCCACTCTCAAACCCCTGCTGAACACCCGGATTACAATGCTTATAACAGACAGCCAGTGACCGATTATATCAAAATGGATTATGTTCTCATATAGTCATTTTTCATTAGCAGCAGATTGGATAAGAGCATTGCATTATGGGCCATCACCACTGCAGATATGAAAACTACTTACAGAACACTGTGCATTATGCACTATACTTTTTTATAGTTTCTAAAACAACATGCATTATGCAACACAGAACAGTGATATTGCTGCATGTCACATGATATCATGTTGATGGAGAGTGGCATTCCAGTTATAATCGTGGAAATAAATACCGTTGTTTTGCTTTTAAATCCAATTTTGTGTAAAAATATCTTGCAAATAAAGAATAGATCACCGTCGTTATTAATTCTGGTTCATTTTTCACATTAGAAATGGAATGTCAAGTTGAGCGCATTGCATTGTGGGATATATATTCTGTGCAGTGAGTATTCAATCAAAAACAAAAATGTATGACAATAGGCAAAATTGGCAAATGCTTTTATCCAAAAAGTATTTCATTGCATTAAAAAAAACAATGCTTTTTGCAGCCAGATGTTGAGGTTATGGGACTAACACCATGGGACCATGCTGAAACCTTGGGTCATCTGGGTATTCAGTGCATACAAAGAATTTCTAACCAATATGTTCTGCATAAATAAACAGTATGCCATTCTAAACCGCCAAATGTTAGTAGGAAGGAAGGAGTTATAAATTAGACTTTTTCAGTGACTATCAGAACATTATCTGTAGTTTGCACTTTGAGTAACTTCTCTAAAAAGTTATGCAAGTAAATGTGTAGGTGTTTCTTCATCTTTGGTGAACTCTACAGTAGATCGTAACCTCTATGGGGTTGATTTTTATGAAAACATAATTTTATAATTTCTTTTAAAGATTTTCCATGCCTTCATCGTTTATTGTTGCTATTTTTAAAAGCCTTTTATGTAAAGATATTAATGTTTACCCCTGTCCTTGATCCAGGCATTTAATGATAGACTATGAAAATACATATAATCACTACATGCTCATCAGTGTGAACCAGGGGTGTCCAATCCTGGTTCTGGAGGGTCAGAATCCTGCGGAGTTTACCTCTAACCAGCTCCAACACACTTTCTAGCAGAGATGGTACTATTATTTGGCGATAGCAGGGATCACGTGCACCTTGTTAACCAATCACATTAAAGCCTTGATGTAGGCCTAACTGAATTTCATGAGTTGTGCTGGAGTCAATCACTAGGGCTGTGTCCCAATTCAGAGGCTGCATCCTTCGAAGGCCGCGAAAGGTCGGACTGAGCGTTGTTAACAAAACAGGTTTCATAAACTGTCTAAATATGTTCACCATGGTCCATTTCCGTATATAATAAAGAGTATACACTATATATTAATCGCATCTTAGTAAGATATGTCAGCATTTGAATCACTTTCACACTTGGCATGTTTAAAATGAACCCTGCTGTGATTGTTAGTGCGGTTCAAAGGACAGAATGCTCACGCATATAGTTTTTTTCTAATCATAGTCCCGATGTTGCCCATCATAGTTCAGCACAAGTGTCAGAAAAGCTTTGTTTGTGTGTGACGGAGTGATTCCTGCTGCAAAATACCTGTCAAAATACCATAATATGTAGCTATGCACATACAACAAGTACGTTTATCCAAGCAAACAGCATTATTTTAGATTTTCGGTAAGTTTCGTCTCAAAATAGGCAATAGGCCTACGCCATAAAAGCCGACCAATCAGGTTGTGAACGTATCCCAATGCCTTTAGCTACAGTATCTATTGGTTCAGTGATAAAAATGCCAATCTGAACGCTAAGCAGACCAGGACTAAATGTTTTTTGTTTGTTTTTTTTGGCCGGACCAAACAAACCGAACTACAAGTGTGAACACACCCTTACATTCGTGTCATTATATATTTGAGTAAGCTGAAACCCAATACTTGCGTTTAAACGAGTAATTCTGCAATTTCTCTCTCAAAAACAAAAAATCCTGTCATCACTGAATTCTGGGGTAGGAAAGGCCATTAAGGATCCATCTGTTGTGTGCTTCATTTCACAGGAAATATTTATTTTGAGAAAATTATTTGTATACATTATTTAAAAATTACAGCTGTCACAAGTGACATTTCCACCACAGAAGAGTTTCACAAACTCTTGATCTGACATCGATTCGAAAGTAGGCCTACATGTCATTTTTTCTTAAGGAAGACAATCTCTCAACTAATGCTATAAAGTATAAAAGGAACCGTCAGTTGGGACATAATATTAAACGTTAAAATTAACAAAGGAGTCCAAATGATTACATTCAGTTGCTTTTTATTTTAAGGCTAATGAACACTCAAATAAAAACTTTTAACATTTAAGCTTAACACATTTTAAAATTGCACGTTTTATTTCAACTTTTTAATATTATAATTGTGTTTATAGCCTACTCAAATTCGTTGTTGAAATATAAACAAGTGGTGGCTGTCATTAAAATGTTTTCATGACGGATTTATTTAACATGTTAGTATTTTATTAAGTAAATATATATGCTAATTAAAATGTAATATAGTGCATATATTTAGCAAAATCCTTTCTTTTTTGTAGTTGACTTTCCTGAGGTAACGTTACGTTTTGACATGAGCTGATATTGACGTCTTTCCGCAGTTCAAACCCTGATTGGGCAATTACATGAGACACGACACATCACACATTATAGTAAGTTGTACTTTTTCTATCAACATAGGCCTACCTTCTAACATTCATTCATGTTTACTTCGTCCTTTAACTTGAAGCGGAAGTGAGGATCGGTCACGTGCCCCTTGACCTGAAACGCTACAGCGATCTGTCAAAACCATAGGTCAAAACGGTATTTATTTATTTATTATTTGCATAACTGATATATTTTGAGGGCTGAAACTTAGATAGATAGATAGATAGATAGATAGATAGATAGATAGATAGATAGATAGATAGATAGATAGATAGATAGATAGATAGATAGATAGATAGATAGATAGATAGATAGATAGATAGATAGATACTTTATTAATCCTTCACAGAAATTAGATTTGTGTGTATTTACAGGATAGGTTATTTTTAAATTATTTTTGTCCTTCATTTTCCAAATCTGTTTATTTTCTCTCAGAGGGGCTTGACAGGGATTAAGGAAGCCAGAAGACCTGTATCATAAATGTGTGTGTGTGTGTGTGTGTGTGTGTGTGTGTGTGTGTCAGAAGCCATCAGAGACCGGCAAGTATAGTTAAATGAAGATCAGCTCTCTCTGAAAATCCACAACCTGTTTACAGTTCATACTTCACTCTATCAAAATGACAAAGCATCAGAATTTAACAGTGATGTTCTTAACTTTACTTAACATTTTCATCTTTCTTTCTTGGCCACATGTAGATCATATGACATACGTAGGGATAATGTAGCTAAAATGGATTCTGTTATAATGACTATAGCTGCCAGAACATTATCCTTTTTTATATTCTGTTTTCTTTCAGTCAGTTCATCAAAAGAGGAACTTCATCACCGCGTTCACTGTTTGTGAAACAACCGTTTTTTTCACACAAACCTTTGGAGGTCACTTATCTGCTAATGTGTGTGTGACGACAGCTGCCTAGCAGTTAGCGGTGTAATCCTGCCTGCTCCTGCTGTCTGTGGTAAGTCATTAACAAGCTAACGGAACAGATTTCTCTCCGGCACGAGGCAGCAGCTACGCATGCTATCAACATTTTAGCTCACAGATTGAGGACACACGTCTCTTATTCAGCAGCTGGATTTTACCACACCTTTACGCCCATAACATACATGTTCACTCATCATTCTGTGGCCATTTGGAGCAACTAGCACATAGAGTCTTATAACTATAACCGATAATATGGTAAACGCAGGTTGATTAAACTGAGAAAATAGCACTAAAATTATACTGTCATCCCAAAATGATCATAAATTTGATATTCAGGGAATACAAAAGCACTATAAGCACTTTGAAGTTGCTCTAAGTTGTTTTGTGTAATAAAAGTGGAAAAAATTGTGTAAAATGTGATCATGAATGAACCTGGAATGTTTTCCAAAGCCACCTATCAGCAGCTTCACTTTTATAATATAGCTATATATCATATCATATTTATATATCAGCTTTATAATATCTTCATGCCTTATAGTCGTATTTAGCAGATTAGAGCTGAGTGATAATATAGTTTACATTTTGCGATGATACAAGCAATCAACAGTTGCTATACATATTGCTTTATGTGAGTATACCGGATAAAGTTGGACACACCTATAAACTATAATCAACTGTATATAAAGAGCTGTGCGAGAATATACTCACTTTTTTGTGATTAAATAAAAAATTAGGCAGTAGAGATTTGCTGTATAGTATTTATTGGTTAACGTAAGTGTACTGTATATGCAAGGATTTTATTTTATCCAACTTTATATATAGAGCTGCGCGATAATTAAGTTTACAATGATATAAACAATCATGCCAATATTTCCTGTATAGAACGCAGGTAAACTAGGATGTACTATATATTAAGCTTTTAACATATCACGGAGATATCACAATATATATATATATTGTATTTATTTATTTATTTTTTACAATAAAATCTGGCAGCTGTAGTAGCCTGAAATGTACGAGAAAAAACGATTATGTTTCAGGCATTATGGGGTGGAATTTTTACAACTGCCCATTTTTCATATTTGATACTTGTTTAAGTACACTCAGTACATGCCGCTATAATCCCCCCTTCACTTATGTACTCTAGGTTTCACTAAATGGGGTGAATAGTTACGCACTATATATAAATGTATTGTCTGTATTGTAAAATTTTGCGTATATATATATATATTTTTCGCTTTATTAAAAATAAAGTTGTCCTCCGAAGAGGGGGGGTGGTGGCGAAAAAAAAAAAAAAAATTTCAAAATGTTTACTGTAAAAATGTATACATAGTTGTATACTCATTTTAATTACAAATCAAATCTCGCTTGAAAATGCTGACATAATTTACAGTGAAAAGCTAAATCATCGTCTGCTTACAAACACGCCATTAAGCTATAAATCCAGCGTATCTACCGCGTCTAACATCATAAGTGTTTGTCCCCTATTATATATTTCCAGCACAAGGCATCTGTTCAGTTTTGCACAAACACACACACAGAATATGTATGGTGTCCTACCCGTCTGTGGGAAGGCAGTCGTCCTCTTGGGTGTTGCAGAGCTCCACGCTGCCCAGGCCTGGGATGATAACAGCGGGCAGAGAGGGGCTGGTCCCACAGCACTGCCCCTCCACAGGCCCCATCGGGGGGCACCGTCCTTCCAGCGCGAAGCCCGAGAGCACACTGCACAATGGAGGCCTGCAACCCTAGGTTTAATGGCAGGAACAATAGTAAAAACACTGCAGGCTGATACTCCAATCGAGCACTGAAGTGTCACAGCACATCAAGCAGTCATGTCCCTCTCTGATTGCCTTACTGTCTTTATCCTAAACTCCTCTCCTGTCCTCTCTCTCTCTCTCTTTCCTCCTGAGCAGAGGAGAAAGGCTTTATAGAAGAGCTGGATTACTGTCTGTGTCGATTAGTATGGCGGGGTCGGTGACGTAAGGTTATGATCCGGCCTGGCACACGCTCCAGGTGTGCACTCACTAGTGAGGATCTTATGTCGGCCCGATGCAACCTATAACTTCAGAATTGTCTTTCTTAAACATTCTTTCACCCTGTGCGATTGTATTAGATGAAAATATCCATCTCACCAGATCTGGACTGTTCTAAGTAATAGGTTGCGAGGGGTTAGATATATATAGCTTGAGATCAGGCATTTGTCCCTACACTTACAGTGATTAGATGAGTGCCAGTGCGCACTAATCCGAAACAAACACTTCTTAACTGGCCTGGGAGCATTTTAAGACCCCCAGACTAAACCTGGTTCCCGAACCAACCAGATATTATAAGTGTGTAGACTAAAGCGATTTATTAGGAGTAATCAGACAACTTTGCTTTTGATCTGAAATGATGTGCCACTTCCTTTACGATAGCTTTTTCAAATATTCAGCTCAAAACAAAAATAGCAGCAGAACTAAACCAGCATAGTTTCGACATAAACAGGCTTGACATAGTTTTGAGGGTGCAGAGGTTTGTCATTGCAGATTCAGCTGACTAAATACTTACGTTTTTCCGGGATTACTAATTATTTCCATGAATCACTAGTAGCATGAATTATGATGAATCACTAGTAGCATGAATTATGATGAATCACTAGTAGCATGAATTATGATGATACTTAATTTTTCTGGAGCTTTTTCTCTAGTTGAATTATAAAGAATTATGAAGACACACTTCATGCTGGTTTAGTTGCTGTATTTCTTGAACCAGTGTTCAAACATTTGGGGTTGGCAAGATATTTTTCTAAATGCTTTTGAAAGTGTCTCTTTTATGCTTTAGGGCTGCGTTCATCATAAATACAGTAAAAGCACTAATGTTATGAAATATTATTACAATTTCAAATAACTGTTTTCTATTTGAATATATTTTTAAAATGTAGGCTAAGTTATTCCTATGACGTAAAGCTGAATTTTCAGCATCATTACTCCAGTCTTCAGTGTCACATGACCCTTCAGAAATCATTCTAATGCTGATTTGCTGCTAAAAAAACATTATTATCAACTTTTATCATTTATTATCAATTGAAAACAGTTGTGCTCAAGAGCTTGTGTGTGCTAGTGTGTTAGCAGCTCCGATTAACTCACACAGATACATGCTGAAATCTTCAAAAACTTTGAGCCTTTTATGTTCAAACCGGAGTCACAACATGTAGAATGCAACAGGACGTTTCTGAATGGTTAGTTGATGAATTTATATTGCTGATGTGGAGTTAACTATCCTGTAGTCATTGATTAGCATATTCTGTCATGATAATCTATAAATCGTGTTCCCGGGGGCGGGGTTTATGTAAATTTAGGGTTGGTGATGTCACTAACCCGGGAGGAATGTCGTGTAGTCCCTGCCAGACGTTTGTTGTAGTCCTTAAAAAGCGATTTCTTTAAAAGCAAATATCTTCCTTTACTTTGAACTTTGAGTAACTTTTTAATGTTGTTTATGCTCAAACAGCAACATTAAAACGTTAAATCATAATCAAGCCCTTTAATGAGATTGAGTGTCACTGGACCCTGATGAGGATAGATGTGAACTGAAACAGTTCACTTGTCTTGAATAAAGGTGACTTGACTTGACATGTCCACACACAAGTAGCCTAAAACAATTTTTTTTAAAGTCATTTATGATATGATCATGACAAGATCATGACATGTGGAAACACATTTATCGAAATTACACAAATGGATTCCCATGCACAGTATTGCCAAATAATGTGACTCACAGGTTTTGGAAAAACGTTTGAAATATTTTCATTCTGTTGAAAGAGGTTGTGTGTTTGGTTCGTGCCATATTCTGCCATTTATAATGGCCATTTCAGCCGTTATATGGAAAATGTTTTGAGTGGACACAGAAACTGGATGATTAGTGATGTCCACCAGAAGCTGCCAAATTACCGCATCTTTATGATGTTGAGAAAATATTCTGCGCAAGAACCAGCTGATTGCTGCATGTGAAGGCCATCCGTCTTTCCATCTGTCATAATCTCTCCCAAAATAGCCTTCAGCCCGTTGCAGAAGCACGTAAATCACTCTCTCTTTGCTCATGTGTGTCATTTCTCCATTCAGCTGGAAGAAGTGGATAATATACTTTTATAATGTTCTCTGAATGGGAACAAATCATGGTGTCCTGCTATCTGTGACCAGGAGGAGGCGCCGATGTCCGTAATCAGCACAGAAGTTAAAATACATTACATGTCTTAAAGGACTAGTTCACCCCAGAAAGAAAATTTCCTGATAATTTACTCACCCCCATGTCTTCCAAGATTTTCATGTCTTTCTTTCTTCAGTGGGAAAGAAATTAAGGTTTTAGAGGAAAACATTACTGGATTTTTCTCCATTTTGGGGACCAATGGGTTGCACCGTTCCCACCTGATGGACGATACAATGAGTGGAAGAAATCCCACACATTCTCAATGAAATAGCAACCAAAGCCATATATATATTGAGGTCGGGCTCTTTTGACTCCCAGAAAACACTGGTATCGCAATAGCAGTGCACTGGAAATGAGGAATAAGGGTTTTATCTAGCGAAACAATCAATCATTTTCTAAAAAACAAAAACAAAACATTTATGATGCTCGTCTTGCACTATAGTTCTCCGGTGCACATCCTCGACTTCACGCGTGATGTAATCACGTTGGAAAGGTCAGCGTACCTTTTCCGGTCAATATGACAGGAAAAGGTATACAGGATAGGACAAAAAAACTCCCATTTCATTTTTTCCTCCAACTTCATCATTGTTTTACCTTTTTTTGTAACGGGCATTTGACTAAACCTGTGTGACCTTTCCAACATGATTATGTAATGCGTAGCGCATCGCAGAGCTAGTGCAAGATGAGCATTTGTAGTTATAGTATATACATTTAAATTTCCTTTTTTTAAAAGGAACTGATGGTTTGGCTAAATAAGACCCTTATTCCTCGTCTGGGATCGTGTTGAGCCTTTGAAGCTGCACTGACACTGACATCTGGACCTTCAACCCATTGGTTCCCGTTGAAGTCCACTATACTATACGGAGAAAAATCCTGGAATGTTTTCCTCAAAAACCTTAATTTCATTTCGACTGAAGAAAGAAAGACATGAACATCTTGGGTGACGTGAGGGTGAGTAAATTATCAGGAATTTTTAATTCTGAAGTGAACTACTCCTCTAAAGGGTTAATTCAGCCAGTAAAGAAAAACCTGTCATTGTTTACTCACCCTCATGTCAATAACATTCTTCAAAATATCTTCTTTTGGAAATCATACAGGTTGACTTCCAAAAGAAGATATTTTGAATAATGTTATTGACCAATTTTGGTAACCAGTGACTTGAAAAAACAACAACACCGACTGAGACATTTCTCAAAATATCTCTCAATAGCCTTTATAATTAAAAGGGCGTTTCTGAGTTTGCTGCGATGGTTTATGCGGTGCAGTGTGTCTCCAGCTACAGCATTGGGACTGGCTGTGTGGTTGTTGCCATGGTAACCAGCAGGAGGAGCAGTTGAAGAGGAGAAGCGCTGTGCCATAAAAACACCTTCGGTCTCATGTATGATTCTCCTAATTGACATTCACTGTAATTGGACTGTTGAAAGGGCAAAGATGATGTTGGACGATAGATTGCTTGAGGAATATATGGATGCGGATGCTCTGTGCATTTCTGCTGAGGACTTATAATTAAGTTGCTTACGGATAGAAACGAGAAATAGATTCTTGCCAAGATCATTTGTAGTGCACTGCAATTGCGATACTTGTGTTTTCTGGGTGTCAAAAGAGCCCAACCTCAAGATATATGGCTTTGGTTGCTCTTTCTTTGGGAATGTGTGGGATTTTTTTCATTCATTGTATCGTCCATCAAGTGGAAACTGCACTCAACCAAGTCTGATCAGTTAGAAATATAGTGTAATAGCACACTTCTCCTCAACAAACCACATATTGTCTGATATTAGATTAAGTATTTAAGTAATAAAATGAGCTTAAGTTCTAAAATGATCTAAAACTGAAATAAATGTGAATGAAAGTTAAACAGAAATGTAAAAAAAAACCCAGGGCTGTCAAATCGATAAATCATGATAAATCGCATCTAACATAAAACTTTGTAAATATATAATATGTGTGTGTGTAAGCATGTGTATATATATATATATATATATATACACATGTATTCATACACACTTTACAAACATTTATGTTAGATGTGATTTATCTATTTGACAGCACAAAAAAAACTAATTAAAATTACTGAATATTAAATATTACAATAAAAAACCTTTCAACATACTTATATAAATACTAATAAATACTAATAACACTAAAATAACATTTAATCAATATTGAATATTGTTTTGTAATTGCTCATTTTTAGAGCCTAACATTTAGATTTTCTTTGCAGTTGTCTAACCTCACCTTAAATTAATCTTCAAAACCAATAATAATTTAATAACACTGTTTAATGTCAATTTTAGCTAATCCAAAAATGAATATCCATTTTTGTAATGTTGTAATGTTCTAAATTTAAACAATTGATATTAGATTTAGTTAAATATTAAATAGTATTATTTAATTAATTAAAGTCATTTAACAATGAGCAATACATTTGTTATTGTCTTATTGAACAATGATGAATTTATTGTCTTAATTTGGTACTCTTGATTCAGGAGCTGACCGTGCCTAAATAATAATCAAAACTTTCTTATTTTAAAACCTCTTTCCTAAAACCTAAAGAAAAATACAACGTACAAACCTTACTCCCGAACCAAAAACGGAGATCAACCAGTTTACAATAAGCAAAAGTGGCATCTGACTCCTTACTTTCCCAAATCCTCAATATTCACAAACTATTCACAAACCAGGCAAACAAAATTAAAAAAGCAGTCCAAAATCAGCGTCAGCAAACAGGAAGTGTCAAATACACCAACAAAGTTCCTCAGATACAAACAATATTCAAACAAACAAAGCAATACTCACAGTCTCTAACACACACACACAAACACACACACACACAAACACACACACACACACACACACACACACACAAACACACACACACACACACACACACACACACACACACACACACACACACACACACACACACAAACACACACACACACACACACACACACACACACACACACACACACACACACACACACACACACACACACACACACACACACACACACACTGCCCCATCCCCAAACCTACCCATCACAGGAGACATTCTGCATTTTTACATTTTTAATAAAACACTGCTTAGTATGTTTTTAAAGCCACTTGAAATATGGCTCATAAATCACGTTCAAGTTGTAATACAAGTGTAATACCCATGTCATTATACACATTTGTGTCCTCACAAATCACAAAAACAAACACACACACACACACACACACACACACACACACACACACACACACACACACACACACACACACACACACACACTGCACTATATAATCTAAAACTCTCTCTGCTCAGAACACAAGATCTCTCTAGAGGAAGAGATGAAGCTTTTTAAAGCACTGTGCACCAATCAGGACATCATAGCATCAATCACATACAACTGTTAAATTTTAGCTCAAGTTAACTTGGCTCCATTAAATAATATTAACAGACATTTTTGATTTTATCATTGAAATTAAAATAAAAAGTTGAAATTAACATTAACTAAGATTACTAAATGTTTTAGAAGTATTATTACATTGTTAAAGGTAGGGTAGGCAATTTCAACTTGTGGCGTCTCCAAAGCCACTCCTCCATAACACATGATCTCACACAGCAGAGTCTGCAAAGCATCACGAGAGACGCTGTTAAATTACCTCATTTCTCAAAGCACGTAACATTACTATAATAATGAACATAAACAGCTTCCAGATCTCTGACTTACACCACCTGACTGCTGCAGATTCAGTTCAGCGTTGATAGTGTTGACATAGAAACGCATAAATATGATGACACGGGTTGTCATGTCGTAATTGCGGTTATTACATGGCGTGAACGCAGCATAAGATAATTGTTTTGGTTCTGGAGGAACTGTAAAAGTTGGCTTCTGTTTGTTTGCAGAATATAATTCGGACTGAATTATGAATGATTGGACAAACATTTGTTTTGTTCCTGAGACTTCCACAGAAGATATTTGTACATTGTTTAATATTTAGACCACTACTTCTACTATACTCACCACATCTCTGGATCGAGCCTTATTGCAAAAAGTAATACCGACAAATGAATGTAGTATTTTAATATAAATAATTTATTGGAAAATAATGATTGCATCCAGTGAGAAACTATCAGTGATGAGACTTGTAGATGTCTGACTGTTGTTGCACAGCTTCAGCTACACTGACACAGCAGAAATACACTGAGAGACAGAGAGAGAGAGAGAGAGAGAGAGAGAGAGACGGAGAGAGAGAGAGAGAGACGGAGAGAGAGAGAGAGAGAGAGAGAGAGAGACGGAGAGAGAGAGAGATGGAGAGATGGAGAGAGAGAGAGAGAGAGAGAGAGAGAGAGAGAGAGGCGGAGCGTGTGCATGTGCATCACTGTGAACGAGTTCCCTCCCTTCTGCTCCTCTTTCTCCCGTCCTCAAACACACTCAGACCCTCCAGTCCAGCAAACTGTCTCTCTCACACACACACACTCACACACACTCACACACAGCCGCAAGAGAACGTCTGTGATCCGTTGATCTGCTCTCTACACCAGCGACGGGAAAAGGTGACACATTTGTGTACCGCTCTCATGCAGCTCTTCACACTTCCTCTCCTCCTCATCCTCGGGGTGAGGAGCGGATTCGGGACCCCTCTGACATCGACTGAGGCCCCCAGCGTGTCCCCGGACCCCTGCGAGGGCAGGCCGTGTCTGAATGGGGGCGTCTGTAGTCGGCTGGGAGAGATGGACGAGAGTCCAAGCACACAGATGCAGTCAGACTTCTGGGCTTATACATGCGTCTGCAGCCAGGGCTTCACTGGACACAACTGTGAGGTGAGAGTGTGAACTTCATCCACTGGAAGTCTCTGTGTGCTCGTGTTATATTGTGTGATAAGCATTTATAAAGACATATATGTCTGTCAACGGTCTGCAAGAGATCATGTGCATCAGTGCGATGTGTCTGTGCTGCGTTGCTGTGGCAACAGATAGGCAGGAGAGGAGAGGCGGCTGTGCATGTGAGTGTGTGTGTGTGTGTGTTAGAGGTAAAGATCACAGCATAACTCTATGTCTTGCAGTTATGGTCAGCAGTGTGTTTCTACACAAAGGCAGCAAAATCATTCTCAGTCTGTCACCTTTTCAATTCACTTTGGAAGTATGCAGCATTGACCTCATTGCATGCATTCTGTTCTATAACAAACCACTACGGGACACTGAGTCTTTCTGTGATGGGTGATGCAAGCCTTTTTTGAACCTCTAGTCAAGTGCATTGTGGTGCAATTATGGTCCACACTGGATCTCTAAGGAACATAGAGGTACACTGCCAAAAATTACTTTTTTACCCAATACATCTCTTGTTTATAAAATATATACTTAAAACAAAAATTTACTTTAAAATTATAAAAATAATTGACATGCAAAATTGTTTTCAGAGAATATATGTTAAATAATTTATATTATCCCATTTTGTAAGATTGTTTTTTCTTTTGGAAAAAAAAAACAATCTCCAAACTTTGTTAGTTTTATGCTTAAAACAAAGAATAAAGTGTTCCCCTTCGAAAGGGACCTCGCACCTTCAGACGATAAGTGGATGACCTTCTCTAGGTGCCGCTTTATACTTCCGGGTCGCACTAGTAGTGACGTCATAGGCTGTCGCCGGTCAATACGATTGCCGTGATTGGATAAGCTTTCATAAACCGGTTCACGTGGAGGACGTTCCCCAATAGCGTCATCGACGCAGTGTCTCAGGAAACAGAGGTTACAGTCGTAACCATAGACTGTAAAAAAAGATGGACGACGCCCCTTCGTTCTCTTCCATTGGCGAGAAGTGAAGCCGCCATCTTGGGACTTGAGTCAGCGCAGTTGCGATTTCGGGACCAGACATTCGCAGTAGTGAGCAGGAAGTAAAGCCGCGAAATCAACGTCCCGCTCTGGTCCCGCCCTCACTCTCGCTGAATCAAGCGTAAACACGCGCCTCTGCTGCAGAACAAACCATTATGTCGGTGTGAAATAATTAATTATAGAAAATTAGATATTAAATTTAAAGCTCCAATCTCCTCAGTCCTCCAAAGATCACGAAAAAAAGTCTGTTGTTGCTTCAGTGACTACTTTGCTCAGAGAACCTGTCAATCACAGCTGTCAATCATGTACGCCACAGCGCCGTTTTTATAGCATCAAATAACTAACTAATAACAAACTTATTTTAAAAACAAACACTTGAAATTACATCAGCGTGATGAAAACTACAGTAAATGACAGAAACTATCTTTGGAAAAAAGATATGTAAAGTGTAATTTAATTGTTTAGTTGGTCTCACGTCCCATTGAATAACACGGGGAGGCGGGGTTTATGAGCTATACTAGGACCGGTCACCGGGGGGCGATCGAGACGCTTTGGCTTCACTTTTCAGGGCTTGTGCGGCACGCTTGGTCGTAACCCAGACGTTTTCCAATGAGATACAGTGCAATATATATTTGATGATTACAATTTTCTTTATAACTAGATAGTAATAATTAGGACTATTATTGTCATATATCATAATTTCGAGTATATCATTATTGCTAACTTAAACCATTAAAAAAACATTCCGTTACTTGAAATAAAATAAAATATAAAAAAACGTACACTTATTTTAATTCAGCTAGTTTCCGAGTTCTCGTTTTCAATTCGTTTAAGCTGAAGGACTAAAATAACTCAAAATAAATGAACTAAAACTAATGAATAAAAAATATGAAATATTATATAAACTTTTTTTAATTAAACAAAAACACAAAATAAATCTAAAATCCAAATTAAACTGAAAACAGAAAATATTAAATAAAACCTAATTCAAAATATTAACAAACTCGAATAGTTTATCAATGATACTATATACAGTATATTACATTTTACATTTTGATTTTTTTTGTTTTTTTTGTTCATGTACTAAGATGTACTTAAACAGCCTTAAAGTGTAACTTTGCCAATTTTCAAACCTGATTTGTATTGTTACAATGTTGGAAGTATATGTAAATGTTTAGTCATTCTCCGTGTTATTTGTACTGAGATATGCACATTTGTTTGACAGCTCCAGGGCTTTTGTAAAAAAAATTGTACTTCTGTATTTTTGTGTCCCGGCCCACCGACAGTCGGATCGACAGAGGGTTATTAACAGAACGGTTATAGTTAGAGAAGGTTTAGCACAGAAACATGTATTTTACTTTGGCTCCTCTTTAAACAGCATTATAGTAAAAATTGAACACTATGTCAACAGCTTTCTTACCTTACTGCCTTTAGCCACTGCGTACCGGATCCTTCACTGAACCGAAAGCAACTCTCTCCCACTAAACTTTGCTCTTTGAAATCTTGCACCCCGGAAAAAAACAATTCTACACCATTATAACTAAATGTTTGCTAAGAAGTATTTCCTACTAAAGCAAGGTGTTATTCGACTGGTCAAGCTTCTCCATGGCAGACTGGTGTGAGTGGCCTTGGACGGCAACATGCCCAGTGCATTGTTTTCCTGCTTATATGGCAAAAGTGAAGACAACAGCCTTTCTTCTCTGTTTATTCAGGTTACTCCATAGGCAGCCAAGTTTGATTGAAAGCCCATTTTCGCCAGCGGTGAATGGACCCGACGCATTTAAATACATTTTTTTTTTAAATCATAGCTTCATCGGAATGGTCTGAAATTTGGTGACTTTTTTGGTACTTGGTAAATGAACACCCAAAAAAATTGGGGACAGGATTTGAATAATCTAAGTGGTTGTAAAAAAAATTGTCACACTCAGGACCTTCGGGTCCAAATGGACCCGCATAGGAAATGAATGGCAAATTGGCAAAAATGTGAAAATACCGAGTTTTTTTGTGCGTACAATCTACAAATCAGCCACGATCCAGAAAAAAAGCCCACAACAGTGAAGGGGTGAATCTATAAAACATCAAGAGTGCAAAACAGACACATCCACACACACAAACACACTTTTGTACATAAACAAACTAATAAATTCAGATTACATATGTGTTTTGCATTTTTAAAATGCTCAGTTTGTCCACCAGATGGCATCCATCTCATTTCAAAAATTGCTTTCATGAGGTCTAGGCTTGACTAGAACGTTGAAAAATATATTTTTTTAATAATTTTCTATTATATTCAATGGGGGGAAAACTGGGGGGAAATGGGTCATATTTATTGCATAAATATTAATTATAAATCATAAAATACTCAAAACACCAAAAAAGAAAAGAAAAAATATTATAAAAAACAATTTTAAAAAAACGATGATTTTCTTTTAATAAATATGAATCCCACCCTTCCGGCCCATTTGGACCCGAAGGTCCTGAGTGTGACTCTGAAATGAAGGACCCCAGAGGGTTAAGGAATGGGTGAGGGGCTTTTGTTTTAAACTATTAGCAACAAATGTGTTGTTTATTGGCTGTAGACGCACATCAGAGTTAATGCACTAATGGGAACAAAGCCTGAATCTGAGTAGACACAATCATGGCCTCTGACCTAAATCACTGCGAAGCTTTACTGGATCCAAGAGATCTAAGAGCTGTGTGTGTGCACATGCATGTGCACTGAACAACAGGTGGCACACAGGTTATGAAATTGTGTGCGGCTGTGTCTCATTTGTGTTTGCATGTCGATCTTGTCTACTCTTAAGATGCCGTTTTCTACATGGTGAGACAGGCATCAATGCGCACTGTCCTTACCTCAACCTTAGTTAAATCTTGTGTCTAAACCTGTGTCCTGTGACGTCATACTGCTCATTTACATCTCCCCCAAAGGATGCTGCTGCGTGATTGGTGTATGGCACTGGCAAGATTAACCGTGATTGGTCGAAGAGGCCTGAAGTCATTGTGATGTCACTCAGTGTTCCATTTCTCCAGGCAAGGCTGGTGTTCTTCAGAGACAGCCTTTTTCCCAAACTTTAAACAGTAACTGCTGCTGACGTGATGCAGCAGAATCCCATATTTGACTGTTTTGATGAAATAATGAGATGAACTGGAAGGATTTGATACAAGTTAGCAGCCTGCCCTTGAGGATCTCACTTCTTCACCTCAGTCTCAGGTGTAGTGCAGCGGCTGACGCAGAGTCATTGTGCAAGAATCACTTGTCCTTTCTGAAAACTTGTCTTTAAAAGCTAGGTTGGTCTGTGAGGGGAAAAGATGTGTTTTTGCATGTACTTTATGGACACAGTCACTTCTTTACTACAGTCGCTGGATGCATACTTAGAAACCATAGATCTGGTTACTGGTCATATCACAAGGGATGCTTATTTTCAGGGTCATCGTGTTTTTCTTCTCTCCTCTTTGGTCTTTTTGCTTTGATTCCAGCTTGTTAAAGCTGCAATAGGGAATTCATTAATATTAAAAAGAGAGCCTGACTAGCCATTGTTTCTGCAAAGCTTTCATCTTTAAAAATGTAGATTGAAATATAGCAATCTGTGAGCAGTGTTTAGCAGAGTTGCCAGGCTAACAGCTCTGTAGGAGTGTGAGCTTCGTTAAAGAGGATTTAAGGGTAGAAAAAAAGGAGTAAAAGGGGAACTAAATGGGTAAAGGGAAAGATAGATATTTTGGAGGACATCAAAGGCTCAAAGTACATAGAGAGAGGCATTCAGGAGAACAATTAAATCAAATATAAATTAAATTAATAATAAAAAAATAGCTGAAAAACTAGTTGTACACAATCTACAGTACTATATGCCTTCTGCCCTCTGTTTGATAGTTCATACATTTTTTTTAGCTAGTAAATGGCGTTTTTGTAAAAAAAAAAAAAAAAAAGTCTTCATGTTCATGTGTCTATTTGCAGTGAAATCTTTACTGATTTCTATAAAGTAAATATAAGATTTGCTTTTATATTGTCATTAATATTTCAAGATGGACATGTAATGGACTGAAGCAACTTGGGTTTGCATCATTTTTTAGACAGCCATGTTAAAATATGAGAATAAAGTATGATATTTCAGGCTTTTGAGGAACATTTTTTGATCATTTCTCAGTCATGATTGAATAAGTCTTGCTCCCCAGAACAAAAACTTTTAATTTTGCCATGACATTTGACAAAACTGTCTTCTGATCCACATACGCAAATAAAAATCTGCTTCATAGCAATAATGAGTTGAATATCATTTCATTCGACTTTTGATGTCAGTAAACATTTTAATGGTGTCCTCCATCTGCAGGCTTCTTAGTATTCATTCAGGCCGTCCTCTGATGTTCAGTGATCAGCCAATCACACTCATATTTCCATATCATACCTGGCCTTTGATGATATTCATACTATGAGTATGAGTGCGAACATTGTGTGAAAGACACTTTCATTAATTAAAACAATTTCTTTTCTCAAAGAAAGCAGGAGAATTCATTCATTTATAGTCATTACAGAACTGAATGGTGAGGGATGAACTGTCAGATACACTGTCTCTCCCTTTTTCTATTTATAGTCGGATGACAGTGGGGTATCAACTGTGTATTTTGGTGTGTGTGTGTGTGTGTGTGTGTGTGTGTGTGTGTGTGTGTGTGTGTGTGTGTGTGTAAGCATGCATTATGGAGTTAACATGAAAAAACGTGACTATAACCCTTGTTCCTTGAGAAGGGAACGAGACACTGCGTCGTTGAAAACGACTCTTTGGGGACGCTCCCTTAGGGTGCGCCTCTGAAGTATGAATGAAACTAATCCAATCCTGATTGGTGTTGCGTCGTGACGTAACATGTGGAGGCATTATCGGATGTATAAAAGAGACGCCGACACACACACACACTAGCCTCGCGATGAAGCAAGACGCTTTAAGTCCTCTAGGGGCGTGACAGGACGACGCAGTGTCTCGTTCCCTTCTCAGGGAACAAGGGTTATAGTCATAACCCGAGACGTTCCCTTTCGAGGGAACTCGCACTGCGTCGTTGAAAACGACTCTTTGGGGAACGAATGCCCACTAGGCCACGCACCGAAATAGGCCTGCCCTGGAGTGAAACTGATTCAGGCACTCAGCTAGGACGAGCGCACAAGTGCGCCAGGCGTACTAGGGAGGTGCAGACTATAGAACCTAAAGAAAGTGTGCGGGGTAGCCCAACCGGCTGCCTCACAGAGCTCCTGGAGGGGTTCTCCCGAGAGGAGTGCCCTAGAGGACGCCATGCCTCTAGTCGAATGAGACCTAATGGCCAGAGGTGAAGGCAAATTGCGCACCTCGTAAGCCGAGGCAATAGGATGAACAATCCAATTACTAATAGTTTGCTTGGATGCCGGGAGCCCTCTCCTAGGTGAACCAAAACACACTAACAGTTGGTCCGACCTCCTCCAAGAAGAGGACCGCTCGAGGTAAATACTCAAAGCTCTGACGGGGCAGAGCAAATGAAGCTTCTCTTCTTCTGCCGACACATGAGGTGGAGGATGGAATGCCTGCAGGATCGTAGACCTAGCCGTATTAGCAGGAACTTAGGGTTACTTAGGCACACAGCCCGGTCTCGGGTGCAAAAAGGCCTTAACCCTGCCAGGAGCAAACTCCAAGCAAGCTGGTGTCACTGCCAGGGCTTGGAGATCTCCCACCCTCTTAAGAGAGGTGATGGCTAAGAGAAAGACCAAATTGTATGTAAGATCTTAAGGCAAAGCAGACTGAAGAGGTTCGAAGGGGGCCAGGGATAACCCTTCCAGAACCATTGCCAGGTCCCAGGCAGGAACCCTGGACCTGGTTGTCGGTCTCATCGTCCAAGTACCACGGAGAAAACGAACGACCAGCTGGTGCCTCCCCAGAGGCCCATCACTTAATGGCGCGTGGAAAGCCGCAATGGCAGCCACGTACACCTTAAGCGTGGAAGGGGAGAGACCCGCAGAGAAACGATCTTGAAGAAACTCCAGAACTGAAGCCACCGGGCAGTTAACTGGGTCTAAATCATGTTCTCTACACCAAGTGATAAATACATTCCACTTGAGGCCATATAATCTCATAGTAGACGGAGCCCTAGAGCTAAGTATGGTTTCAACCACCCCGGCTGATAGACCAGCATTTAGGTACTGAACCCCCTCAGAGGCCAGACCCACAGTTTCCACAGCTCTGGGTGAGGGTGGAAAATTGTGCCCTCCGCCTGAGACAACAGATCCCTCCTCAGAGGAATCTGCCATGGCGGAGCTATCAGGAGTGAAATTATGTCTGAAAACCATACTCGGGTCGGCCACATTGGGGCAACCAGAAGTAGACTGATGCCCTCCTGACGGACCCTCTCCAGGACTCCCGGAAGCAGAGCGATCGGGGGAAATGCGTACAGGCGAAGCCTCGGCCAGACCTGTACCATGGCATCCAACCCCAGTGGGGCTGGATGTGAGAGGGAGAACCAAAGTGGGCAGTGGGACGTCTCTCGAGATGCGAATAGATCCACTTCCATGGGTCCAAACCTCTCCCATATCAACTTCAGCACATCTGGATGAAGTCTCCATTCCCCGGGCCTCAGCCCCTGCCTCGACAGGATATCTGCTCCCTGATTCTGAACCCACGGAATATACTTTGCTCTGATAAACAGTATTTTCCCTTGGGACCAAAGAATAACCTGATGCGCCAGTCTGCACAGAGGGCGCGATCTGAGTCCCCCTTGTCGGTTCAGATAAGCTACCACTGATGTATTGTCCGATCGTACTAGGACATGGTAACCCCTGATGTCTGGAAGGAAGCTCCTCAGACCCCTGAACACAGCCAACATCTCTAGACAATTTATGTGCCAAAAATGATGATGGTCCTGCCACAGACCCCTGGCAAAGTGGCCATCCATGACCGCGCCCCAGCCAGTGAGGGAGGCGTCTGTCGAAACGGTTTTTCTACTCATGTGTAGAAGGCCCAAAGGTATAATGTTGGATGCCGCTGCCATGAGGCCCAGCAGTCTTTGAAATTGCTTTACAGTGATGGCCTGGCCTAGCTTTAACTTGGACACCATTGCCAGAATGGACTCGATACGCGCAGGAGACATGCGTGCCTGCATCGTAGTCGAGTTCCACACCACGCCCAGAAAGGTTGTGCACTGGGACGGTTCTAACACACTCTTCTTTGTGTTGAGTCTCAACCCCAAATTTTGAATGTGGCCAAGGACGACATCTCGATGCCGAACTGCCATTTCTCGAGACTGGGCCAGATTGAGCCAGTCGTCTATATAATTCAGTATGCGGATGCCCTGAAGTCTTAGTGGAGCAAGTGCTGCATCCATACATTTGGTGAATGTGCGGGGAGAGAGTGCTAGGCCGAACTGAAGAACCCGATATTGGTAACCTACGCCCCCGAAAGTGAACCTCAGGAACCTCCTGTGACATGGAAGGATGGATACATGAAAATAGGCGTCTTTTAGATCTATCGTGACAAACCAGTCCTCGGATCTGATTTGTCTCACGATGACAGGAATAGTAAGCATTTTGAACCTGAACTTCCTCAGAGACCGGTTCAAAACCCAGAGATCTAGAATTGGCCTCAAACCCCCATCCTTCTTTGGAACTATAAAGTACCGGCTGTAAAATCCAGACTCCCTGTCTGAATGAGGAACACGTTCTATGGCCTCCTTTAGCAGCAGAGATTGCACTTCCTGTTCCATCACCTGAGCCTGCTCTGGAACCACTGTAGTCTGCACCACCCCAGAAAATTTGGGGGGGCGGTGCCCGAACTGCAGTCTGTACCCTGAATGTATTATATGCAGGACCCATGCAGATATGTTGGGAAGATGATACCATGCCTCTACAAAATCTACTAAGGGAACCAGCCTCTCGAGACTGGCCTCTGGTGTTTTTCGAGCACCCTTCTCTACCCCCTGAAGCGGAAGACCGGCAGGCTGTAGTCGATACGGTTTTCGTGACCATAACTGATGCTTGTTTTTTATTCTTTGAGAAAAACGACGCGGAGTGCGTTCGCTGGAAGATGATGCGGCCCGAAGCGCCACCGATGGCGGGCAACTCACATCGTTTCCTTGAGGGCTCCGCTGCGAGAACAACCTCGGTTGCTCTGCAACGGAGAGGGCAGCCCTCAGAGGTCCCACCACCCTGGCTAGGACCTCTTTCCTGAAGCCCTCCTAGCCTGAAGGACATTCCTCAAATCGCCCCTCTGGCTGGAGGGCTTCTGCTGGGAGCGTTTCCTCTGTTGCCAGCAAAATATCAATAGAGTGCAGACATGAACCAGCCCGACCTGCCGCCATGTAAGCCCTGCCTTTTAAAGCAGATGTATCTCTGCAGGGCTTACTAGGCAGCGCCGGGGTTTTAAGGGAAGATGCCGCCTCAGGAGAGAGGTATCGAGCTAACGCCTCTTCTACTTTAGGCATCCTCCCATAACCCATATCCCGTGCCCCCAAAACATTACTATAATCCACCACAGATGGATTGGAGACACGGGACGAATGCGATTTATCCCACGATCTCGAGATCTCTTTGTGGAGATTGGGGAAAAACGGCAAACCCCGGCGCTGAGGCTGTGATCTGTGCCGCAGGAAACGCTCGTCTAATTTGCTTTTGACTTGCGTTCCCTGCTCATCTTGTGGCCAGCTGATGTTAAGTCTGGCCACGGCACGAGTCACAACCTCCACCAGCTCCTCATATGCTTGGCCGTGAACTGGCGCGCCTAACTCACGGTCATCCCCCTCGATGCTGAGCACATCTACCTCCTCGGAAGCAGAGAGCTCAAGCATCGGGACCTGGTCGTGGGCAGAAGAAGCCGCGACGCGGGCTTCTGCACCACTCACAGGGGCTTCGGGATCATCAGATGAAGAATGAGAAAGTGCCATAGCAGTCTCATTCTCATCTGCAAGATCCCGCTGCGAACCCCATGATCTGAGTCGCCGCGCCGCCTCAACAGACGCGGGACCAGAACTGCGGGGAACGCGAGCCTGACCGTGCTCATCAAAGCACGCCAGCCGGGAGCGCAGCACTCTCATGGGTAGTGCTTCACAGTCTGCACAGGCAGCTCCCTCGAGAGCTGCCTGGTCGTGCTGCGCTCCCAAACAGTTCACACGCAAAACATGCGTGTCCCCATCCGTAATGAAACGAGGACAGGGGTGCCTACACTTCTTGAACTGTTCGCTGGCCATAATATATATATATATATATATATATATATATATATATATATATATATATATATATATATATATATATGAATATAGAATCAGACAAACAACACCAAATAAGACAGACAGTCGTAACATAGAACACTTGCTGAAGAGTGAAAGCTAGAGTGTGTGTGTGTCGGCATTTCTTTTATACATCCGGTAATGCCGTCACATGTTACGGCACGACGCAACACCAATCAGGATTGGATTAGTTTCATTCATACTTCAGAGGCGCACGCTAAGGGAGCGTCCCCAAAGAGTCGTTTTCAGCGACGCAGTGCGATTTCCCTCGAAAGGGAACTGGTTTGCTTTAGTGCAGAATAGTGTGTGTGTGCTTTTGTGTTTGAGTGGACTTTTGATTATGCATGTGAAAAAAAGCCATGTTGTCCAGGTCAACAATAAATATCACATGTGCAAGACACTCCAACCTCACTTGAACATTTCTCTTAGCTTGCAAAATGAACAAAATCTTTTGAAGATATTTTGAACTTTTCTTAATATATAATTTTTAATAAACTATTTTTAACATTAACTAATTGAAAAGTGAAAATTTTAAAATCAACATAAATTTGAAATTTTTTGTACAATTTTACTTTTTCATAGAAACGTGCAGAATAAATTGACACAATTACAATTTAAAAAGTTTTGTGAAAAGACATTTTGTATTTTTCTCAATATATGTAACTTGTAATAAACAATATTTTACAGTAATTTAAGAGAAAATCACTTTTAAAAATCAACATGAATTTGAGATTTATTTTGTGCAATTTGGTTTTATTTATATCAAAGAAGTTGCAGAATCATAAATTAGGCCTACATAAAAATTCAATCCAAAATAAAAAGTTAAAAATGTGCATTTTTAATATATAAATTAATATAATAATCTAAGTAAAAAGGTTTAAAAATCAACATGAATTTGTTCGTTTTTAAATTTTAATTACTTATATCATATAAATATTTTTTCCTGCAAGTCATATAACTCAAATTCCTAAAACTTCCTATTTTAAATTACAATACCTGATATTTTTAAATAATAATGTTTCACTCATTTTTATTATATCCTATTGAGGAAGACAAGCTCTGTCTTTTTAAGCTTGCGATCGTGAGTAGTTTTTCAAGTCTAAGGAGAGGTTTCAGCATGATTTGGTTGCAATGTGACCTTTAAAAATAGGGAAAGAGACTAAGTGGAGGAGGTCTTTGCTGAGAGCTGAAGAGTAGTAACCTTTTGGGGTTTTGAGAGGCAGGCTCAAATACTGTCTTAAAAATTAAATATTGTCTTTATAGAATAAACATAAGCTCCAGTGGTCGACGTCTTGAGGTTTGAAAGCTCACAGCGCTTCACATTAGAGGAGGCTGTCTGGTAAAATCCGATGGAAAAAGCCAAAGGTCGAGGACGTATTGATGTCTGTGAGAGCAGGTCTAGTGAGATATCTTGAGGTGGGGATTCAGAGAGATTGTTGATACTGGAAATGCTTCATCCATTTCTTCTCACTTTGAAGGTATTTATATCCGTGATCCTTTCTTCTCCCCACACTATTTCTACTTCCTTTTCGGCAGCCCTAGTGTTTTTTTGTTTGTTGTCATTGTAGTCGTTTTCTCCATCAGTAGACGTTTTCAAATAGAGAAATGCATGTTTTGCTTGTTCAAGGCTTTGTATTAAATGCTTATTTTGAATTGCATATGAGCGTAGAAGATCTATTCTGCCAAGACCAGACATATCAATATTGTCATATCCATTACCAAGCCAAACACTCAGAGAGTAATCATGACAGAAAAAAAGGATATAGCTATATTCCTCATTCTGTCAGTTCGTATTAATGTTTATTGGAATGATGTAAGGGTCTGAGTACTGGTGGTTTTAGGAGTTGAGTGATAATGTATTGATTTTGATCAAGTAAATAAAACAATAACCCACTAGAAGTAGCTCAGCATTTGTTCTGAACACAAACGTACCATTTCATGTCAGTTAAAAAAAATCAAAATTAATACATTATCACTCAATCTAAAAACCACCAGTCTTCAGACCATATATAAACTTTAAAAAAAGAGATATGTATCTTTAAAAGAAACATTACATATACGCTTATACACAATAAAAAGGTAATGAATCTACTGTTGCATGTGTCAAAGCTCAAGTGCACATGATGAACAGTGACAGAGTCAGCTAGAACAGCAATTAGACACACAAAATAAGTCGCATTAAGAATTCAGATGACCGGATAGTTTTTTTTAATCAGTGAACTGACATTAAACTGTGATTGTTGAGATCAAGGAGACCCTGTAACATGTGCAGGGGAAGTCATGTAGTCCACTTCAGATGTGCCTCAGTCATTGCCAGGAAAGTTCATTAGCTCAAGGGACAGATGTGAAGAAGCACAAAATGTCTCATGTGTTCTGCTGTCTGAAATGGCTTACACCCTATTCGCACGGGATAAGTATTACCTGGTGACCAATAGTCATTTGTAATAATTGCGGAGTTTGTCTGAGATCTTAATCCCGTGCGAATCGGCCATGTCTGTAATTTGTAAAGTAAAAATTCCCCCGCAAATTACCTACTATACTTCGCAGAACACCGAGGTCCTGTGGTAATATTAGTCCCGTGCGGATCGACATCTCTGTGATTTGGCCAGATCGTATATAATTTTGTGCACCTTTTTATCCATCTTTCACGAAGAATGGAGGCTGGTTTGGAGTGTTTTGATAGTATTTTGGGTGCTGGGTCATATCACTATACACAACTACACAATTTACAGAAAGTGAAAGCTGAAAATCATCAGAAGAGCAAAAACAAAAAGAATGATTAGATAGAGATGAATGACATGTATAGCATCATGCGGTAAGGAACTTTATTCTGTTTATCTCATAATATATCATACAACTAGACCTATAACGAAAAGACATTTCCAAGCAATAGCCTATTGACGTCATATCCGGGAGATAAGTCAGTAAATTTGAGTAAAATCACAGGCTTCGGTTATCCTGTGCGAATGCGCCACATGAAATTCAGATGTGGGGGGGTGGGGTAATTTCTAAATCACACGAGGTCCCCAGATAGTACTAATCCCGTGCGAATATGGCTTTAGTTATGCTATATTTACACCATAATGGTTATCAGTAGATGCATTTCAACCTACATGTTTGCAAATCTCCCAAAACATACCAATACATAAAATTCACTGCAGTTTTCATGAACACGAGTGAAAATGAACACAACTGAAATCAACATTAGTGGCAGAAAAACACCAACAAAAATTTTACACATATTATTGATTACTAAAGACTTATTTTCACGTGTTTTTTGTACATAATGTACATATTGGTTTGAAAGCTATTTTTTGGACAGGACACAGTGTGTGCAGATAGGTCATTCATCCGCACCTTTAAAGATTATGAGGGGTGTTCCTCAGGGGTCCGTTCTGGGGCCTTTACTTTTTATCATTTATATTAATAATCTTGATCTCAATATAAGTTATAAATTCTTACTTCAGTGTCCTTTTGATGTTGTGCAATAAATCTTTGTGACCTAAACCTGACTTTGAACGAGACCAAAGCTAAAGTAATGCTATTTTCAGGATCAAAGAAACAAGTGGCAAATTAACTATCACTTAAATCCTTACAGGGTACTATAACAGAGGTAGTGACAGAATATACATATACGTTTTATATTTGATGATTCCTTATCTTTTAAATCCCATGCTAATCAATTAAGGACTAAAGTAAAAATAAAGCTGGGATTTTATTATAGAAATAAATCCTGTTTTTCATTTGAAGCAAAAATGGAGACTCTTGGCCACTTTTATGCCAGTCATTGATCATGGTGATATTTAGTATAAATCGGCAACCACTAAACTTTTAAGCTCTTTGGATACGTTGTATCATTGTGCACTTAGGTTTATACTAAATTGTAAATACAACACTCATCACTGTGATCTATACAACAGAGTTGGTCGATCGTCATCATTAATACGCAGATGTAAACATTTTTTCAAGGTTTTTGTTTCCTGTGCGCCTTTTTATCCATCTTTTGCGAAGAATGGAGGCTGCGTGGGAGTGTTTTGATAGTATTTTGGGTGCTGGGTCATATCGCTATACACCATACAACTATACAGTTTACAGGAAGAGAAAGCTGAAAACCATCAGAAAAACATTTACAATTTGTAAATGTTTAAAAAAAATTTATGATGGTTTAATGTTATGGTCATGATTTTCTCTTTCTTCTTTTTTGATAATGTTGTGCTGCTCCTCTTGGCCAGGTCACTTCTGTAAAAGAGATTTTTAATCTCAGAAAGTTTTATCTGGTTAAATAAAGGGTAAATAAAATGCTCTCTAAAACCCTTTTACCACAGTGCATGATTTGCAAACGATTACATTTTATCAGATAACCAGCTCCATTTGTTTGTATTTTGTGACGTTGTAAACTTGCTCTGTAGCTCATCTGGTACAGCACTGGATACGAGTATAACACGGGTAACTATAAAAGAGCTCAAAGACCAGAAGCAAACCAAAATTGTAGCATCAGCAAAGTCAATGTCTCAGGTTTGCTTTAGTTACACTATCAGTTGGGTTCAGTGGAGAGTTTTTTTGTAGTTGGTACATTATTTTCAAACCTTTTAGTGCCACTCACCAGACATTTCATTTACAAATTGCAGTGATACGCACAACAACAAAAACGTTGCCAGATTAATCTATTTTGGATTGGACATTTCACTTTAAATCTTGACATTTGTGAACCTGGGTTGTAGATTTTACAGCCTAGTAATTGGTGATGTAACATTTTAATGTGCAATGTCATTAATATTTGTATAAGCAAATAATCAGTAACGTGTTTTGTATGCATTTTGGGACAGAGCAGGTTTATTCAGTTGATTCGGTAATGCAGAGAAATCCTTGTGTGTGTATATATATATATATATAAGGAGAAGCTATTTTAACTGAGTCATATGTTATTGTTATTCCTTGATGTCATCTATTATTCAGTATGAATAAGACTCTTCATGTCTTAGGCAAACACACACAGTGCATATAAGGCCTACTTTATCTCTTTTGGGAAGAAGGCAGGTCCAAAGGAAATGGTGCATAATTAGACTAATTGGATCAATATCACTACATAATCGTAGGATAAAGGAATTAGCACTGTGGATTCTGGTGCAGGTGTTTCTGTCTTGCGGGATCTCTCAGTTGCTATTGTTTCATTTTTTTTACACCTTGTGATTTCAGTTTATGAACTGGTCTCGGTTCTCATTCTTCAGGCCAAGTGATTGTTAGTCGATAGATGTTTGCCTGAAATGAAGGTTGCTGCTGTTGCTGTGTGACTGGAGCAATTTCAAATGTTTGATAACACGATGCAGTTTTCACCCCTCATTCATTGGTGATGTTGTTATTGGGTGCAGTTTTTTGCAGATCCATGCGCCAGCAGCCCCTGTCTCCATGGCAACTGTAGTCAGGACGGAGAGGGGGATGGGTTTGCGTGCGAGTGTAGCGAGGGTTACAGTGGTGTCCGCTGTGACCTGCCAACCTTGACCTTTGACCTCTCCGAGTCCACCTGGGACCTCGCCACGCCGGCCACACCTGCGACCACGACTCAAGGGTTTCAGCCAACCACAGTCCCCACCACTACTCAAGCTCCGCCCACCCTGGAGCCGTGGCAGCCCAAACAAGGTCAGAGAGTGGTGGAGATCCTGTGGGAGGATCAACAGGTGAGCAGGTGTGCGTTTGCATGCATAACGTAATTACAGCAAACACAAAGTGTGTGCGTTTGTGTAAGTGTAATGACAGTTGGATCCGGTCTGGATAATTCCTGTGGGACGTTTATTTGTGTGGATGTGTGTTGTGTTGTAGATCACTGATGAAGCTGAGTGTGTGAGCACCGCAGGAGGCAAGTCTGCTGGAATGATGACCGTTTCCATGGAGGTCGCTGAGGAAACAGCTGTGAAGTAAGACACTTCCCGACCTGTTTTTCTTGGGAAATGAGAATAAGATTTAATAGAAGAAGAGAGTTGTGGGTTTTGAGTGTGCGCTTGGTTGGAAATAAACTTTCATCTGTTCTCTCTGTGGCATATATGGCTCTATTAGCATGAACCGCTGCAAACTGTGTACCGGTAATTAAAATTGCTTTTCGTACTTCTTTTGTTCTTCTTTGGATAAAACTAAGTTTTTGCTGAATGCATAAATATAAAGGATAAATATAAAATCATTATTTATTTTAAAAATGATATATTTATACATAATATATATATCTTACTAAAGCCACAATTTTGGATTATAATTTCACCACATAATTTGGAAGTAATTTTCATATGATATTTTGGTGACATAAAAGAAAAATATGGAATAAAAAATATTTTAAATTACTGAAAAACTTTAAAATAGTACATTATTGAATATAATACATTTCATATGATTTATATATTAGAATAAATGTTTAATGTTGTACATTTTAATAGAAACAAAATATTACTATACTAAAACAATATAATATGATTAGTGATGTCAAATTGCATCTCAGATATATATATATATATAAATACAATCATGATTAGTTCACATCTGACATAAGTTAAATATATAATATATGTGTCTGTGTGTAGGCATTTATATTATATTACATTATATTATGTTATATTTAGTGCTATCATTATACTCATACACTCACACACACACACACACACACACTCACACACACTATGCGGTGTAATGAGTATAATGATAGCACTAAATATAATATAAAATAATGTAATATAATATAAATGCATACACACAGATACATATATTATATACTTAACTTGTCAGATGTGAACTAATTATGATATTCTATTTGACAGCACTAAATATAATATTATATAATACTTTTTAAAAATCAGCTCTGACGTTTAAATTGATTTCAAATATTGTTCTTAACCATTACATTCCCTTTGTACAGTTCACAACATCATTTTCCTGTCTTTATTTCATTGAAATGAATGAAAAGTCATGCATTTTCCTGCGATGTCTCTCTCTCTGTGTGTAGGTTGGTGGGTAATGTGAGCGGCTCTGCTGTACTGTGGCGTGTGGGTGAGGCTGGTTATGAGCAGTGCTCTGTTGCAGACGGCATCATCATGTGGTTCCAGCAGAGCTCAGATGGGCTGGTGCTGCCGGACCAGTCCCTGCCATTCGGACACAACTACTTCATCAGTACGTCATGTGCGCCTGCATGCACCCAATGTGGAAGAAATGTTATGCATTTATAAAATGATTTCCTCAAATGTAGGACTTTGCCTTTTAAGCATCCTTGTGCACAGTGTCTTGTTTGCAACTGTGTGTGTTTATGTCTGAGATGGAGAAAGCTGTTGTTGTTGAAGCAGAAGTTAGAAAATGCCTGAACCGACAAGGAAATTGTGTTTTATGGGAGTAGCAAAAAGTGTAAAATATTATTAAGTTGAATTACATGATTTGCTTTTTATAATAAAGGTGAATCTAGATTTCTAGATATATGGGTCTAGGTTAAGAAAAACCTGTAAAAGGTAAGTGTGTATCCTGTATTTGTACAATGTGGCTGAATTTAATAAAGTGTGTGTGTGTGTGTGTGTGTGTGTGTGTGTGTGTGTGTGTGTGTGTGTGTGCGTGCATGCGTGCGTGCGTGCGTGCGTGCGTGCGTGCGTGCGTGCGTGCGTGTGTGGGTGTGTGTGTGTGTGTGTGTGTGTGTGTGTTTGGGGGGTTGGGGGCCTAGATTATGGAGATGGCAAAGATGGCAATATCAAAATATACAAAATTTTTGGTCCCAATATTTTTTTAAATGTTAAAATGCAGCTAAAAAGTTAACTGTGATGGGTAGGGTTAGTGTAATAAATGTTAAATAAATAAATGTTAAGTTCATATAAAATATATATATATATATATATAAAAATGAATAAATACAGTTTTTTTCAATCGCTAACTAAGCGCTTACCCATACTTCAGATACTTTTTCTAAACTCTTAAAGGGATACTCCACTTTTTTTGGAAATAGGCTCATTTTACAACTCCCCCAGGTTAAACTGTTGAGTTTTACCATTTTTGAATCCATTCAGCCGATCTCCGATGAGCCTATTTCCAAAATAAATGGAGTATCCCTTTAACACAGACTCACACCTACAAAACACAATTGGCCAAATGGATAATTTTCTTCTCAAAAACACATTTTGTTAAATATATACTAACTCTTCATTTCGAAATAGAAACACATATTTCTCTGCACACACTGACTTTACCAAAACACTGGGAACCTGAATCAAAATGAAATTATTCTGTCAAAGAATAACACTTGTTTTCACCTCACAAGGTACATGCAGTCAATCAAAGTACAGCAGGTTTCAAAATACTGGCAATTGTTGACATTACAAAAACTGCATAGACTTTTATGTTTCAGTTTTACTGGTATCTGCATGCAAAACATGCAATCCACCGTCTTTACTTTCATTTTGTATTTCTTTATTTTATTATTAAAGTCTTTAAATGTTCGCCGCTTCCCGCCTCCTTTTTCCCATAACAACGAACTGTGTTACAATGACAAAATGTAAAAATGTTACTCTCTATTAAGACTACTGATTGTTTTGCTCTCGTTTCTTGTAGGTGTGCTGCACGTAGGAACACCCTCTGGTCCAGAAGTCACTTTGAGGCTGCATCTCATGGTAAAAACCAATAACTGCATTGAGCCCGGCAGTGGATTCAGTGACCCACAATGCTCCGGGAAAGGGAAATGCATCACCCAGTCTTCTGTGGTAATGACCTCATATCATAATTAGCATTAAGTGTTAGTATATTAAAATCCTGAATTTGTGCTGCGGTTTTTCTTTCCAACATTAATTGTGTTCTCCCTGTCCAGAATATGTGTCAACATTAAATTGCGTGTGTTTAAATGTGAACCGCAGGACACGTTTTACTGCCAGTGTGATGAGGGGTATTCTGGGATCTTCTGTGAGGAGTTTGACGCGTGTCACATGAAGCCCTGCGAGAACAATGGCACCTGTACTGACCTCAGACAGAGAGATGAAGGACAAAACTACAGCTGTACCTGCCAGCCAGGTGTGTGTGTGTGTGTGTGTGTGTGTGTGTGTGTGTGTGTGTGTGTGTGTGTGTGTGTGTGTGTGTGTGTGTGTGTGTGTGTGTGTGTGTGTGTGTGTGTGTGTGTGTGTGTGTGTGTGTGTGTGTGTGTGTGTGTTGCCTGGGTCATTCTCAGGAAACGTGTCGTTTGTGTCCGATGTGTGACCCCCGCCCTGACGGACAGGATACTGAACTTAGTCACATCATTTCATACATTTCACTGTTTAGTGTACAATGCATGATAACTTTTAAAATAAATGTTTGTTTTGATTGGAATTATATCACATTTGCATGCCGCTATTCATCAGTGAGTTATATAAAAGCAAAATCCAAACTTAGCCTTCGTAAATTGTTTTTTATTGAAATCAAAACATCATCCTTTCACTGTCTATATACTCTTTTCTAAATGCTTGTTGTTATGCATGCTACTACATTGTAAGACGTTACTTATTTCTGTGATCAAAGCTGAATTTTCAGCATCATTACTCCAGTCTTCAGTGTCACATGATCCTTCAGAAATCATTCTAATATGATGATTTGCTGCTCAAGAAACATTTATTCTTATTATCAGTGTTCACTAAAAAAGATTTGCAGTAGGATTTAATTGAAAAAAGCTAGCTAACTTTTTTCACTCAGAAAATGCTAGTAAATTTACAACGATTTGCCAAGTAAAAACCTAAACATATTTATCAGTAGCTTTAATTAGAAATATTTAAGTTTAATTTACTTGGAATATGGAATTAAGTAAACTTTACTTGACCTAGTCAAGTGAAAGTAACAAAGAAAATAAGAAATTTTAACTTGGCTAGTAAAAGGTTGAGTATTATCAAATTAATGAAATTTCCTTTGCATTACATTTCACTCAAACAATAATATTGAAATACCAGTATGTGCTTTACTTAGAACTTCTAAGTAATTTATACTACATCATGTCAAATGTTAAACTTCATGTGAATGCAAAGACCTCTTGGTAGACAATACACAATGACGGTAACATTTGATGGATCGTTTTTGTGTTTGAATGTGTCATTTTGAGCAGAAAATGTACTCGAAATGTCACAAAATGGCAGTTACTAATCATAACAACAAAAGCAATGATAAAACAGTGTAAATACAGCTGGAAACCAGTGAAAAATCAACCTCATTAATTATTCAAGGTCCAGTGCATGATGGGAAACCCAGTATCAGAAAAGTTGAGTAATTTTTACTTAATTTTATTAAATTGATATTTACGCTTTCATTTCTACTCGCTTGAATTAAGTACTGATATGGAATTTACTTAGTTTTTTTAATTCTAGCCTGAACTAACTTATCATGTAAATTACATTGTTTTTTTTTCAGTAGTATATACTTCACCACAAAATCATTTTTTACAGTGTTGTACGGTCTGGATGCTAGTTTCCGCCACTGCAAAAAAATAAAAAAGGTAATTGTGACTTTTTATCTCACAATTCTGATTGTTTTTTTCTCACAATTGCGAGTCTATATCTCGCAATTCTAAATTTTTTTGGAGTTATAAGTCAGAATTGAATGATACAAACTCGCAATTGCCAGAAAAAAAGATAAGAAATCTTTCAAACTGTTTTATTCCGTGGCGGGAACAAGCTTCCATAGTACGGAGCCCCTAAAGGGACATGGTGTGAGAAAAAATATGAGATGGGAGGAGAAATAGTAGGCCAATGCTTTTGCGCATCCCAGAGAAACTTTGCGTTCCCTCGAAATACTTTTGTGTTCTTAATGAGTGAACGCAATGTTCCTCGGCGGAACGCAAAACATTTGCAAGAGCATTGAAAAATGATTTTTCTTTCACCATGTCCCTTTAGGGGCTCCGTAGTGTTGTGATAAATCTGAAAAATATGAAAAAGATTTATAAAAAAGTTTCTTTTTTTGTGGAAACTGTGTTGCTTTTTAAAATGTTCTTTGATGATTAGAAAGTTCAAAAGAACCGCATGTAGTGTTATTAGTGTTGCTGTGAAATGCAATTTCCCTATTTAGTTCTTCCTACGAAGACATTCAAAATATTAACATGAAATAGTTCTAAACATTCGCACAACACGAATCTAACAAGAAGCAATGCCATTATGAATTGTGAATGTGCCGTCTTGAATGTCTGTTAACATGCGTAACAGAGAATAATGGAGGTTAACCTTGAGCCGAGCGCATGATTTGAGCTGGAATGCTTTAAATGGAAAGATGGGGCAGGGGAAGTAAATGGGAGATGAAGAACAAAACAAAGCGTGAGCAAGAGACATTGAAAGTCGGGGATGATCAAATGCCTTTGATCATGGAAATTACGATTATTTTTATCCTGCATTTAAAGCCTTCCATATGAAACAACTGTGCCTTTTTTAAGACATGTTGTCATAGACATGCTGAATAGACAAAACGTGTCTATTAAGCTCTAGAGGAAGCACACAAACACACACACACACACACACACTGTTTACTGCTCTGACCATTTCTATAAGAGGATTATTGAGAACACATAAATGATGTTAGTTAGCTGTGTTGTAAGAAAAGCAAACAGCCTGTTTTGGCCGACTGAATCGTGCTGGTTTATAACTGAAAGCTTTGTCAAAGATTTTTTTCCCTTAACTGTTTTTATATGAAGGAAAGGAACAGATTGTGTTTTCTGTGAGCCACTTGTGTGGTTTTGTCTACATTATGAGAACCAAATGTCCCCAAAAGGATAGTAAAACCTGAAATCGCCAACATCCCATTGAGGAAAACAGCTTAATAAACAATTAATAATGTCTTAATGAAAATGTAAAATGCTTTTTTGTGCGTGAGGGCTAGTTTTAGCGATAGAAATATCTTAAGCTCAGTATAAAAACAATAGAAGTCAATGGAAAGTTGGTCACCCACCAAAAACAAATGTGTGCCTGTTTATGATGCATTAACATTGAATGTTACATTGTTATTTCATGCACTGGTCAATTTTGAGATTTTGGGGTATTCATCAAAGTGGGAAGAAAACATCCAAAATATAATTTGCACTTTATCTATTTTTCAATTACAATAGCTACTGTATCTTTAAAGGCTGTTTTCTCAAAAAGAAATGTATCCTGCATTGAGTCAGAACTTCATTAGCACTTATACATACCAAACTTTACAGTTTTATTCTTGATTCTATATATTACATCAGTTTTTACTGAAGGGTCTGTTCACATACAATTTGCCTGATTGTATACAAAATTGTATTACTAATAACATAGTAAAAAAAAATGATGGTTGTTCACAGTATTTTCTGATTTATTAAAGAGATCTAAAATGCCCTCTGTGAAAACGGTTTACATCAATATGTCAACAAAATGAAAAAAAAATTTGAACCCAGTTTTATCCAATGTTCAGATTTCTGCAAATTGAATGTATTCAAGTAAGTGCATATTTAATTATATAATGCATAATTTGCCTTAAACATAACATTTCAGAAAACGTGTAATCATTTTCATAAATGTTTGTGCAGTTCTTAATGCAATTGATCAACCGGGAAAGTATGGTGATATCTATTATGTTTTACCCTTTTAATAAATTCAGATGTGTTATGGCGAACTGAGATACAGTAATAATACAATGTGTGTGTGGTCGGTCCTGGTAAACCATACATTGTAGGGACATTTTGGTTGGTAATACCAGAAATCTTTGATCTTGTGGAGAAATGTTTTGGTCCCCATCAGAAAAAAACAGCTTTTAAATCATATTAAGTGCTGTTTTTTTGTAAATATAAAAACGCATAAAGTTTTCTGTGATGAGTAGATTTAGTGCAAGGGAAGAGAATATGCAGTTTGCACAGTATACAAATCTTTATGTCTATGGAAAGTCTGCATAAAACATGGAAACCCATCGTGTGTGTGTTTCAGGTTTTGAGGGAGAGCGCTGTCAGTCGCTGGTGGATCACTGTGTGTCCGGACCCTGCAGGAACGGGGCCACATGCTCCAGCAGCCTAGAAGGCCCTCGCTGCTATTGTGCTGAAGGTACTTATTAATAGCCTCCTCTCATGAAATCATGCCTGACTCAATCAAATCTGTTGTGTGTTCTGCTTGGTGTGTATGTGTGTGTTAAGCTTGAGTCGTCCTGATTCAAGCTCTATTTCTGTTCCTCCTCCTCTCGCTCTCTCAAAGTGTGTCAGAGAGCTGCTTATTTTAAACTCTCTTCTTTTTCTTCCAATTAATCGTGAAGCGCGGCACAGCTCCGCCCCCTCTCTCAGGAGGACACACACCGTTCCTTCAGCGACGGCTCTCTCTATCTCTAACCAGGGCAGACTCTCAGTCAGCAGATACAACAGGGACACAACCACTCGTGCTTCCCGAAGAAGTACTAAAAACAGTTAGGAACGGAAATTTGATAGCTGTCTCTTGAACTTTGGAGGCAGAAATGCACTCGTAGGCTGAAATATTAATCTTGTGGTGTGAACTGTAAGCCACCGTTTGAAACGCAAGGAACGCTGAAACGACAAGGAAAGTGGCACTATTAGCACATTTTTAATTAGTGTAGTACACGGCTTTTAATATTTCAACAGCCACGTGAAGCAGTTAAGTATGGAGTGAATTATGTGCCAAAATTAAACAAACAAATCCAGCATTGTGCAAACAAACTCGATCTGCTTTGAAAAGGAAAAATCGACAAACAGAAAGCAATTTGCAAAAACAAAGGTCAATTTGAGCGAAAATGCAGTGGAGTAACCAATATTGTGTTTTACAAATATAAATAAATGATCCTTGATAAATACAAACCATCCTGCAAATTGCATGTAACCTTAGAACAAATACCAAATCTATTGTGCATACAAATGCATATCTGTCTGTTATGATTGTGAGATCTCTCGGCTCGATTTTCTCACAAATGCGTTCAGGCAGATTTTCTCACAAATGCAGATGAGTAACTTCTAAAACAGCAGATGGCGCTAAAATAGGGAATTCATTTAGCGCTAGTCTCCCGGGAGAAGCAATGATTTGAAACGCGCTTACCTTTGCCTACAGCTGAGGAAAAAGTTCCTGTCTTACTTTATTTATAATAACAATTCCACCAACTGCGGTAAACGTAGCCTATAATTTATTATTTAAAAGTACTTTTAACATTTAAAAACAGACAGACAAATTCCAAAGCTTTTGGTAAGACTGACTTACTACAGGTGAAATTGTGCCAATACCTCCCTTCATGTATTTACAGTACACAATTATTTTTATATTTTTATTTTTATAAATGGTTTTGACTTAGCCTACTACAGGTGAGATGATGCATTATTCATCAGTGTGTATAATAAAGGTTGTGAAATTATTGCCTAATATCAAGATAATTTGTTAATGGTCATAAAGCGCGAGATAATTATGCAAGTACTGTAGCTAAACATTTCATAATTGACAGCTGTTTTAAGACAGAAATGGTAAATGGCCAACAAAAATAATCAGGCAAACTAATACAATTTTGACTAATTCCACAATTTTTAATTGAAAACAGGCCAATACAATTTACGTAACATTCATGTGTGAAGGTCTCTCTCTCCCTGGGAATCTAAGCTGAAAGCTCATCATATGCCATCATATGTTGCTTTTTACATTTTTCTTTCATTGGACGCGTGCGAAATGACTAAATTAGTGGTTATGTCTACACTGAAAAGAGTGTATTTCTGTCATTCTCATATGTTGTCTCAAATCTGTGTAAAATCACAGATCTAATTACCTTTTTTCATGTGGCATTTTGTCCTCAACAATTTTAGAGACCCAGTGGCCTTGTAATAAATATTTTGCAAAAGAAAAAAACTCAAGATATTTATTATAAATAAAGTAAGACAGGAACTTTTTCCTCAGCTGTCGGCAAAGGCAAACGCGTTTCAAATCATTGTTTCTCCCGGGAGACTAGGGCTAAATTAATCCCCTATTTTAGCGCCATCTGCTGTTTTAGAAGAGGAAGTTGCTCATCTGCATTTGTGAGAAAATCTGCCTGAACGCATTTGTGAGAAAATCGAGCTGAGACATCTCACAATCATAACAGACAGATATGCATTTGTATGCACTATAGATTTGGTATTTGTTCTAAGGTTACATGCAATTTGCAGGATGGTTTGTATTTATTTGTGAAATATTATCAAGGATCATTTATTTATATTTGTAAAACACAATATTGGTTACTCCACTGCATTTTCGCTCAAATTGACCTTTGTTTTTGCAAATTGCTTTCTGTTTGTTTGCGAGTCGAGTTTTCCTTTACAAAGCAGATCGAGTTTGTTTGCAAAATGCTGGTTTTGTTTGTTTAATTTTGGCACATAATTCGCTCCATAGTTAATAGCTTTTTCTGCATCTCAGAGTTAAAACATCAATTCAAACTCTACAGGACAATAGAAACGAGTGCATGCTGCAATGAAAGGCGTTTGGCTAATCTAACCTTTAGAGTCTGTCGTTACTTCAAAAGTAGCAGCATTCAAAACAGGGAAAGGCACATGAGACTCAAAAATGAGAATTAGTCATTTTATAATCATCTACTTTCCCTTTTAAACCTGCATGATTTTATTTTTCACGCAAGTGGATCATTTTTTATTTTAAATCTTCACAACGCAGTTTATCATACAATAACAGTTCTTAGTGTGTGCATTCATGAATTGCTAAAACGCGCCATAAAAGTAGTCCACATTACTTATGCACTATATGTTTCAAGCCATGCAATGAATTTGTCAGAAACAGACTGAAATATAAGTCATTATTTTGAAATAAGTCATTATGCTGAAAATCTTCCCTTTCGCTGAAGCTCTCAAATGTCTTTTTTTTGTGATGTTTGGTGTCCGTGAGGTTTTTTCGTGAGACGCCTGACAACAACAACATTTCCTCATGTTCAAACTGACATTATTCGTCAAAAGTCATAGTTTCTCCTTTTGTGTTCCACAAAAAAAAAAGAGCATATGTGTTTGGAATGACACAAATAATAATGAATAAATAATGACAGCATTTTCATTTCTGGGTGAACTATTCCTCTAAAACTGTCAGTGAAACACAATCATGTTGCCTCAGTTAGGCTGTGAGAGTTTCATTAAGATAATGCATGAAAGCTCCTCCGTAAGGGAAACTGTGGTGGGTGGATGAGCACTGAGCTCTATTGCTCTGTGTGTGATTGACTTTTATTAGGGGGATCATGGCAGCCAAGCTTGTAATCTGCTGGTGCGTGCATGTCACTGAAAGGAGACTAATGCACAAAAACACAAACATATACCCAACATGTGTGTAGAAGTGAATGAATGTGTGTAGAATTGAACATTAACCAAGATTAATAAATGCTGTTAAAAGTATTGTTCATTGTTACTTCATGTTATTATCAAATGCTGACATTAGTTCTGTACTTAAAGGAATGTTTTGTGTTCAATAGTTGATCTCTTTCAGCAGAATATGTGGTCAGTAACTGTTTGCTGAAGTTTGAACTATAAATACTGTTCAAGATTCTGTTTTTGAATTTGATTATTCCCGAATATTGTTTGTTTCTGTTGTATCCCTTTATTTATTATCATAGTAATGGAACTTAAGTTTGGGTTTCAATTCTCACTATGAGCTAGTTGCTTATTAGCCTGCATATTACTAGGATATTGGCTGTTTATTAGTACTTTTAAAAAGCACATATTAATGCCTTATTCTGCATGACCATATTCTACATCCTGAAGCCTACCCTATACTTAAACTTAACAACTACATTACTAACTATTAATAAGCCGTAATTAGGAGTTTATTGAGGCAAAAGTCGTAGTTAATAATTAGTTAATAGTAAGGATTGGACCCTAATCTAAATGGTGACCAAACTTATTACTAGACTAATGTACTTGAATGGATTGTACCAGGATCAAAACAAGTTAAGTTGCACAGATATTCGCACAGAAAATAATTAACTCATCTGTAAGTTTGAAAAAAGATCAGATTTCTATATGGAAAAAATGTGATTTAGCAAAAATAGACTAGATTTCCATTGTGAATGTGTTACAGTCAGCTCAATTATTGATTGTTGTAACATTGTGATTTTCTGTGGTAATCAACAGTCGCATATGCTGAATAAAGAGACATCCTTCAAATACAGAACTCATGTAAGCATTTAAGATGCATTGTTACCATAAAGTAACAACAAACCCTTCCCTTCAAAGCTCACTGTCACGATCCCTGTACTGTCTTGTGTTTTGTAGGACTTTTTAGGTTGAAGTATATTCCTAGTTCCCCATTGTTTCTGTGTTCACTTCCTGTGTTTGGTACCTTGTTTGTCACCATAGTTACCCTTATTAGTTCCGATGACTTCAATCACCAACACCTGTCCCTAACCAGTCTATTTAAACCTCTGTGCTTCAGTTGTTGTTTGTCAGTCTTTACTGCTGTTTGTGTATTCCTGTTGTTGTTCTCCTGCCTTCTCTTTGTGGATTTTACCTCTGTTCCTGGATTATTTTGCGTTTATGTTTGTCTATTAAAATGTGTTCTTGCGTCTGGATTCACTCTCTGACTCGTCCCTGCTTACACGTTACACTCACACTGATCTGTCTTCACTTTTAAGTGCCACGCCCACATCTCAACATCCAATTAACAACTGATGCATATGGTGTGTTCAAGTCCTCCAGGGAAGTTGGTACTTACGAGGTGGGAAGTCGTGTCTATGACGGCATGTGCGTTCAAGTCACTTTCGTCGGTGTAAGATGGCGGTGTACTTTCTCTTAATTAATTACACTAAAATAGAGCAAGTTTCTTAAACTCTAGTTCTAGAAAATGAAGAACAAAGAAATGTGCATCGTGTTTTCTTTGGTATTTTATGATTTTAATTGATTTATGAAGCCACTGCAACATTTATCGTTACATATTACATTGTTATATTATAATGCCATCATCTTCTGTGCAGGCAATTAGCTTACGTCACTGTAAATAGAAAAGTCTAGCAATATCACTGCTAAACACCTTTAAGTCTTGTGGTATTCCGCCATGTTTCTCAGTGACACGCTCCCAGCTCGTAAAGATCGGGGCTTAAAGAAAATCCTGAGCTCGTATTTACGACATTGTGGAGCCGTTCATGTGCGCTCAGCTAGTAAATACGATCTGTATGAGATAACTTGAACGCACCAATAGAACCAAGTCCCGCCCTACAAGTTTTTTTTAACAATAATCCCTTACACTCGGACGTATGTCACAATACAGAAAGAAAAGATCTGTCACTACTTCCGTTTCATCAAGACTTTAAATATTAGCAGCATCTGTCAAATACGATCTCATCATTGTTCTTATGGGTTCTGCATCTTTAAATAGAAGATGGACTCTCGCATTCTTCATGACATTTTCTCCATCTGTTTTTAGGTTGAAGGCTAAATGATTCCTATCGAATGGACTGTATCAAACTGGTCTCTTTATGAATAGTGCACACTTTAGTCTCTTTTTCCTTCTCTTTGTTAGGGTATCAGGGCTCCACGTGTGAGCAGAAGATTGATCCCTGTGCTTCCGGACCCTGCCATAATAATGCCAGCTGCTCCCCACAGGGCTCTGGTTTGGGCTACAGCTGCACCTGTCCTGCGGGCTACACCGGACCCACCTGTGCCCAGCTGGTGGACTTCTGCGCCCTCAACCCATGCGCTCACGGCATCTGCCGCAGCGTCGGTACTAGTTATAGGTGCCTGTGTGTTCCAGGTGAGGATCTCGTCTGCTTCCGCTCATACAGTAGATCTCACATCTCTCCCTTCACTCCCTCCAGTTGTCATGGCAACCGCCTCCTGTGTATTGCGTGCTCAGACATCATTGTCTGTGAAGTGTGACTGCAGCAGCTGTGCAGCCAGATCAGTCTATCCACTGATATCACCCCGCTCTGATAAGAGGTGTCCGATGGGACCGCTGTGTTCTCCAGTGGGATTGCAAATAATGCTCAGTGGGATTGCGAGAGACGACACTTCTTTATGGAAACGACTGCCCAGTGGGATTGCTGTGCTTTACGCACTCATTGAAAACAAAATGGTCCTCAAAAAAATGAATTAGCAAATTATTTAATGGCAGCATTCAGGGCCTTTGAGACCGATTAGTGGCGTTTGCGAAGCACAAAGTATACTTCAGTTTTTACACGTGCACTGGGATATGCGTACAGTAGGGGATGGATCGAATAGTCGACTTTAATGCTCTGCCATGACGCTTTAAACTCGATGTCGACTAGTCGCTGGTCATGGCCTATAGTGGGCAATGCAGGATAAGCCATTTCCTGACACTCACGCTCCGTTTCCAACAGTTAAAATGACAAATAAATGCATACTCTGAGAGCTCTCCTGAAGACATGTTTGATTATACCATCTGGATGCTCATAATTGATTGTGAGAATGCGCGTTTTAAGCCGGGGACACACTTAACAACTGTAAGGCCAATTATGAATTTAATTTGATACTTACGACAGATCATGCTGAAACGCGCCGAATCAGAGACAGTCGCCGTTCTAAACTAATGCATGCTGCATTGTAACACACACACACACATAGATATAGCACACTGTTCTGTGATTGATCAATAAAATAGCATAGAAACTGAAAAGTTCTGGCATATTTTTTCTTAGTAACTAAAACCCACAGCTTCAGTATTAATAGAGAGACGCTGTCAGTTAGAATGAATTCACATGCAATCACTCACTAATGCATTCATATGTAACCGTTACTGTGCCACTTTATCTGTGTCTGGTTTAGAACGAGCAGAAATCAGTGAGAAAGATTTTTATAAACGCACATGCGGTTTGATTTTTTTAGTGTGTTCACAAGGGAGCAGCACTGGTCCAGACAGCTTCATGGCCTAAAAAGAAACAACCAACAACTAATAGAAATGCAGAAACAATATAGACTTGTGTTTCCGAGCGCTTACGTGAGGGGGTTTAGAGATCGGCTACTCGTGAGTCGCAACTCAAGTTTAAACGAGTACAAAGACATTTTTATTGGTCATAACTTCTGGAGAGCAATAGCACACAGACGCTGGTCGAGGATAAAACTTTCTAACGTTGAAGTGTGGAGCACCGGTGTTTGTGCACGCTATCAAACAGAATAGCCTATGTCATTTTAATATGTGTTTTTTTCTAACCACACGCTCCGTACGCTCAGCTCCCACATGAGGCTTGACTAATTCATTGCACTAATTCATTTGTGCACAACAGTGTTGCAACACTAGCTGTTTCACAGTCAAACCAGAATTGCAGAGGATGTAACAACAAAAGATGCCTGTGTTGACAAGCACTTGTGAAGGGAAATTAAGAGATATCCACAATTCTAGTTTAAACAAGTAGAGTTTAAACTAGTGCTATATTTGTGCTAATTGGTTGTTACACAAGTGGCGACAATGGCCCTGCTCGTTTCATGGTCGAAAAAGAAATATAAGAGAGTGAACAACAACAACTGAATAACTACCGGAGGCTGCGACAATAGACCTGTAAAAAAAAAAGAAAAAAACATAATCATATATTGAAGAAGGGAGTAGAGCCATTTATAGAGACTACCCCAAAACAAAACCACATGGTGGCGGGTTCTTCTTAGCCACAATCAAAATAAATAAGCATCTTGAACCACCCTTAACCCCCTAGCAACGGAATAGCCACTCAAAACTAGTGTGTGTGTGTGTGTTTGTGTGTGTGTGTGTGTGTGTGTGTGTGTGTGTGTGTGTGTGTGTGTGTGTGTGTGTGTGTGTGTGTGTGGGGGTGGGTGGGTGGGTGGGTGGGTGGGAGGGAGAAGGGATGAAAGGAGAAAAGCCAAATGATGCCCAGAAAATAATGCCATGAAATGCTTCTGTACTTTTTGTGCCTCACATTTTATTTGTACTCTTACTTCACAGTGAAACATTTATATATATATATATATATATATATATATATATATATATATATGTAAAGAAGATTTACAAGGATCATATATATATATATATATATATATATATACATATATATAGGCCTATATATATATGTATATACACAATACACACAAAAAACTTCTATAGTTATCTGTCATCAGTTTGCTCTTGCTCACATTCTGTGAACCCCATCAAAATGAAACACTGCTCTCTAGTGGACAAAATGCAGGAATATTCAAAGTGAGGTACAGCTTAAAGGGTTATTTCACCCCAAACTGAAAATCCTGTCATTAATTACTCACTATCATGTCGTTCCAAACCTGTAAGACTTTCGTTCAACTTCAGAACACAAATGAAGATCTCTTTGATGAAGTCTGAGAGCTTTCTGTCCCTCCATCGACAGCTACACATTTCACCACTTCATTTGTACCTTTTTTAAAACTTTTTTTTTTTTTACCATTTTTACCTACCACTTCACACTTCGTTCATAAAGAGATCGTAAAACTAATCAATTTGAATCAAGCGGTTTAGTCCAAATTTTTTGAATAGACAATCACAATTAAAAGATTGATTTTAGGATTTTATTTATTTATTTTTTCACTTTTTTTGGGTGAACTATCCCTTTAAGCTTTATCGACCCCATCTTGCTGTTGATCGCCACAGATCATAATTTGGTATTTTTGTGTCTGTCCTCTTAGGTTATCACGGTCTGTACTGTGAGGAGGAGTATAATGAATGCTTGTCTGCTCCCTGTCAGAACTACGCCACATGCAGAGACCTGATCAATGCTTACGAGTGCATCTGCGCCCCACAGTTCACAGGTGCGCTCTCTTCTCTAGCAGGACTGTGCCTACATTTCATGTACATTTAATGCATCTGGGCTTAAAATGCCAGTAAAGTGACATAATTAACCGGATCGATGTGATGTGGGTTATTTCAGGTAAGCACTGTGAGATATATAGAGACCCCTGTCTGAAGCTCAGGTGCCAGAATGGAGGACATTGTGAAAGTGGAGGGAGAAACGCATCCTGTGTGTGTCCACCAGGATATATGGGTAAATATTAGTGTTTATGTTGTTATGATAGTGAGCGTCTTTAGCTGTTATATACTACTTTTACTAATTCTGCAGTACGTAACATGCATATTGTGTAAAGCAATTTTCTGTATGCATGAAATACCCAAATAACAGAAGTTGTGTCCCAAATGACACACTATACACTATGCACTTATGCATCATATATGCACTCTGCACTCATCCGTGTAGTGTATGAATTTTATACCTTTTTTTTGTCATTCAACATTGGAGTCTGATGCCCCTCCTCCTCCGCTATACGCAATTAAAGCTGCGACAGTTGAGTGCAAGAAGTGTCAAACATTTCACACTTTTTTTCAGTTAATTAAGTGCATCATCCGGGTATTTAAAGAGTACTTTTTTATTTGGAATATAATGAACACACTGCTCGCACCATTTATACAAAAGCAGCATAGAACATGTTGGGACACACCTCAACAATACACCCTTTTTTTCTCTCGATTAATTAAGTGCATCATCCGGATACTTAGTGCACTTTTTCTTTTTGGACTTTTCCGTGTGAACGCACTGCTCGCAATATTTATACTACAAAATGGCGTAGAATAGTGCTTAAGTACGCACATCGGGATGCACCTAGCCATTGTGTTTTTTGAGAGGACTGCTGATAGTAGGGCTTTTAATCACTTTGCAGGTGAGAACTGTGAGGTTGACGTCAACGAGTGCGAGAGTAACCCATGTCATCATGGCGGCACCTGCATCGACCAATCAAATGGCTACACCTGTCACTGTCCTCCTGGCTGGGTCGGGGGAAGCTGTGAGATCCGTGAGTTTATACACTACACTTCCCACTACAACAGCACTTACAATTATATAACTATAGTTATAACCAGGGCTTGACATTAACTTTTGTGCTCACCAGCCACTGTGGTTAGTGGTTTTCTAAAGTTAGCTACTCATCATTTTCACTGGCCACTTTTTCTTAAATCGATACCATGGGGGAAAACGGCCATATAGATATTTTTAATATTATCTCATATTTTGGCATCAGGCATATCAGGCTGCTGTCACTTTAAGAACTGACGCACATATCCATTGTAGGCTACTGTTACACATGCGTTTCCTTTGTCAACTGTTTTTACATTCACTTAAAACATATCTGGCATTTTGACATTATTTTCTGTGTACTTGACTGTTTAAGCACAATAAACAGCGAAAAGAACTCACTCATAAAGTAAAAAAATGACTTTAAGTGTGTGCACTTTGGGTGTGAAGTAGGGATGCTAACCGATGACCGTTTGACCGATGGTTGACCGTCTCAACGTTAACCGATCAAAGTCGTCGGTACTCGGTTAAAAAAAAAGTGATCTCTAAATTAGGCCATTATAGACAGTGGACTAAACGCTACTACAGTTAGCCATCTCATTCCAAGATATTTTTGTGTGAAGTGAACAAATCCCTCACACTCAATTTTTCATAACTTCGCCTGTTTGTACTTAATAAACCAATAAAAACATTTGGCGCGAGGTCACAGCGTTTGGGTTCGCGCGCTCACAAGGTTCGCGAAAAGTAAAGGCTACAGGCTAAAACACTCCAGGTTAGAGCCAGGGCAGACGACAGGATGAAGCGTGTAAAGAAACGTAGAGTGTGGGACCATTTCACCAAAAAGAATGACACAGTTGTAACTTGTGTGATACAGTGCTTAAATACAGTAGTAATACTGTAGAAATACATTACAAGTACATTTAAGTGGTCACAGATAAGGTGATGATGATCATCTTCTTTCTTTATTATTGTTAGCACTTCCTCAAACTAAAGCGGCATCTCTTCGGAGCTGTCATTTTCTTCAATGACCCGCAGCAATGTTTCAAATGAGCTTCTAACGCTAGACTAACGCCTTTATTTTCAACGCGATCACCTTGTACCCAAACCATTTCGAAACTAAGGAGCCATTTGTCCTCCGATTACATGTAAGCTCCTCGGCACCGCGTTTGTGGGACTCATTTTTCGCGCTGTAGGGGATTTAAAAAAAGTGACGTGAGTGGAAGCGCGGGGGGCAGTGTGTGTGTGTGTGTGTGTGTGTGTGTGAGCGAGAGGCAGAGAGAGATGCGACAGAGTTGCGAAATTGCAGGCGCGGCTCGAAATGGCGGTTATTTCAAATAGCGTGGCATATTTTAAACAAATCGGTTAACCGGTTTCTAATGAGGCTCGGTGGTCAGTCAAGAAAATCTTTAGTTTTCGCCATCCCTAGTGTGAAGCGGTTCAGATATTTCAGTATCAATAGGCCTATGTATCGAAAAATCTATATTTTTGACAACACTTCATTGCACATTTTTTCAGATACCTTTTTAAAAGACTACAACTGAAAAAATTATATATTATATAGCCTATTAAATTCAACACACCAAAGTGGCTAGTAGGATGAGACTGTGTTTCACGCCACTGAATTTGGCGGGTTGGCGGGTGTTAATGTCAAGACCTGGTTATAACAGCAAATTATGCATAATTACAAGCAACTAATCCTAATCCTAACCCTATAATAAGTACATGTTGTTAATTAATACTCACAATTTGTATAATTACACTGAAACAAGGACAGCTTTAAAATAAAATGTAACCGTACATTCTACCTAACACTATGTTCTACATAAAATAGTAGTTAAAAGCTCCTTATATAAAGTGTGACCTTAAAAAGTGACCATGGAGGTAGTGACTTAAAGGGACATGGTGTGCTCTGCAGTTCAGTCATTTCTCCATCACGACATAGGCCTCAAGGACACATTATATATGCAGGGGCAGAGAGCGGTTCCCTGAGGAGTGACGTGCAACTGCCTTTTATGGCAGCTGTGACTCGGCACCATTAGCTTCGTCACGCTCTGTCAGCGAGAAACTGTGACGTGTGGAGAGGGGGAGTCACATGACTCGCTCCCAATTCAGAGATATTCATGAATACCCCAGCATGTTTATGGCTGTGCGGATGTCCTTGCTAGCTGACACTTGTCTGTCTGTGCTTGTTATATATATATATATATATATATATATATATATATATATATATAATGGTTTTGTGACTAGCATTTTGTGGTTAAATACTATCCATGTGACTAGCAAACTAGCATTTTGTCAGCTAGACTGAAATGAATGAAAAAACTAGATTTTTTAAGAAAGTTTGAGTGGTCCTTTCACACACTACCATGCTAGGATGGTGTTCTGGATGCTTACTACGAAGCATTGAGTTTTTCAAAGGAAAACACACAATCACATTTTCTTTTCTCTCTTTCATCATTATTGTCCTTTTCCACCTCACATTTGCTCTCTCAGATCTGCAGTGGAAGATGGCTCAGCCTGTGGACTCACTGACCAACATGCCTCGTCACTCTCTGTACATCATTATCGGAGCTCTGTGCGTCGCTTTTGTCTTGATGCTCATCATCCTGATCGTTGGCATCTGTCGCATCAGCCGTATTGAATACCAGGGCTCGTCCCGTCACGCCTACCAGGAGTTTTACAACTGCCGCAGTATTGACAGCGATTTCAGCAATGCTATCGCCTCCATTCGCCATGCAAGGTAAACCATTATATATATGTATATATACATACACACACACACACTCACCAGCCACTTATTAGGTACACCTTGCAAGTACCGGGTTGGACCCATTTTTGTCTTCAGAACTGCCTTAATTCTTCCTGAAGAATGAAGTGTTGGAAACATTCATCAGAGATTCTAGTCCATATTGACATGATAGCATCACGAAGTTGCTGCAGATTTTACACATCCATGATGCTAATCTCCAGTTTAGAGATGCGCGGTTGGCGGTTATAGCCGCGGACTCCGCGGATAAACCGCGGATCGGGCAGATGACGTGACGAACAAATATTTTAATTAGATTCGGTGGGGTGGCGGGCGGTTTCTAGTCTCGCGGCTGTCATCAGCAGCGCCTTGTATCGCACAATCAGCGGATGGCGGGCATGTGCGGTTTTGAAAATTGGTCAAAAACGTTGATGCAGATGGATGGCGGACGGATGATGAGTTTTGTGATGCGGTTGCGGATGAAATAATCCGCGCATCTCTACTCCAGTTCCAGCGCATTCCAATGGAGCTCTATTGTATTGAGATCTGGTGACTGTGGAGGCCATTTGAGTTTAGTGAACTGACTGTCATGATCAAGGAACCAGTTTGATATGATTTGAGCTTTGTGACATGGCAGGTTATCCTGCTGGAATTAGCTATTAGAACAGGGGTGGGGAACATCGGTCCTGCAGAGTTTAGCTCCAAACCTGAAAAAATCTCACCTGCCTGTAGCCTTAGGCCCCATCCACACTACTGCGTTTCAGTTTAGAAACGGAGAATTAAAACGAATACGATCCCCGTCCACACCAGTGTTTTAGCTGCGTATTAGAATTGATCTCCGTCCACATTAAAACGACTGAAAACGCGGACCACGTGACCATTCACCTACACTGGGCATACGCGTGTAGGCAGTTATAGCATTGTAAAATGCAGAATTTACTTGCACAACAACTGCTAGCATAGACATCAAAGTCAGTAACGCTTGTAATTCGTTATCCATGTTGCAGTCACTAACGTAATTGGTAGTCCAGGCTGTTGTTGTATGTTTTCTTCCGGGGACGGGTCATGTGATGGGTGGCTGACGAATCAGGGAAGGATACGGCATGACTGATGACACCCAATCAGAGAGCCGAGCGTGAGCCTCTGCGTCATCGTTTCTAAAGTCCTCCGTTTTGACCCGTCTTCAAGACGCAAAACGGGGTCGGCAGCGTTTCTAAACTTCTCAGTTTTAGGTCTTCGTTTTAGTCTGGACGGGAGGTGCAAACGTAGCAAAGGGTCTCCGTTTCTAAACTAAAACGCAGTAGTGTGGATGGGGCCTGAGTGATCCTGAAGACCTTGATTAGCTTGTTCAGGTGTGTTTGATTAGGGTTGGAACTAAACTCTGCAGGACAGCGGCCCTCCAGGACCGACGTTCACCATCCCTGCATTAGAAAAGATGGTACACTGTGGTCATAAAGGGATAAACACGGTCAGCAACAATACTCAGGTAGGCCATGGCGTTTAAACAATGCTCAATTGGTACTAAAGGCCCAAAGTGTGCCAAGAAAACATCCCCCACACCATTACACCACCAGCAGCCTGAACCGTTGAGACAAGGCAGGATTGATACATGATTTCATGCTGTTTACGCCAAATTCTGACCCTTCCATGTGAATGTTGCAGCAGAAATCGACTCATCAGACCAGGAAAAATTTTTCAAATCTTCTATTGTCCAGTTTTGGTGAGTCCGTGTAAATTGTAGCCTCAGTTTGCTGTTTTCAGATGACAGGACCGACACACGTGTGTTTTCTGCTGCTGTATCTGCTTCAAGGTTGGAGGTGTTGTGCTATCAGCTCGAACTGTCCGGGCATTGATTCTCCTCTGACATCTGGCAGGGATTTTCCTCCACAGAACTGCCGCTCACTGGATTTTTCCTCTTTTTCTGACCATTTTCTGTGAATCCTAGAGATGGTTGTGTGTGAAAATCCCAGTAGATAAGCAGTTTCTGAAATACTCTGGCCCCAACAACCGTGCCAAGTTTAAAAGTCACTTAAATCACCTTTCTTCCTCATTCTGATGCTCAGTTTGAACTTTCATCTTGACCATGTCTACACGCCTAAATGCACCATGTGATTAACAGTATAATAGGTTACCTATAGTGGCCAGTGAGTGTGTATACACTGTATGCAGAAGCAGATATTTCAAAGAATGTTAATCCTGCTTCTTCCCATACATAGAACCTAATGCATAAGAAAATGAGACTGTTCCTTTGTGTGAATTACAGGTTTGGGAAGAAATCTAGACCAGCAATGTATGATGCGACTCCCATCAGTTATGAAGATTACAGCCCTGATGACAAGCCTCTAGTTGCACTCATTAAAACTAAAGATTTGTGAAGCAATACATCTGCGCGCACACACACACACACACACACACATACACACACACACACACACACACACACACACATACACACACACAGCCTTTAAAATGAGCCAATCCGTTCAGTATTTATTTCCAGAGGACAGGTTTAAGCAATGAAAAAACACTTTTGAAATTGATATATTTTACCATTGTAAACCATGAAGCTTTTAATTAATATCAGGCACAAGGGGTGCTGTGCAGAATTAGTTTAAGGCAAGAGTCCCGAACAAATGTGCTTTGTTTGCAGATGCAAATGTCTTGTGGAATATGAGTATAAATGAAAAACAAGCTACACTGAAAAAGTGTGTGAAGGGGGTGTTTAACCGAATCCTCCCACCCTCGAGACTCTGATTACAAATATGATAGCAGCACTCCGAGCAAAAGCTGTAGAATTAGGAGTAATAGAGCTCATAGTACAGTTATACTGTAACTTTATACAGAAGAATTAAAAGATAAGACAATGTAGGTTGCCTTACTGGTGCATGGATAGGATCAATGGTTTGGCATTACTCTGTAACCTTATGTACATTGTTGTTTGCTGTTTATTTCTTCTTGTTCATTGTGGTCTCTTTTTTGTCATAAACTTGGTGTTAGCAATGTCTTACGATACCACTGTGAAGGCAGCACAACACAGTGCTTTTAAAAGTAATGTTTGATGGTGTCGTATCACTAAGTAAGTAATAAACTAGGACTCCTGTTTATAATGCGTAACTTAAAGACATCTCTGTTCCAGTACATCTGCAAAGCTCCTTAAAGTGCGGTCACATTTACCGCTGCTCTGCGAAATTTCACGGCCGAAATCCAGTCATTTAATTAGGAATTCATGCAGTTGGAGTTTCACTCTTTCTGCTTTGAGCAACCACCCAGAACATCCTAGCAAACCGGGATTGGCATAAGAGTTCCACGTGAGGGAGAAAAAGTTCCCTACACAGATTTGGCTTGTGTTCAGGCAAGTCAAACGAATTCGGACAGAAAGCTGCTTGGTTTGAAAGAGACATTCATACATCACCAAAATATTAGCAATGGACCTTTTTTGCCCGCGAAATCTCCCCGAAATTTCGCTAATGTGACCACAAATTAAAGTCAAACTCAGTGCAACTTTAAAAGAAAGGGGAAATACTTGAAAAACCAATGAGTCCGTTTACACATACAGTAAAACTTTAATAGCTATCAAGAATTCGCTCATAAAGAAACTGACAACAAAAGAAAACAGGAGTTTACACATTTGGTGTTGACGTCAAAATGTAAATAGAATTATCCGCCAAAACACCAATAAATCCGAGTAACGGGCAACAAATGAAGTGTGTCAGTTGTTTTTTGACCTTCATTTGATAAAAGGACATTATGACATTTGCATGGTCTGGACATGTTGTCAGGTTGATAAGCATAATCAGCGAGGGCATGGAAAAATCGAGAACTGAAAATGCTCCCTGTAATGGAAGTTGTAGAGAAAATAAAGTGGACAAGTGCACTGAGAATTCGTTGGAAACTTTTTAACCGTACAGAATGTTTATTGGCATAAAAACGTGCTTAAAAATAGCCGCCAAGAATAAGATGGCCTTCTTCATTAGTATCTGCTGAGACATTAGTGAGCTCATGGTAAGAGTACTGGAACAAGAGAAGTGTCTCTGCCAGGTCCTGGAGTTTTGTTAAGACCAGCATATTTCTGCCACACGCTTCTGGTGTTCCTGTAACGGGTGATAGGATGTTTTCATTCTCTCCATTACCCATCGCTCTTGCTCTCTTATCTTCCATATCTGCTCCTAATTATACTCATTGTACTCCTATGGTTATCCTCTTGCTTAGTATAGACGGGTAGAAGTTGCCCTCTGTAACTGATCTGAGACTAGTTTTAATGGCTTTTTAATAGCTCAATTAAAAGAATAGTTTGACTAAAATGAATTTCCCTTGTTTTGTTCCAAACTGGCATTTTCTTTATTCTGTGGAACACTAAAGGAATGTTCAAGCTGCTCTTTTCCACGCAATGAAAGTACTGGGAAAACATGATAACAGTCTATACGATGCACTATATTCAAGGCCGTATGATAAGCAAAAAATATGACGTAGCTTTGAAATCTCATGCATGTTTGTAAGTATTAAAACATCGTGCCTCAAGAAACATTTGACCAAGTTTGGTTTGATGTGATGATGACATGATTTGTTCAATTTCGTATCACTGATCTCATTGAATGTTTTAAATTGAACGAAATGTGTAAACTGGACTAGGATCAGTACTAAAGGGGAGCTTCTAACCCAAGCACAGTTTTTGTTAGTAAAAGATAACACCGATTTGGTTATATATGTGGAATGACGTATTAATAAAAGTTCAAGTGAAAGCCTAAAGCTTGTTTTAATGCTTGAATGTTTAACAGTAAATGAGATACAATATACATTAAAACTACACATCTTGATGGATGTTACTTGTAATGAAATCTGAATTACTCACTGCTATGTAAGTGACTGGTGTTGAAGATATTTGAAATGTAGATAAGGGAGCACTATGTGTAACTTCATATCACAGGGAACAAGACGTTTTGGAAGATACCACACATATCAGAAGTGCTTTCTTTAAACCAAAGAACAGATGGTAAGTCTCATACACACACACACACACACACACACACACAAACACGTTATCTCTCCAAACAGTCCAAACTCATAAGCACTTTCTGCGTAGTGCACAATGAAACTTGACATTTGTAAAACCGTTCAGTGTTGCAATCATGTCTCAAGATGAGAAACACACACACACACTCCGATGCAGACGGTAAGTGTACACGAGAGGATGTGTTTTCCACAGCTGGAATGCCTTTGACTGTCTGCACATGGAATGTCCCCCAGCTGGCCATGCCCTTATATGGAGATCAAACGATGTCCTCAACCCTTGACTGACCTTGTGTGGGCTCCAGATGTTCTGAAAGTAAACATCTGTAAGAATCGTGCACGATGATGGCGCTCTGGCCACTCAGAAGTCACTCGCTGCAGGGAAGAAAACACACTTTTGATGGCTTTGACCTCGGAGAAAGACTAAGGTCCCCTTTGACCCACTCAAGTGTTTATTTGACCTCTCAGTTTGCTCTTTTCTATGTGGATGACTACTATAAGCAGTTTCTGGTTCAGAACAGAGATGAATGCCTTTGTTCACTTGCATACAGTATAGAAAATATTGAATCCAGCAATGTACATTGATGCATCTTAACGTGTGGCATTAACAGAAAAATAAACACATAAAAGGATGCAGAGTAAAACGAAATATTACCACCAAAATATGTAAAGTTCTTTTGAAACCCATAAACCAAGTTAAAAGGTATACACATTGTAATTTTTTGACTGTGAAATAAATTATGCATGGGTAAAAATATGTGTGTAAATAAAGGATTTGTACAGTGACATGCTTCTTCATCTATACTTAGCCTATGGTATAATCTCCAAGACCAAAATCTAACTTGCACTTTTAAATATTCTCTCTGCCTCCCAAATGTGTGGGCCACTATGGGTGTAAAGCAGATATGGTGGTTTAACTGCTTGTAAATCCTGGAAAATCCCAATTTAACACACCGTTTATAGACAGGTAGGGTCAATCTCTGACCTGTGACATCATGAGGGTTTCAGAAGGTTTGGTTTCACCACACCGCTTCTCTTTGAGTCACTGAATTCATTCAGTCCACATCTGGTTTGAAAACTTAGACTTTGTAATACATTTGTCATGATTCTGCCATCATGTCTTTTGATTTGTCTGGTCTTGTGGCAGAATCATGACAGACCCATGTTTTGTGTTGTCTCGTTACGTAACCCCGCCCTCTTGTTATCCTCGTCTTGTCATTATTGTCTAGTCAGTTTCACCTGTCCTCGTCATTAGTGTTCCCTATTTAATCCCCTTGTGTTTGCTGTCTTGTTTTGGTTCATTGTGTCAAACAATGTGTGTATCATTCTCCTTGCTTATCTTACCTGTGAGTACTTTGTGGAAGGTCGTGTCGTTGTGAACATTTTATTAGTAGTATAGTTTGTTTTCGTACAGTCATAGTCGAGTCTTGTCAGTCTAAGTTTCCCTGTCCTGTCCGTATTTTGCCCCCTCGTGGGTTTTGTTTTCTTGTTTGTTACCAATAAGCCTTGTGTTCATCGGACTCTGTCTGCATTTGGGTTCACCTCCTGCATCCACATAACATTTTTGTAATACCAAATCATAAATTAAACTTCATGTTGGTGAGGTGAGACTGGGACTAGTTGTTGTAAGGTCGTAAACGCTTGACTTTTCTAGCAGTGACATCAATAATGAAAATAAAAAAATATATATATATATTTTTTTTCCCCAACAAAATTGTAAATATAATTTTGCTATAGCTGTTGGAAAAACAAGTGAACACTGCGATCCATGGGGACCGGCTATATAATGAAGGATTTCTGGATTTCTTGGTCATTCTTCATAAATGTCAGGTTGAGGCTAAATATTTTATTAATTTTTATATATATATATATATATATATATATATATACACATAATTACAACATTAGTACAATATTTTGGCCTTTTCCATTGTTATTTTTCATGAATTGAGTTTCATAATTGTTTGAATCTCGCAGTTTGGCTGAGAACTGTTGAATAAATATATGCTATAGATGCCAACTTTATGAATAAAAGCAATAGGCTATACGTATATTTTTACATCTTTCATATCACAAAGATATTATTCTTAAATCATCGTTCAGGGGCATTGCTATACCCTATTACTGATAAATATTAGCCTACTGATAAATCCTTGTGTGACAATGGAGATAACCGATATGCCTACCAACTGGATAATATTTTAACAATAAAAATATGTGTTTTATGTTTAGAATCAGAACTAGCAATGCCACATTTGTGAATGAATCACTATTTTGACCCAATATGTAGCGGTTTAGCAAAAAGATCTGAAGTTGAAAAAATAACTCTTGATGAGGTGGATATTAATCTACAATCCACTTTAGGAAACAAAACTTGCAAATGTCTTCTATCATTTGTCAACAAAGAAGCTCCTAATTTGCAGGTGAAGGGGACTTCTACTGCATATATTCCACACAGTATCAAAATATGGACATACTTGTGGACTGAAATGAAAAGACGGCATTAAATGGAAATCGGGATAGTCTTTTCTACTCTATTGTAACTATATCCGAGTAAAACAGCTTCTCGCACAAGAAAAAAAAATTTTAGGCGGGACCTGATTTGTCCATTGGAATCATTGGATCGTTGTGGTTTGCTATTGGTGGTTCTCACGTGAGTGACAGGTTGCCCCGCCCTCGCACCGGTAAATACGTCATCATCAGAGATGAGAAGATATGTTGTTGCAAGAGGGAGGGGAAGTTATTTTGAATAAAGATTACGAGGGCCCATGAGTTTTAAAAAAAATTGTGTGCATTGCTATTTTTTTTTAATAGCTCAGTAGGCTACTGCAAAAAATATCAAGTAAAAAAAAAAAATCAAGTTTGATTTGGTGACTTTAACGCCCTCTGCCGGTCACAGTCCGAGAACAACAGCAGTCGAGAGAGGGGGCGGAGGACACAAGAACAGAGAAAAAAAGGGGGAGCGAAAGAAAGAAAAGAGCCTGTGCGTGTTTTCGCAGGCGGAGTTTCCTTCTTGTGCACCGTTGGAATTCACTGTATCTGTATTTTTTCCTCGGGATTGCTGGAGGAGACAGAAGGAGTGAGAAAGCAGCGCCAGCGAGCAGATGTTATAGCTGGACTATCCGTGTTTCCAGCCTGACAATCGAGCGTATCATCTACGAAAATGTGGCAGCCCGCGTCGGAACGATTGCAGGTAAGACTGGACGTCTAATTACTGTAGGAAACGCTTTTGATATCTGTCTTTCATTTTGGAGCCACAGTGTGCAGGCCAACCAATAGGCACACGAGCTTTTCATCCACCAAACAACCCTCATCCAGCCTCCATTTATCAGATAAAATGCTACACAGGCGCTTTGTGGCTCTTCAACTTTTCCAATGAAGCTCTGAGGTTCTGGACTGGTGCTGGGAGCCTGCTCGCAAAATAGAGCTTGAACAGTTTTAACAGTTCTATCTGAACCATATCATGCCGTTCCAGACCCAAGGCCATTTCATATCGGTGAGTCTGTTTGCAGTCTGTGAAATGGCTTTGTTGTGCTGGAACTCGCTGTACTTCTGAGATTCCTCAGGATGCGTTCACACAGGACGCGTTCTTCCGGTGCGTTTGCTCGTTTTTAAGTACCAGGGCCCCCGCGACCAAGGAAGACCAGGGGCCAGTTGCATAAACACAGCCACTATGTTAAAACTGTGTGTGACCAACTAATCTGTCTAACTTTTTGGGATTCAAATGAGACCAATCTATCTTTTTATGTAACCGATTTAAAAAGCAGTCTTAAATAAAAGAATTAATGACTAATAGTTGAAGCAGTTTATGTATCTGGCCACTGGAGTTTTAAAATTGTGATTTCCAGGCCTGGAGAAGTGGTAGAAAAGAAATTATTAAAATGTGTAAAAGTCATGGAAATCCCAGACAATTACAAATTACCTGCTGAAAAGCCAAAGCTGGTTTGTTGGTTTAAGCTGGTCTCAATCTGGGTGTTTCAAGCTGGTGTCCAGCCTAAATTTCCTATAACACATATAACCAGCAACTCAGCTTAAAGGGATAGTTCACCCAAAAATGTAAATTCTGTCATAATTTACATACCCTGAAGTTTTTCCTGAATGCAAAAAAAAGAAGGTATTTTGAAGGTAAAATATCCATAACCAAACAGTTGATGGGTCCAAATGACTTTCATAGTATTTTTTTCTCTTTCATACTATGGAAGTCATTGGGGTCCATCAACTGTTTGTTTACACATATTCTTCAAAATATTCTATTGTGTTCAGCAGAAGAAAGAAATTAATACAGGTTTGGAACAACTTGAGGGTGAGTAAATGACAGAATTCAAATTTTTGGGTGAACTATCATTTTAAGGCCCATTCACACTAAGAACAATAACTATTAGCATCCACACCAACACACTATTATTCTATTTATTATAAGCACGCTCTGCAGTTAGGCTACTTTGTCTGCCGCTTTAAATGCTTGAGCTTTTTAAGGCAGGATGGATTCTGATTGGCTGTCAATATTTTTATCATTGCGAAAGTGATTCCAATGATATTGGTCCCCTGTACTGTTATCTTTTTAGTTGTGGTGTTGAGCGCACTGGTATTCTCTGAATTTTCGAACAATCTTTAAAACTAAATCTTTATCTGTGTCTTTCTTGGTGTGAACGGGCCTTTTAAAGTTTTAGTTTTTTTAAAGCCTAACTGGGAAATCCAGTTTAAGGTGTCTGCTATGCTGGAACATGGTAGCTGGTTTCAAGCTGGTCCACGCTGGTCATTAACTGGTCTTTAGCTCAGAAACAAACTAGTTACCAGCTGGTCTTACAAGCTTAAAGTGTTTAAGATGGTCTTTGAAGCATGGGAGCTGGTCAGCCTGCTAATGACCAGCTTGAACTAGCTAATAACCATGAAGCAGCAAGAAACCTGCCATTTTCCATAACACAGCTACCGGCTTAAACTGAATATTATTCCATGGGTTAATCCTTGTCCACTAATCAAAAACCGGCTTTAAAGTACATGGAAAATTCATGGAAATTGGTATAAAAAGGTGTGGGAGTCCTGAAGTAGGCTACGTGTGCATGACATGGACTTTGGTTATCGTTTAACATTGTACGACGTTGAGCGCTAAGTCGCCGTGTCAAGTAACGGTTCAAGATGCCTGCGTTCAGTACCATTCCATCTTGCTGTTTCAGAACCAGGTTTATATATGCAGCACATCTGGTGACAAGCTGTGCGTCTTTCTTTTTTTGCAGTGTAGCCGTACAGGTGAGCGACGCTGGCATCCAAGTCTTGTGTATAATATTTAGCCACATTTCTCCAAGCATTCGGATTCATCCAGTTAGAAATCCAGCAGTTACCTGTAAATCTCCCTTATATAAAAAAGAAAAGTTCACGTCAAGTATTTGTATCTCCTGGGGTGCTGGGCTCACGTCTCCACTGTTTGTAATATTATCCAGATGTGGAGCGGGACAGACTGGGCTATGCCAGATGAACTTGCACAATCTTTCCTCACGGAGTTTGGCATGGCGACACTGATTAAATACCATAGTAAACTCTTTTGAATCTACAAAACTTGCTATTATACGTGGCAAAATGGTTGTTTTGAACTACTATAAACGATTTAAAACCATGTAACGACAGCAAGTTTGTATTAATCTACCACAGTTCTGTGCAAAGGAGGTTCAAGATTGAAAGTTTTCCTTCCTGAACCAATCAAGTAGATTATAACTGGATTTAATAAGCTTAAGTTTGTTAGTCAGAATGGTTGTTAGTCATAAACAATATAATTCATTGTGGTATTTCACTGACTTTTCACATGATTTAAACCAGCCTGTTCCTTATTAGACCACAATCCATGACCTAAATTCATTCAAGTCCCTGTTTTGAGTTAATCTCCGTTAAAACTTCAAACATGTTGAGTATTTCAGGAATATGCTCACTGCTGTCAGTGGACACCATTATCGTCATAAATAAATCGCATACAAGGGGCCGTTTCTAATGCTTTCTTACTTTACAGTTGAAAGGGTCACGCTATGTACATTTACTTAAAATTAAAGAGGTCATGACAATTTTTGGTTAATGGTTTGAATATGTTCCTTGAGGGTCACTTATAATGTTAATAAGTTTTTAGTTTTTTTCACAAAACATCAAATGGGCTACTGTATATATGTGGGAAAACGATTATTTTCATCCCTCATTCTGACCCTGTGTCTGAAATGATCCATTATTAATGGGCAGCTCATTTAAGGCTTGTCAGTAAACGGCCGCTGTTCTGATTGTCTAACGTCATTGCATAGGAAACAGTATCAAGGCCCATTCGCTATTGCACGTAAGAAAGTGTTTTGAAAACATTATCCATATAAAACTGTAATTTACAGACAGAGCGTTATGAAATCAGTTACTAACGGTTTGTGATGCAGCTGCTGTCAGATTCAATACAGTTGGTTGCTTCATCTGTCAACAAAGTTTCTTTGCGAACTCTCCATTACACTGTGAAGGTTCTTTCACTCTTCCATTTGTCCTGGTGGATATGTCAGAAACTGAACGTGCATCTGTATACTGTATCCAGTGTAGACAGAGTGAGTGATTATAATGGGTTACATTAGCTTTTGACACAATCCAGTGGAGACAGCGAATGAATACCAGTGGGCGGGGCCTATGGTGCGATGTGTAACTATTCGTCGACGTCTTGCTCTGGAGGCAGTCTTATGTAAATGTGTTTGTCTGTATGATGTCACAAAATCATGTCAGTCATTATCCAAATGAGCTGTTTTTAGAGCTTGATCAAGTAACAACATCATAACATTTCTAAAATTATTATTTTAAAACTATCAGTGTTTCCAATTAGTCGAAACATCAACATTCAATATTGCACTTACATGCTCAGATTTGGACTTCCATGTGTTCACAGGTGCCACAAAACACATTCATCTGCACAGTCACAGAGCCGAAGCACAACCAAAACAATGTTCTTCTGCAAAATGCATACAGTTTTGTTTTGTAACCGCTAGAGGGCCAAAAGTTACATAGTGGACATTTAAAGACAGCTATTATGATGTATTAATGTCTGTGGATCTGGGGTGAACTTTTTTTTTTTTTTTTTTTTTTTTTATCTTATAAAAAAAACTGGCTTTAGTAGGATTCAGTGTATTCCATGGGATGTCTTAAGAGCATTACACTATGGAGATTTGAATCCGATGGGATTATACCATCAAACACTGCAATCAGATCTCATGATGCAACAATAGGATCTCATATCTTATAATAGCCAAAGTATAACCAGCGATATCTTGCCCATAGTTGAAGAATACATTAGCATTAAGCGTTTTGTCCTCTTACAGCACCCCACCCAGCGTAAACCCCACTCTTATAGATCTCCCACAGGCCCTTTCAAGAACCACCCTCAAGATCCAGTTGTTTTTTAGTAGACCCTTGTGGTTCAGTGACTTTGTGCAGACCAGCTTGTACTGGTGTTTTCACACGTTCTTCATTTTGAAATTAGACGGAGCATGTTCTCACTTGGATCTGAGAAAGAATGTAGTAAGTGTGATTTAGTACTCTGAAAACTGTGAAATGTTTATTACAGGAATATTCTGTGTTTAATAAAAGATAAAGGGATAGTTCACCCAAAAATGAAAATGTATGTCATTAATTACTCACCCTCATGTTGTTCCAAACCCGTAAGAGTTACGCTCATCTTCGGTACACAAATGAAGATGTATGTGAATAAAAGCCTAAATTCAATCTGTTGAATTTTTTGTTGAATCTTTTTGAACAAAGTGTCAATTGCGTAGCTGTCAATAGAGGGACCGAAAACTCAGATTTCATCAAAAAGATCTTCATTTGTGTTCCGAAGATGAATGAAAGTCTTACAAGTTTGGAACGACATGAGGCGGGGTAATTTTTGAACTATCCCTTTAAGCTCAACTGACAGTATTTGTGGTGTAATGTTGACTATCGCATAAAAAAAATGACTTGTTTTTTCGAATGGGGGCAATTTTTGGTGGAAGCAGAAATGTGAAACTTACACCTTTATGTATGCACTTCCATGCATGATTATGCATACTGTACATATTTCCTCTGTTAACATTTGTGTATTATTTGTGCTGTAAAGTTCTTGCCATTTTTATGATTTTTTACTGTGCGTTCACACCACCACCGCCCGCGAGAGCGGCAAAATTCGCTCTCACCGCCAGCGACGCCGTGCAAAGTTTCGTGGACTTAAACTTCATTTAAAGGGGCCGCAAAGCAAACAAGGATGTCGATCGTTATTTTTGCAGAAAAATTTATCGATGGAAAGAACTTAACAATTTTAGTGACATGTTTGCAAACGAAATAAACCAATTAAAAGCCACGTGTGTGGTGTGACTTTTGTGTTCATGGTTAAGTCATATTCTAATTTACATTCCCGCAAAAAAAAGTGTATTAGCGTGAAAATCTTGCCTATAAATAGTGTTGCGCTCCGCCTTATCAAATTCACATGATCAACCTCTCCTCTATTTTGCTTGGGAACTAACGTGGTCGGAACCAAAGTTTACAGAATACGTTCTCTGGAATCCTCTCAAACGGAGCACTTCTACATACCGATTCGTTGCCGCCGAACCGCGTCATAGCGGTCATAGCGGTAAAAAACTCTCGCCGGAACTCGCCGCCGAAAATGAACTCTCGCCGGCGGCGGTGTGAACGCACAGTTAGGTGTTACGTTCTGATGGCAACAAAGTTGTGAAATTAGCTATAAAATTAAATGGTTAGTTAGTGATCCCCCCCCCCCCCCTACACTAAACTCGTTATGTTGTCAATGTCTCACTTGTGGCTATATAATGTTTGCTGATTGGCTCCATTCACCTCAATTATAAGTAGATCACTTTATCCTTACTACTTTTTTTTTTTTTTTTTTGGAAATTGGATGTGAATATCATATTGAATCCAGAATATTCTGGGTTCAATACAAGTTAAACTCAATCAACTTGAGGGCTTGAGTGAAAAATATATTTTTTTGAGGTTTTGAGACTACACTTCAGATCACTCCCAAATTGCTGTCTAAAATAATACAGAACGTTCTGACCGGTGTAATCTCAGTGTTGCACAAACACACATTCTTAGCACCACAGATCAGGGCATCAGGGTTTCTCTGTGGGCTTCACTGTGATTTCTCAGTACTTTCCCATCAGCGATCCTAAAGATGACCCAGTACAGTTATACCAATGCCACCCTAGTGCCCGGCAGTGGGCTGATGTTGCAGTTAACGAAGGGATTTCATTGATTTTCAGACAATGCAAATAAATAAGAAACTAATTCTCGAGCCGTTCGCACACAAGGAAACACAGATTCCTTCCCAACGCACTTTTCTCAAAACGCAGTGAAGCACTCTCAGTGTCCGCTGCATGGTAACCATGACTACCAGCAGGCTCTCTCTTTGTGGCGTTTCCATGGTAACGGGCATCACTGTGTTGATGGGGATGCTCAGTCTCATTCTCATCTCTCCCTTTCTGTGATCTGGAACCGTTGTGGTGTATTCTGTGTTTATGGTCCTGAAACTTCAAATCGGGCTCCAGATCTGTCCTTTATAATCCGGATGATCATTTTGCAGTCATAACAACTGAAAGATGACTCCACTCCTAAAAAAAATTATATACAAATTTACTCCCCCCTCGTGTCGTTTCAAACCCACATGACTTTTTTTTTTCAGCAGAACACAAAAGAGGAAATCTGAAAGCTGTTTTCCATGTAACTCCAGCTTTCAAGCTTCAAAAATGTTGCAGAAGCACCATTTAAGTGATTGGTTTGACTTGTTGTGTTTTTAAACAAAAAAAAAGTCATATGATTGCTTTGAATGAGGAACAGACTTAAAGGATAGTTCACCCAAAAATTAAAATTCTGGTATCATTACTCACACCTAAGTCCAAACCTGCATGAATATGAGTAACCAAACAGGACCAGGGTCCCATTGACTTACTATTATTTTTTCCATGCTATGGAAGTCAATGTAGCACATGAACTGTCTGGTTACCCATATTCTTCGAAATATCTTCTTTTGTGTTCAGCAGAAGAAATAAATTCATGCAGGTTTGGAACAACTTGAGGGTGAGTAAATGATGAACTATCCCTTTTAATTCAAGCTATTGAGTTCTAAACTTCTGCTCCAGTGAGATGTTAACCCGGTAGACTGGCTCATTTCAGTGAGTCACTGAGCTGAACACGACATGGGGGCCAGGAAACGTTGACAGAATTTCCATTTGTTGGTGAATTATTATTTTAGATTTTGCTCGTGATCAGTTTGGTTGCCTAAGCCAGAATTATAATCATGTTGGAATGCCCAAAACAGCATAAATTATGCCCACATTAATTTATTTTTACCGTAAATTAAATTTACTGCAACATTTGTTGCAACAGATTCAAGAAGTTCTTATTTCCCTTCCTACTTGGTCAGCATTATTTTCTGTTAACACTTAAATTTCATTTCCCTTTAAATTCAAAGTGTGATGCACTTCTGTCTTTGTTAAGAGATATCACTAGACAAATGCCGGCAGCATAGAGTAGAAACTAAAGCAATATTTCCAGATTTTATCCATTTATTGAAAGCAACATGGGTTTAATATTTCATGACAGCTGGGTTCACATCTGCTGTGGGCATCACTAGACATCCAGGGCTTTGCTCTAAATCAAATTGCAAAGCTAATTACAAATGCAAAGTTATTTTTTCAGGACTTCTGATAATACTACTGTACATAAAATGGACTAAAGTTGAGTTCAAAATCTCAAAGAATTGAGTCCATTTGCGTTCTCAAATAAATATTCAATTCATATTTTAATGGGAGGAGCATGCGGGTGCAGTCCAGTCTCAGCTTGTCAGAGCTACCTTGATTTTTGATTCATAAATAAAAGCGTTAATTTACTAAAACATTCAGGTCTATCCGGAAAAGACGCCCCTTTTAGCTGCTAGTTCCCTCTCTGTCCCATTACAAAATTGCTTGTAGAAATTTCCATCCCACCTTGTTCCAGTGTTTGTAATCATTATAAGTGAACTGAAGTGTACCCACCCTCAAAGTAAAAAAAAAACCCTTCAGTCTTTCTGTAGTTTGTTCGCACGGAGAGATTTGGGTTTGGCATTTGTATGAAGTATGTGTTTTTGGGTGTTCTTTAAAGGATTAATTGAGAGAACTGAAGCACAATCTGGCTTTATTCTGTTACAATGCAGAGTTTCCAAGAATATCATTTGGTTTCTGTGTGTGTAGTGAGTTTAGGATAAACCACAGAGATGTCTGTCTGTCATTAGCTTCTCTATAGTGTCTGGCAGGACTGTCCTACAGGGTTCACCCACAGAGAGCTTACGCTGGGGTATGTGTGCGTGCGCAATCGCACCTGAAAAATATGTGAAAATGAATGTGTTTACATTTAACCAATGTATATTTTATTAGTTTGTGTGTGTGTGTGAGAGAGAGTGGTTTGTTTGAGAGTGTATGAGTGGTCTCTTTGCGTCAATGCTGCTTGACATTGATTGGTGTTTTTGGGAAGGTGGGAGGGGCCAGCATTGCCTTTGAGGTTTTCCACTGCCATTGGCTTCTTCCCACGCAATTTGTGACGGTCTTTTGTATCCTGTGGCATCCACCAATGGCAGCACGGGACCTCCTACGTGTCTGTCCTGACTTAGCCCTGGCAGGTCCATGTGAAACCCAACACAGACCCTCATAAAGTTATATGCACACCCCGACAGGCACCCACACTGGAACTTACGAGCTTTGTCTGGACACACACTCATTCTTAGCAACCTTCCATTGGCGTATACCATCTCTGTGTGAAAGTCGGCTTTTAAATGGGCCAGTAAATCGCCTTTGGAGAGCAAATGGCATTCTTCGAATCACTGAGCTGCTGGAAAATGACAATGCTGTTTGGCTGATGGCACCACAATAATACCAAGACCAAATAATACAATGTGAACATAGTAGTGCAGCTTTGCACATAAAATCAACTAGTAGTGGGTTACCTAAACAAGTCAACTAATCTGTTTTATTAGAAAGTAACCAGATCAGACACATTCACATGAAAAAATAGCTAGATTACGCTTAGAATTAAACTGGATGCAGACACATTTTTAGTAAAAAAAAAAATATATTTTTAAACTAATAAGGCCATTATAAACTTTTTCCCCGTTAGCATTTTCACAAAAGTTTCATGACCCACAGAATATTTTATTGTTTGAATATCTAAACATGCAATACATCAAAAGAAATAACAGACCCTCTTTTTTAAAACATAATAACCCGTTTTATTTTAGCTTTATGCATTCATTTTTTTCATCAACTCTTGAATGGGGGTACGTTTCATTAAAAAGCAACATTTGAGCAAAAAGCTGAGAAAATCACGATTTTATCAAAGGCTATGTTTAGATCGGATTCAGAACGATGATCAAAACATAGATGGAGTAGATCTAGTCCAACAACATCCCCAAAGCTTCACAGTCCTATAGCTCGTCCTGGGTCGACATTTCATTCAGTAGCGTTGGATTTATATGCAGTTTAATGTTAATGATCGCGATACTTTACATATGGATTTGCTTACGCTATCACTTGTTTCTGCTTCTTCACATGTCTTTTGATCTGGAGATTCTGTACTCTTTCAGAAGATGTGTCATAGCGCCCCCTATTGTATAACAGTAAAAACAATACTTTATCTATGTAGTGAATGACTAGATGATCATTGAACTTTTCGAAAACAAGTTCGGACCAAACAGTTCAAGTTTGAAAACATTGGCTAAATCATTGTCAGGATTGCTACAAATGACCCTGAAGATGAGTGGAGACGGCAAACTCATTGCTTTGTAGTTCTGTTGTGGAAGTCATTAAGTCAAGGCTTTTGGCGGCAGAACAATGTTTTGAATTGTTGTAGATATTGGCAGGCATTGTAAAGACTGTTGCATTCAACTCAAAATATTCCTTTAAGGCAAAAGACTCTGTTTATGTGATTCTGACCTATATTTTTGGGTCTGAATTGCTGAGGAAGGTCGCCAGAAGTCAGCTAAATTTGTGTGCGTATGAAATATGAGGCTTGTCAGATGTAATCAAGCTGATAGCCGCCAGAGATCTGCCTGAACCGTTTCCATTGTCTCGCTGCCTCGCTAACTCACTCCAGCTCTCTCGTGTTTTTCTCTTTCTGTCTCTGTGTGAGTGATATATGAATGACCAGAGACACTCCTGGTCTTGTTAAACCCATCATTGCGAGACAGACCCACGAACAGGCGTAAAATGTGTTAAACACTGACATAGTTAGGTTCGTCCCTCACACACACACACACACACACAACAGGCAGGGCACACACGTTTATACATGCTTCACTACTCAGCCATTTAGTTCAAATCATATAAGTTAATTCACCTACCTTAATTGAACGCACAAATAAACACTGCGTGATTTTGTGTATTGAATTTGTGGATGTATGTTTGTTTGACGCAGACCTCACAGAAGTAGATTAGATTCCATCTTATCTACATTTACATTCTTAACAGATACTTAATCTACGAAAGTAACTTTTTTTTCCCAACAACTTTTATTATGACTGGTAACTGCTACTTACCAGTTGACAACTTACTTACTACTACTTAATTGACAAATTTAAGTTAAACGGTATTGTTTTTTCCACTGTAGAATATATTTTTACTTGCTCTGACGATTTTTTTAAATAATTTTATTCAATAATTTTTTTAATTGAGTTGAAATTACTTTTTTGTAGTTTTACTTTTACTTCAAGATTTGGCCACCCTTTTATCACACTTGAGAATGTGTTGTTGGCCACCGTTTATTCACACCTCGGTCCCCTTGTGGACTTCGGTCCATTTGGCACTAATACACATGTCGGCACTCATGTTGATGACGCAAATGTGCCAAATAATGGAATCAAACTTGGATTCGGACCCAGTGATAAAGCAAGTGTGAGATTAAGTGATTGCCAGTCCTGTTCCCAGAGGCCCCACATCAGTACACATTTTGGATATGTCCCTTATTTGACACCCATTTATTTAGGTCTTGAAGTCACTACTGATGAGAACAATCAGTTAGGTGTGATTAGGTACTTTTGGCCAGGAACATGTTTGGGAATCACTAGCCTAATTCATTGTCAGGGTGGCATTGTGCTGCATATGAGACACTAAAGATTGTTTGGAGACAGCAAACTCAGGGCATCAGTGGTTCAGGTGTGGAAGTCATTAAGTGAAGCTCACTGGCAGCAGATTGGGCCAGGAACAGTGTTTTGAATCGAATTGCAGAAGAAATTGGCAGGCGTTGTGAAGACCTCAGCAGAGCGATAATGTAAGAAACATTTTGGAGGTTCAAAATAAGTCTAGCGACAGCATTTTGGTGTGCTGGGAGATGGAGGACATAGACCCTAGTAGAGTAGAAGCCATTTTTAATGTGAATGAAGATTAGGCTGTGAGAGAGAGAGAAACAGTGTGTTGACCGCATATCTTCAGATTGACAGAATGTCTTTCTAAAAAACTTTCATTAATAAACAAGAAACTCTGGAAAACATGAGAAATTTAAAAGAGCACAACAGTACATATAGTTACAGGAAGCTTGTTTCTGCCACAGAATGAGAAATAAAAAAGGTAATTGTGACTTTTTCTCACAATAGCGAGTTTACATCTCGCAATTCTGACTTTCTTTCTCAGAATTGCATGAAATAAAGTCTCAATTGTGTGTTATAAAGTCAGAATTGAGAGATATAGTCAGAATTTATTGATAAAGTCGCAATTGCGTGTTGTAAAGTCAGAATTATGAGATATTCTTTTTCTCTCAGAATTGCATGTTTAAGTCGCAATTATGACTTTATAATACGCACTTGGAAGAGAATTGCGTTTTATAAAGTCAGAATTGTGAAATATAAACTATTTTGAGGGAAAAAAAGTCAGTCTTCAATTCCCCATAGAATTGGACTTTATAACTCGCAATTCTGACATTATAACATGCAATTCTGACTTTATATCTCGCAAATCTGACTTTATATCTTGCAATTCTGAGAAATAGTCACAATTCCATATATAGGGGTGTAACGGTACACAAAAAGGTCACACTTTATTTTGATGGTCCACTTTTGACATTCTACTAACTAAGTAGCTTTGCAATTACATATCAACTAACTCTCATTAGAAAATGAGTAGACCGTATGAGACTGATAGATTAGGGTCCGGGTTAGAAGTAAAATAAAGAGTTAGCCGATATTAAGCAGACAGTCTAGTAATACTTAGAGTTAGTTGACATGTATACAAAGTTCGTAAGCAGAATGTCTATACTGTTGCAACCTGCAGCAACATACATTGCAGTTTATGGAGCTGTTGTAATTGGGGGAAGATATTAGAAGTGCTTACACTTTTGGATCCTAAATGTGTTTGCAAAATATTTTAGAATAGGATTAGAATTATTGTGCTCCGATTCTAATCCGCTCCTATTTGATGTGCATGTATTCTCCAGCAATGACGTAGCTAAACGGTGTGTGTGTGTGTCTAAAAAAAATCTAAAAAGTCTAACAAAAAAATCATATAAAATCAATCACCTAAGGGGCCGTTTACACAACACCATTTTAACTAACAACTGTTTTTTGGCCATTCATTTGCACAAACATTTTTATTTATTTTTTTACAAAGTGACATCCCCAACTACTGGCCTGGCATGCATACTGCAGCATTTTTAGTCTTTTTCGTGGATCCTTGTGTCTGTTCGCGAAAACGCACAGAAAAAAGCGTTCCCGTTTTTAGTACATTGCCGTGGAAACGTTCCATAGTTTTTAAATACAGCAAGTGAATTTAAGCATCGCAACATTATAATATACAGTATGAAAAATGGATATTCATTCATTTTGTGATTTAAATATTGAATATGACTGATAAATAAAATGAGAGCTTTCTAGTTTTGTTTTGTCGCATTGTTCTTGTTTCATGCAACATCTGAAAAATGCAGATGTTTTGTGAGCTCTTTTTATTTTTTTATTTTGCTGGCCACCACAAACGGAAGAGAAACTGGATCTGGTCACTTAAAACTTGCTTAAGTTACAGAAATGAGCATCCAGTGTTCAAGTAAATTGAAAAAATGTGCCTTCCTGAAATTAGGATGTAACTCTGAGAATGTCCCCCTCTTTCTCAGAATCTCTCTCTCTCTCTCTAGAGAGGAACCCTTCGCTCTGTAGGAGGTAAAGTTTGGAAAACAATCTCTTATTTCAGGAAGGCAAGTGTAAGGTCGACATAACAAAAAGTTTGAATTAGTGTTTTAGAAGATGCATTTTATTATGACTTTACGGAAACAGACAGAAATTATTTGGTACATGCAAGGACATGACAATGACAGAGCATTTAAACACAAACACATGCCGTTTTTCATGGAAGACGTCCATCGCGCCAGTCTTCTGTTGAATAAGCTGTACATAGAATCAGGCTCCTACAGTCTCTGAAGGGTTTTTTGACTTCCTGACTGAGAATAAGAATTAAACAGTGAAAATATTATGAATAAAATTCCAGATTTATTTCAAAATCTCGGCCTCCGCTGAACAGACCTCACTTTCTTTCTCACTCCTTCTCTCTCTCTCTGTTTTTTCCCCTCTGCCTCTCTCTTTATTCTTTTATCCTCAGACCACAGGAATGTTTCTTTCTCTCAGAAAGTTGTAAAGTTCTGATTCTGGGCTCAGGGTGCATTTATACATGTGGCTTCTCTCTCTCACTCGGTTCCTTTGTCTCTCACTCAATTCACCCTCTTTCACACATTCGATGTTTCTCCACTTTCTTCTCTCCCTTCAAAATCTTCTATCATCTATGACTCAGATGAATCTGAACGCCCGTCATTCACCAAGTTCTAAACCCTGCCCCATAAATCTTTTAGTTTATGTTTTGGCTAACTTTGCTGTCAGCTACCAGTAAGCGTGTAGTAATCTCCATTTAACAAATTTTACAATGTTTAAATTAAGTGTGATTCAGGAGCAAATGACTCTTTTGAACTGGCTCTTTTTGGTGAATCAATAGCTATGTTTCCATCCATCTATTTGTATGCGCATTTTGGAATATCGCATGAAAAACTGTTGGATGAAAACCCCAAGATGCGCATTAATCCACTCAGTCATGTCCTTTTTCTTTCAAATTCGATAAGAATAAATGAGCATAAACTATGATGAAAACACATTTACAGAATAAATCCCTCGATGCATAAAAAAAAATTAACGTGACTGCCTCAACAGAGGTTGTGATTGGATAACTGAACTAACTAGCAGACCAATCTCATTGCACAGCATTTCAAATGTTGGTTTGTAGTCATATATGATGTACAGAAAAGCCACAGTGGCTTCCACGATTCCAGCAACTTACATTTTTATTTCAGGTATTTTGCACCAATTTAACAGGAAGTGAGGATTTTATACTCCTGAACACATGGGATTGAAACGGTGCTATATTTGCAAATGTTTTGTGTGATATTCCAATTTCGCGCACAAGTTACATTTACAACTTTGGATGGAAACACACAGAGCTGTCACATTGTATTTATTAAATATAAATACTCTTACTCTTACAAAATGAGAGTGGTCTGAAAGAGACAGACGTCTGTGTAATATCACACAAGTGTGCCATAAACTTTATGGAGTACCTTGGATGTTATGCACAAACATTTCATTCATCCGTCCAGGTTGTGGAAGTATAAGTTTAAACAGAGGCACCTGTGAAGCTGTATTTGTTAAACGATGTTCAAACTGTGGCCTAAACTGAGATGTTCTGTTTTTCAGCATTTACAGACAATGCTTAAGACCAAACTCAACGTGCTGACGCTCCGGAAGGACCCGCTGCCTACGGTGATCTTTCACGAACCCGAAGCCATCGAGCTGTGTTCCACCGCACCTCATAACAAGAACCGCGCGCACACAGGATATAAGGTACAGAACCTGCTGATATCTCTCATCGAGATTCAGAGAGTAGATTTTGAAGCATTTTTTAACCATCTGAATTAAAGAAGTGTCCCTCCAACTTTTGCTGGAAGCCATTTGCATTCATTCACTCCCAAAGAATGATTAATGCTCAGTGACAAATAAGAGTATCCTATGATAAAGAAAAGGACCAATCTTGTTTAAAACACATGCACATATTCTTAGAAATGTATTCATGTTGGTTTTATGTGGTTTTGCACTATCATCAACCAAGAAAAAGCTAATAAACATTTTTTTTTTTTTACCTTATGCCTAGGGGCTGGCGATCTTACCAAAATTTCATATCACTATCTTATAACAAACAATCACGATCTTCCCAATTTTTAGATGTACTATTGGGAATATCCAGTCTGGAACAAGCCTATTGACTTCTCTATTTGCACAATTTAAAGGTCCCTTACTGTCAAATCTGAAATGTCCTGGCTTTTTTTCATGATAACAGAGGCTAGGGGCGTTGAAACTACCATATAAGTTTCAAAACTGTCGATCCACAGATACTGCATAAAGTGGCTGTGCCTTTTCACAAGCTGTTGTGACTTCTGTATATTTGTGATGTCAGAACTACTCAGTCACCAATGGTGGGTCACTCAGAAAACAACAGGCCAATCAGAAGAGAGGCTGTTGAATATTAAGTGGAAAGGCCAAAATCGAGCTGTTCTTGGCAGAGCTCCTGGGAAAGGAGCTGTAAAATATATATTGAGATGGTTTTTGGTACTTATACCGCAAATATATATTCTTAAGGACATCAAAACCTAAAATAAAACTTCAGAAAGTTTTACAGTATGGGACCTTTAAAACACAGTATTGCATTAAACTTGAAATAGTCACTAAACCCGGGATGTTGATGGATATATTCTTTAAAACAATGCATAGTCTTCAATTAAGTATACATCGATTCTTATTAAAAGTTATTCAGTCTAGAGCAGTGAGTGATTTTGTCTTTTGTTTAACATTAATGACAGAGATTTGCATTAGGTTTTAAGACCTTTTATGATAGTCACGTTACATAATTTGACCGATTTGGTCGCTAAGTTTAGGTTTTTAAGGAGGGGTGAAAGCACATCACTGTAAAGGAAAGGTACAGCATGCGGCACAGTAATAATTTAATCTTGATTATCACGTTTTCATAATCGTTGGAAGTCAAAATCGAAACCAAAACTTAAATTTGATTCATCACTCAGACCTACTGCTGTTCAATTGTTTTTCAAATGCGTCACCACGCATGAAAGACACATGATATAATCGGGCCAGTCAGCACAGCCATCTTGTAGGCATTGCTGGATTTTAATATTTTTACGAGGACATAAAAAATCACGATCTCTACGATTCGCTTGAAAAGTAGATAGTGGACATCTTCAAAATCGATCACGATATAAAATCGCACAACCCTCACTTACACCTTGTATGCATGTGAATACATGTGATCGAAATCATTAATTTGTACTTGGTTAGACAAACAGTTTTAACATTTTAAAGGATAGTTAAGCAGTTTTTTTTTCACCCAAAAAAGATATGCCAAGCTATTTAATAAAATATTATTTTCAAGAATGTCATACTTTTAATAAGTCTTCTTATTCATTCTTCTTCATCATGATATTATAATAATTGTATCATCCTGACATTTTTTTTACTTTTTACCTTCTAAAAACATCAAAATATAAATTTTTAATACATATGTTCATTTTTTTAAAAAGTGTATTATTAAATAAATATGTAGATCTGGAAAGAAAAGCATCATGTAATTACCTTGATTTTTAAAAGTAAAAGAGATGCTGCACAATGACCCACATAAGGCAACACAAAGATATATCTGTTGAAATATCTCTTTTAAATGGGTTTACTGAAAGTAATAGTGAGTTTGCCGGGTCGGTCTGTTTGTCTGACCAGGAAAACTTTTTGGAAAACAATATTTTTGAAGTTCCATTCAGTGTCACTAATAGCATACAAACGACGCGCTGCTTGATGCATTTGGACACATTCATGTACTTGTGTTGGTCCATCTGTCCTTGTAGAATATTGTAGAGTCACATGACATGCATGTATTGAAAAGGAAGAACAGCCGAATAATACATAATCTAAAAATATAGCAAATCTCTCATGGATATCGGCCTACTAAAGAAGCTGCGGTGTTGTTGCCATGGATACCTCAGCATCCATTCATGGTGAAATGCTGGCTAAGACAAACACAGAGCATCTCTTCTCTGTCTGTCTGTGTTTGTCATGCTCCTTCCACCTCACAAGCGTTTCTCTTTCTTTCTTTGTCTTAAAAGCTGTAGGGCCCGGTGTAATTTATGCCACATTTCTAACATTAAAGGAATAACTGTGGGCACATACTTGCGCTCAGTTGAAAAATTTCACATATTTTCATCTGTGTATTTTAACATGGACCTCAGAGAATATAAAGCATCTGGCCTGCCCTAAACTCACTCGCACACACTCGACCACAAGCGTGCCTACATTTTTGGGTGTAGATCGGTTTTATAATGATTCGCATTTTTTCTTGAAATTGCAAAAGCCGTTTTAGCCGATGTGCAGTCCGATGATCTAAGAGACCACGTGTTATTGCAGGAGAGTAGCTGTTCGAGAGAGTTAGTGATAGAATGACGGACAGAAAGAACGACCTAATCATCCTTTGAGGCCCTTTGATTATGTAACAACTCAACAAAGCTAGTCTATACGCTGTTTCCATGGCGATCGGCTCCGCGCGCGGGCGTGTGTGTGTGTGTGTGTGCTTGCTTCTCTCTAAGCATACATGAAATTTCTGCTCTGTTTAAACCAGTGTTATATTAGTATCATTGATATATGTATTAGTATCATATATATCTACATATACATATATATTATATAACTTTTTTATTTTTATTTTTTTAATACAATTTTAATTAGTTTTATTTTTTTGTTTTCAAAGTTTAAGTAATTGTTTTGGTGTTTTTGTCATTTTTATTATTATTTTTTATATTTTCGATATAGTTTATATTGATTTTTTTTTTAATGGTTTTAGTTAAGTAGCCTTTAATAACTCTGGATTGAACCCATTTCTCTTTAAATTTTCTTGATTTTTTTTTTTTGTTCCTGTCCTTATAGTGTGTTCACCCTAAAATGAAAATGAAAATCATAATTTACCCACCCTGGTGTTGTTTTGATGTCATGCCCTTCTTTTTTTTCGCGTACTGTATAATGACAGCCGGACCAGCAACGAACCAACCCGGAAAAACTATCGGTATGGATTTTTGCCAATAACCGACGGTTCCAGCAATCGGTTATCGGTGCCGATTAATCCGCGAAACCGATCAATCGGTCCACCACTACTTTAGATCGGGCTCGATATTTTTGTAACGGTAGAGTTTCACAACAAGATTCTGTTCAGATTGTTGCTGCGTCATGACTGAGAAAACTGACTGTAAAAGACGTTTATGCAAATGTCGTAATAGCGCAACTTTGAGAATGAAACATATTTTTCCAGCATTATTTTTTGACTTCTGACAAATTTTCAAAAAGCCGTGACGCTCGAAATTGAGCTTGTATAGCTATTTGTGTGTGTGTGTGTGTGTGTGTGTGTGTGTGTGTGTGTGTGTGTGTGTGTGTGTGTGTGTGTGTGTGTGTGTGTGTGTGTGTGTGTGTGTGTGTGTGTGTGTGTGTGTGTGTGTGTGTGTGTGTGTGTGTGTGTGTGTGTGTGTGTGTGTGTGTGTGTGTGTGTGTGTAGAATGTCTGGACTTCAGCATGTAGCAACACTAAGAGAGGGTGACTCATAGCATGAGTGTTTGCACTAGCGAATCGTCATTTACATGCTTTTTTGTGAGAACGTGTGTTTGGTAAGAGTATATTTCTGTGTATGTTAGTTAGTTCTGTATGTTTGTGAAAGCCTTCATTATGGAGTCAGAGGTGAAAGATTCATTCAGTGTTTACAAAGTCTGTTCTGTGTGCCGTTTCAACGCGCACACCTTCTGTTAACACAGACACACACACACACACACACACACACACACACACACACACACACACACACACACACACACACACACACACACACAAATACAAATACAGACCAAATATAGTCAACACTTCCCCTCAGAACAAACTTTCTCTAGCTTAAGCACACAAATGCACTCTTTCACATACACACGTGTGTGTGTGTGCACATGCCCTCATCGTACAGCTGCGTCAGGAGACACATGCGCCTCTCATTCTGGAATCAGCTCTAGAACGCCAGCTGGTGAAAAATTCCTTTTTTTCTGAATTATTTCTTGAACACCAGTTGTCGTTTGATACACTGCCACCTGCTGGACGCATGAATCACAAGCCAGAGTTTTAAGAATGTGTACTGGAAAATTGTGTTTTGTGACTGATTTTCATGTATTTATTGATGCACACAGCCAGGTTATTTATTTATTGTATATAGAGCAATGGATTTAATTTAAATATGTACTTATGCACTTTTTATGTTGCTGTTGTGTTTCCCAAAGAGTGTTTACAACTTCTACTTTCCTACTATCAAGTTGTAAAAAAATATATATATATATCTATATACATGTTATTTTAAATACACTCATTTTAAAGTATTTAAATAATACTTAATTGTATTTATTGATTGATTTTATTTAAGTTGTTTAAGGGTAAAGAATGTTACTCAGAGGGTCACACCATTGGACAAGGCAAAATATCATTTTTGGAATTTAAAAATGAGTTTTGTCAAATAATAAACCATTTAAAAATATGATGTATCTGGAATAAAAATAAAGGTTTCGAAGTAAATGCATCAACGTCAAGAATATTTTATCAAAAGGCTGAAGAAATTGTTATTCTAGTTATAACACCCGGCCCTTGGTATAAACTAGTAAACAAGTGAATCACACACATAGTGAGTAATGGTGGCCACATGTTGCATAACAGTGTTCAACAAACAACATTGTTTCTCGTTGTACTTTGTGTAGGTGTGTGCGTGTGGCTCAACTGTGCATGCAAACCCACTGTGTGGAAATATGATATTTTGTTGATTTACAATTCACAAGCGTGTTCTATAGGCCACCGTATTTGCATATCATTACTGTCCTGATGTCAGATGAATGAATTGCGCAATATTTGCTACTTAAAGAGCTGTGCATCAGACATCTGGAAGAGCGGCTGTATTGTTGTAAAGCTCTGGAGCGCCTGCGGAGGAAAGAGGACGAGAGATGAATGAGCGCTCTGTTGCTGTCTAGACTCTGTGGTGACTGAGAAGCATCAATCTGCTTCAGTGTTTGATCGTTTCTCACAGTTTCCACCTGAGGTGCACACACACACACACACACACACACACACACACAGTCCCACCCAGGAACAGACATAAAGAATGACTTGACGAAAGAGTGACAATCAGGATTATTATAGTTTTTAAAAGTACACTCTCTTTTATTATTATTTTGATTTTATTTTATTAGTATTTATGAGAAATACAACTTCCTGGTGTTATTCTGAACCAATAAGTAGTAGTAGTAAAATCTTTATTTGTCCCTTTGCAGGGCAATCTAAGCAGCGTCAAAACCTCCCAACATACAATTTAATACATCACAAACATCACATCACAAACCCTGAGCATTTACAATACTTCGAGCTAAATAATCTGTTGAACAAACTTACTTAAATTAAGGAAAGCTTTTCCACAAAATTGAATAATATGTATCCAACAAAATTGAATTTGTTTGAAAGGATTTGTTGTAATCTTGATGTAACTTAAATTAATTTGGTCAAGACTACTAAAATAATTGTCATTCCTACTAGATAAAGTTTTGTCAAGTTACCTAGATTTAATTTTTGTCCTGCCTAAAATCACCAACATTATAAATTTAGCTAGTTTGATTCTATAGTTACTCCTAATGATAGTAGCTATTAGCATTCGATTATATTAGAACAACTTTTTGCATAGTAATATTAGATATGATTTATGCAGGTCTGCAAGTGAGGTTTATTGTATATAGTGTATATTGAGTTCCCACATCCTAAACACAGTCGTCACTCTTCTGCTTAATGGTAACCTTGAAATTCAAAAACATTACATAAAAGTCCTCTATTTAATGTTCAGTTATGTTAAAAACTTACAATCATCAACTAACAACATCTTTCCATTTACTGAAAAACACATAAAATAACATTTTAATCCCTAAATTTACCCTCCTAATGCAGTCCCTTGCAAAGCATGCTGGGAGCTACAGATCCACTGCCAAGTTAGTTGTCAACAAAAATAATTCATGTAGTTTTCACACACATGAATTAAGTAAACTTCAGTTTTAAATATATTATGTTGATTGAACACAATTAAATTAAGTTTTGACAAAATATTAAACAATCATGTTACTTTTGCTTATTTTAATTTAATTAAAACCAACAGATCATAGCAAAAGTCAAAACAGTTTCAATGAAAGATCTATAAAATATGGATTTATCTACTTCAAAGGACTTAAGCTTCTTCAATAAATATAACTGATTATGTGCTTTCGATATAATAAGATTTGTGTTTTCGACCCACTTAAGCTTGTCATCAATTATGTACCCAAATACTTGTATGAACTGACCTTCCCGACTTCCTTACCCGTAATAACTGATCTAGATGTAGTTTCAACAGAATTATAAAAATCTATAGTCATATCCTTGGTTTTGGAGACGTTCATTAGTAAATGAGAATTCTCGTACCAATCTGAAAAATAATTCAGAATGGGCCCATGCTCTGTGTCACCTTGCTTTAACAGACTTAGCACCACTGTATCAGCGGCATATTTAATAATATGTCTGTCTGGATATTGACTTCTGCACATATCTGTAATTGGGCTGGTGGTTATTCCAAAGCAGTTTTTTGTTGTTGTAATCTTTAGTCAAAACACATTTGCTCGAAACTTGCTCTTCTACTTTTAAAGTTTATCTAGTCTGTTAAAAGTACAGTTTCAGTTCATATTTTTAAAACGATATTTCTGGCGAATTTTCTCTGTCAGACATTTTTATTGATTTTTTTTTTTTCTGGCTGAAATTGATACATCCAAAAAAAATTCCCACTACCGTTCAATGGATTGGGTTTGGTAAGATTTTTTTATATATATTTTTGTAAGTAGTCTCGTATGCGTACCATGCCTGCATTTATTTGATCAAAAATACTGTAAAAATTTTGAAATGTTATTTCAATTTAAAATAACTGTTTTCTATAATGTATTTTTAAATTATAATGTATTCCTTTGATGGAAAGCTGAATTCTTCAGGGTCACATGATCCTTCAGAAATCATACGCTGATTTGCTACTCAAGAAACATTTCTGATTATTATCAATGTTGGAAACAGTTTTTTGCTGCTTAACATTTTTCTGGAAACTATGACATTTTTTTCCAGAACTCTTTAACGAATAGAAAGTAAAAAAAAAAAAAAAAAAAACATTTATTTGAAATAGAAAAATTTGTAACATTATAAATGTCTCTCACTTGATCAATTTAATGCGTCCTAGCTGAGTAAGAGCACTCTCATAGAGAGAAGAAACATCTTACTGACCCCAAACTTTTCAACAGTAGTGTACTTTTATTTATTTTTTTAACCAACAGTACTTGCACATTTGTTCTTGTTGTGGTAATAGTGTTCATTTAGGATAATACGGCTTAATGTTATCCATCAGGTAGTGGGAAACACACACACACACACACACTCTCTCTCACTGCCTCATCTGTTAGTCATAGTGTAGTGAGGGTCTTCTTTCAGGTCTAATGTTTTCCAACACTTCATCCAGAAGAGAACACTCATCCTCTCTCTCTTTCTCTGATGGAAATCATTTTCAGAAGAGAAGAGATATTACTGGCATTTCCTCTCCCGGCTCGCAGCAAGGCCTCATCTCTCTGTTTCAGACACAAGAGAAAGAATGAGATTAAGAAAAAGCAAACGCATCTGGAGAGAGACGGACTATATTAGAGTCGTGTTCATAAGAGGAATGACTTTGCATTCTTCAGTTGGTCTGGTATGAAATTGTCCCTCACAGGACAGCACAGATGTTTGTACCATTGCTTGTCTTCAAGGTTTGTTCAGTCTGTTCAGCAATATAAACTATTTTGTTTAATTGCATTCTCTAAAGAAGGTTAAAGCAATGGGAAGGAGAGGCGGTGGCCAGAATTAGAGCTTGTGGTTGCAGACTAAACAGAATGTCTGGAAGAGGAAAACACAGCCAGACTAAGTTTTTTTTCTTCTGTAGTTTCACATTTTCTTCCCAAACTCTTGCCCAAAGCACACGCATTCAAACACAAGAACAAGCATTCTCATTTTACTTTCTAACTGATTTGCAAACAACAACTCTGGGCCAATGACTAATAAGAATGTGATGAGAAAACCTTTAAAAAGCCAAATCGGTTGAAATGTACTTTTATGTATTGTTGTTGGTTTCATATGTTTTTGAAATTTTAGTACACCATTTTCAATCAAAGCTTTGATTTAAGAATGCATGAATGTGTGAACCATCAATTAACAATAAAATGTTTTCCTTACAACTTGAATATTTTTTTATTTATCAGTTTCCAGAAAAATGTGAAATAGGGCAAAAACGCTTTTCAACATTGAAAATAATAAGAAATGTTTCATGAGCAGCATATTAAAATGATTTCTGAAGGATCATGTGACACTGAAGACTGGAGTAATGATGCTGGAAATTCAGCTTTGCATCACAGAAATAAATTTATTTTTAAACTATAATCAAATAGAAAATGGTTATTATAAATTGTAATAATATTTCACAATATTACTGTTTTTACTGTAATTCTAATTAAATAAATGCAGCTTTAGTGAGCATGAATTATATATAATTCGTGCTCACTAAAGCTGCATTTATTTAATTAGAATTACAGTAAAAACAGTAATATTGTGAAATATTATTACAATTTATAATAACCATTTTCTATAGAAATTTTTTATTTTTATATATTTTCTTAAGAGTTATATATATATATATATATATATATATAATATAAACAGTAGTGTTTGTTTATTCATTTTATCATGGACATGAAATGTCCACTTTCCACATCTTAGTGCTGCAAATATTATAAATATTTTACTAAAAGTTGACACTAAACTACTTGATATCCTTTTGAAGAAATAAATGAGAAATGGAATACTAGTAAAAAAAAGAAATACAAACAGTAAACAGATTCTCAGTAGAGCAAAAATATGAACATATTCAGTAATTCGAGCCAAAATGTACATTGTTTTCAGAATATTTTATTCAAACAAATAAGCATTTGTATTTATTTGAGTCGTTTTGCATATGGGAATTTGCGTGAATCCGTACACAATTCATCGTTACACTTTTTTCTGCTTTTACCAGGTGACCTACCTTGGCAAGGTGTCGATTTCCGGCACTCATTTCCTGTCGGGCTGCACAGAGTCGGCTGTGATGGGATTATGCGACACAAAGCGGACATCTGTCACTCACGACGACTCCATCACCTCCAGCAGCGCCATCCTGGAAATCCGTCCCTTCCAGGTACGACTGCATCACCAGGACGGGCGAGGCGAGGCCACGGTTGCCATGGACACCTTCCAGGTGGCCCGCATCGCGTACTGCACGGCGGATCACGACACTAGCCCCAACGTGTTCGCGTGGATCTACCGGCAAATCAACGACGATCTGACGTTCCAGATGGACTGCCACGCCGTGGAGTGCGAGAACAAACTAGAGGCTAAAAAACTGGCCCACTCCATGATGGAAGCCTTTAAAAAAACCTTCCACAGCATGCGCAGTGACGGACGCATCCACAAGAGTGGCTCGTCCGACGAGTTCCCCGAGGAGTTGAGCACACCCGACGATGGCTGAGAGGAGGCCAAGGAGTCGAGGGGAGGTGGGGGTGGGGTGGGGGACGGGGGGGGTGGGAACGGGAGGCGAGGGAGCGCAAGTGTGAATGCGCTCTATGTCTTTGTGCCATAATAGAATATCCAGAAAAATAACAAAACAAAACCTCAACAAAAAGAGAATGGAAACGGTGACACAAATTCAGAACCACAGACCAAGAAACTAGTCTGCCTTTTTCGATTTTGGCTGCCAGACAGACATGCCCATTTTACAAAAGCATTTGAGCGTCAACATCATCATGAGGAACTTTAAGACGGTCACACTCGCACTCGAAAGCTGCTGGGTTTGATATGGCGCGTGAGAAGTGGCAAGAACTTGCATCTGTTATTCTCCTTTCGTTTAGCCAATCGAAACCTTGGGCCTGTTTCACCTTTTGTTTGGGGACCTGGGAATTCCTGATGTGAGTGCGGAAAAATCTTTTATGTCATGTTTTAGATAATGCAGAGATGCGTTTCCTCTGCTAAGTTGAGGGTAAAATTGTATAATTTTGATATTTATGGCAGGCAGCCAGCCAAGGGCATTCCTTTACCTTTATCGGGCTATAGTAATTATAGGGACCACGCATCGATTTATTTAGTTTTTTAAGTAACCAAAAGTCATTGTATGTGTGATCTAGGGTTTGTCTGTCTGCAGCTCATGAGCCTTTGAATAACTAGGGATCAGGTTCTCTGTCATAAAAAGCTTCTAGAAGACAAGTGTGTTTGTCTCTCCGGTGTAGTTTAGTGTGTTTGTGTTCTCGAACAGAAAAACTAGCGCGTGTGTTAAATGAGATATTGAAAGCGAGACGTTCCAGGTGCTTCGGTATATTCACTCATGCAGGTCTATTGGTGCGTTCGCATTTAAGGGCCATTCACACCAAGAACGATAACTATATTAGTGTGTACACCGGCACAAAATATCATTCTAAGGGTACGTTTACACGGCAACGATATGCTTAAAACGGAGAAGTTTTTCCACATACAGACGACAGCATTGTCAAAACGATCCCCATTCACACGGATCCGCGAAAACGAATAAAAAACCCTGTATTCTGTTTTCAGGCCATTAGATGGCGATGAAACCCTATAGACTGAACACGTAATACGCATGTGATTTAAGACGCCTGTTTTCAAAACTGCGTTTTCAGGCACACAAAAACGATTTCGTGTAAACACATGGCCAAAACGCATAAAAAGTTTTACGTTTTTAGTCGAGAACGGTGTCGTGTAAACAGCCCCTAAGTGTCTGTCGCTTTAAATGCTCGAGCTCTATAAAGCAGGATGGATTCTGATTGGCTGTGAAGGTTTTTATTGCTCATTAGCTGGAAAGAATCGTTCTGGACATGATATCGTTTCTCTGTGCCGTTATCATTATAGTTGTGGTGTGGACTCTTTATTATTATACTTTATTATTCTATAGTTGTCATCCTTGGTGTGAACGGGCCTTTACTTTGCGAGTGAAATCCAGTTATTCCAGTAAGAACCTGTGATCGGGAGTTTCGTGTGAGGGCAAAAGATTCCCAATGAAGATGTTGCTCATTTTGAAAATGAATTGTGTGTGAGCGGCGCTTCAAAAATCTCATTGCTATTAACAATGGACCCCTTTTCAAAGCAAAATTTTGCTAATGTGACCGCACCTTATTTGTACATCAAATTGTTTCGATCATGAACAGAAACTCTTGGTATCGGTCCTCTGTTTGCATACAGGGTTTCGGGACGTCTTTCCGATGGGTTTGGAGAGAGTTGTGTGGATGTTTGCGCTGGGAGAGGGAGGACCCCAAAAGCAAAGCTGTCCATAGAGTGCCTGTCTCTTACCCCATGCTGAATGTATGATGTCTCTTGTGCTGCAAGCGCTATATATGTACTGGTACTAAAAGCCTTGTTTGATTATCATTTTAGATTTTTTTTTAAATATACATTTGTATTTGCAGGTAATTTGGGAGCTGTATAAGGGATTAGAGCAGGGGTGTCAAACTCAGTTCCTTGAGGGCCACAGCTCTGCAGAGTTTAGCTTCAACCTTAATTGACCTATTGGTAAGCCCCTCCCCTCTAATGCAGATGAGCCAATGGCAGTTGAGTATCAGTTGCACAGAGACCGGCATCTTGGGCATCTTTAGGTTTCAGCGCCATAGAGAAACAATGGAAGATCCTAAGCTCTTATTGGTTTGATGGTGTTTATGCTAAAAAAAATGGTAAAACGATTTGCCTGGGATACTTGTAACACTGATCCCAGATATCCTGAGAGGATGGGCAACGTAATAGATTATATTCCATTTCCTAAACCCAAACAAGACAGAGCAAAATGTCTGCTTTGGATTAAGCTGTGTATTAATCCAATGATGTTATCTGTAAACCTTCGCTTTCAAATGAATCTTCTTAGTTACCCCACCATATTTATTTAAAAAATATATATCCCTCGATGGCATATTTAAGTCCCACATGAATGCTCCTCGACAAGAAGTGGTCCTTCTGTGTCCAAAATTTATCAAAAACATCTTGGGACAAGGTTTTCACACTGACAGCTGTCATTGAATGACAGTTAGCAACTCCGTTTGTCCGAGTTAGCAACAGTAACTAAGGGGGGCGGGGCTTACCGGTCAATTAAACGCACCAGTCCTTCAGGCTGCAGGGATGTGTGTTGGAGCAGGTTGGATCTAAACTGTGGCCCACCTCTGGTTTAGAGAGTCACTTTTGTACAAGATGCCAAGACGCGTGTTATTTTGGCTTGCGTGCGTGCTCATACACGCGGTTCCACTTGCCTGTGAAAACCCTGTTATGGGGATGATGGATTGTGGAGCAACGAGAAAATGAATAAACAGACTATTTTGAATTCCGTTTTTGAGTCTGATTCGAATTTGGATTGGGATTCTGTTGGAGTGCGTCTGGATTTCAGAAGTTGAGTTGAACCTTGAAGTAAGCATTTATAAATATAAAGAAATATATATATATAAAAAAAGATATATACAGTGTATTTGAAACTCATTCGATAAGCTTATGTAAATACAAATGTATCATTTTTTTTCCTTTTAAATACTGCATTAAGTGTTAAATATTTTTGAATAAAGTTTCAAGCACCATTAAAAGAATCAGTATTACGGCCAACTGTGAATTTGGATCGGGAGCGGAGGGCAGCCTATAGCGTGAGTGATGAAATGTCGGGAGAGTAAGGATGAGTGTCTCGTTGTTGTTGCTGTTGTTGTTTTTAATTTGTAAAATTGTAGATGAACATTCTCTCTACATGTCTTAATGAATCAGACTCGCTTTAATGTTTTGAAATGTTACAATATGTGTTTTTTTTTGTATACTGTATTTGCAAAGATAAAAAAGATACAGTATATATAAACAATTTACCAAGCTAAGTTGTGTTTCGTCTTATTATTGGCCTTTTTATTAAAATGTCATTGATCATAGAGTCTGATCATGAACAGTGTATGGGTCAGTTTGGCTTACATTGTGGGGAGAAACCAGCATTATCCACTAGTTTAGTGCACATACAAAATGTTGTAATGTATGTGAATTAATCTATAAAATGAGCTGTAATAAGTCTCTTTTCCCACTGAAAAACAGTTGCTCTTCTGTCCTCAGTCACTAGGTGGCGTCAGAGTCCCAACAAAAACTGGCACAATAGGAGAGGCTGCTGTGCTCACCTCAGGAGTCCAGCTTCCCCTCTCTGGATGTTATTCTGGGTGTAATGGGTGGAGCTAGATGGGTCAAGCACACCCTAACCCTATCCCTCTACCCATTAGATCCACAGAGGTGGAGCTGGACTAGCTCTAGCTCAACACATGACTCCAGTGAGGTGGAGCTGGATGTCATTTGGCCCTGCAGTGAACACCAATTGCATAATAGTGCCACCTACTTTGAAGATGCATGTTTTATACAAGCGGCAACATTCTAATCAGAAAAATGAAGCCTACCCGGAAGTGCGAAACACTGCAATACATCGAAAATCCGCTAGGGGCAGGTCCCAAAAGGGAGCAAAAATGTTAAAATGTCCGTTTTTACAGGTTGGTCCCATGGACTTTTATTGTATTTTTCGATAGGTTCCAAGTGCCTGACAACTGTGAGGGGGGTGATTTTTTTCTAACTCGTTAGTTTAGATCGCATTTAGATAATGTATGACAAATAAGGACGTGGTTAACTTTAATTGACAGCTGATAACGGGCTGCGCCGAGTGGATTTTCTAAAATTTGTCCATATTTTTTACAGTCTATGGTTTTATATTATGCCATTATTTGTCTACATCTTGTACCTCTAGAGGGCACTGCGGTACTGCAGGCTGAATAGAGTATAGAAATGTAGCAGAGAAACACATTGGGTCATTCCTACAGTTTGGTGGATTTTATGTCCCCGTCAAACAATACCTCATATTTGACATAAAATGTTAATCAAATTTCATGCCACATGGTTTTCCATGCATAGATTTACTCCAGTAAACACAAATTCATAATGATTAGTAACAGTTTGAAGCACTGCAAAAATTATCGAGTCTCCAATCATGTTTTCTCAACTTCACTTTGAAACAGGTTACATATTTATTTCTAAATTGGCAATTTTAAGTATTTGTATTTGACATAAAATGTTGAAATATAAAATGTATTTTTGACTGTGGTATGAAGCAGGGCGCGATTCCTAATAAGAGACAGATATCAGCGGCACACACGAGTCCCGCGGATATAAAGGAATACAGACATTTAATTCTACCGAACTACTCGCAAGTGCTGAATTACTACTCACACAGGTCAGTTTATTTGACGAATTAAACTTGAGGTAACAGCGCTGTTTCACTTGGTCTAATGTTACACTATCATACTAAACTGCACTTGAGTGTGTTGAAAGTTAATGTTATATATGTGTTCGTTGGCTATATGAGACTAGCAGTAAGCTAGATCAACATTAGAATAACATACTGATAATATCCTAACATTTCATCATGTTGAGATGTATAACATTGATTTGTTTTATGTACATTTGCTCACCTGTCTAATAATGTACATGCAAGAGTGGTGTCCCTGTCAAGTGACTCGTAAAGCTCTGTCAAGTCAAGTTAGTGGACGTGGAGCTCTTCGCATCTCGAAAACGCCACGCTGATATTGATCCGCGTTTTAGTTCTCCATTTGTCCCAAAGTCTGCTTGCCATGGTCCATAAAGTTTGAACGAAACAACAACAGCGTTAGTGTGCCGCTAGACGTAACGCAGTTGCCCACGTCTGTCGCCATGGTTATATGGCAGTACAAGCGGAAACCAGGGATAACACGGATATAACGTCATTGACAGGCGACAAGTGAACAGGGATGGGCACTATTTAAAATTTTTTGAATTTCTCTGAATTTACAAATTCTTGGAAACATGTAGGATAATGTAAGTACACAATTGAAAGAAATATATAACATTGTGCAAGTGGTTTTTGGATCTTTTGATACAAAATTCGTACATATTGTACCTTTAAATTCTTCCTAAATGTAAATCTTCTGCCAGCGTTTTGTTCTCTGCTATCTAGTAACGGGCTTTATTAGCTTTAAACATTCACCCTGTTACACACTGCATTGTGAAATATGTCATGTAACAGGGTAGACAAATTTCCTAGAGCACATGTAATATAGTTGGTCAGAATTATTTGGTTATACTAACCAGAGCTTGTCCAGTGTGTTTTTTATGATAGACTGTCATTTTCTCCCTCAAACAAGACAAAAAAAAAAATTTAATGTTAAAATTTTTACTCAACATACCTGCTCGTCCAAAAAAACATCATAATGACCCACAATTCAAATGAATAGCAATAGGACTCCACAAATGACATGAAGCTGCATACATGTCTTCTTATTTCTAATGACGGGACATTATTTATAACTATATGTGGGTGTGCCTAAAAATAATAGACCTGGACATGAAATGACTGATTCATGTAGACTGGTTAAAGATGTAAGAAGTAACAGGCCAGCATGAATAATAAATTATATGGTAAAGTTATGTGAAAGTTGCAAAAACAGAATACACTGGCCTAGTTATTGTTTTTCACTTTAATATGAGTGTAAACTAATATTTATTATTTGCAGGCAGCCCTGCATGCACTCCCAGCTTTATATAAGCAGCTCTCATGAGTCAAGGTGAACAGGGTGAATACAATTTCGTGTCACATTCAAATGAGATCACTAAACGTATGGGCTCGATCAAAGAGTTCATATAAGCCTCTTCAGACGCACAAACCTCTTATTTCTCTCCCTCTAGCGAGGCACTTTTGACGAAACTCTTTGACAGCGTTTTGGCCTCTATGAGTGAGAGCCGTCACACCTCCACTGCACACTCAGCTCTTCAGGGTTCAGTGCTGGATCACGCTCCATAATCTCACTGGCTGAGCACAGATTCAGAGAAGAAATTTGAAGTCGTATTCATTTTCACTAAAATCTGTTTTCTGTATCCGAAATTGCATACTTCCCTATCCCTACTACATAGTAGGTGAATTCACAGTACTCATAAAGGAGTAGGAAAAAAGTACTTGGATGACCTACTACTTCCGGTGAGATTCTGAGGTGTTCATATGATGGACACTTTACTATCCCATGAGGCCACGGGAGAGGATTTGTGAATGGCAGTGAAGCGACGCAACGGACGCTGGTAGGTCACATGAAAATGACGTCATGTCGAATGTAGTATGTCCACATTTATTCTACACACATTTATACTAAATAGAACATACTTTTTTAGCGATTGTGAAGTAATTACGTTCCTGCTCAAGAGAGTATATGTTATTTCAGACGCACACATCGAGCTGTGCGTTTTTGATTCACTAAATAGAATAAATGACTAAATAGTCATTTGTCTGGGGAAGCTCATCGAGCTGTATATTTTTGATTCACTTCAAAGAACCGGCTTGTAAGGGTCATTAATTTGAGAATCAAACTACACAAGTTGCGCTGCATGACTTTTATTCATTAAAAAGAAACATGAGAGTCATTTGTTTGGGAAATCTGATTACGCTGTGGTTGAGCTGTATGTTTTTGATTCATTAATAAGAGCCAGATCTCAAGAGTCATTCACTGAGAATCCAACTACACCAATTAAACTGTCTGGATTTACTAAAAAGAACCAGCTCATAAAAACCATTTTGTGATAACAAATAACAAATTTGGATGACAAATTCATAGAAGAAGAATACACCAAATTTCTCTTCTTTTTTAAAACATTTCTGAGTAAGAACCTCAGTGTTGCACAAAGCTAAAACAATCTCCAAATCAGAGCCAGACATCTGCAGTTTCCACTGAGGCCGGAAAGAGCGTCGGTCCAGCATCTCAGCATATCTACCATCAGTAATTGACCTTTTACAAAGCAGCAGAGATTGAATGCTGATGTCTGATTTAAAAGCATCAAGGGAATCCCGTCTCCCCACTTCTCTCTTCTTTTTCTCTATGAACACTGTTGGGTCTCCTATCAGTGCTATCAAGCTCAGCAGCGGACCTGTTTTATCACAACCTCAGAGTCAGAGTTAATGTGCCCATTGCTGATCTGTGACCAGTGTGAGATGGCGTTATCACAGGAATAAAAGTCTGCATCAGACTCACTTTAATCCCCACAGAAACACATCACAGAGAGAGCTGCATTGTGGTTAATGCAATGGCATAACTTTATCAAAGGATTTTAATGTAGGGCATCATGCAAGGGCTTTAATGGAACCACCGATTAATGAGGTCCGAATGGATAAATTAGCATGCTTTGCTACGCACGTTTAAAAAAAAAAAAATTATCGATTGTAAAGGTCAAGTATCATTAATCCATCCAACTGATTCAGTCCAAACACAGGACTTTTTATGGATCGAACTTAATAGGATTTTGCGATTGAGACAGGCCCTAAAATGGACACTCCCTGACCAGTGCTCTGACTACTGGGAACTGATTTTGGCTCTGTCCCAAATGGAACCCTAAGCCCTCGCGATCGTCCTCGGAGTTCACACTTGTGACGTAACGTTGCATGCATTTATTTGTTGCGAAGAAGTCTGCATGCGGAGCTCGTGGACTTGGCAAAAGTGCACCTCGAGGGCTCATATCAAGCCTCAAAGTGAGCATCTTTCTCAAATCTAAAATGACAAATGGGACACCCTGGCTTCATCCGAAATCGCATACTTCCCTACTATATAGTAGGAGAAAAACAGTATGTGACGAAAGATGTATGTCCCAATTCACAGTACTCATAATGAGTAGAAAAAACTACTTCTTTCGTGAGATTGTGAAGTGTGGATATGATGGAAACTTTACTATCCCATGAGGCCACGGGAGAGGATTTCCAATTCTTTTTTCACTATATATGCTTCCATTAGGCTCTATTTTCAGAAAACATGGGTTGTCGTTCCACTGTTATGCGGACGACACTCAAGTTTACTTACCCCTAAAACCAAATTGTGATGAACTGGAAAAAAATTAGGTGCTGCCTATCTGATGTGAAAGCTTGGTTATCTCTAATTTTTTTAAATTTTAATGAAAATAAAACTGAAATTATAGTGTTTGGCTCATCAAATTCTCTTAGTCAAGTAACCCTAGGTAATTTAACTCTTTCCGTAAAATCTCGGGTAAAGAACTTGGGTGTTGTTTTTGATGATGGTCTGAAATTTGACAAGCAGGTAAGCTTAGTGGTCAAATCCTGTTTTTTCCAGCTCCGTCTTTTAACCAGAGTAAAGCCAATTTTATCTTTTAATAATTTTGAAAGACTAATTCATGCATTCTTAACATCGAGGCTAGACTACTGTAACTCACTGTATTATGGGATCAGCCAATCAGCTCTATCCTGGTTACAGATAGTACAAAATACGGCGGCAAGACTTTTAACAGGTACTAGAAAACGGGACCATATTACTCCAGTGCTACGTCATTTGCACTGGTTGCCTGTACGATACCGGGTCGATTTTAAAATTCTTCTTCTGGTTTTCAAATCATTAAATGGTTTGGCCCCCCCTTACCTTTCGGAACTACTGGCAGGACATCATCAAGTTATGTCTCTCCGGTCGTCAAACCAGAGACTTCTATGTAGACCGAAAACAAAGTTGAAAAGTAGGGGTGACCGCGCGTTTTCAGTTGCTGCTCCAAAATTGTGGAATGCGTTACCTTTTAATATTAGATTAGCTCCTACCTTGTCTGTTTTTAAATCGAGGCTAAAAACCTATCTTTTTGATTTAGCATATGGCTAAGGATGAAATGTATTGTATTTGTATGGTGTCTTTTATTCTCTCTGTTTTTGTGTCTTTTGTATTTGATGTGAAGCACACTGGTCAACTGGTGTTGTGGTTAGTAGTGCTATACAAATAAACTTGACATTGACATTGACATTTGTGAATGGCGCTGATGCAAAGCAAATGATGCTGGTAAGTCACATGATAAGGGCATCATGGCGAATGTAGATTACATTCATACTAACATACTTTTTTAGTGTTTGTAAATTAATTACTATGGTAATTACATACCCCTATGGTCTTGTGACACATGAAGTGTGCCATTTAGGAAAGGGCCTGAGACGCAACCCCTAGGTAACACTAACACAACTAAACAAGGCTCACAGATATACAACAGAACAAAAAGAATATCAAAACAAGAGTAACTGAGTCAAACTGAACGTTGCAGTAACATCTCGTTTTTGAGGGGGTCCCACATATCGATTACAATATAGCAACAAGCACAAAACAAGCTAAAAAATACGAGGTTACACTTTATTTTTAGGTGTCATTGTTACAGTGTAATTATATATGTAAGTACTAAGTAATATTAAGCAACTACATGTACTTACTATAGGGTTAGGGTAGGATTTGGTTGAGGGTTAGTTGCGTGTAATTATGCATAATTTACTTATAACTATGGTAAGTACATGTAACATATGTAACAAGGACACTGTAAAATAAAGTGTTACCAAATACAATTATTAATGCATTAACAAACAAACAACACATAAACATTAATTAATTATTAATTAATATAATTAATAAATATATTAGTTCCCCAAGCATCAGAAATTCATGAAACTATAGCATTTTTGTAGATTTTTGTAGTATTGTTCAAAGTTTAGAGAAGTTTGTACTTTTTACACACAAGATGTGCAAAATTTAGTGAAGATCAGACCAACGGCCTAGGAGGAGTTTGAAAACGTAGGTTTTACAGAAAACTCAAAATGGCTGAAATATTTTAAAAACAGAAAACAATTTAGGTTCGAGCCCTGTAAATGTACTTTTTACAGCGCAACACTGTTCTTTTAAACTGATCTCACACACACTCACATTGTTTCAATGTGTTTTCCATCAGTGTGTCTGCCACTCTCTCCTCCGGCACAGATAGATAGTGAACGCATTTGCTTGGATTAAATCAGCACATCAGACCCCAGCACCTTACATATGTATTACCTGCCCCATCTGAATCACGTATAAATCCCTGCATGTCCTTGGAACACAGTTTTGAATGTCACATTCTGATTTCAAATGAATTCATACATTTCTATGACAAACCAAGTGACAGTGTTGCTAAGAAAATAGAGAACTGCGCTTGACAGACTTCTCATAAATAATAATGGGGTTGGAATAACAAATTTGTCTCCAGGTGCTCACTGCACCTTGTATTATGCAATGCTAATACATGCAAAAAAAGGTGGGATCTTTTAGCCTATGGGAGCACACCTGGATAACCTTACACTCTGATCACACTTACAAGCGTACCGTGTTTATAATACTGTCTAGCCAACATGGCTTTGCAGTATGTTAAGATGCACAATCTTTTGGTTTAAGTGCAAATGACTTCTAGACTAGTCATCTGTTCCCAATCGACCTTCTGATGTGAAACCAGTGGCCTTCCTTAAAAGACACTTCAGGTTTCTATTGTTTTTTTCGATTGTGTACACCTGTGGATTCTTGTTCTTGATTTATTACTGCGAAGGCCTTCTTCAGATCGGATGTATTTTAGTCGTGTCCAGATGACATGGGTGGGCAGTGCATAGATGTAATGTACGTTTCTGAAGATATGTGTGATAAATGTGTGAGCCCATCCATTACTCAGGGCCAAAACCACAGAAAGCACTGATATTCTTTAGAAGTCAACTCTAAGACAAATACAGATTGCACAGCAAACTAAAAAGATATGATTCTCCACAGCCCCAAAAAATAACTATGTTTTTCCCACTTAGGAAGATACTTAAAATAATATGATTGATTTAAGTATTTAGTCAATGTATTTGTATATTATATTGTATATATATTTATTAATATAAAATCCATAGTTTAGTATTTTCTGTAAAAGTTTTTAGAGGTTTTGAGACGCCCGTTGTATTAACTTACAAAGCACACATTAACATTAACACCTTATTTTCTGGCTTTAACGCCTTATAAATGTCAGAGTCTTGCGCGTTCTGCAGGCGTGAAAGCATAATCTAGAAACTCATGCCCCGATTACAAACAAGAGGAACTTTCTGAGAATGACATCAATCATAATGTCATAATCATGAAAGCTATTAAAACAATGACCCAACTTTATTTAAAGGAAATACAAAAATGTAAGGGTGTCATATGGTCTTTTAAAATATACTTTCATATAGCTGAGAGCCCGATCTCGTATCGTGCGTATCAATACAACGAATGTTATTTCTCGTGCCATTTATACGCCTAAAAGAGTTTTTGCGTGTATATTATACGCAGTTTGCGCGTGCATATGATACGCACTTTATGGCGTGTAATACGCACGCACCCCCCTCCCCCCTTCCCCTAATCCTACCCAAGGGGATTTCAGTGCGTAGCATACACTCGCAAAAACCATTTTTGGCGTATGAATGGCACAAGAAATAACATTCGTGGTATAGATATTTAGATAGATTATTTATGCACAGACATTCTATAAAAGACTTCACTCATCTTTTAAAAACGTGTAATCATTTGACGACTTGTAATCCAATAATAATTGATACTGTGTTGGTAAAAAGAAGACCATGTTTGTGAAGTTGTTTCCATTTGAATGTTCTGCTGTGATTTTGCAGGTGAATCGTTGACATTAAGGAATAAGATCCCGTGTGTGCTTGAATCGAGATCGCAATCTTTTAATGATTAATCTTGCAGCTCTGTAGCTCCAACCCTGATCAAACCCATCTTCCTGTAACGTTCAGGTAATCTTGAAGAGGTTGGATAGGGTTCCTAAACTCTGTAGGACATTGGGCCTCGAGAGCTTTGAGAAACCCTGTTTTAGACTGTTACATGAATGTGTGTCACTGCTTTCTGTCATGGATAATGTCCATCTGCGCAGTCAGTCATCTTACTCTGTTATTTGTCAATGTTTTATAAATACTACGTATTTGGACATAGTGCTCATTTGACTTACTTCTTTTTGCTTTTTATGGTGGAAGTAGCCTGGTGTCTCATTGTTAATAGTATTGTATATAACATTTACAGATACAAATGCTAAACAAATAAAACAAAGAAACAAAACAAGTACATGCTGAAACAAATATAGACATACAGTACTCGAGTTTTAAAGGGATAGCTCACACAAAAATTAAAATTCTGTCATTAATTAAGCGTCAAGCAGTTTCGGTTGAGCTTCTGTTTATGTTCGCTGATCAATGTTTAAATGTGAATAAAAGCCTAAATTCAATCATATAAAGCGATCGATTCGCTTCAAAAAATTTGGACTACACTTCTCAATTCATATTGATTAGTTTTATGATCTTGTTATGAACTTTTTGAAGCGTCAAAGTGATAGTTGCGTAGTTGTCAATGGATGGGCAGAAAGCTCTTAATTTCATCAAAAAGATCTTCATTTGTGTTCTGAAGATGAACGAAAGTCTTACACTCTTTTTATAAAGTCTTTTTATAGCTCTATGTAAAACATTTATGAATCCTTTATGTCATTTATATATGTACATTATCGTTTTATAGATATATTTTCAATCCTTAAACCCTATCCTCAAACCTAAAATTAACCACTTTTCAACAATATAAACAACAAAAGCAGAAAAATGTACTTTGACAATAACTTGTTACAATATACCATTAAAGCCATTTACAATATACCAATAATGGCTCGTTTCCACTGAGCGGTACGGTACGGTACAGTTCGGTACGGTACGCAATTATTTGGGTTTGCACTGTCAAAAGTTGTGAATGGTACCAAAAAGCCGAACCGTACCGTACCACTTTTTGGGTACCCATCCGTTGGGGTACCTAGCACAGTGGTACGGTACTAAAAGGTGGAGCTAGACTCACTGCAGAACGCTGATTGGTTGACAGAGTATCGTCATTTGCGTGTGCTACAAGGGCATTAGAAGCGGCATTTTTTAATATATTGTTGAAATATAATACTACGGTTATTGTGTCACGAAATGTAGTTTTAAGAGTTTTTCAGGCGAGAATGTAGTTTTTTAAAGTTCAAATCTGTGGTTTATTTATAGATTTATGATAATTTGACTGAGATCCATTCCAAGCAATCACCGGGCGCTCGGCGATCATGTACCCCGCCTGGAACAGCCTTTCCTCGGCTAGTCGTTCTGATGTTTGCCACTGACTCTGACGTCTCTGTAGTGGTTAAACATTAGATATAATTCGTCTTGTATAGACCTGACAGGCGATCTTTGGTCTCGTGAATCTATAATTCGTTCCCTGGCCAATTTTTTTAGCAGAAGGCTAAGTGAATTTTCATATATTTGAGCGCTGAATTTGTATATTTGACTGAATTGTTAATAAAGCTTTACTGTATAGCTTGTTGTACCTTTTACTTATACTTTTATAATGGCTATTATTGATAAAAACTGAAATTTAACAAAAAGACATAGGGTTGAGTTTGGTCATTTTTTATTTTATTACAAGATCATCTGTAATGTTGTTTATTGCAACATTTGTACTAATGCACATATTGCCTGGAATATGTTTAATATTTTTAAATTTAAACGAAAAGAGGCAGGGTTGTGTTTTATATTTAGTTTGTTATAAATATAGGCTACCATATAGCCTACATGCAGTGAATATAGCCTAATCAACAGGTTATGTGTTGCCTAACTTTTTTGTTTTCCTTAGGATAAATTTTGTTAGAAAAATAAAAAAAAATGTATCCTAAGGAAAACTAATTTATCCTAAGGAAAACAATAGGGCCTTCGCCCTTTCAGGGCTTGGGCCCTTATAAATGTGTTAATTATGCTTTAATTAACACTTATATTAACTTATTTATGTTTATAAGCATCCTATAAGGTCTTATAAGTGTCCTATCAACTGATAATTACTGCCTATTACAAGCACCTTAAAATAAAGTGTTACCGTTAAATGTATAGTTGCAGACAGAGGCACCCAAAGTGTCTTTGACAGAGATTAACAGGGCAGACTCTGATCTTCACAGCCCACTGAGACAGAAAAAACATCTGCTGAATCATGCACACACAGACACACACACCTACAGATGACATCAGTAACCTTTTCCTCTGAGAGTGGATGAAAGTGTACTACACTTCCTCTGTCCCTTCAGATTATTGATTCTCAAAGCTCCACTGCATCCGAGTTTCTCTCCATCACCAGGGCTTCAGTCTCGTTCTGACAAACAGCACAACAGCAAAGAGACAAAGCAAATTAAAATTCTTTGAGGAGCACCTGCCGACTCTCCATTCTTTGAGGAGCTTCTTCAACATTGTTTTCGATAACAAAATTCAAAAGGCATTGTGGTACAAGGAAACAGTTTTTTCCCCCTGAAATCTTACATTTGCTTCACTGCCCACGGACGTCATTTTAATTCCCACCGGATGTAGTGTGAGGAGAGGTGAGGCCAGTGCTATCTAAATTGAAACTGGGATTCTCTCTCTCTCTCTCTCTCTCTCTCTCTCTCTCTCTCTCTCTCTCTCTCTCTCTCTCTCTCTCTCTCTCTCTCTCTCTCTCTCTCTCTCTCTCTGATTTTCAAGTATGTGTTAGGATTTAAGCAACAAATTCAACGTTCAATCGACCTTCTTAATCAATGGTTATACAATTTAAAAAACACCAAAGGGTCAGTCCTGCATGACTCATACATCTTTAACGAGCTAAGCTTTCTGTAAATCTAATATATTTACAGTATATATATATATATATATATATATATGATTTACAGAAATCTTAGCTCTTTAAAGACTATATATTTGTGTAAAGTGTGTGGCCCCCACAGTCACAAGATCTCAACCCAATAGAGCATCTTCGGGATGTGGTGGAACGGGAGTTTCGTGCCCTGGATGTGCATCCCACAAATCTCCATCAACTGCAAGATTCTATCCTATCAATATGGGCCAACATTTCTAAAGAATGCTTTCAGCACCTTGTTGAATCAATGCCACGTAGAATTAAGGCAGTTCTGAGACGAAAGGGGGTCAAACACAGTATTAGTATGGTGTTCCTAATAATCCTTTAGGTGAGTGTATTTCATCTTCATTTTGTAGATTTTGAATCACAGATTTTTGAAATTATTTTATAGCTTAGGCTACTTTTGGAGTTCACTGAGTGTCGTTTTAAACTGACCCAACAGTGATCAAGAACAGAAATGCTGGAAAACTCCGATAGCCTATACAATTTAATTTCTTTACTTTCCTAAAGTTGATTAACAATGTTTGTGTGTGTTTATATGTCTGGCTCTCAGATCTGCCAGACGGGCTCCAGGCACTGCTTCTAATCTTACTGACCTGAATGTCCATCACGGACCTGTGTGTGTGTGTGTGTGTGTGTGTGTGTGTGTGTGTGTGTGTGTGTGTGTGTGTGTGTGTGTGTGTGTGTGTGTGTGTGTGTGTGTGTGTGTGTGTGTGTGTGTGTGTGTGTGTGTGTGTGTGTGCGTGTATTTATAGGATTAGTTCAGCAACAACAAAAAATGTTAAAAATCACCATGAACATATTTAAGAATATGGAAATGGAATTTAAATGCTTCAGTGAAGGGAACATTTTAGAGAAAATTTACATTATATGAAAAAGAGACACTTGCATATTCACACATTCTGCCAACGTTGTGTGTTGCAAGGGAAAAAAAGAAAGTCATATCATTTTGGAACAACATTAGAGTGAGTAAATGATGACAGAATTATTATTTTTTGCTGTTTAGCATTGTCAACCCTCAATCAAAACACCTCTCCAGTAACAAGCATGAGAGTGGAAAATAGAAGCATTATGAGGTCAGCTAAAAATATCCTTCATGCCAATCATAACCATTAAAACACACAAGTGCAAAGATGTAATTCTTAAAGGTGACACATGTATATTTTTTTATGTTAATATACCACATCCTTAGCTTAATATGCAAAGACTACTTTAAGTAAGCTATTTGTAGACTGATTCCCTTAAAAACGTGACACTGTGACTGTAAGCATCCTGACACTGCAACAGAGACACTTTTTCGGCGGCGTTGGATAAAGCTGCAGTCCACTTTTTTGGCTTAAAAAATCAATTTTTGAGCAAGTACATAACCAGCCAATGTTCAAAACGATCTGCTTGCCTTAGCTTGATTCAAAACGCTAAGCTTGTAATAATGTTTTTAATTCCAGTGGTACTGGTGGATTTTCGCCAGAAATTCGAAATTCGGAAGGTCTTTGCGTCATTACGTCACATCTGTACACATAAAGGAGTCTCGGCTAGTAGGCTGTTGGAGATGGAGATTTATAGACTTTTCTCGCAGCACTTGCTATAATTAAACTTTTCAATTTGATGGCGGATCCAGAAAGGTTCAAATGACAATCAGCAGTGACAACTGGAGCTTCTCTCGTTGTAAAATGCGAAAGACTTCAGAGTGGCTACAGAAAAAAAGAGACGCAGAGACTGTAATGATGGTAATGACACATGTATGTGGCTGAAATTAGATTATATTAAATATGCATCTGATTACAGATATGTGTGTTCAACGCATTCTCATCCCAAGGCGTCATTTTATTCACACTTATGACCATGCTTCCAAATCCAACGCGCATGGCACCCTTTAGCGTCAGGTAGATGACGCTTATCCTCGCGCGTCATCTAACGCCTTTAGCATCAGTTAGATGACGCTTCCGTTTTTAGCGTCAGTTACATGACGCTTCCGTAATGGGTAGGTTTAGGTCTGGGGTAGGGTTAGCGTCTCATATTGACGCTAAAGGGTGCCTTGTGCGTCGGATGTTGAAGCATGGTCAACAGCGTCAGTTAGATGACGCCTTGGGATGAGAATGGGCTGGTGTGTTTGTATTTCAAAGTTAGTAATTAGACTGCAATGGAAACTGAACTACAGGTAGCCCTAATACACATTAAATGTAGTCACACAATGCTGGTGTTGTTAACATTAACAATTTGAGAACAAAGTATAATTTGCACATTTGACGTGATATGATAAGCGATTGTTAGATTTAATCAGCCGCGAATTACTGCAATGCTTTTTTCCCCTTAGTTGGTCAGAACAGAAGTGGTTGTTACTTACTTGTTCAGAGGAAATTTTCCGGTGAAAATTCGGTAACGCTTCATTTTACAGTCCTGTTTCCCATGTACATACTATGTACTTATTATAGTAATTACAATAACTGGGTAATAACCCTGAACCTACCCCTAAACCTACCCTTAACCCATGTACTTACCTTATATTACCCAGTACTTTCTAGGTAAGTACACTAGAGTCACATGGATTATTTTAATGATGTCTTTACTGCCTTTCTGCTTGAAAGTGGTAGTTGCATAGGCTGTCAATAGAGGGACAGAAAGCTCTCAGAATTCATTAAAAAGATCTCAATTTGTGTTCTGAAAATGAACAAAAGCCTTCTGGGTTTGGAACGACGTGAGGGTGAGTAATTAATGACAGAATTTAAATTTTTGGGTGAGCTAACCCTTTAATGGTTTTTAAGTTATTGTTAAAAATACATTCCCCTATAGGAACATTCTTGTTTCTGGAACCCGACTGTTGCACTGTATTATTATTTTTGCAGTTCCTTTGGTGGCTCTATTCTGCTTTTCTTCTCATTTCTGTTTATTCCTCTAGTTTATACCTTGTCTTCCTTGACTTTAGAGTTCAGGAATCGATGTATCTTGAAAAGCTTGAGGATTTCGGGATGAAATAGATCAAATGGCCAGTGTCTGCTTGTGAGAGATAAAATACACTAAGGACTGACATTTCTTTCTCCAGCTGTAAAGAAGAGGCTATGTTGGGATGAAGAGCAGATAGATTGACAGAAAGAGAAACTAAACTGTTAAATGAATGGCCTCCCATAGGGATTGGTTTTCCTTCAGGAGAAATTCAGCTGTGCAGAGATTGAAAGACAGCTTGACTCCCACTAAAAGAGAGGTGTGTGTTTGTATTTGTGAGTGTGTGTTGGAAGGGTCAGGTGATTCATTTCACACCTGAACGGTGCCATTAGCGGAGGGATAGGTCTTTTTGTTTGTCCTCGGATATAAGATCCCTTTAGCCCTTTTTATCTTGCTGATAACCAGCTAAAATAAGACATCACTGCCACTGTGTGATGTACATTGGTGGTCTGGTTTAAATATTGTTTTCTAATATAGGTTATATGGTTTGTTTGGTCCTCTCTCAGTGTCTTGTGCTTATGCATGAATGTGCGTCTGATGTGTGAAAAAAACTTTGGCAGGTGCTGAGGCGAAATAATGAATGTTTTCAATTACTGTCAAGGTGTGTTTTCTCTTTTTCTTCTCATTCCCAGTGTTTCTCTCTATTTCTGCCTTGCTCATTCTTCATTTCTCTGAACCTTTTCACAAAGATTTTTATTGATCAGAGCTGCAAAACCTCTTCATAAACAATGTTAACCTTAAACCCACAAATGTCAAGCTTGTTTGTGCATTTATGTGCTAGTGTGTAGTCACACATTACTGTGTATGGATGTGTACATGAACAATGTATGTGTTTAGAGTCATTTGGAAATGCCAATCAATTTTGCACAATATTTACTGTGTTAAGCGTTTTACATACAATGACAGTTCATTATGACCATGTCCGTCAAGATCCATAAAAAACTACATAAACCTTTTATTACAATTTATTTCGCAATGAACATGTAAGCTATTTTCCATAACTGTGCAAGACTTCCAGTTTACTATAGGTAAATAACTAGTGCAGTAAATGGTAAAATTATTATAATTAATACAAAGTATCACTGCTCTGTTTTTTTAACTGTCTGTGAAATAATAAACTTTGAAATGTTTTTTAAAAAAAATATAGCCACAAGTGGCAATCATCATGGTCCAAGCACCAATGGCTATTAGCTCAAATGTAGTTGCTTTATTATAGTGTCAACTTGAGCCCAATTTTCACAAAATTTGGTACATATATTCAGTTTTACACAGTGTACAAGTATATCCATTTTTGTAATTGTAGGCCATTCAGATTTTCTATTAGCTAATGAATATTGATTGGCTCTTGGCTGCATGTTTTTTGAAGTATCTGAGTCATATTAGAGAGATATACATTTCTGTTTGATGTTCCAACACAATCTCATGAAATTGTGTATCTATACCACCAATTTTATTTCTCGTGCCATTTATACACCAAAAATGTTTTTTGCGTGCATATGCTATGACCTGAAAACCCCTTGGGTAGGATTACGGCCTAGGGGTGGGGAGTGCGTGTGTATTACACAACATAAAGTGTGTATCATATGCATGCGAAAACTGCGTATCATATGCACGCAAGAACTATTTTTGGCGTATAAATGGCACGAGAAATAACATTCGTTGTATAGATACGCACTTTCATGAGATCGGGCTGGCTGTTCAATTCTCTAGTCCAGTAGGTTGCAGAAAGTAGTGACATTCAAGTCATGAACAAATCGATCTTTTAAGCCGGTTACAAGTCTAGCCGGTTCACAGAATTCAACTGAATCGAACTTTAGTTTTTTTATGTGGACTTTCCTACTAGAATTCAAATGACAGTAGCATTTGAATTGTTTGTCATCAGAGCACTTGGAAAATGATCAATAATCTTTTTTTTTTTTTTTTTTTGCTGACACTCTTGTTTCTTTTGTGTTAAGATGCACAATATACTGCCATTGCATTGAATTCAACCAGCCGGATATTCATTGAATTATCTTTTTTTTTTATGGACCCCCGCACATGACATACAGGAAAAAAATAGTAGACTAAATAGTGCGCACGATTTACTAATTCGTTCCCTCAATTTGCTAATTGTGCACACAAATTATAAATCGAGGGAACGATTTACAATCGTGCGCACAATTTAAATTTGTTTTCCTTGCATGTTATAAGCGCTGCTCCGTACCTTTTGGTTTCAATGAAATAACGCAACAACATAAACTGAGTAAATGATGACAAAACTTGAATTTTTGGGTGAATCTGGCCCTTTAAGAAAGTATCTGAACTTTAAAGTGAGAATTGTTACTGCTTGGCATTCAGACTACTTCTGAGGTGAAATAAAATGGATGCCTGAGGGAGCTCCCAAGTCACAGAGAGGCTGAGGCAGTGGTAGAAAAAGGAGAACAACAGGTGGTTTGTTTGTCTCGTTGTATATTTGACAATTCATTCTAACAGAGAGGAAGCTATTGATCAGATCCCAGGCTGAGAGCTTACATACCCTTTTTTGTGGACATGTACTCGGGGTGCCAAACAGAACATGAAGTCCATCACAAATGAAGGCAGTCATGCAGTGATCACATGTCCTCACTCTAATCTTTGACTTGATCAAGTTCCGCTTTGGTCGCTGGTGATATATTTTTGGGTTTTCACACCCTCTGAGAATTACAATCAGGAAACCTACAACTTTTTACAAATCAGAAATCATTGGTGAGCCAGTTTAAATGGGTCAAGATGTGCTTGTGCTGGTCTGTGTCCGCTGTCCAGCATATTGATGGTACATCGGGTCTTGGGCCTGATTTGCTTGCTCATAATGATGGCAGTGTCAAGGACGTTTATAGCTCAGAGTTTTCAACGTTGTCCTAGTTTGACACTCTAATCCACTTATACAAGTGAATGTGTGTGAGTGCTCTTTTCTGTGTGTAAAGTGAGTGTTTAGGATGAGGTTAAATATGTAGTTGATGTTTATTGCATAATAGGATGGTGTTAAGATGAAGTATGTGTCAGCAGCATTTGCATTGTGTGTGTTGAACTGAAAAATGTGTCTTTTATTCCCTTTGGAGTCCCGGCTGCTAAGCACCCGCTCTCTCACCTCCTCAAAGGGATTAGAGCTGCATTACACACACACACACACACACACACACACACACACACACACACACACACACACACACACACACACACACACACACACACACACACACACACACACACACACACACACACACACACATAAACACGTACACACACACACACACACATACACACATACACACACACACACACACACACACACACACACAGGCGCATCGTAGCCGAAGCGCAACACATGCCGCAATGACAAGAAAAACAGATGATCTGCATCCATAACAATTAAAAAACACATTAATTAAGTCAACAGTACCGCCGTGAGACATAGTTAACACAAAATATGCTCCACACAAACATGCTGCAGTAAGAGCACAACCGGTGCTTCAGTCTAAAAAAAATGATGGAGAGACTGAAAAGGGAGGAGAAGACAAAAGCAAATGATCCTGGAGGACTTGGCAAAAAATATACCCATTCGTCCCAGTGAACTGAAGATAGAGAGAGAGAGAGTTTGGCTTGACGTAAGTGACAGTCTGGTTCTGCTCATTACCTGGTGCTGTGTGTGTGTGTGTGTGTGTGTGTGTGTGTGTGTGTGTGTGTGTGTGTGTGTGTCTGTGTGTGTGTGTGTGTGTGTGCGTGCGTGCGTGCGCGCGCGTGCGTGCGTGCGTGCGTGTGTGCGTGCGTGTGTGTGTGTGTGTGTGTGTGTGTGTGTTGTTTATTTAGGGATTTTAGGGGGCAGTGAGAGTGTAAAAGAAAACGTGTGTGTGTGTTGTGTGAGAAGGTCTGCATGTATGTAGTGTAATTGAAATGCAGCGCTGGCATTGCTGTGGAATATTGGAATCACTCATCCGGGATTCCTGAAGTGAAGTTTTTGACAGATTTGTAAGACCTTCATGTTCAATGATGATACAATTGTGTGTGTTTGTTTGCGGTACATAATGGCTTTCAGAACAAAAGCTTTGCATTGTTTTCAGAAGCATTGCAGCTCTTTGACCAGCCATGTGTTGTATTTCTTCATACACTCGCATGCATTGTTCGTAAAATGCCTATTGTCTGCATTTACTTTGGTCCCAGAAAGTATTTGGAGGCTTAGAACTGTATGAATGTCATTCGAATGAGATAGCAAAGAGACCAAAAGTTTGGGTTCAGCAAGAGTTTTTGAAAGAAATTAATAGATAAAAATGACGGAAGACATTTATAATGTTACAATTTAACATTGAATAAATGTCTTACAATGTATAATGTTACACTGTCATTCTATTTATTAAAGAATCATAAAAATGTTTTATCACAGTTTCCACAAATAATATGAAGCAGCACAACTGTTTTTAACATTGATAATAAGAAATGTTTCTTGAGCAGCAAATCAGCCGATTAGAATGATTTCTGAAGGACCATGTGACACAAAATTCAGCTTTGCCATCACATGAATAATTTACATTTTAAAATATATTCAGCGATAAAATCGCTGCAAAAGATGGTTTCCAACAGGTTTTATCGTAGTTTTTGGAAGAATGTCCGGTTGTGAGGCGTTGGAAAAATAGGTCCACAATTTTACAACGAATGGTAAAACACCTGTTGGAAAGCATCTTTTGCAGCGATTTTTGCGTGAGCATATCAGTGAATACCCCAGACCACTCGGTGAGTTTCACGTCTTTGTAAATAAAGTTTAATGCGTTTATATGAATGATTGTTCCAGTGCACCTATGAAACCATTGTATAGGTGGGGGGTGCTAACACAAAAACCTAAAGTTCTCGGGACAGCAGCATGCGTCCAAATTTTAATCTTAACCGTTCAATTTCATTAGAAACGATCTTAAAACAGGGATTTACTTGTAAAACGCCGAACTTACCCTTTAACATTCACTCAAAATCTCCAAAACACAAGTTTTAAAGTGCAGAAAAGGGCTCAGAAAGGAGATTTTAAGAGTTTTTAATATTTTTCTGGGACAAAAACAAGTATAATATCCAAATTATAATATCAAAAATGATATAATATCAAAATGAATGAATGTGACATAAAATGTCTTTTTTTATTACACATGGCTTAAGCATATTATGAAAATATCTGACAAGAATGTAATCACATGAAATATTTAAAACATATACCGAACAATCTATCACAGTAAAGTGGCCATAATGGCATCTCAAAAAAGGTTGAATCAAAAATGACCCGTCGGAAACTGATACGCTGTTCTCAAGATGTTTTTTTTTTCTGTCTAATGATTTATTTAGAGCACTTTTAATAACCTGGCACAGGCTACTGATATCCATAAATCAGAATGGAAGGAAAAAGCATTATTTCTTATTTTATTCCCCTTGTTTTCAGAACCAACAGATATCCATTTATTTTCTGCACACAAAGTAGGCCAAAGTATGTTAGTGCTCTAGTGGCCACCACTGCATTTATTCAGACCGAAGCATGCTTACTTTAGCAACATGAGCTGACGTACTGGCAGCGGTATCAACAAAGATCAGTAGACTTGTCATGGATTTGTTTTCTTTTTGTTGATGTGCCCTTGCTGCTGTAATCCTCATGAACAGGTCTCAGCGCTAATGCTAACTCCAGTGCTAACAGGATTAGCCTTATAGCTTTACATTGACCTAACTGACTCCTCTAGCAATGACACAAATACTCATTCTTCATTTGTGCTTTTTCTTAATCATGCTTTTAGGCTTAAAGAAATATCGAGTGTAAATAATATTGCATTCATATTTTATTTTGTTCTATTCCAACATATTTTATTAATGTCTTTCATTCATGTTGAAGTGAGATAAACTTGAGTTTTTCGATGAGCACCATGAGTCCTAAAAACAGTCTCATAAGTATCAAAAAGAGGTATTTTGAAGATATCTCAGTTGTGTTTTTTGATACTTATGAGACTGGTGCATGTTTCTCCTAGACAGCAACGAGTTAATGTGGGTTTACTTGCTGTTTACTTCTAAAATCAAATGTATTTTTGAGTGAAAGGAGAAATAGATGAGTCACTTTATGCTATACATAAATGCTCTCTATTGTTATTGTATGTCAAACATCTCATTCGTAATTTTAAGACAAACATCTAATAGAACGTTGCTAAAATGCACCTTAATGTAATGTAATTTAATTCAGTCTCCTGAGCTATGGACCCCTCAGCAATGCATTTTCCCCCTCTGGCTTCAGACATTTTTATATTGGGGTTTGTGCCAGAGATGAGTGTTGAGTTCAGATGATGCTCAGTGAATCAATGAGAGATTGAACGAAGGAAAGTGCAACACAGCGAAAAATCTGGATATAATTGAGAGCAAAATAAAGGTCAAACAGAAATGGGAAAATAAGAAAGAGAAGTCGGAAAAGGAGAAAATCAAATTTTGAGGTGCGATTGTTACTGTCGGTTCTATAAAGATAAAGATTATTACGTTTCTTTGTGTTGGAAGTATTGGCAGACAGACAACTGTTTTCCAGGAAAACATGTGCTTTTCTCTGCTGCCTTTCATCACTCCAAACTATAGTATCCAGACTATTCACAAACAATGACAGATCTTTTCACGCCCCTGAATATGTATACTACCTCCTATTAAAACCACTAATGCCATGTAATGAGTGAGTAGGAATGAGTAAGAGTTAATAGATGAAATAACTACTGTCGTACTACTCCACAATGATGAATCCTAAAACAAGGAATAAGCTGCATTGGCATAGCAATACCAGTGTTTGACACAGGATTTTTGGTAAATCTGTGGTGGGTGGACCTCTGTCCCTTTAGGGAGGTACAAACCTCCCTTATGGGGGGGTGGGGGGTTGCGCAAACCTCCCGCAAACTTCCCGGGTTACGCAAACTCCAACCCCCCCCCCCCCCCCCCCCCCCCAATAAGGAAAAATTGTGCTTTTTAATGTTAAATTCATCAATCTGGTGCACTTTGAGTGTTAAAAATGAAGAGCTCCAACTCATAATCAGTGTTCAAATTGAACACAGAAAAACTCAAAACTCTTTTAGCTGTGATATAGTGTCTGTCTGCATTACACTACTACATAATAATAGTTATAATATTAATTCCATGAAAGTAATAGCCATATATTTAAAAACAAATGCACTGCAAAATAAAAGGAGCTTTACATAATTAGTTTTGTACTAATTTCTATGCTTGAAAGAGATAAACACATGATCTTTTATTTTGGCGGAAAACATGGTTTACAAACGCGTCTCATTACAATTCTAGTAAAATGCATAATCGTTAACTATGCAGATGTGTAAATAATGCGTAACTGGGTAATGGGATCCTCACTCATAGCCTAAGTGTTCTGAAAGTAGCCTAGTTCTGCTTACCACAGTTCTCTACACTCACTCATTCTCTCCTGATCCTCCTCAATATCCTCATCAGACACTTGAAGGGCCTATTTCTTTTTTTCACGCTATTTCTCTGCACATTCCGTGCGTTTCTTCGATACACACTGACACTGCACGCGCGCTCAGAGCCCAAAGGGGGAGGAGTTTAAGGATGTGATTGGACCAGCTCAGTGCCAATCAAGAAAATAACCAATGGGCCGCTGATCTACGTGTTTCATGGGCAGGTCTGTTAAAAACAAAACCTACGCTGACTTTTTTTTGTCCAATGCATTACACCGGCACAAAGATCCCAGCGCCGGCAATTAAGCAAAACTAAACGAATGGGCCGCCGATGTACGAGTATTATGGGCCGTTTAGACAAAAAAAAAAATGTTATATATTTTTTTAAAGAATGATCTGTATCGGCCCAAATGCCCGGGTATGCCCGATGGCCAGTCCAGCCATGCCTGCTGGACATTGTGCAGTATCTCAGCAGGACTGAATTGTCTCGCTATTGTGGCGGTCCATTAAAACGAGGAGGAAGGGAGTAGTAGTAAAGAACCAGACGTACATTTTCTGAAGAAAATGTGAGTGGTGCATGCCATGGCAAAACTCGGCGCTACAGTCGCTACCGTGAAGCAAGTGACTGCAGTAGAGCCAAACCATAAGTCTGTATAATGTTCTGGTGCTGAGATGTGGCTTATTCATGATGTTACATGGTTGCTAGGGTGCTCTAAATGGTTGCTAGGTTGTGGCTAGACCGTTTTAAACCAAAAGACTGCATGTCTGCCCAAATCAAAAGAGCCAAACTCATGTGTCTCTATGATGTTTTGATTTATTTTTATCCCTCTCATCTATTTTCAATGGAAGTCTTTGGGGTGGTTGCTAGGGTGCTGTAAGTGGTTGCTAGGGTATGGCTATGAAGATTTTAGGTCATTACTTATTGGATACTTGATAAGTCAAATGATTTTGAGAAAGGGTTAGAAAATTAGAGAGAAAGAAAGGGTTCAAAGGCCCTGTGTGTGTGTGTGTGTGTGTGTGTGTGTGTGTGTGTGTGTGTGTGTGTGTGTGTGTGTGTGTGTGTGTGTGTGTGTGTGCGTGTGCGTGTGCGTGTGCGTGTGCGTGTGCGTGTGTGTGTGTGTGTGTGAGAATGTGACAGTTGAGATTCAAATTCATGAACATTCAATCAATGTAATATGGGATTTTTTTTGCCCACTTTTTCGCCCGCTTTGCACCAAAGTTTTGTTCAAAAGAATAAAAATAAGTATTAGGAATAAAAATAGTGATGCACCACTAATAACGGTAACACTTAATAATGAGGTTCCATTTCTTAATATTAGTTAACTACATGATCTAACATATATGAAATATGCTTCTAAAGCATTTATTCATTTCAGTTATTTATTTCAGCATTTACTAAAACATTATTAAAATCAACATTTGCATCTGTTAATATTATTTAATGGATCTAAGCTAACATGAACTAACAATTATCAGTTGTATTTTTATGAATACAAAAAAAAAAAGATAAATATTGTAACAAATTCTCACTGTTAGCCTATGCATTAACTGGCATTAAAACTGGTAAATCCTGAAACTGAAAATAAAGTTGATTTGATAATCAACATTCAAATAAAGTTGTAAACATTTAAATTGCACATAAATCAACTTTTAAATGATGTAATTATATTAATACTCCTATTTGTTGTGGAAACATAAGCATTAAAATGGTGGCTGAAATAGCTTTTTCTTATCACATTTAGTCAAACATTATTGAAGACATCATGTTAAGTAAAAATATAATGAATAAGACATGATACATTTCAGTAAGTTGTACTGTTCATTCATGTTTATTTCATACCATAACTAGTAAAGAGGATGAGATCAGTTCATGTGCTGCTTGAACTGAGGCGCTACAGAGATATGTCACGCCAAAACTTTATGTATTCTTTGAATTTCTATATAAAATTGACAAAATTGTAAAGCTGAGACTTTGTTTCATTTCAAAATTAACAATGCACAAGCTCATTGCAATTACTGGACAGTAGGCTTGCTAGAAATAATGTTTATAATAAAGTTTTGTTCATGCATCAACTGAATTCAAGACTAAAAAGATAAATTCTTGATATTTAAGAATCCATATCTGTTCATCAAAAACGTGAAATAGCTATGGTCAACCCAGCCCTAGCATCCACACATCTGACATGAAGCATCACAAAGCGGCGTTACATCATGAAAGTGCAGATTCGTTGGAAGGCCGCGAGTGTTTAGGGTGCCATTTGGGACAGAGCCTAAGATGTTAAAGGGACCCCTAGTTGCTCCAAAATATAAATGTATAAATATTTATAGTATGCAAATGCAAATAATTAAATGCGTCCTGATCTGATGCATAAGGCAAACAAATTAAATCAATGGAATACCCTGTTCATCGATACAGTGACGCCTAGGGTTTCCTAGGGTTTAATTGTGACGCGGATGGCACTTGCATGCTTCAGTTTTTTGATGCCTTGGGAGAGAATGAGAGTGAGAATGAGTCGGAACATCTAAGCAATCGTATTACCACACTCTGGCAACAATCCACATCATCTGCATCATAATGTCAGGTAGAGCAAACACCGCTCCCAAAATTATAAAAGTATAGTTGTTTCTGCCATTTGGCACTTATAAGAGACAGATAACAGAGCCCCGATCGAGGGTCACCACTCAGAAAGGGAAAAAATCCGCTTGCTCCAAAACCCGTGTGTATTTTTGTTCGATCAAATGTGTATTTGTGTATGTGCCAGTCTCTGGGAGTGTGGAGACAGACAGTGTTTGTGAGAGCACAGAGAGGGTAATCCGGTTATCTAGACAGGGGAGCAGGCTATGATTTCTGTTGTGCTATTCGAGAGCTTTTAACTACACATCTCAAGATACTCTATTGGTTTACTCTAATGGAATCTCTTTCTTCAACGGCTTGCTTTTCTTTTACATTAAGTTTGTGTGTGCATTCGCATTTCCAAATGGCCATTTCATGAAAGTAAAGGTTCAAAAATAGCCTTCATTAATATTGCACTGCTAAACGCAAAACGTGCTATAATATACGTGGGTAGATTTAAAGGGCAAAAGCTTGGCATGCCAAGCAAGTCAGTCCGCATGCTTTTGCCAATAGGAGGTGCTTTTCATGCTGGGTGTCGTGATGGCGATGTGGCATTGTGGGGTTTGGGGTCACCATGGCACTGTGAGTCAGTTTGAGAAAATATTTACTGAGCACGCTCAGAGGGTTGAAACAATCGACCAATCAGAAGGCCAAAAGATCCCCCATGCCAACAATTTTCTCTAACAAAAAAAAAAGTGTTTTTCCCTCCCACTCTTTTTCAAGCTGGATTGTTGTGTGTGTGTGTGTGTGTGTGTGTGTGTGTGTGTGTGTGTGTGTGTGTGTGTGTGTGTGTGTGTGTGTGTGTGTGTGTGTGTGTGTGTGTGTGTGTGTGTTGACCTTTCAATGACCAAATTTATGACCTTTCCAACTCAAAATGTTCTAGTGACTGTGGTCACTCTCACATCCAAATGTTTCAATTGGCCTAATTGAATTTCTGTGGATTGAATTTTATCAATTGTGGCAACAGTCTCTTAACATGGGCTCAATCAGATATAATATGTTGAGCCAATGGAAAAATGTAGTTTACTAAACCGTGTCATTGGTCCAATTAAATATTTTAAATTGTAGTAGCAGTTGTTTATTTCTCACCGTCCAAAATGTATGAAAAGCAAGCAAAATACAGTCTTCTGCATAACAGGATGTCTTGATGTGGTGAAGAAAACATTAAAAAGTATCACTGCATAGGTTAAGGCAAATAAAACATCTCGGGTTATGACTATAACCCTTGTTCCCTGAGAAGGGAGACACTGCGTCGTTGAAAACGTCTCTTTGGGGACCCTCCCTTAGTGTGCGTCTCTGAAATATGAATGAAACGAATGCAATCCTGATTGGTGTTGCGTCATGACTAGGGCTGCAACAACTAATCGATAAAATCGATTATAATCGATTATGAAAATCGTTGTCAACGAATGTCATTATCGATTAGTTGGTCTGCTTACGTCACGGGGAGCGTTTACTGGTACGCACACACACGCAAGGTCTCTCTCCCTCAGGCTCTCTGCCGAGCGCGCGCGCTACACGTTTTGGAGCAGTCTCTTCTGTCTCGCATGCGCGCTCTTGCTTGCGCGCTCTAGATTTTCGAGCATTAGTTTGAACTAATTCGCGGGCATCAGGGAGCCGCAATCAATATGCGGGAGACTCCCGGGACTTCCGGGATGTCTGTATTTTGTCTCGAGCATCAGGTTGTGCAATCAGTTCGCTCGCAACGTAAGTGATGGATTAAAATAGCGCTACCGCAGAAATAGGTTAAATTAAAACGGTGTTTACAAAGTGAAGCATTAAATACAAAGGCAGTTAATAACAGCAGCAGTAAAATATTGTAGTCACTGTACTCAGTGGTTTTCAGCGAATGCTTGTGCACTAATGCATAATTTCTCCTGTCCTTTACTCAAGCCTGTTAGCTTGCTGGGTAACGTTACCTCCATTCCGTTCTCTTTTTATAGCATTTGTCTACTAAGTTTTAATTGTTTTTCAAACGCGATCTACTGCGGCTCTACGTTCACACAATTGTTTTCAGTCTTTCTATATTTATTTAATCAATTTATCCTTATATTATATTCTTTTATATATTATATATATAATATATATTATATTCTTTATCCTTATATTCCTTATATATAATTAATTTTAAATAAAAATTAAATGAATTATATATTTTAGATGTTTTTAGTTTGTTTTTAGTTCAGATATTCACATCTGAACAACATGTCTGTGTAAATTTGTTTTAACAAAAATTGTGTTAAAACATAATATGTTGGATATCATTTTTTTAACAATAATCATGTTTGTCAACTTGCCATCAGCAATTATCATTAAAAACAATGCAAATATTGATATTAGTAAAACTCAATGTGTGGCTTTTGCACTTTTTAAAGTACACTTTTACACATAAATACCCTGATTTATGGTTTTATTTAGTTATAATAAAAAAAAAATCTAATTTAATTTCTATCCGATTAATCGATTAATCGAAAAAATAATCGTCCGATTAATCGATTATCAAAATAATCGTTAGTTGCAGCCCTAGTCATGACGTAACATGTGACGGCATAACCGGATGCATAAAAGCGACGCCGGCAAACACACACACTAGCCTAGCGATGAAGCAAGACGCCCTCAGGCCCTGAGGGGTGTGGCAGGACGACGCAGTGTCTCATTCCTTTCTCAGGGAACAAGGGTTATAGTCATAACCCGAGACGTTCCCTTTCGAGGGAACTCGCACTGCGTCATTGAAAACGACTCTTTGGGGAACAAATGCCCACTAGGCCACGCACCGAAAATGGCCAGAGTGAAACTGAATCTCAGGCACTCAGCTAGGATGAGAGCACATGTGCGCCAGGCGTACTAGGGAGGTGCAAACTGTAAAATCTGATAAAGGTGTGCAGAGTAGCCCAAACGGCTACCTCACAGATCTCCTGGAGGGGCACTCCGGAAAGAAGGGCCCTAGAGGACGCCATGCCTCTAGTAGAGGTCATCAAGGACGACATCTCGATGCTGAACCGCCATTTCTCGAGACTAGGCCAAAATGAGCCAGTCGTCGATATAATTCAGTATGCGGATGCCCTGAAGTCTCAATGGAGCTAGTGCTGCATCCATACATTTGGGGAATGTGCGAATTGAGAGTGCTAGTCCGAACGGAAGAACCCCATATTGGTAAGCTTCGCCCCCGAAAGTGAACCTCAGGAACCTCCTGTGACATGGAAGGATGGATACGTGAAAATAAGCGTCTTTTAGATCTATCGTGACAAACCAGTCCTCGGATCTGATTTGATTCACTATGATGGGAATAGTAAGCATTTTGAACCTGAACCTCCTCAGAGAACGGTTCAAATGTCTTAGATCTAAAATTGGCCTCAGCCCTTCATCTTTTTTTGGAACTATAAAGTACCGGCTGTAAAACCCGGACTCCCTGTCTGAAGGAGGAACACGTTCTATTGCCTCCTTTATCAGCAGAGATTGCACTTCTTGTTCCATCACTCGAGCCTGCTCTCGAACCACTGGAGTCTGCACTACCCCAGAGAATTTGGAGTCTGTATGCTAATTTTATTATACGCAGGACCCATGCAGATATGTTAGGAAGATGATACCATGCCTCTACAAAATCTACTAAGGGAACCAGCCTCTCGAGACTGGTCTCGGGTGTTTTCTGAGCACTTTTCTCGACCTCCTGAAGCGAGAGACTGGCAGGAATTAGTCGATACGGTTTTTGTGACCATAATTGATGCTCGTTTTTTATTTTTTGACACGAACGACACTGTGTGCATTCGCTGGAAACCTATGCGGCCCAAAGCGTCAGAGACGGCGGGAAACTCACATCGATTTCCTGAGGGCTCCGCTGCAATAACAACCTCGGTTGCTCTGCAGCGGCGGGGAAAGGGCTTCCTCCACTTTCGGCATCTTCCCATAACCCATATCCCGTGCCCCTACAACATCACTATAATGAACGATAGCAGGATTAAAAACACGGGATGAATGGGGTTTTTCCCACGATCTCTTTGTGGAGATCGGGGGAAAATGGTAAGCCCCGGCGCTGAGGCTGTGATCTGTGCTGCAGGAAACGCTAATCTAATTTACTTTTTTTTTGCGTTCCCTGCTCATCTTGTGGCCAGCTGATTTTGAGTCTGGCCACAGCACGAGTCACAACCTCCATAAGCTCCTCATACGCATGACCGTGAACGGGCGAGTCTTGTTCATGGTCATCCGCCTTGATGCTTAGCGCATCCACTTCCTCGGAAGCCGAGAGCTCAAGCATTGGGCCCTGATCATGGGCAGAAGAAGCCGCAGAGCGGGCTTCTGCAACACGAACAGGAGCCTCGGGATCTTCAGATGAAGAATGAGAAAGTGCCGCAGCAGTCTGCAAGATCTGCAAGATCCCTTTGCTATCCCCACGATCTCAGTCGCCCCTCAACAGACGCGGGACCAGAACCGTGGGGAGCGCGAGCCTGGCCATGCTCGTCAAAACAAGCCAGCCGGGAGCGCAGCACTTTCATTGATAGTGCTTCACAGTCGCCGCAAGCAGCTCCCTCGAGAGCTGCCCGGGCGTGCTGCGCTCCCCATATAATATATTTATATATATCACTCTTTCTGACAAACAACACCAAATAGAACAGACAACAACAGAGAGCGCTTGCTGAAGTGCGAAAAGCTAGTGTGTGTGTGCCGGCGTCACTTTTATGCATCCGGTTATGCCGTCACATGTTACGTCATGACGCAACACCAATCAGGATTGGAATAGTTTCATTCATACTTCAGAGACGCACGCTAAGGGAGCGTCCCCAAAGAGTCGTTTTCAACGACGCAGTGCGAGTTCCCTCGAAAGGGAACCTAACCTTAATGACAAACTTGCCCTGCATCACTTCTGGCAAGTGACAGAACTGAAGTTACTTAATTATATAATGAGAACGAGACTTAAAAAAAAAAAATTATGAGGATGAGATTTGTCACTCGATGTAGATTTTGCTTTATTGCTTATTTCGTGGTTTGTAAATATATCCAGCATTCAGGACTGCTTAAAGTTACTGACACAAGCGATATAAAATGAATGGATGAATAAGAAAATCACAAGCTTAATGTTTGATATTAAAGTTCCCCTGTGGTGGAAATCAAGCTTTAATGTTGTTTATATGTGTGACGATCTGCGGCTGGAGTGCCCGCTTGAGCCTCAAGTGAGTCAAGTGCCGAGTCAAGTGCCGAGTCAAGTGAGTCAAGTGCCGAGCCAAGTGAGTCAAGTGCCGAGCCAAGTGAGTCAAGTGCCGAGCCAAGTGAGTCAAGTGCCGAGCCAAGTGAGTCAAGTGCCGAGCCAAGTGAGTCAAGTGCCGAGCCAAGTACCGAGTCAAGTGAGTCAAGTGCGTCCAGGTCCGAATCTAGCCTAGTGAGTGAATCTAGCCCAGTAAAGCGCCGTCGCAGAAGGAAGAGGAGGACTCGTTTGCCTCGCCAGGCTCCGGAGGACGTCCCCAGACTCCTCGCCCTGCTGGCCCCGCCTATGCGCCTCGCCCTGCCGGCCCCGCCTCTGCACCTCGCCTTACCTGCGCCTCTCAAGCTTCGGGAGCCTTTTCCAGTGGCGGTTTCCAGCCTGGAGGCTTTAGCTTTAAATTTCCCCAAGAACTTTTTGGGGGGGGGGGGGGGGGCAGTAGGTACCCTAAGAGGGCCATGGAGGTGGCGCTGACATAGACCTTGGTTCTGCTATCTCCACCAGAGCTTCCCATGCTTCTGGTCCCGTCCAGTCCCGAGCTTCCTATGCCGCTGGTCTCGTCCGGTCCTAAGCTTCATACGCCCTGGTCGCCTTCCAAGTGTGCTCCTCCCTGGTTCCCTGCCAAGTGTGCTCCGCCCTGGCCATCGACCCTTCCTGCTTCGCCGTGGTCTTCGGTCCACCCTGCTCCGCCCTGGCCTCCGCCTCGTCCTGCTCCGCCCTGGCCACCGGCCCAGTTGGGTCCGCCCACGCTCTGCGGCCCAGGCCCGCCGTGGCTATGTCCTGGTCCCGTTCCCCTGCACGTGTCTGGACCTCCGTCCCTCCCCCAGGGTCGCCCTCGCTCTACCCCCCGCCTGGGTTATTTTTGGAGCGTCTGGAAGCCGCTCCTTAAAGGGGGGGTTATGTGACGATCTGCGGCTGGAGTGCCCGCTTGAGCCTCTGGGGGGCACTCCGTCCTAGTTTATTGGTTCCTTTATGTTTTACCCTGGACTGATTATGGTTTATTTGTTGCACCTGTTTTAGATTTTAGCGTCCCTGATTTAAGCCTGAGTTTTCCCTTGGTTCGGGGCTCAGTATTGTAAGTGTCTTACTGCATCCTAAGCGTTTTCTTAGTTCCTTAGTGTTTTCTAGTTTCACGGTTCCTGTACTTCCTGCCTGTATCTGGTCTTCCCGTTTGCCTTATCCCTGCATTGTATGATTGCTGATCTGGACTGCTTACCTGGTTTTGACTTCTGCCTGTTTCCCTGTACCTGTCTCTGGATTCTCCTCATAATAAAGCCTGCGTTTGGATCACCTCTGTCTGTTTCCACCGAGCAGTTCATGACAATATGTCTGTGCGGTGTTTTTAATATGCTTTAAGACAAACCATGTGCAAAGTCAAAATCATTACTGAGTATTTTCCTCTTTAAACTGCAGTGATCCAAAGGTGTTTGCGATGTCATAACCTAACACTACCTTGTAACCAATCAGGTAAACATGTGATCATCAACGTGTGGATCTCTGAGCTGGTGTGAGTGAGTGGAGGCGGGGCTAATTTGCATATTCATAGAACCACATACTAAATGAGGCAAAGATGTAGAGTTACATTCAAGCTATTTTAAGGCATGATGGATTTTTTTTTTAAGAAAAAAAGGTTTAAGTATGTAATTTTGGTGATCAAAGATGAGTTTGAAGGGATGAAATGATTGACTACAGGGGGGCTTTAAAAGGCAATAAGCCTAATTGAAAGAGGCCAAAGCCAACTGCAATCTAACGACACTGTTCAGTGGTCCGATGGTGCACACAAATTACTTATTTTACTTATTACTTATTATTTTAGACATATGACATGAGGAAAATAAAACTTGGCTACCATCAGATAATTATGTGGTAACCGGGAAAGCTCGAACATGAAACCAATGAATGCATAAAATACAAAATACAAACCAAAAAATGTATTCGGAATAGCAATCTTTTGTAATAAATGTTGTTACATTTATGAATGCATCCTTTCTGTTTTCAACATTGATAATAAAAACAACCGTTATTTTAAATGGTAATATTATGTCACAATGTGACTGTTATACTTTGATCAAAGTTTTTGATCAAATAAATGCAGCCTTGTTGAGCATAAAAATCATTGTGATTCCAAACTTTGATCAGCAGTGTATATATACACTTTTTCCAATTTTGAATAACCAATCAACTAAGTTATGAGTGAGTGTGCAATACTGTATGCAATATGAAGCATGAATAAAAATAGAACAATGGATTGTAAGAAGATATATGGGTGAGAATATCCACTGAGTAGAGCGAGGTGGAAGTCACAAGCTAGTGGATTAGTGTGCGTGTGTTCGATAGGGCTGTGTTCAGTTTAATGGCTTGTGGTGGCAAACCCATAGAGGCGCCTTATCATCTGTAGACAGATGGCCGGTCCAGTCCAACTATATTCTGCCTCTTCCTATTTCATCAGTTACCACCTCTTCTTCATAATGTAACCAGTAACCACAATGTAACTTTCAAATGCATCCCAGTGCTGGCTCAAAAAGGGACAAACTCAGTTTGGGTTGTATTGACTTTTGTTTAAATTTACTTTACAGCTGGGCTAAAATTAACCCCAAATGAGTTCAAAATATTCAATTCAACACACAGAATGACTACAGTAATAACACAGGCTACTGTAATCAAAAGTTGAAAACTGGTTAAGCAAGAACACCTAGAAATGGAAAAAAATATAGTCAATAGTAAAGACAATGTGTACATAAGAAAAAAAAAGTGCAGACAAGAAAATCAATCAGCTGTTATACAGCTTATACAGATAAATAAATTTGCTTTTTAAAAGTTCAGTGAACGCTGTTTTAAATAAGTATTAAATAACTTGCTTTTAAGACCAAATTTGACCAGATATTTCGTTTTTCTTCCACCAATGGAAATATTCCCACTACTGCTGCTAAAGCATCAGGCTTTGAGTACCGATAAGAAAAACAGACTGAAAGCCTGTAATGAACACTGAAAGTCAGGAATAAACTGGATTTTAGCGGACCGACAGGAGTTTAACCTCTCCGTTTAAAGCGTTTTTAATCAGTCCGGCTTGTTCAGTTCCCACTCACTCTGAAAACACTCTGTTATTCTCTGACAAAACTCATCCATTTTAAAAGAACATGCTCCTTACTGCAGGTAGTTCTCTCTCTTCTTCTCTTCTTCTTATATATGATTAGTTGCCTTCCAATTTCCACTCATGTTTCTGTCATAAACGCTTCGAACACGGATGTACGTTTTAACGTTCACGTTGTGCATGCTCTCTTTCACACCTGAATTTGTCGTCCCAGCATCGTTTGATTACAGATTATAAATAATTATCAACCCAAATTGGGTCAAATCAACCCAGCTTCCTTACTCAACTGTTTCAACCAAGGTTTTGGGTTGAAAAAATAATTCAGTGTAGCTTTGGAAAAAATATACCCCAAAAAATAAAGTTTTACTTAACCTCAAGTTGTTCCAAATATCCTCGCCAAACTTTATGATTAAAGTGAAAAAAGTTTCACAAAATGGTTTGCACTATATTTCAAGTCTGTTCAGTCGGGAACAGACTGAAATGTACAGTAAGACTTTATTCTCTTAGAATCTTGCATCCACTTTTGCCCATTCTTAGTGACCCTATCCATTTAAATATGTTGTCTTTTAATGTTTGTCAGTAACTTCAAACCAGACGCTAGGCATCTAAATGCACCATGTTTGAATGGATGCATAAGCAACTGAGGTTTGCAAGCAAAAGAGAATGAGCTACAGTGAATTTACAGTCTTTTGCTCATATAATGCAATCATATCCCTTCTCAAGGTACTGGATATAGTGCACAAATTATATGGACTAGTTTAAGATACATTTTATAGTTTTTTTGTTATTTTGTAGCTCCACGCATGCCCTCCCACTTTCATTATATGAAAAAGATTGCACATAACATTCTTTCGCAGTTCACCTTTTATGTTCCTTTGAAGAAAGTAAGTCGAATGGCTTTGAAACAACATGAGGGTGAGTACCCTAAAATGCTTCTTCTGACATTTTTTAAACTATACCTTTAAGAGGGGGAAAGAGAGAGAGCAGGAGAATGAATAACAGCTGTCAACTTTTTCAGACTAAAGATATAAGGAGATCTGTTTTTCATTTGATAAAGTGATACTAGTAGCATAGGTTTGTCCTCCTCTCTCTAATCTCCTCCTGCTCGGAGCATGTCTACATGCTCCACTGCGTCCAATCACAAAACAGGGGTCCTGACCTCTCTGTGAGGTCTTTGCGTCTGTTCTCTGGCCAGTTGGCTTTTTCTGTGCCCCCTAATAGCAAAAGACCCACCTGATTCCAGGTCAGTGGTGAACTACATGGGGCAAGCAGTCTCGGCCTCTGACAGCCTGGACAGCAGCAGACCACACGCTGTCCCTTCACTGAACATTGCTCACTGAAATGGCAAGCACTTTCTCATTTCGGCAAGCACTAATCTGATTGGCTAGCTTTATGCAATTTTCAGAGCACACAGATTTTAATAGTTCGCCAGGAAATGTCTGACAAAGGTGATTAGAAACTAACAAACTGATGTATTGAACACTTTTGAGGAACATACAATTTGTGGGCATCAGGGAGCCGCTATCAATATGCGGAATATTGAAATCGCTTTTAAATGCGCGCTCGCTTTTTATTTTCACTTTCAAACTCTGTGTATAGTGTCGCCGTGATTTTGCCGAGTTATACATGCTCCTGGATCAACATTTGTTGAGCCTGGAACAACATACCTTTTTTAAAAAAAAACATTGTCCTAAAGCTATCACTACCCATAAAACCTAACCCTATACTCATAACTTATCCATAAAATCAGAGGGAAATGATATGTGTACAGGGAATGGCTTTACTGAACAAGATTCATTTTCTGTCAATGATGCTCAGGATGCGCACCAAAATCCACACCAAATCCTCTGCCATCATCCTGTCAGTCAACTCTCCTTACTCTCGTCACGTGATAAGTGAAATCTGACTCCTGCTGCATTGTGCTTATAATTGTATTGCAATTGTAATGTTATTATAAATATACTGTACTATACATTTTTTTAATGCACACTATGCCATTCAAAAATTTCGGGGTTGGTATGGGAATATTTTAAGTTTTTGAATCAATGAAGACTCTGCTTGCCAAAGCTGCATTTATTTGATCGAAAATACTGTAAAAAAACAGTAACATTGTTCAATCTTATTACAGTTTAAAATTACTGTTTTTAAATTGACTTCCCAGCCGCCATTACACCAGTCCTGGTGTCACATGATCTTTTAGAAATCATATGATGCTTATATTTTATTTATATTATATTATATTATTTAATGTTTATATTACTATACTTCAGATAAATCCACCCTGGATGATTTCTGGATTTCAAAATTCTCCTGCACACATTTATTTGCACACTGACCAGGCTTTATGTTGATGTTAAAGTCTGGCTACTCTAGACTATGTGACAAGGTGCATTCACAACGGATGTGGTGATGTCAGCATGTCAGAATAGTTTATTCACTCTTTCCAGTAATAATAGGATTGAGCATGAATCCTACCGCAACGTATGAGAAAATAGATTTGTATGTTTATCCCATAAGTTAGGGTGACTTAAAGTGAATGCCTCGCAATGTTCACAATCTCGTTTTCAACTACTTAGTTAGCAAACACCTGGAAGAGAGACACCAAATATTGCCCTATCATTTTATAGCCGTGCATTGCTCATTTCGCCTACGTGCCAATTAATAATATTTGTGAGCAGTGGTTATAATACATAATATATTTTTTCCAGTGGTAGGGTTCGTAATGAACAAACAGCATTTGGTATTCTGAGTCTGGTTGCAGTTTCACACAGAATCAGTAAAAAATCATCTTGGGTTTAATCCTTCATTCAATATAGAAACACACACACCCACACACCCACACACACACACACACACACACACATCTACTCGCAGCTCAATTTCATGGGTTTAGAGAACAAGAATGGCTGCTGTTTAGCCTCACTGATTCATGTAGAGCAATTCACAGCAGGAAAGATATAGAGAGACAAGCAGAAATTAAACACTCATATGCATCGGTCTGTGATAATCTGCAATACTCTCTTTCTCATGCATTATGCTGGTGTAATTACTGGGGTGTGTACACAGCTCCACTTATGTGTTTACAGAAAAGTACAAGATAATTTTTTTTTGTCATAAACCATATTATTGTATTAATATCTATATTCGAGTGATTTTACTCAAGTCGAAAATATTATTTAATTGGACTGCCTCAATAGGACTACATTAGGTTGCACCAATAAAAGTTGTTTAAAGAAATAGTTTGAAAAAGGAGATTCTGTCTTTACATGTTGCTGATGGGGACATCTTGGTTTTGCACTTGAGCTGCATGAACTCCACAAGTTCAAGTGATCACAATGATCAAGCGATGATCATGTTTTCCAGCATGATTTGACAATCATCCAAATAGATTATTTAATGATTAGCAGAATCAGTTTTTATTTTTATTATAATTAATAATACTATATTAGTAAATAAATAAAAAATCCTTAAAGGGACAATGTTTAGTTTTTTAGGTATTTTATTATCTAAAATCAATATTTTTATTCATAAATATGTCCTCAATGGTGTACAAATACCTCTGCCAATTATCTGACTTTTCCTCGTAAATGAAGAATTTATTTTCTTTTTATACAGCCCCTTTCACACAGAGATTCTGGAAAATACACGGATAAAGTGACCTGGGATTTGACCCGGGTTTGTTTGACTTTGGTTCATTCACACTGCCAGTGATTTTCCGGAATCAGAGAGTGCGTTCACACACAACCCGTAAAAATCCCGTAAAGACACGTGACATCGATGTGACGTAATATATCAGCAGCGTCTATAGTTTGCTTATGAGCTGCGATTTCTCCAACTTCAACTTCTTCTTTACTCGAGAAACCACGCTTGTGCATTTTTTCTCTGATTCGATCATAAACTAGCGCATTACGTACCGTTTCACGCTGGCGAACGATCCCGGCATCATTACGACACGGCATTGGTTACGATTTTTGTTCACACAGCGCGCGTTCCGGGACTGAACACGGCAATGTTACTAGGTCCCCAACCTGGCATTGATCCCGGCATCAATCCCGGGTCATGTTTGCGTTCACACAGAAGGCGTTCTTGCAATTTCCCGGCAATTACCCGGGATCAACGCGCTGTGTGAAAGGGGCTTACATGTGACGGGTAGGTCCACGGAGGCTTCCATGTCGTTCCGCCATCTTGAAAAACTATAATAGCAGTGAGGATCAAAAAGTACTAGGCCAACGCATTTCCACAACGCGTTTTCATTCAGAGCCAGCGTCACGTAACTGAAAGCAGCAGAAACGGAGGAGCAGAGCAGTGAGAGACGCTTGTCACAGCCCCGGCAAGTCAGTCAGTAATTCATACTTTAACATTCGTTTGTTCGTTGTGTCAAGTTGCAGTTTTTTGAAAAAAAAAACCTGTTCACCCAAAGGAAAACTAGACAAAGTGCTATTAGAAGACATCCTGTCATAGCTCTTTGGTACATAACAGCCACCGTAGATGCAACACGCATTTGAAAAAGCGAGGCGCTGGAGAGCACAATTCGTTTGAATGCAAAATACAATTTCACCGCTAGATGGGAGAAATTCCTACACAATGTCCCTTCAAAGAAAGATACTTTAGTCTTTAGTGTGTAGCTGTCTGTGCATGCAGCAATCTTTAAAAAGTGAAAAAGCACAAAGTAGTGAATCTCTGAAATAATTGTCTGTAATGCCTCATTTGTAGTCCTGCCATGTTACACATTTGCATAATGCCCACCTACTGGCAGCTTTAGCTCTTAAAGAGCAGTAGAGGGATTTTGCTATGTCGAGGAAACACTGTTTTTTCCCCCTGTGAGGGCAAAAAAAAAAAAAAAAAAACTTCCAATCCAGACGCAATAGTTATACATCATACTGAAGATATAATAATGTTTACAGCTACCCATGATGCCTCGGGAGCTGAAACCTGGCAATGGTAAGGTGCCTTTTTGAGACACACTCTAAAGGCTGATTTACACACACTAAGCGGTTAACCAATCACAACAGACTGGGTCAACCGACCAGTCAGAGCCGACTGAGGGTGCATCTCAGCTCCCTAGTTCAGTAGTCAGGGCACTGATCAGTGAGTCGGACATTTTAAGGGCTGTCTCAATCTGAGAATCCTTCCAGGGCACTGAAACATTCGCTTCTTAAGAAGTCCCACAATGCACTGTGAACACCAGTGAGCATTGATGCTCACTATGTTCCCTTAACGGAAGTTCAGACGGGCAAAACTTACATCACGTGAGCCAACTCACTACACATAACGACACACGATAGATGTCTTTAAAAATACAAACCATTATTTTATTATATTTCAGCGTAAACATACATCGCTAGACGGGTGATGAACATAATCTAGCTAACATTTATAATTTATTTACAACTGAAATATTGCACGTATATGTAACAAGCAAAGTTTTTATCATAATGTACTTTAAATAGCATTACATGTAATGTCAGAGAGATTTTAGCTCTGCTGTTTTATATATATATATATATATATATATATATATATATATATACTGTATATATATATTCACAAGCTCGGGAGCTATAGGGATCTGATTGAGACGCACCCTGAGCCTTCCGGTATGGCTTGTTTTAAAGAGACAGGAACTAAATCATAGTGTTTAAGGCAGAGAGTCAAGAGCTGCAGCAATGTACAGTATGAAATTATTATTATTATTTTACATTACATCATGAAAATGTATTCTAACAGACCCCCTAAATTAAATGATGAATGTTTAAATGAGCATAATATGGGCACTTTAAAACAAAAGTTTTTCAAGGGCCACTTTTATGTAAAAATAATAAAATAATTACACATTAATGTATTCATTGATAGAAAAGGGCAGCTGATGCATGAACAGGAGAATGAGATAACAAATATGCAGAAAAGAGAATGAGAGAGAAAACAATGCAATCTAGTGGAATCAGTTGGTGTGAAAGCTTTAGATTGGGAATTTATGGAGCAGAAACTAAAGTTTAAGAGAAGTCTGCCATCCAATGCACAGCATATGTTCTTCATCCTATTGCTCTGTTCATACAGTATGTTTATCTGATAAAGACAGACACTGAAAGGAAATGAAAACGAGTGAGACAGAAAAAGAGCAGAAGTGTACCATCTTGTTATTTTTATAATTTCTTGACTTGAAATGCTCTCTACCATTTCTTTCTTGTTCCTAGCAGGGCCATTTCAGTGTTTGTGTTATTAAGTGAATGAATGGTAGTTAGCATATGCTCATTAATATTCAGCTGAAGAAACCAACTAAGTGACACAAGCCACAGCAATTTCAGCTTCAATAGCGCTCAGCTCAGACCATGAATGCATGTACCGAGGGCATTTCACAGTTTCGGAAGAAACGTAAGGGCATCTAGAAGGTCACTGGTTGAATGAATGACAGACAGTTTCTCTCTGTTTTTAGCTGTCGGAGAAGGTTTATGATTTGTACATCAAAGAAAGTGATTCATTCATCGCCAGAAGCCCTTTCTTGTAGTTCAGAGTCAGTACAGCAGGTGGTTGTTCAATTCTGTCTTATCGGTGTGTCTCCTGCTGTCTTTAATGTAATTACACTGTACTTTTGCTCCAAAGAAGACCAATCAGATCCTTTGGAAGATTTTTTGATATACAGTGTAGAAGTAATTGAGTGCCGTACCCTTTCAGATCTTCATTACGATAGGATAGGATATTTCCATTCATGTGGAAACGTTCATTATTTGTCTTTTTTTCACTTTGCGTATATGTATGTATGTGTGAGTAAGAGATAGGGAAGTAAAGCGAGACAGGTGGAGAGGTGAGATTCAATCAATGGCATTTAATTAGAAAGGGATCTGTCGAGAGTGATGTTATAGATCAAACGTCTACTGGCGATGCAGATATCAGTGTCACTATGGATACCAACGTTGCCACGGTAGCACGGCGATAAGCCGACACTGTCATTGTGGTCAAGTGTTGACTTTCATGCTTAGTTTGCATTGATCCAAGTCAGTTCAAGCACTTTCACACTCAAAAGAAAAAGGTCACAAAAATGACACCCAATGGAAAATGTTACTGCTCTGAGGTTACTCTGGTTTGGTGTCATTTGAAAATGGCGTTTTCATTCCTGGCTCATTAATGAGTGTTTGTTTCGGAACCTGGTGTGTTTTCTCCCTTAATTCCCGTTCGTATAGGCTGATTTGAACACCACACCAAAACAATCGCTCTAAGATCACCTGAACGAGGTGGTCTCGGCCCTCTTGAAAACAAACTCTAGGGTGGGTGAGGTGAGAAAGCAATCCGACCCAACGAACCAAGTGGGATCATAGTTCATAACGGGAAATGTGTTATATAAAAAGCAGCAGTGTCTGATTCTGTGAGTGAGCACATTAGTTATCGCCTGATCTTAAGATGTTTTGTAATTGCTCTCTTCCGTTCATTGCAAGAATGCTGTCTCGACGAAGCCTTGATTCTCACTCTAACTGCATTATTATATATATAATTTTGGGGCTAAGGCACCTATTAGGGAGTAGGCCCCTATTTTAATCATTAGTGTACTTCTTATTATTATTATTATTCCGCTTCTTTCTTCTTCTTCTTCCGCTCTTGAGTCTATGCTAGCCCATAGAACCACTTGGAGGAAAGTTATGAAATTTGGCACGCAGATAGAGGACAGTCTGAAGTGTCAGCACAGCAAATTTGGAGTCTCTAACTCAATCACTGTAGCACCACCGGCTGTCCACATTTGCACTTATGTTTATGTTAATAACTTTTAAAGGTGACATATTATGCCCCTTTTTCACAATATGTAATATAAATCTATGGTGTCTCTAGAATGTCTCTGTGAAATTTCAGCTCAAAATACCCCCCAGATCATTTATTATAGTGTGTCAAATTTGCCCCTTTTTGGGTGTGTCCATTTAAATGCAAATGAGCTGCTGCTCCTCGCCCCCGTAGAGAAGAGGGCAGATCCTTTACTCGAGCTTCGGATACTCCAGCAATAACAAAACATACAAATCTCAGAAATAACCAGTAGCCTTATGGAGAGTAGCCTTATGGAGAGACTCAGGAAAAGGTTGCAACTTTTAGATGCACATGGACGTTTTTTGAATGGTTAGTGGATACATTTATGTAGTTGTTCTGGAGTTACATTGATTCATCTCATCGACTTGCATGTACCGTCATGCTTAACATTTACACAAGTTGACAGTTCCCTGAGGTCTTTATAACACAGCTGTGACATGTTTTGGTCAAAATACCACAAGGATCTTGCCTGAGCGAGAGATGCCATGCTTTTCTGTCGAACTTTTGCCATTGTGTTAGAACCGGTCACACTGTTGTCACTTGTGAAAACCAAATGGCGGCTCCGTGTGTGGGAACATGCAGATTAAGGGGCGGTAATATTATAATAAGATCCCATTCCTACGTCAGAAGGGGAGCGAAATCTGATCAACTTATTCGCTTATTCAGAAAAAGGCTTAGACTCGCAGAGTCATTGTCATCTTGATGGATGCCGCAGAAGAAAACTTTGACCAATAAGAGGACAGTTTTACTCACATGTGACTTGCGTAAACACATTTTGGTATGCTTTGAAATGTTGCCTTGTAAAAGCGAACCGAACCAAGAATACAATGCAACATTGTAACAAATTAAGTCCCTGTTTCGGATCAAAGCAAATGATCTACAGGTCTGAAAAAGCCCTAAATCTCTCATTTTGCTTAATTATCACCAAATGTTGGATTCTTTTTGTCAACATGCTTTCTTTGAATGAGCACAGATTTTGTATTTCTTTTTTGAGCTGATTTTTTCACTCAAAACCTGAGGTACATAAGCTCAAATCAGAGTTGCATAAGGTAATTTTGGGAAGTTTTAGTCCAATCCTATAACACAATTAACTAGATTTTTCTTGGAAATGAAAATCCTCTCCAGGTCAAAATGACTGGAACACAAAATGAGGGTTAAAGTTAATGTTAACCTTCATTCACAACATTCTGCTTCTGTAATCTGGTGTATTTCCCAGTCAAACTGGATATTCAGTGAGAAATAAAGTTTAGGATTTTATTGTATTCATCAGGAATTGATTGGATGGGAAAAAGTGATTGTTACATACAGTACCGGAATGGTGTAGGATTAAATGTGAGCTATTTGCACATCAGTAATCATTTTAGTCTGATTAGAATTCTTTTGTGATTAAAGATTTCTGTATCTTTATTTATTTATTTACAAAAATCTGCATTGATGGATCATGTACAAAACCAGAAGTGTGCATTAAACAATGAAATTGGGCCAATCTCATTGTTTCGTTTTGACTTTAATGGATATTTCAGTAATTTTGATAATTCACTTTCAGCTGTTTCAACCTAAAATTTCTTTTCAGAATACAATGTATGCAAATACTATAATTGTTGACATATAGTTTTATGTTCATTGCACAGATCACTTGGTCTTGCAAGGATTTCATGAGAAAATATCACTTTGAAATTTGTGAATTGTGGTTTTGAGCTGGTTATTTTAATTATTTATTTAGAAACATTACTGAGACCTGAGAAGCTTCAATAGTTTGCTCTTAATTTAGTCTGGATGCAGTGTCTAGGAGAAACAACTGAAATATTAAATACATCTTATTTGCTCACTTTCCTATAGGCAGACCTGCTTAGACCTAAAAATGGCATGCTGACAAATGAAGGATGGAATAAGATGACTAAAACCAGAAAGGAAAATGAAGGAATTGCAGGCAAAAAGCAGGGACAAAACTGGTGGAAATAAACAGGAAGAGGGAATGAAAGCCTCTTGTCCTCTGCGTGTCATTGCCTTGATATCAGGAGATGGATGAGGGTTAATCAGGGCTCAATAATGAGACATTATTAAGTAATTGAGTCTCACTGATTGACTGAGACCATGGCCTTCTCCATCACAATTACCATCTCTGTCTCAGTCTATCTCTCACCTGCCTATCTTTATTCTTTTCTCTTCCAAATCTTCTCTCACAAACTACATCCAGGAGATTATTGAGACACTAGTACAGCCCTCACAAATTGCAGAATTCAATTTCAGAATTGGAATTCTGTGAAAGTATATATATATATATATATATATATATATATATATATATATATTTTTTTTTTTTTTTTTTTTTTAAATTTCAAATCATCTGCCTTCTCATTTCTTGAATTTGAACCCTTTTGGGTTTCCAAAAACGTGCATTTGGGAACACATATAATGTCTGACGCGCTTTGTTTTTATTCACATGTGTGTAGCAGATCGGTTAACAAACTTCATCTCTTCATATGCTGTGAGTTTGGGTTGCTTATAAAGTTCATCTGGGAGCGCAATTTGTGTCATTTCACCAGACTTGTAATGCAAATCATTTATAAACCTAAGGCAACATAGGCGAATGCATCAATGTTTCCAAATATGCTATTTTTTTTAAACCCTCACTCTGAGTTTGCATGGTTTGATGTCCTCTTTGAATGTACTTGTTTAATAAAATGACAGTGGCTTTAGTATTTCTATTGTAGAGAATTGGCCAAATATTAAAGATTAAGAGGACGTTTGAATTAAATGTTGCTTGGCTAATATTAAACAAGGATTTGATCATGCTGTAAAGTGTAACAACAACAATCACGGCACCCTCTGCAGGCATTTATTATAATACATATTGCACATACGTTGATTATGTTTGTACTATGTGCATTACATTATGTATTTTAAAAGTACCATATTATTACTTGATTTGAATACATTTTGGAACCAGTTATTATTGCCATATATACATATATATGTATTTTACGTCATTTTAAAGGCTATTGTTCACTTAGATCTATTTGTATTACCAAAAAAAAATATTATCCATTTACTCGATTAATGTTGGATTTACATATTTTATGGGGTAATAAATATCCATAAATATAAAGATTTTTATATTGTAACCCTAAAACTACCCATCACATAAAAAACTTTCTGCATTTTTAGATTTTCAAAAAACACAATGTACTATGATTTATAAGCTGTTTTCTTCATGGGGACCAAAAAATGTCGTAGGGACAAGAATTTCAGATATTTCCGTCTCTGTAATTGTGAAAACAGAAAGCAGGAGAGAAATTACTGCTTGTCACAACAGGCTGAATGAAGAGAAAATTGGTCTTTTATTTCCCTATTACCCTGGGATTAGCTCTTACCAACAGAGATTCAAGCTCTTTCTCTCTCTCTCTCTCTCTCTCTCTCTCTCTCTGTGTGTGTGTGTGTGTGTGTGTGTGTGTGTGTGTGTGTGTGTGTGTGTGTGTGTGTGTGTGTGTGTGTGTGTGTGTGTGTGTGTGTGTGTGTGTGTGTGTGTGTGTGTGTGTGTGTGTGTGTGTGTGTGTGTGTGTGTGTGTGTGTGTGTGTGTGTGTCCTGGTAAACCCTACGTTATGGGGATAAAATGTCCACACAAAGATGGCAATGTCTGAAATCCTTGTCCTTCTGGGGAGCAATTGTTTGGTCCCCATGAGGAAAACAGCATATAAATCATACTGAATGATGTGCTTTAAAAAAAATTAAAATGCAGAAAGTTTTCTGTGGATTAGGGGTTAGTGTAAGGGGAGAGAATATACTGTTTGTACAATATATATATATATATATATGTAAAACACGAAAACTCAAAAAGTGTAAGTTTTTTTGCATTTATGTGCATATTTCTAATTTTACTGTATATTTTACTTTACACTCCATATTGCCTTTACAGATCTATCTATCTATCTATCTATCTATCTATCTATCTATCTATCTATCTATCTATCTATCTATCTATCTATCTATCTATCTATCTATCTATCTGTCTATCTATCTATTGTTCTATTATGAAGGTAATATGATGCCATAAAGAATATATAAAAAAAAATATTTGCAGCATTTTACTGTTATTCGTGTAATGCATGTATTGTGAAACTGCAGCTTCATGCTTACGCAAAATAAATAGGATCTGTATTCTTCCGACTTCCATTTTTCCGCGCTTACACTTTTGGCACGTTCTTTTCAAACAAATACGTCCAAAAGCACTGCAAGCCTGTGAACAGCAATTTGCAACCGAAAACAACAGAGTCAGGAACTGCAAAACAGATTGATTGCGTAAAGTCAACCTTTGTGTAAAAAAATTAACTGTTGCAAATGTCTAAATGACTTGTGTACAGGCGGCAAAAAAGTTCCCGAAATAGCCCGGTTTGTACAGTTGCATCTTTCTTTTACCTGCGCTTACTGTTTTGACACGATTCTCTCACTCATTGAGTTTTGCAAGCGCGAAGAGGAGGGCGGGTCCACCTTCATCATGTAGCCAATCAAACGAGCTTCTCGCTGACTCTCGTTTTACTCTGATCTGATTGGTTCAATAAAAACGCCAGTCGCACTGTCAATATTGATTCTGATTACTTTCGTGAGACTGATCAAGCTATCATTTGTAGCTAGTATGAATAACAAAATGCTAACAATAAGCGCGGAAAAATGGAAGTCGGAAGATTACAGATCCTATTTATTTTGCGTAAACATGAAGCTGCAGTTACATGCATTACACTTACGAACAACAGTTAAATGCAGCAAATATGTTTTTCTTACACTTGAAAGGCGATTTGCAGCTTTATAAATGTTCTCTTGCAAACGCAAATTTTATTTACGCTTGCAATCTAATGTACACTTTCACAAATCTTACACTGCACATGCGATTCTTTATGGCATCATATTGCCTTCATCGTTTGTAGGAAAAAGTCCCTGTGTGTTTGAAACAGAAAGTTTTAAATGACACTCCTGCCATTATGTGTGTTATTCATTATTTTGTTTTCCTATAGAAGGACACACACCTTTAAATCGCTTATGCATGTGCACACATTCTTTCATCTTGGTGTCTGCTGTCAAATATCCAGACAAAATACATCAGCTGACCTTTAACCCCACAAACTTTCCCTCCTGTTTAGTGAGTCTTCAGTGGCAAGGCTGTCAAAACACAATACTGACAAAGAATTTTAAAATCCAGAAATAATAAAATGTAAAAAGACCATATCAAATATATGTTTACGCAAGCAGAGACTATACTTTTTTTGGCTTGAAACAGAAGATCTAATTCCTGCAAAATGTAGAAGTGTAAATAGTGTGCATTCTGAAATGAGTTAGAAGGAACATCTTTGTTTGTTTTTTTTGTTTTTTTTTCATATTCATCATATTCATCTTCTGTCTAAAAGATTGGCATTTTGAATCAGATCAGAAAATGTTTGACTTATGTTTCTTTTATGCAGATCTGCCTACATAACTTCTGCTGTGCGGATAATCAGCCTGGATTTTGTATTCTCAGTTTCTACATTGTAGAAAATATCTTTATTTATTTTTTTATTTTTATTTTTTGCAAATAATTTTCTTTAAATTGTTTCATTAATTCACCATTGCAGCAGAATCTGAGCACTGAGCACATTTAAAACATTTTAAATTGTTTAAATTGAAGGTCTGATTAATTTGTTTTGTTTCTTCATTGTTGAAAATTTCACTAATTAGTCTAATTGTAATTTTGGGGTTGTATTAAAGCCGTAATTATAGACTCAATTTTGTCAATTAGTCGAAGCGCGCATGCACATTAGGGATGTGACTCTCTTGACATTTGACTGACAGGAACATTTATAACAGAATTAAATCAATTACAATGACTGAGGTGCAGTAAAACTGAACAGGCCTTTATGAATGTCAGTGTGGAGTCTCGACTCACTCCCTCAGGGATGTTCACTTTATTATTGCTCTAATGCAGAAACAATTTTATCCTTGTTTTTTTAATTTTTTTTTTTTATTGTCACATTTATCTTCTTCTGTCATGATTATATAATGCCTTCATAATTGGTTGAAACTCCCAAAAGCTCTTATTTCATTGCCAAGATAATTATAGTTTATGACTAGTTTTCTCCATACTTGCATCCTACTTTCCCAACTATTACCTCTGAAATCTGGTTATCACTGGAATACCCTTACAGGTCTTGTCCAGATTGACTTTCAGATAAACTATCTCTTGATTTCAGTTATGTGTCAAGTTAGGACAGGGGTAGATTGCTTCAGGATATGCATATGATAGATGTTTAATAAGCTACAATACAGTCTTCTGTATCTTAAATGTTTTCGCTGTGAATGCGAATTGTATTGCATGTGGCATGTCAGGGCTGTTTTCATTTGAGAAAGTTGTCACAGGGTTATTTTAACTAAAACTAAAACCATTAAAATCGTTACTTGAAATAAAAACATTAACTGATAAAATGAGTTAAAGTTTTATCATTTTAATTTATTTCGATATTTGCTAGAGCAAAATTTCTCATTTTCATTTAGTTTAACTAATTGAGCTGACAGGGTATATTTCAGTATATTTTAAGTTTTATTTCTAGAAGTGGTTTTGTGGGTTGGTTTCAAACATCTAATTCAAATACCTCTGAAGTACCTATAAAACAAAAATATTTAACGATAACTTCACAGTTCAAATTCAGCTATATTGGTGGTTTATTGACAGGTATACCTCATTGACAACTTTGACAACTTACCTCATAATCTGGTGTTGTCACAAAACGTCAGAAATTGACTTGGAGTAAAAAAATTACGTAAAAAGTGTGACATGTAACGTGTGTGTGTGTCGGCAGACTGATGAAGAAGAAAAAAATGAATAAAGTTCCAGTACAAGGTTTAACCCTTTCATGCATGAATTATGGAAAACATTATCTAGATCTTTTAAAGATTATTTTTATTACTTTAATATAATGCTAATATTGAAATCCATTTTCATTTTTACAAAATATTGTTTTATTTAAAAATTATTTAACTGTCCACGTATGTGGACACCATGCAACAAAGGCGTAAATTGAGTCATAAAGCCACAGATGACAACATGGAACATTTGTATATGTACATTATGTATATCAGCTCAGTTATTAAAAACAATAATATTACAATATAATAACAAAAACGGTAGTTACATCTATGCGGAAACCTAGTAGTAATATGGGCAAATCATAGAAAATATTCACTGCTGATTGTAACAACGTATTATATTTTCATCCTTATCTTCATATTGAATAATCTGTTATAGTATATCAAGATCTAAAATATAACATACATTTGTCTCGGCATTAAGTGTAAAGTTGCCATTTAATGCTGTAATATATCATTTTGAATGGTTATTTATGTTGATATATTTGTTAAAAGTCTGTTTTATTACAATATAAGACAATTCATTACATCTTTGCAAAAATAGAACAGATACTCAGGTTACAGAAATCAGACTTTATGCAATCTGACTCTTCTCTAAATTTTAGTTTATAAAATGCTAACATATTCATCATACTTTAATGTACATACTAATATTTTTTTGGTATAAAAGTTTTTCACAGATATGCCTGGGGCATTTTGCACATATGGCTATCGCTGTCAGCCATCTTGGATTAATGATGTCATCAAGCAATGAATATCTGGAATGCAAGACAGTAGCCACTGTTACAATATTGCTGTCAATCTACTGACACTGCCCTCTATTGGTTTGGAGAAAATTACCATGATAAATGAACCCTTAATGGAGTTAAATTAACTGTCCACAAATGTGGATACCATGCATTAAAAGGGTTAATATAAGAATCCAAATAGGTACAAATCCAAACAGGTAGCAGGAGACACACACTTAACTGGAACATGACCGGACAAACTCATAGGAACTAATATACTAAAGATAACGAAGTGAACACAGCTGAACCAAACCAGAGACTATTTATAGAGACATGCCACTTACTCAATCCGCAATACAACTCTATAGGGAAAACCCGTAACGCCAAAGATGGCGGTTGTATGAACATGTCCCGCCCCTCCCACTGGAAAGCCAATCGTCTGCCTTTAACAGTCAAGCCGGGAAACATTTAAGCCTATCGTCTGGTTCCACTGACGCATGCGCACAGTTGAGGTTTGCGACAGTGGAAAATACGTTACTGTTTGAAGAGGCGGCAGATTTGATATGCAGTGTATGTGTGCGTTGTGTAAATATCAGACATCCCAAGTGTCTACGGCATATTTATAGCGGCTCCCTGATGCCCGCAAATTAGTTCAAATCTCCCAGAATCTAGAGCGAGCGAGCGAGCGAGAGCTCACACATACTGTGCTTCAAACCGTGCAGCGCGCGCACGTCAGAGAGGGAGAGAACCCTTGCGCATGCGTAGTAAAGTATAACCTGTGGGGAAAAAGGCGTTTTAAACCTTATTTTGGGGCAAAGTCATCAAACTTTTTCAGCGATTTTTATCATATTTTACTGCTGTTTCTATACATGCAGTTTTTATGTCCCGGTGACCAGTGAATGTGCAGTTCTGACTCTCTGCCCATTCATTTAGATAGGAGCCTGGTCTTGTTAGTCCGAAATAGCTGCCCGGAGGCGATATTTTTTTTCACAGGATGGTAGGGGAAGACTCATGAATATTCATTAGGGAACTCATGCCTGATTGGTCTGATGACCTACCCCCTAACCCCGCCCCTAAACCTACCCGTCAGTGGGGGTCTGATGACCTACCCCTAACCCCGCCCCTAAACCTACCAGTCACTGGGGTTAAGACCAATCAGGGATGAGTTCCCTAATGAATATTCATGAGTCTTCCCCTACCATCCTGTGAAAAAAAATATCGCTGCCCGGAGGCGTTGCCAAGATGGCGGCCGAGTGGCATGACTTGCCTAAAAGGACTTTGACCAAAATAACTAATAACAGTAACCATAGAAACTAAAGAGTGGCGGGAATCTAAACAAAGGAACACATGTGACAAATGAAAACAAACCAGAAGTCCATTAAAACTGAAATGAACTGAACATAACAGTGACACACGGCTCCCAGTGAGTTCCTGCTTGAAAACATTTTGTGTCATTCGATCTCCGCTACACTGTTGACAGTTACAAAAAATTCATAATCAAGTTTTGATTGAATTGGCATGATAAGTCGAATATAAAATGAGTTTATCTTTTCTGTTATAAAGGGCTTTTCATGTTCCCTTTGATTTTCTCAGTGCTGGATTTATTCCATTTGGTGTTGGAAATGAAATCAACAGTCTGTTCAGTTTAATAAGCTTTAAAAGTTGACCTTTAAATATCCAGAAACTTGAAGCTGAGGTGTGTCTGCTATCTTTGTGATGACAGAAGTGTAACATTAGTCTTCTGCATTGCCTTCATATATGAAATATTAACTCTGTATCTATAGAGTCTCCTATGCTCTTGTTATCAATTACACAATGACCTTTTCCAGGTTTGTTTACTAGGTGATCAGTGTCGTTTCTTTGAGGAATATTTGGTGTTAATCGAAACCATACTGATTAACGCGATCGCCCTCTCTTGTCGATGAAATTGATTTCTCTTTCTGCTCTGTCATATGACTCTATACACACAGACACTTTTTACTTCTTCTCACTTTGACTTATCAAAGGGTCAAGTACTGGACACCTTAAATTATAGAAAGGTAAAGATATTTTTTAGAGTTGCAAAGAGAGGACAGTTAGTCTTAGCTGCCAATATAGACACATAATGTTATAGCCAAACCACCCAACGTGAAGGTAGATATTCACTGTAAATAAAAATAAAAAAGTTTGCTGCCTTAATTTTTTAAGTACTATCAACTTGGATGTTTAAGTCATTTCAACTTAAATTACATTACACTGACTTAAAAAAAATTAGTTGAATCTTATAAAAAAAGTTGAAAATTGCTTAACTTATTTTGATGAGTTAAAGCAATGTAAACAACATATGTTGTCATAACCTATTGATCATATAATTGTTTTACAGTGTGCATTTTGTTGCCTTTAGAACTAGCCCAAAAGGCAAATATTTATATTTAATTATCAATAAAAGTATTGGATCAAGTAAGTTATGGATTCTCTGGAATGTTCCCTAAACTTTCAAATTTAACATTAAGAAATTGCACATTTACCCCCTAAAATGTGTAGATTTAATATTAATATAGTTAATATTAGTGTTATTTCTCTGTACTGTGTCCATTTGTCAATTTATTCCTGATATCATTCTCAAAATATCTTTTAAAAGATTTTAAAATTGTTTTGGTCATTACTGACATGTTTTAGTGACACTGAACTCTCAATCATTTCTCAAAAATATATCCAATATTCGTTTATGTTCCAAGAAAGAAAGTTCTGGAACTGTATGACAGTTTCGTAAATTATGACAGAATTTTCATTTTTAGGTGAACAATCCCTTTAAGGAGATAAATGAGGTGTTCAGGGGACAAAATGCACCTCAGGTATAGAAATGTATTATTGTATTAGTGTGTTGCTGCAGAGCCGAGAGCTAGACTGGTTTTTAAGCCCATCTTGGCCAGCTGTCCGAAACACAAATCCTGACCACAGGCATTATTAGAGCAAACACACAAAAAAAAGGGCACGGCTCACACCTGTTCTTGAAGGGCAAGATTGATGATCACAGCAGAACGTTCTCGGCACAGCCAATATTTCCCTCTCTGCTAAGCAGATTGGAAGTAAATGAAGTTTCTGGAAATGTCTGTGCCTTTGCCATCAGTGATGAAAGCCGTGGCTCTTTATGTTTTCAACCCTTTACATCCATCTCCTAATTCAGAACAGCAGCAAATATTCTTTCCTCTCTCTCATGCTCGCGCGCACACACACACACACACACACACAGAGTGATGTGCCTCAGAAAGCATGGCCAAAAATGCACCTGTGGAAAAGGCTAGAGAAACGCAAGGAAGGGTTATATATGAGGACTAGGAGATGGAGGAGAGTTTGTGACGCTGGTCATTTCACCCTCATAAGCTCTCTCGGGAGTACAGGTTTTATGTGTGTGTGTGCGCGTGTTTGTGAATAAAACAAAACCTGTTTTGGACCCATTCTGCAGGGCTTTAACTTTAAAATGTGTCCTCCATTTCAGTGGTTCTTGACTGGCTTTGCTTCTCGACCCAGATTTTACATTGGACATTTTATTAACTGTAAAAAAAAAAAAAAAAAAAAAAAAACAGTCAATTGACCCCCTCTTTACTTTAATCAACTCACTTAGCTATTTAGCATCTTTTAAAGCTTGGTGAAATATAGTAGAGTCAGAACAAAATAAATAAATACATATCCATCCATCCATCCATCCATCCATGATCTTACAATATCCATCCATCCTTGATCTTAAAATATCCATCCATGATCTTACAATATCCATCCATCCATCCATGATCTTACAGTATCCATCCATCCATCCATCCGTGATCTTACAGTATCCATCCATCCATCCATCCGTGATCTTACAGTATCCATCCATCCATCCATCCATGATCTTACAGTATCCATCCATCCATCCATCCGTGATCTTACAGTATCAATCCATCCATCCATCCGTGATCTTACAGTATCCATCCATCCATCCATCCGTGATCTTACAGTATCCATCCATCCATCCATCCGTGATCTTACAGTATCCATCCATCCATCCGTGATCTTACAGTATCCATCCATCCATCCATCCATGATCTTACAGTATCCATCCATCCATCCATCCATCCGTGATCTTACAGTATCAATCCATCCATCCATCCATCCATCCATGATCTTACAGTATCCATCCATCCATCCATGATCTTACAGTATACATCCATCCATCCATCCATCCATCCATGATCTTACAGTATCCATCCATCCATTCATCCATCCATGATCTTACAGTATCCATCCATCCATCCATCCATCCATCCATCCATCCATCCATGATCTTACAGTATCCATCCGTCCATCCATCCATGATCTTACAGTATCCATCCATCCATCCATCCATGATCTTACAGTATCCATCCATCCATCCATCCATGATCTTACAGTATCCATCCATCCATCCATCCGTGATCTTACAGTATCCATCCATCCATCCATCCGTGATCTTACAGTATCCATCCATCCATCCATCCATGATCTTACAGTATCCATCCATCCATCCATCCATCCGTGATCTTACAGTATCAATCCATCCATCCATCCATCCATCCATCCATCCATGATCTTACAGTATCCATCCATCCATCCATGATCTTACAGTATACATCCATCCATCCATCCATCCATCCATCCATGATCTTACAGTATCCATCCATCCATTCATCCATCCATGATCTTACAGTATAAATCCATCCATCCATCCATCCATCCATGATCTTACAGTATCCATCCATCCATCCATCCATGATCTTACAGTATCCATCCATCCATTCATCCATCCATGATCTTACAGTATCCATCCATCCATCCATCCATCCGTGATCTTACAGTATCAATCCATCCATCCATCCATCCATCCATGATCTTACAGTATCTATCCATCCATCCATCCATGATCTTACAGTATACATCCATACATCCATCCATCCATCCATCCATCCATCCATCCATCCATGATCTTACAGTATCCATCCATCCATTCATCCATCCATGATCTTACAGTATCCATCCATCCATCCATCCATGATCTTACAGTATCCATCCATCCATCCATCCATGATCTTACAGTATCCATCCATCCATTCATCCATCCATGATCTTACAGTATCCATCCATCCATCCATCCATCCATCCATGATCTTACACTATCCATCCATCCATCCATCCATCCATGATCTTACAGTATCCATCCATCCATCCATCCATCCATGACCTTACAGTATCCATCCATCCATCCATCCATCCATCCATGATCTTACAGTATCCATCCATCCATCCATCCATGATCTTACAGTATCCATCCATCCATCCATCCATCCATGATCTTACAGTATCCATCCATCCATTCATCCATCCATGATCTTACAATATCCATCCATCCATCCATCCATCCATGATCTTACAGTATCCATCCATCCATCCATCCATCCATCCATCCATCCATCCATCCATCCATCCATCCATCCATCCATGATCTTACAATATCCATCCATCTATCCATCCATCCATCCATCCATGATCTTACAGTATCCATTCATCCATCCATGATCTTACAGTATCCATCCATCATCCATGATCTTAAAGTATCCATCCATCCATCCATCCATGATCTTACAGTATCCATCCATCCATCCATGATCTTACAGTATCCATCCATCCATCCATCCATGATCTTACAGTATCCATCCATCCATCCATGATCTTACAGTATCCATCCATCCATCCATGATCTTAAAGTATCCATCCATCCATCCATTCATGATCTTACAGTATCCATCCATCCATCCATGATCTTACAGTATCCATCCATCCATCCATCCATGATCTTACAGTATCCATCCATCCATCCATGATTTTACAGTATCCATCCATCCATGATCATAAAATATCCATCCATCCATCCATCCATGATCATAAAATATCCATCCATCCATTCATCCATTCATGATCTTACAGTATCCATCCATCCATCCATCCATCCAAACTTAAAATTTTTGGACCACTTGAGATGTGACCCAGTAGGTGATTATAAAATATATATATATATATATATATATATATATATATATATATATATATATATATATATATAGCCCTTATTACCATTCATAAAGTTCAACTGAATGTATTGATATAATATACCTCTTTCTGCAAACCCCTAAGAAACCGTGTTTGACCTCAATTTGATTTCACTAATGTGTCTAATAAAATTTACATAATTTTTTTAGGTTGCGGTAACTAAACGGAAACCTCAGACAGGCCTCTAAAAATTTCAATTTAGCTGCTGGTTAAATAGGCCTAGAATTAGATAAACGAATAATATGTGAGTTAGAAGAAAGGCGAAAGGAGAGAGAGAGAGATAAAAAAGAGAAGAAATAGGACAGAAAAACATCAGCAGATGGGAGTGAAGACTACCTGATTTTTCCCAATCTCCCCTTGGGAGCAGATGTCTTTCCCCCTCCCGGTCCCTCGTCTATCTCACAGTCTCCTTTTCTCACTCTTCTCATCCTCATGAGTGATTGCTGTATTTCTGATGTGAAGCCACTCGCCATGCCAAATGAGAACTTTCTTGTTTTCCTTCGCTTCCTCTCCATCCTTTTCTTTCTCTACGATGTTTTTCCCTCTTCTTCAAACTGAAATGCCTGCATCCAGTGCATCAGTTGGTCCTCTCTCGCTCTCTCTGTTCTGATGATAATTAAACGCTTGTGACTTCTTCAGTAATAATTGGCTGTAATTGCACAGTGTGTCTAATTCACAGACTGTGAGGTTTCATTTGCATGACGATTAGTCGGATTTCTGAAAGTAAAAACTTGATTCCTTCTGTCAGCTGCTCTGTGTGTGTAAGAAAGATGAAAATGCATGTGATCATTGAAATATGGTCATATGGCATTTATTTTCCTTCATAGTAATGTGGACACATTGGCTCTGTTCCAAAAATTTTCTAAGGCAAATTCTAAGGGCGCATCACAGAAAAATTGGGAAAAGTGGAGATGATTTTATAAATATTTGATTTAATAATAATTTACTGAAAATAATTATTTTAGGAATAAATAAAAAAACATTAAATCTAATCGCCTAATTATGCACACTGCAAAAAAGAAAAAAAAGATGTTGCTACTCAGCATTTTTTTTTTCCAGTAAAAAAAAGAATCTAAACATTCTTTAAACAAGATACATTTACGTGAGAAACAAAAAGACATAAGGTATCAAGTCTTGTAGTTATCAAAAGTAAGTGAGTTTATGAAAAATGATCTTGCCAATGGGGTAAGAAAAAGAAACTTAATTCAAAGGAAAAACAAGTTTATTTGTCCTACCCTACCCTGTTTAAAGCATGAACACTTCATTTTGAGTGGAGCACTAAATTAAAAAAGTGACAGATGGTGTTAGATTTAAAAATAACACGCAAATCAATTCCTGTGTTGGTTTTGATCTGGATTTCTGTAGAGTTTGGGTTACACTATAATTCAAAGGTGTCCTTGTTAAAGTATAAATACAGTATAAATGTAAGTACTGAGTAATAATGGTTAGGAATAGTGTTTGGTTTAGGTTTAGTTGTGTGTAATTATGCACGCATATATATTTAGGGGCCAAGCACCGAAGGTGCTAGGGCACCTATTGTAATTGTTCGTTTTTTTTATTTTTCTTATTTTTCTCCCGTATGGGGTGTCCATGGCAGCCCTATCAATGGAACATTTAGTTCACCTGATTCCTCTCTTCATGCTGATCACATTCAACCTTCAACATTCACATTAGACTCGATCCCTTAGTGGCTTTTTTGAAAGGTACAGTATTCAGTTTTTCTGCTTCTACTCCTTCAGGTTTTGTCCAAATTGGCTCAGGTTCTGTTTGGACTGAGCCACACAGAAATGACTGAACGGATTTTTGATATTCGGTACCGTTCCTGATCAATTTTTCTCCGAAGTTGACCCTGCCTGTATTTCTTGCATTATGCTAGTTGGCTTAGCATCATAATTGGTTATTTGTAAAAGTTGCTTCTGTTCCAGACATTGTGTCTTTCTGATAATTATCTAATCTGATCTAATCTAATCTGAAAATGAAAATTCATTTTGAGTTGATTCTCACTTGAGCTATGGAAGTGGTGCAATGGGATAAACGGCAGGCACCTGGCCTAGAGTTAGTGGGTTTGACTCCTGTGTGGGACAACTTTATAAAAATGTTTGTAAAGTTGACATTTCAATTCATTTATTATCCTTTCTTCTTTTGGGATTAGAAATATTATTTTTTTAATTAATTCTATGTTGATTCCCACATGAAGTCTTGAGTACCCAGAAAGTTGTGTTATCAAATAGGATGGTTATAGCAGTCATTGACTTTCATTTTTTGGTACATTGGTTGTTTTCTTCATATTCATAATCATATACTCTTTTTTTTTGCCTTCGTGGGTTAATTCTCATCTTCATATCTCTTTTTGTGCCTTGAGTTTAAAGTAGTGAGCTAGAGAGCAGAAGAGCTTGATTAGAGGTTTAAGTAAAAGTAAAGCTCTATAAGTAAAGCTCTATTTTGGTAATTGTTCTGGCTTTTATACATTTCAAGCTAAATACATAAAGCTTTAAACAGAACACCAAATGTGTATTCAATGGATAGCCCTAACCCTAACATGAGGAAAGGAAACCAGGATTCACAAATTAGAAATAAGAAACATTAAGAATTATACAAATTATGTACCACTTCCAGATCAAAACTGACCCAAATGCAATGAAAGGGATATACAGAACTACTTGCATTTTTTTAGATGCACATTGCTATGCTTTCATGATATTTGATGTGCTTACAATGCTTCATATGTTTGCAATACTTGCTGTACTTCTTGTTTGCTGTGCTTGCTGCACTCTTTGCCTGCGGTACCTTTGGTGCTTGGCCCCGTATCTCTGCATGCAGCTATATTTATATTTGCTATTGTATGTGTAGTTGATGCTAATGAAGAGTCCTCTTTAACTTATACACTGATTTGCAGATCTCCTTTGCTAGTAGTTGAATTATTGTCTGGGTTTGAGCATTGTTTGCGTAACTGGATACCTTTGTTTGCTTTCTGGATTGGCTGTTAACTCACTCTGTGAACCTTTATTCAGTCTGGTCGAGATCTTGAAAAAGAGCTTGTAGCAAAGTTAAAGGATCAGGGAAGAAGGAGACGGGAACCGGCGAACATTCAACGTAAAGTTTTAATCAAAATTTAAACAAACAACAAAACTAAAGTAGAGCGGCAGCCTCTCATAGACGACTGCCTCCTATAAACATCATTTAAAAAAACTACACATATAGAGTCCAGGCCTGGTCTTCGCTTGTCCTTCACTGTCGTCACTCCTCCTTTTATCCTTCTTTAGCTCCTCCGTGAGACCCGAGACCGGTGTGGCGTTCAGATCACGCTCATTAACACTCGTTCCCACAGCTCTCGGCTCCACCCTGTTTGACACAGAGCTGTTAAAATGGTGTTATGGTCCACCCATTTTCTGCACTGGTTTTGTTTTTCTGCCTCCTGCTGTTTCGGGTCCCTCAACTTCCTGCCTCGTTTGGACGACATTTAAGGCTATTCTCGCTAAGTTACTTTTGCTAAATGTTTCTTAGAATCTAAAAAGCTATTTTATTGCCATGGCATTTGAGTCTTCCTGTTTGTATTTTCCAGCTTTTACCTTTTACCTGTTAACATCAGTAGTGATGTTGTGCTGTAGATGTTAGTCCCTTTTTTATGTGTGTGAGAGACTGTGTATAAAAAATCAATCTCCCCTGACACCATCTCCATCATGTGTAGAAAAGCCTCGTGCAGAAACCAGCAGTCGTTCTCACTCTCATTAGCTGCAAAATCAAACCTGTGTTGCCTTTTAATGATGCTTTATTTTCTAGCAGTTTGTTGAGAAGCAGACGTCATGGTGGCTCATGGAATCATAACGATGTGGTGTTAAAAAATGTTGTAATATTAAGTAAAAACAGGGTGTTTACTCAAAAGTACTCAAATGTCTTAAATTAACTTAAGCCTTTAAAAACTCTGTCTTGATTTGTTTTTGTTTTTTGGTTCTACTGGAATAGATTTTCATGCATGAATGTTCAAAAACAATATTTTTCACATATTCTCCATTGTTGCAGCTCTTCTCTTCCCAGTCTGTCAGTAACTCTCTGGGGTGCGTTTCCCGAAAGCCAACTATGGTCGCAAGTTCCGTTGTTATCAGCAGCTCAACGAGTCTGTGTTTCCCGAAACCATTGTTCCAATAAACATTCGCAAACAGCATCGTAAAGTGTGGTTGAAACGACAGATCTCGACCTGTGGTTAGAAGCAGAGTTTCTTCTTTGCATGACATGTGGACTCAATAAATCCTTATCTTGAGACAAATAAGCAAGCTAACATTCAGCCCAATCTATTATCGATGAATCTATTATCTATCTATTAATCTATAATCTAAAGAGATTTAAAGCACAGTTTTTGAAGACTGCGCATGTGCGAATGTGCTCTAGTACGTAAGAACGAGCCTATGATTGAATCTGGAAATAAACCAAAAAATTGAAAAAGTCCTCAGATGCCATGTCTGTAATTTTTAGAGAAACATCTATCATTAATTCAAACTCAAAAAGATGAATTAAAAGTAGTTATTACTCCATCACCTGCATGACATCATTAAACAACGTGGTTGAAGTACCAATTTGCGACAATACGGTTTGGGGAAACAGTCGTGACTAGCTAGTTGATTTTCTTCTACGATGCATTGTACTATGGTAGTTAAGCATCGAGTTACGTCATGTACGGGAAACGCACCCCTGTTTAGTTCCTGTCTCTATGAAGCCCCTCCTTTCGTAAAGAGCAATGTGCTCTGATAAGTCGGCTGGATCAAGTGTGTTGTGATTGCTCAACTGCTTTGTTTGGGAAAAATCCCGCCCCTTTCCATAACCTTAAGTTTTAATACACTAACTCAACCAGGCCCGCCCCTTTATTTAGCGTATGCCTTGGGCGGGAACTATTTAAATGAGGAATATTGTGACGTTTTCGTTAAAAAATAACACACTAAAGAAAGATAAACATGTAACGTGACGTGTTCGTTAAAAAATAACACACTAAAGAAAGATAAACGTAAAATTTGTATTCAAAGACACTTTTGAAGGCATCTTCACTCTGCTGAGATAAAGGTAAAGACAATGTGTCACATCATGTAAACAACATTTAACTTCACTCATTCATGTTTATATAAATTATATATATATATAATGAAAGAAAAAAAAAAATATATATATATAATGAAATATATATTTATATATAATGAAATATATATTTATATATAATGAAATATATTTAATTATTAATTCGACAGCAATAGGACTCTCTATCTGTGTCCATAGGCGCACAGCGAGAGCACTGACACGACCGGTCCGCCCCGGCTGGAGTCTGTCCGGGCTCGAGTCAGGTCTTGTTCCCCTGCTGCAGCAGCTGCTCCGGCCGCCTCTTGTTCCTCCATCTCCAGCAACTGTTTGTCGCTGTATTGCGGCTCATACAGGTAGCCGTGAGCATCAGATTCGCGCAACAGATCTTCGAAATCCCCTTCTGCCATTTCAACTTCAAAACTCGTAAATCGTGATTAGACTACTATACAAACTTTCTACACAGAGCAAGAGCCTGTTAGCTTAGCTTCTACAGAAAGATGGCTGACACTATCTTTACTTTCTGTGAGTGAGATCCCGCCCCATATGGGCGTGGTGAAAACATGCGGAACTAGCTACTAGTACTGGCTGTAGTTTTAAGCCTCTGCCCCAAAAATCCTCCGATGACGCAAAATGACGATTTTTGCATCATCGGAGGATTTTTCCCAGTCTAAAAATACATAAATCTCTCTTATCAAGTCAAGTCAAGTCAAGTCACCTTTATTTATATAGCGCTTTTTACAATACAGATTGTATCAAAGCAGCTTCACAGTGATAACATGAAAATAATATAACAGAGTTTGTTTCTAAAAGAAAATTGAGTCAACGTCCACCTTAAGTAAGGCAGATCAATAATATTATTGAATATTAAATGTCCCCAACTAAGCAAGCCAAAAGCCAAGGCAACAGTGGCAAGGAACGAAAACTCCATCAGGTGACAGAATGGAGAAAAAAACCTTGGGAGAAACCAGACTCAGTCGGAGGGCCAGTTCTCCTCTGGCCAACGAAGGAACAGTGCATGATTTATGATTCGGGCAGCATTACAAGTCAGATTGGATCGGAACATTTAGAATATTTATCCATTTCCATCTTTTGGAAGTCCAAGTAATCACGCCGGTGTTGAGACGAGTTGTTGAGGATCAGTGCCGTCCACCATAGAGGGTCCATATCGCCGGTGTTGAGTCGTCTCTTCACAGGCTTTGTGATTGGCGTATCTGAAGTCTCTGTGAAAGGCTGGATACAAACTGGAGCTGACGAACGCCGTTTTTCTCGGGACTCGCGTCCCGAGATAACAGCAGAAAAGCAAAAAGGGAAAATAATTAGCGTAGCTGCTGTTCATAATGATTTCCATAACACGGGCGTAAATGATAAAAAACATGAAGACAGTGATTCTTGCGTCCCAGAGTCACCCCCCTCCGTCCCCCACTCAACTCAGCCCTGCTTACTGACCTCTACATCCCTCCTGCTGCTGAGACCCAACCACAATCTCACAATCTCTCCGCAACCCAACCATACGCGCCGACCCGTTTGACTAAGGCTGTCGAGCCCCACTGTCGTCGTTAATGCAGGTTCAGTGGCAACGGTTCCGTATGGCATACCAACTACCGCAAAACACAATATCTACCCAACCACCCGTCATTCACGCAATATACACAGGAACGTAATGACTGTAAATACTATGCAACTTATACAAATAACCTACAGACTCTTCAAGTTTTATAATATTAAATGCATTTGATCTGATTCAGCAGTGGTATAAAAGGTAAGCATTATGTAAATGCTTGGCTAAAGAGATGCGTCTTTAATCTAGTTTTAAACTGGGACAGCGAGTCAGAGCTTCGAACAATATCAGGAAGGCTATTCCAGAGTTTTGGAGCTAAATGTGAGAACGCCCTTCCTCCTTTAGTGGACTTAGATATCCTAGGAATGACCAGAAGCCTCGAATTTAGTGATCTTAAAGAACGTGATGGATTGTAGGGCGATAGAAGGTCTATTAAATACACAGGAGCTAAACCATTTAGGGCTTTATAGGTCAGTAATAGTACTTTGTAATTGATACGGAACTTGATAGGTAACCAGTGTAGAGATGATAAAATTGGTGTTATATGATCATATTTTCTTGACCTAGTAAGAACTCTAGCAGCTTCATTTTGCACTAACTGTAGCTTGTTTATTGAGGATGCAGGACAGCCAGCTAATATAGCATTACAATAATCTAGTCTCGAGGTCATGAATGCATGAACTAACTTTTCTGCATCAGAAACAGATAACATGTTACGTAGCTTTGTAATGTTTCTAAGGTGGAAAAAGGCTGTTCTTGTAACATATGAAATATGATTTTCGAAAGACAAGTTGCGGCCTAGTATAACACCCAGGTCTTTTACTGTAGTGGATAAAGTAACTGGACATCCTTCTATATTAAAGTTGTATTGTAAGTGAGTTTGTGGGTAGTTTTTTGGACCAATAAGTAATACCTCCGTTTTATCTGAATTTAGTAGCAGGAAATTACGCGTCATCCAGCATTTTATATCTTTGAGACACTCTGTCAAATTTGATAAGTTAGTGTTTTCATCTGGCCGTGATGAAATATATAATTGAGTGTCATCAGCATAACAGTGGAAATTAATTGCATGTTTTCTTATAATATTACCAAGTGGGAGCATATATATTGAGAATAGCAGAGGGCCTAACACCGATCCTTGCGGCACTCCATAGTCTACTGACGTTATCTTTGATTTTTTCCCATTTAAACAGACAAAATGATAACGGTCTGATAAGTACGATCTAAACCAGCTTAATGCCTGTCCCTGAACACCAGTGTAGTTTTGTAGTCGATCCAGGAGTATTTTATGATCGATAGTGTCGAACGCAGCGCTTAGATCGAGTAGAACTAGTATTGAGATACAGCCTTGGTCAGAAGCTAAAAGTAAATCATTTGTAATTTTAACTAGCGCAGTTTCTGTGCTATGATGCAGTCTGAATCCCGACTGGAATTTTTCATATATCTAATTTTCTTGCAAGAAAGAGCACAATTGAGCGGACACAATTTTTTCTAGTATTTTAGACATAAATGGAAGATTTGAAATGGGTCTGTAATTTGCTAAGTTATTTGGGTCTAATTGCGGTTTCTTAATGAGAGGTTTTATTACTGCCAGCTTGAATATTCTTGGAACATGACCTAAAAATAAAGACGAGTTAATAATATTGAGAAGAGGCTCTTCCACTACAGGTAACACTTCTTTCAGTAGTTTAGTGGGTATTGGATCTAATAAACATGTTGTTGGTTTCGATGCAATGATAAGTTTATTTAGCTCTTCCTGTCCTATAGTTGTAAAGCGGTGTAGTTGTTCCAGAGGGGCGATAATTGAGGCTGAATCATAAGACACCATAAAAGAGTGTACATTTACAATTGTGTTACGGATGCTTTCTATTTTCTCATTAAAGTAGTTCATAAAATCATTACTACTATACTGTAACGGAATATTTTGCTCTGGTGATTTCTGTATATTTGTTAGTCTAGCCACGATGTTAAATAAAAACCTTGGATTATTTTGGTTATTTTCTATTAGTTTGTGGAATAGAAACAATCTACTAGTTTGTTATCAGAGGGATATGAGGGGGGAACCACGGTAATTCAAAAATACTACTGATAGTATTTTTTTCTACTGATACAAAGCTTAATGCTAAATCCTGAAGTATCCCTTTAAGGTGTAAGGGAAGGGTCAACTGTGTAATTACAAATGTAATTACATACATTACTTACAGTTGTAATTACATGCAGGTATATTCAAAATATAAGTACAACGTAAAAACATGTATGTACATTGTCCATTGTATCAATTTATTAGTTTCAATGTAAGTGCATAGTACTTAAAGCCACTTAATATAAAGTGAGACCCAAAATTGATCTTTTACATTTTTTTCTTAAATGGTATTCCCTTAAAAAACTGAATAATGTTTTTTTTTTTTTCATCTTAAAGCTAAAGTGACCAAACAAAATTGTAAGAGTGATGATTGTTTTCAAATGGGCTTCTCAAATGCTCCACATTTCTGCTGTTGGTTGGACACGAAAATAATCCCGCCCCCAAACTCACGCCATTGGTTAATCCAGTGATGCTTTGTCAGGCTGATAGAGATGCTCAAACCAATACAACCGTTCTCATCTGCACTTGTGCTCCTGACTAAGGCCTACTCCTTCATTTCTTGGAATTTGTTACAGAATACAGTGTAATATTGTGTAAGGTTTGACAGAAGGAGCTATTCTGACACATTCTTGCCTAAAACATACAGACACAACCTCATTTGTACCTGTAAACTTGTTAATAAACAACCTGTTTAGCTTGCAGGGAACGCTGAACTGAAAATGCATATTTGACTTCTGCATCTTGCTAATGAAAGTGTGCAGTCAGAGAGTATCACAGCTGAGGGGAGGGGTGTGTGTATGTGTGTGTGATGTTTTTAAATCTCACATGGACTTCTCAGTCGTTGTGTAATTAGTATGAGTGCATATTGATCTTTCGGGTCTTTGTGGTTGAAAAATCTCCTCGAATCATTCAAACACTGAATCTCTCAGAAGCAAGTTTATGTATAAACCAAGAGATTGGATTTTAGACTTCAATTTTTACCCCTGATTCTCTCTCTCTAGGTGTCTCCATCTGTTACACACTTTCAGCCTATCCATCATGCCTGGATATACATGTCTATATCAGAGTTTTCTCATTAAAGATCAGACACGTGCTTTACGCATTTGGATACACATGCATCAGAGAAGAGCAGCACATCAAAGACAGAGCTGCAAGCCCTACAGCATCTCTGTGCTAGCGCTGCTAATATTTATAGACTCTCTCTCTCTCACACACACACACACACACACACATCTACGGGCTGCACATTAAGAATCAGCTTGCTCCTAAATAAAACAAGCTTACTCCTGCCAGCCAAGCATAGTACACACACGCATTTTCAATCCCGAAAGCATTTATATCCACACACACATACACACACACACACACACACACACACACACACACACACACACACACACAATATACCTGACACTTCGGAACCACTAAACACGTTGTCACCTTGTAGTTTGTACGCCAACTGTGACTCAGTCAGCCCAAAATAGCTCAGACTCTACGGATGTTACACCTTCCTCTATTTTTGCCCACACTCCTGCCTTGTGAATTACTAGATCACATGATGTTTTCCTTTATTAAAATAAAAAAGGCATACTTTTGCACACCTCAATATTGCAAAACAGCCATCTTATCTTCTGCTCACCAAAGCTGCAATTATTTGATCAAAAATGCATTAAAAATAGTAATATTATGAAATGTTATTACAGATTTAAATGTTTTCTATTGTAATATATTTTCAAATGTAATTTAGTCAAAACTGAATTTCCAGCATCATTACTCCAGCCTTCAGTGTCACATGATCCTTCAGAAATCATTCTAATATGCTGATTTGCTGCTCAAGAAACATTGATGATTATTATCAATGTTGAAATCAGTTGTGCTGTTTCATGTTTATGTGGAAACCATAATAAAAAAAATCAGGATTCTTTGATGAATAGAGAGTTCAAAAGAAGAGCATTTATGTCATATTTATTTGTACTCTTACTTTATCAATTTTAATGGAAAAAATAATAATTTCTTTAAAAAAAATCTTACTGACCTCAAACCTTTGAACAGTAGTGTACAATACAGTTCAATGCTGCTTTCACATTAGAGGACTCAAGTCCATTTGAGTTTCATTTGTTTAAATTGAATGCTTAGAAAAAGTCTTGGGTGCAGTTTATGTACACTCCTCTAGTTCACAGTTATGAACTCAATCGCAGAAGTGAACTGATATTCATAAACGTACCGACCCAAAAGTACAATGTGAAAAGAGAAACAGCAGACGGAGATGGATGGAATTGATCTCGGTCCAAGTACAGACCAAGCAATCGAATTAAAGTGTGAAAACTCGCTGAGAGGTTTAACATCTACAGATGCTCAACGACCCTGAGAGCCATTTATTCATGTTACCAGCATACATTATCATATCGTGTTTACAGACACCTCAATAGTGCAGTTATAATGTGTTTATTTATGTCTTATTATAGTGTAATAAATGGATGTTGGTCTGCATGATGGATTGAGCTGTCAGAACCATGCACTTAATGCACAGATATATAAGTCTCATGTGTACACACAGATATATCTCTGTAGATATCAGTCATTGGCGTATGTTCAGCACAGGTTTGAAGATTGTCATCTGACAGCAGAATTCACTGGTCTGTCAGACTAGCCATCAATCAAGAAGCTACAGCTGTCACCATATGCTAATCGTGTGTGTGTGTGTGTGTGTGTGTGTGGGTGCGTGCGTGCGTGTGCGTGTGTGTGTGTGTGTGTGTGTGTGTGTGCAGGTGAATGCTGGATTTTGATTTTTCTTAAGGTCACATTCTTCTTTCTATTATCGACATACTGATAAGACAGAGCGCAAGAGTGAAGAAGTAAGAAACTATTTTCCAAACCTTTCTAAAATGCTTTGATTTTGCATTGTGCCCCTATTATTTTTTAATTTTTTAATAAAACATTGATTTATAAATGTCTGTCTCTTCCTTTTTTCTCACCTTCTCAAGTATTTATTGGTCCATCCATCCGTCCTGAAATGCAGATACACACACGCGCCCACGCCAGCACAGCCAATTAAACTGGCTTCGGCTTTGGGCTGAAATGAAGTTTCCTTTCATGATCACAACTGTGCAATCTCTTCTAATTGACTCTGCTTGACCAAAAGCTCTGTGAGGTAAACAAGCACACGTATAAGAACTGTAGATGTGAAGTCATGAGTGCACTTGAGCCTTTCTCTGTCAGAATCTGTACGAAACCATTCAGTTCTGAGAGACCGAATAAATGCAGGGAACATTTCGTCCAGTAATTATTTTTCTTTAAAACATATCTTGACTCTGACACTCAAAAATAGCACCAAAAGCTGCTTCAAAGGAAACAGTTCTTCGACTAATTCCTGATCTGTAAATCAATATATCCGTCTAAAAACAGTAGCTGATGAAAGGCAGTCTGGCTGGAAAATAATCCCTGATGATTTTTGTGGAAAAGTCGCACTGAACACATTATTAACTAGCTGATGTATTTGAACAAAATATATGAATGAATCTTTAATAGGTAATAATTATTTTGAAACAGAACACTGTAACAACAACAACAAATATGCTCTTCTTTTTCTTTTCCAAACATTTAAAAGTTTTTAAATCGAGATGCATTATAAGTAAAATGGGGGTTGGGGATGATAAAAATCAGGTGAGTTTTTGCATAAAAAAAGCTAAATTATCTGCCAATGGGTTAAGAAAAATAATCTTAATTTAAATGGAAACAAAATTAACAGTTTTTTTTCTTGTTTTAAGCAAAAATTCACTTATTTGTTTTTTTAAAAACAAGACATAATATCTTAGGACATTTTACTTGTAGTAAATGCATCTTGATTTAAGAATTTTTAGATATTTGGACTGGGAAAAAAATACTAAGTAAGAAAAGCTTCTCTTTTTTGCAGTGAAAAAATAGCAGTGTATAGAAATCTGTCAGCCAGAATCTTCATAGTTTCCTTTTTTGTATTTTTATTTATAAATATTTTATACAAAATATATGTGAAGTAAATTCTAATGTAAATGAAGTGTGAATCTTTCATATAATATGAGTATAGAAATATGGTACCGATTGACCTAAACCTACATCATTTAGACATTTCATACATGGTCCAACTCAAAATAAATATAAATATAATGATTTATTAAGAAAAAAACAAAATGTGTGCAAAAACTATCAGAAATAACATTTAAAACTATTTTTAGAGTTTTATTCATAAGCCGAGACAAAAGACAAGACAAACAGACAAAAGTACACAAATATAGTCCAAAAGGAAGCAAACAGCACTCTGTTATGTACTGTAATAGTGCAGATATAATTGCAAGAAATGTCTTGGTTGGACTATTTGTGTAACCAAAACCCACCAGCTGAAGCTCCAAAGATGCATTAACTATAATTGTTGTCTCCAGAGTATTGCGTGATATTTCTTGTATTATTGTTGTTCTCTCTATCGGATTGCACAATATTTGCGTGACTGTAATAAGGATGATTGGCGGTGTGCAATTTGTCAGCCATTAAAATGGCAGGACGTGCAGGCGGGATGCACACGCTCCGGTTTGTCCGTCGTTTTATGTGTAATAATGTTGACTGCCTTTAGATTACTTCGAAAATTCAAAGTGTCACGTGTGAAATGACTGATCCAGACACTGGTTCTCTCACTGGTAAATATACAGTGTTCGGCGAAGAGCTCAGCAGATTCACTAACAGTCTCTCCTCTCACAGATGTTAGGCTTGGGTGAGTCAGGTCTCCTCTGGGAGGCTGAAGCTATTTCAGGCACTGGACTGGAGCTAAACTGCCTGGTGCTTACATGGAAATGGAGCTCTCATGGGTTATTCTTATTATGTGTGTGTTAGTGTGAATATGGTGAATGGACAGTCAGGCGGGTGTTTAGCAGGGTTAAATAGAGTGTTTGATCATCAGCTCTGGCAGAGTGAAGCCTCTCAGCTTGATTTGTCTTTTCAGTGTTTTCTCAGCTATTAAAAGAGAGTTTTGCTCTGCATTAGCCAGTGGGAGTATCCTCCGCTTTAAACAGCCAACCGGATGCTGTTCTCCAAGAGTTAATGAGAGTCTCCATTTCACCACATGTTAACATCACATCAAAGAGTCAGGCAACCAGCTCAGTTAGACGGCAACTTTTCAAAACTGTCATTTTTCATTATTTTTCGATTACGTTTCAGACGCACTGTCCGTTTGCTTGATCGCCTGATGCGTATAGCACACAAAAATGAAATCTCTAGTTTAAATCGGATTGAATGGTTTTATGCAGCTTTGAGGAAGACCGATTTTGTCAGGTTTGTGGCATCAAATCTTTGAAAGATATTTTTCTCTTTTTCTAGTGTTGTTTGAGGCACTTATCAAGTAAACTAAGAGTGTGTTCACTCTTGTACAATGACAACACCTGGGGTGGTGATGGCGCAGTGGATAAGACACATGCCTTTGGTGTGAGAGACCCGGGTTTGAATCCACTGTGAGACACCAATGTGTCCCTGAGCAAGACACTTAACCCCTAGTTCCTCCAGAGGCGTGCGACCTCTGACATATATAGCAATTGTAAGTCGCTTTGGATAAAAGTGTCATGTAAATTGTACTTTGGTTCTCTTAGTTATTTTAGTCCAGACCAAAAAAGAAAATGATAAATTTAGTCCTGGTTCGCATAGGGTTCTCACTGTCATTTTTAAGACTGAACCAAAAAACAGCTTTTATGATGTATATTTAGGGACAGAACTTACCGAACATACAAAACAATGCTGTGTTCTGGGCTAAATGCACTCGTTGTATGTGCGCACATATGATGGCATTTTTACCATTTGAGGATAGTTAGTTGGTATAGTTTTACCAGCTCCTATGGTGAGAAGAACAAGGTATGCTTGAGCATTCTGTCCTTTTTATTGTTGCATTTTGTGACATCCCGTCCTGTTTTTGGTTCGTTTAGATGTCTTTGGTCGGTGTTGTGTTCATATTTCAGTCAAATCGCACCAGAGTTTGTTTGAAATAAGTGTGAACGCTGCCATCTGAACGCTGGTGCACACCAAACAAGCGGACCGAGACTGCTGAAAAGATGGCTCTCGATCCGCTTGTTTGGTGCGCACCAGCGTTCAGATGTCAGCGTTCACACTTATTCAAATGAACCAAACTAACAGAGCAATCACACCTTCGATTGTGTTAATCAAACCAAACCTGTTAACTGAGCACACCCTTAGATTTCTTTGAGCCGGACTTTATATTCCATTTTGTTCATTTGTACTGTTGTTTTTCGTGTGATGCTTTTATGACATAAAAATTTTGAACGGTGGTTGGTCACTTTACATGTCAGTCATACAGTCTCTTACAGGGCTCTCAAGTGTCACGCATCCACTCATTTCGGTATTTTGTCAAACACTCCCGCCACTCATTGTATTTCTAACGCGGAAAAACTATTTATAATATAATTAATATGCCGCAGCGTCCAAAGTGTTTCTGGCCGCGTCGCTCTCACTATGGACCCGGCAGGAATCAAGCGCGTCTCCCCTGGTGTTCTTAGTCGAGCCCGCCACTTATCAGCCAATCAAAAAAAGAAAGGGGCTACACAATATCCAATCAGAAAATAGCACTATTGTATCTGGGTAAGATTTAACGCAACAACCAATGAAAAAAAGCATATCCTGGAATTGTTCACGTGATTCTGCTACTTCCGAAAGTTTGGTTCACCCACAGAGGAAACCACTGGAGCTCCGAGCATCACTTTGAGTACAGAGTAACCCATGATCTCCTGTTTTAATGTTACAACAAATTCACAACTTGTTTGACACAAACAATGACAACTTGACTGCCGTTAGAGAATGTTTCCCAGATAATTAGCATCATTTATGAGTGTCTGTTTATGAGTGTCTGTTTTACAGGCTGTTCACTGACAACACCTGCTCAGAACAAGTAGTCTAGGCCTAGTCATACTTTCGTTACCACACGATGACTGACATGTTGTCATGAAACAAACCCATTCCCGCGACCCGTCCAACTTTTTTCTTTATATTTGAGTTTAATTAAGATATGCTTTCAAAACAACCATCTTTAGCAGCAGAAACATGTAATTATTGAACCATGTCAGACTGCAGTATATGTTTACTAGGTCAGTTTAAGGCAAGGATGGAGAAGTTTCTGGACGTGATTAGTGCTGTCATGTTGAGCTGGGAGATCTTAAGGTGGTCAAGCTGGTTTGAGGTGGTCAAGTGCCTTGCCTAAACCAGCTTCTACTACCAGCTAAACCATCCAATATATACCAAACACCACCTTTGCTCTGTGTTTGTAGTCTAAAAACTACTGATTTCTTATTCTGACAGTGATGGAAAACCAATATAGTGACTGTCATAACATCAACTAAAGGAGGTTATCGGAGAGAACTATGAAAATACATTTTAAATAAACAACTCATGGGTGTTCGACAACACACCCTCGCACGCGAGCGAAAGGAAGTCAACCCTGATATGTAATCCTGTGTGGATCAGTCTGCTGGCTGACAGACTGGACAGTGTGTGTGTGTGTGTGTGTGTGTGTGTGTGTGTGTGTGTGTGTGTGTGTGTGTGTGTGTGTGTGTGTGTGTGTGTGTGTGTGTGTGTGTGTGTGTGTGTGTGTGTGTGTGTGTGTGTGTGTGTGTGTGTGTGTGTGTGTGTGTGTGTGTGTGTGTGTGTGTGTGTGTGTGTGTGTGTGTGTGTGTGTGTGTGTGTGTGTCTGACAGATGTGGGAAATTGATCTTGGTCTGGTGGGAAATTCTTGATCCACGCAAACTCCTTGTGAAGTGTGTGTGTGTGTGTGTGTGTGTGTGTGTGTGTGTGTGTGTGTGTGTGTGTGTGTGTGTGTGTGTGTGTGTGTGTGTGTGTGTGTGTGTGTGTGTGTGTGTTGGTGTGTGTGTGTGTGTGTGTGTGTGTGTGTGTGTTTGTTGCTTGAAATAAAATATTAACTGAAATAAAGTAAAATTTAAAACTTAAACTTATTTTATTTCAGCTAAATGCCAATGCAACATTTCTCATTTTCATTTAGTTTAATTTAATGTTCTAAAATAACTAAAACTGAAATAAGAATATTTAATATTTAATTTGTAAAAAATCATATAGACATATTTAAATAAAATGTCAAAACCAACAAAATTACTAAACGTTTAACTAAAATTACACAGAGATATAAAATAAAAAACTAATTCAACATATTATTATAAACTATAATAGTATCTCAATGATACTAATATAACATTGGTTTGCACAACATCTGCAGAAGCGGCAGTGTCATAAAAGAGAATGATCTTAAAAACACTTAGTGAACTAATGAAATAAAACTCGATGAGTATGCCTGGATATTTTTCTGTTTTCTGTTTAATTCTGTGCTTGTGGACTTTCAAACACACACTCACACACTTCTGGCTCTAACATCACTGGCTTCTATCAGATTTCAACTTGAAGATATTCCTAAGTAGATCAAAGATGATTCTGAGTATGATGAAGATAGGAGGAGATAAAAGCAGTGTGAAAAGATTAGCTTAAAATAGCATGCAGGATTTGGTGTGTGTGTGTGTTCTCTTTAAAAGAGGACCCTTGTCTGGCTTTAGAGGGATACGTACGCACACGGCTGCCCGCTCTTGACTAGCACTGCGGTGGAGCGATTAAAAGCACCTTAATGAGTGTTAAGGAGTCTAACGAGGCTTAACGAAGGCCAGTGTTTGGGCTCCTGCTGCAGAGTAAAACAGGCCAGTGTGGGCAGTCAAGCAGTCAGTTAATGAGCAAACAAAAATCAGTTAATCAATCCAACAAAAACTACACCACACACACTGAAGAGACCGTAGGGAACTAAACAAGAGGCAGAAACTGCCTGGATGAATGCGAGAAAACTCCATTTTTCTTTCCTTTTTTGGGAAAAAATCCAAGATGGCGGACGAGAAAAATGTTTATTTTAATTTTTATTGTACAAAGAATTTCTTCAATTATGAAAAATATTGGTAAAGCATAATTAAGTCTATTTGAAATGTATTTGTGTATTGTGTAGGCTATGTTTGTATGCTTATTAGAATATAATGTGTTAAGGTGTATTCATGCCATGCTGGATTCACGCTGTTATCTGACAAAATCGCTAAAAAGTGTTCTTGTCCTTTAACAACTCGTAATTACAACTTGAATTTTCTGAGAGCTCCGATTTGCACCACCTGACCACTGAAACATCATGCAGCAACTTTTAAAATGGAATGCAATTTAACAGTTTTATATCTGTTTTATAATTCCTATATTTAACTATTAATGTCTTAATTTATTAGTTAGACCTGTTAAACAAAGACAGTAAACCAATGAAGATCGAGATTGTGCGTCTGCTGTTTTTAGCACTCTGAAAATAAAAGTCCCAGTCTTGTGAAAATAAAAATCTGACACTTATTGAGCAAACAGAAAAACGTACTGGCTAATGCCGGTACTAATCATATACAGTATATATATATGACCATTGCGAGAAAGACAGAACTTCCCCCTCTTCATCGGCCTTGGCCTTGCGAAAAAATGGGAACAACTTGGTTCTTCAAAGCCAAAAGTGTCATGGATATAATTGAATCAGGAAGAGCTGTATAATATGAAAGGGAAGCAACATAAGAAGCAGAAGCTGGTTAAAAGGTTGTAGGAGGCTAAGAAAGCACAATGACACTCACATTTACCTGTGGCAAAAAAGAAAATTTAAAATAAATGGAGGAGGATCAAAGTCAAAGGAGTCAACATCAAGTAATCCTGAGGTCATGAGAAGAGCGAGAGGGCTGATGCTCAGATTATGTGTTGTTTTTCTGATAGAGAATCCTCAGACTCCACGGTTTGGGTTAATAAAAGTCAAGAGCTTAATAATTAAAGTCGAGAATGACTAAAGAGGTTCATAACCAATTTTTTTTTTTTTTTAAACAAGAAAAATTGGTCAGAGCACATTTAGTTCCCTTTCGAAGGGAACTCAACAATACGTCAACGACGCTATGGGGAACGCCTCAGGCGTGACAGGTGTCTGAAATCACTATCAAATCACGTCAATCATATTGACCGGCGACAGCCCATGAATCATTAGCGTGAATGATTAACGTGCGACCTGGAAGTATAAAAGGGCGCCTTGCAAACATGACAAATCATCTCATCGTCTTCAGGGACTGTCTGTTTGAAAACGCTATTCAATGAAACGGTAAGAAAATTAAATGTACAGCACACGAGTGTGCTTTTCTTGCCTGGGAGAAGAGCGCGCACGGGAGATTCTCGAGGGAATCCTCTGTGTGAACTGTGAGCGTTTTTCTCTTAAAACGCTCGCTCTCGTCTGGGCCTCTTCTCGAGTGAAAGGGGTTCAACGTCTGGTTCTCATGGTCCCGCTCGTGCCGAGGCAGAGCGGCGACTTGCATCATGGGCTTCCAGATAGAGCTCGTCGATCATCTTGAGAGTGCTGTAAACCTCTCAGATGATTCGACGGCTGACGAGGGCGAACTGCAGGTCGATGACGAGGATTTTTCACCGACGGTTTCCTGCAGTTGCTGCTCTTCAGGACGAGCAGGAGATGGCTGAGGAGGTTTATAATCAGGTAGATCCTGAACCCTCTCAGCCACCCTGCCCCGTGTATGCAGGTCTGGTGGATGTTGTGGAGCGCGCCGCCAACAGGCTGTAGCTGCCATGGCAACGCGCTAGAGGAGAGACCGCTCGCGGTAGGCTCGGCGATCGGTTTCTCCCCTGCCATACACCACCAGCTCAGGTGAGCCTTCCATTCCTTCCTGATCTTCACACGGAGATCGAGAGGCCATGGAAGAGCCCATGCTTTGCCCGTATTCACTGACATCAGCGGGTTAATTTCGCTGATGTTGATGGGATCGCAGAGCATGGGTATGTGTCGATGCCGCCCATTTGACGAGTCGTTTGCAAACTATCTCGTATCTGGGCAGGCGTCGACACTGAGAGCTCCAACTCTGCCATCCAAACCGCTAAAGACAACAGCGCGTTTGAATGGCAGAGCATACACGGCAGCAGTTCAGGCTGGTGCTTCCCTGCACACCATGGCGGTGCTGCAGGCATACCGGGCCGACCTGCTGCAGGATCTCGACCAGGGGGCAGGGTTGTCCCCTAAGGCAGTTACTGAGCCGCGCCGAACCACGGCTCTTGCGCTCCGGGCCACCAAACAAACTGCTGCCACGATCAGTCGGTCGATGGCGGCGATGGTGGCCACGGAGAGACAGCTTTGGTTAAACCTGGCCGACGTTGAGGAGAAAGAGAAGGCCTTTCTCCTCGATTCGTCGGTTTCGCCCTCTGAACTCTTTGGCCCCGCCGTGGAGGCGGGGCTTGGGAAGTTCAGGGAGGCGAAGGCGCGCTCAGCTGCTTTTAGGAAAAAACCTACATACCGCTGAGATCCGGTTCCACGCCCAGGCAGGCGGGAGGGCCTGGCCCTTCACGATCTGAGGACCGTAGACAGGGCCAGAGAGCCAGTGTCGCCTCTCGTGCGCCCCCTCTGTGGAGGAACAGGGCGCAGGAAAGGCGTGACTCCCGCTAGAAGAGGGATCTGAGGGAGGTTATCCAGCACAAGCGCATACAGCGTCGCTGATGGATAATCTCCCCGGAGGGCTTCATTAAAAAGAGAATCCAGCCCTCTCCTCTCTTCTGACTCCCCAGACGTTCATTACATCAGGCCTGGCGCTGGGCCTATGATAAGAACGATGTTCTAATGGCCCGCCTAGGCTTGGTTAGTAGAAACGCCTCTTTCAGGCATGTAAAGTGGTGTACCCCAGGTTCATAAAGAACTATCTGGCGAGTCTTCACTCCGCACGCCGCAGGTGAGCTGTCTGGTCTTTTCAAGAGTAAATTTTTGTGAATTAAAATTCCGAAATGTATCTCTCTACAGACCTCGTTCCCTGTATAGAGTCATGGGGTCATGTCAAGGTAATAAGGTAAGAGAACTTTATTGGATTATCAGGGCCCTGAAGTTCCCCGTTAGGTGGCCAGAACGGTAACTGTGTTAGCCTTCGGGCTGCTAGCCACCTCAGGGTAGAGTGGTTGGTCTCTCTCTTTAAATTGTTTTACTTAGAGTGTTGACTGACGCTAGAGCTTCAGATAGATCTTATGTCCGGCCCACAGGTCCGTTTGACTTCTTCCTGAGTATGTCGCCCCTTGAGCTCTGTTTGGGTTTTCATTAGGCTGAGCGATTCTGCAGCCCTTTGTATGGAATAATACAGACTATATTCTTTAGTAAGGCTGTGGCTCCTCCGAGCCCTCAGATAGATCTATGCTTGCAGGCTGGCCCTTACCAGGGCCGCCTCTGTAGCTGGCCTAGGCTGTGCCAGGGATAATAGAGGCGCTCTCCTAAAAATTTTAGCATTTCTTCCTCTGACCCTTCACTGTGTGAATGTTGGTTTCTAGCATCCCTGTATAAACAGCCTCCTCCCGTGGGAGTCGTTAGGCCAAGGCCCGCCCCCTTCTCTGCATTCTGGGGTGACTAGAGTAATGCAGCGTGGTGCTGAGGATGGTTTGTAAGGACATGGTAGGCCTCAAACAGGCCTCCCTGGTATATATGTCTTTATTGAGCAGGGTTAGGCCGTCTTTCGCTTCACGAAGAAGACTGGGTTTCCTGCCCGACCCTGCCATGCAGAACTGGCCTACGGATTTAGGCCGCCAGTTTAGGCTTCACTCACCTCGCTGAGCTACTGCTCGAGCGCTAGGTTGTAGGTGGTTGGCTTTCATTCAAGCCCCACTCCCCTAGGTTGGGCACAGATACATTTCTGTCACCCCTAGAGCCGCTGGCAGGCCCGCACCCTGGTAACCTCAGGGTGAGGTGTGAGTATTCCCCTGTGATACAGGGTAGGTCTGAGCACTTCACTCCTCGGAGGTGAGTCCCAACATTGTGGGACATACCTTATAGCGCTACTGGAAGCCCATTAGTGAATTATGCTGTGTAGTATGGTTTCCAACAGTGTACTTTATGGCAGAATATGACTTGCTATTAGCTAGTAGGCCCGACCAGGCCTCCCTGATAGGCGAGTCCCCAGCTGGCTGGCCTTAGCAGGCCACCTTATACTTTCACCCGGACTCAGGGCTCAAAGCTACCAGTGGTTATCAGGTAGTAGGCCACTCAGGCCTCCCTGAAGGTGAATTCCCACTTAAGATGGTTATCAGGTAGTAGGCCTCACCCGGCCGCCCTGAAGGCGAATTCCCACTTACGTTGGCTATCAGGTAGTAGGCCTCTCTGGGCCTCCCTGAATGTGAGCTCCCAAATATTGTGGCTGTCAGGTAGTAGGCCGCTCTGGGCCTCCCTGGATGTGGGCTCCCAAATATTTTGGCTGTCAGGTAGTAGGCCTCACCAGGCCTCCCTGAAGGTGAGTTCCCACATGCTGTGATTATCAGGTAGTAGGCTCCTCCAGGCCTCCTTGAATGAGAACGGTCAGGTAGTAGGCCTCACCAGGCCTCCCTGAAGGTGAGTTCCCACAGATAGTGGTGACCAGGTAGTAGGCCTCACCAGGCCTCCCTGAAGGTGAGCTCCCCACATACTGTGGTTGTAAGGTAGCAGGCCTCACCGGGCCTCCCTGAAGGAGGAGTTCCCACGTACTGTGGTTATCAGGTAGTAGGCCTCTCTTGGCCTCTCTGAAGGTGAGCATCTCACATACTGGGGTTATCAGGTAGTAGGCTCCTCCAGGCCTCCTTGATTGAGAACGGTCAGGTAGTAGGCCTCACCAGGCCTCCCTGAAGGTGAGTTCCCACAGTTTGTGGTTACCAGGTAGTAGGCCTCTCCAGGCCTCCCTGAAGGTGAGCTCCCCACATACTGTGGTCGTAGGGTAGCAGGCCTCACCGGGCCTCCCTGAAGGTGAGTTCCCACGTACTGTGGTTATCAGGTAGTAGGCCTCACGTGCCTCCCTAAAGGATCAGGTAGTAGGCCTCTCCGGGCCTCCCTGTAACGCTCCCTAGTGGTGCTGGGTTTATGAAGCTAGTGGTCTCTTGCTATCAGTTTCAGCTAGCCTTAATAGGCAGCTGCTGAAGGCGAGCTTGCGCCCTGGCTCGCTAAAGTGTTCATTCTCTGCTAAAGGTTCCCTCCCGGAACCTTTTCTGCCTACAGCCTGGTTTGCCTACCAGGCAGACCTTGTGCTCCCCTCACGAGGGTCTCTATGAGCATGCGGCTTCCTGAGTCTGGTCAGACGGTCGAAGGCCTCTCGTGAGGCCTCCCAGTTAGATCAGCCCTTAGGCCTTCACAGGCCTCCTCAGTGTTTTGAAACACAGACACTGGGTTGATCCGTGGATCGAGTAGAGAAACTCCCCTCGGTAGCAAGGGTCGGAAAGCACTATGCTGAGTCATACTCTCCGGGATATCCCGTCTCTGAGATCCGGGCCGAGTGGTTCGCTGCCAGCTTCGCAGTCCCTCGGGTTGGATGCCTTACTTAAGGCATTTGTCCAGAGGCTCTGTCTTCAGACAGACAGGATTTGGCCTGACTAAGTGTCTATGTACTGGCGCCAGGTCAGGCCGTCCTGGTGGCATTTCGGGGTGAGTACGTTCCCCTGAATAGTGACTGGCTGGGGTTCCCTTGGGTTCCCTAGCCACATTCCCTAGAAGGGACCCCTTCTAATTGGAAGCTGAGGTTCCAGGCCCGGAGCCGGCCCAGGTAGACCTTTCATTTAACCATGTTTATGAAGGTTTTTCTGTGAGGCTGTAGCTTGGGCTATGACCGTAGGGAATGCTGTCACTGACAGCCCAGTGTGACCTGAGGGTGAGTGGTTCTAGCGTTTCATTTGAAGTTGCTGGTTCTGACAGTTGTCACTGCCACTTGGCATGCACTCCCCTTAGCATGGCGGCATTGGTATATCGTTCCCCATAGCGTCGTTGACGTATTGTTGAGTTCCCTTCGAAAGGGAACGTCTCAGGTTACGACTGTAACCTATGTTCCCTGAGAACAGGGAACGAGACAATACGTCTCCCTGCCATGCTGCGGTGCTTGCCTACCGTACAGTCCCTTCAGACGATAAGGTGATTTGTCATGTTTGCAAGGCGCCCTTTTATACTTCCAGGTCGCACGTTAATCATTCACGCTAATGATTCACGGGCTGTCGCCGGTCAATATGATTGACGTGATTTGATAGTGATTTCAGACACCTGTCACGCCTGAGGCGTTCCCCATAGCGTCGTTGACGTATTGTCTCGTTCCCTGTTCTCAGGGAACATAGGTTACAGTCGTAACCTGAGACGTTTTTTCTACAGAAGCTTCAGAAGATGAAATGTAGCACACAAGTTTTATTGACCGCTTTTTACGTACCCACATTCAAAACTAAGAGTGTATTTGGGATTGTTTTAGTTTTTGTATTCTTGCTTGGCTGTTCAAAAGGTCATGTGTTTTTCAAATATATGTCTCGAGCTAAGAAAGGTCATGCTAGCCTAAGACACACACACACACACACACACACACACACACACACACACACACACACACACACACACACACACACACACACACACACACACACGCGATCATTATAATACAGGAGAAAGCCTCCTTTGCCATATTTGTATTTTAATATATATTTTTATATTTTGTGTTTTTTCCTCTTTACAAACTGAACAAACAGCTCTCCTCTATCATAACACAAACCATCTATCATAACATCTTCACTTAATAACTGTCTGCTGCTCTTGAGACCAAACACTTTTGCCAGAGAGCAAATGCTTGAGATTAGAGTATGGTGTACACACACACACACACACACACACACACACACTCACGCATACGCGTGTCACTTCCCCTGACACAATTCACCTGCTGTTTGGCCAGTGAGTCACACAGGAACAGGAATTTATGGAGCAAGTCTCCCCTGTCCCATCTGCCTCTCTGGAAGACTGCTGTGCGGATCAAAATTGCATTAACACCTCTACTTACTGTCCCTCTCCCTCCTCCTGTGTTCAGAATAACTTGTGACCATACTACTCGTACCATGTCAAACTAATTATATTGTTCCTGCGCTTACCGTGGTTAGTTTTGCAGTACTGTAAGAACAGTGGAATTTTACGATGCCATTTTTACATTGAGCAGTATGAGTACACTGCGCTGGAAACAACACCAGAACTTATTATATGATTGCAATGCAAATAGCCTTTTTTTCTGATATATTAACTGGACACCACTTGCTGAATTAAACATGTATCATGATGAGGTCACAGTGAGGTAACAAACTGTAAAACTGTTTGCAATGTTAATCATTGCATAATGTGTTCGGTCACATGCTACTGTATATAAAATATACAGTATAGTTTACAGTATATACTAATGCAATAGGCCATGTGAGGCAGTGCCAAACTGTAATTTTACCATGGTAAAAGGAGTTAATAGATTTCCATTCATGTAGTAAAATCAGTGTAACACACAACCTCAAGTTGCTTATTGGTTTCATAAAACGGCAGCAATAGCAATATGAGAAATTACACCAATGTTACATTAATTAATTTTAAAAAAATCTAAGCGGGGGCTGAGCGCAGGGCGTGCACCTGAGACCCGTAGTGACCGATTGATTGACAGCTGTCAGACTCGCAAAGATGGAGAGTGACTGGAGTGACGCCAGTAGCTTTGCAACAGAACGGTCATTTGAAGTAGAGGACTTTTCTCCCCCACACTTGGTTGAAACTCGCAGTTATGGGAAGGTCATTTCCCAAACACACTCAAAGCAGTTGACCAATCACAACACACTGGTCCAGCTGACCAATCAGAGCACATTGCGCTTTTCAGGAGGGGCTTCATAGAGACAGGAACTAAACAAAGCGTTACTGACAGACTGGGAAGAGAGGTGCTGCAACAATTTCAAATATGTGAGAAAAAAAGTGTTTTTGAACATTCAAGCATGAAAACCTATTCTAGCAGAGCCTGAAAATGTAGACTTTGAAAAGGGGCATAATAGGTCAAATTTAAGGAGATATAAACACAGCACCATACATTTTCTTGGACAGTCAGTCTGGCCATCTCTGAAGAGTCAAGATCAATAATTCAATCTTCAGATCTTTCAATCTTTCACATCTCTGAAACTGACAGACAACACATACACAGATGCATATAGCTGATCACTTTAGGGCTGAATTCAACACACGGACACATTGGTTGCATGCAATCAAGCAGACACATATTCCTTTTATGTGTCAGATCCAAACAAACAAAGCACACACACTTGCATACACAACATAAATTATTTAATATGTGGCTGTGGATTTTCAGAGGATAACGAAACTGATATCCCTACTCGCCAGAGAAATCCTGTTCTTTTTCCTTGACAGCATCTTCCTTTCAAAATGTATCTTCAGCCTCATGGTTTTTTCTTAGGATTGAGGATATCAGCTTGAAGTATCGTGTGTCAGCTGTTAAAGTGTCTGATTGATTTTTGCAGGAAGAAGTGCTTTCTCATGTCTAGATTTTCGTTCACCTTAGATTTCAGAAAAGTGGCACTAGAAAAAAAAATCCTATGTATCTTCAGACGCTGCTGTGCTAAAGTGTTTCTTTGAAAAAACAAAAATGAGCAATCGATGGGATGAAAGAATAACACTCAACATATGTGTGTGTGTGTGTGTGTGTGTGTGTGTGTGTGTGTGTGTGTGTGTGTGTGTGTGTGTGTGTGTGTGTGTGTGTGTGTGTGTGTGTGTGTGTGTGTGTGTGTGTGTGTGTGTGTGTGTGCGTGTGTGTGCTATATTTCACTCCTTGCACATGTTCCATCATGTAATATGTCTGTGAACATAAGTATGCATGCGTAAGTGTGTAATTGCTCTTTGCGTGTTGCTATGCTGTCAGCTCTAATAATCCCTGTGGCATTGCTGTTATTCAGACTGAGAGTAATTGTAATCATCAATCAGTTAATTACATGGGGTCACTTCTGCAGACCACATTGTCTTTTTGCTGTAGTGAATGATCTAACAAAACAAGCCTGCTCTTTTAACGACACACACAGACGCACACACACACACACACACACACACACACACACACACACACACACACACACACACACACACACACACACACACACACACACACACACATCGGCTGAGAGCTGCAGCTCTTCTCCCAGCAGATTTGTCTTATCTTTGTTCATTACTGGCTCTTTCCTCAAATCTCCTTTCTTTTTATATGTACTTTTGATACTGTCATGCATGCCTTGGTTATAATTAGAGGTGCGTCATAAAATACTCTGAAGACCTTGCATAGCAACACCCTGGCAACCACCCATTGCATACTAGCAGCCTTGACCACTGCATAACAATGACCTGGCAACCACGCATAAAAGCATAACATCTTTAGCAACTGCATAGCAATGCCCTGGAAACCATCCACATCACTGTGGCATCCTTAGCAACTGCATAGCAACACCCTGGCAACGACCCAAAACATCATAAGCATTCTTAGAAACACCCTGATGAGTAACACCTGTGATAAGTCGTGGGCAGCGCCGACACCGAGTTTCTGTGCACGTGACTGTCTCGCTGTGTGTGCGAGTGTACAGTGTGTGTGCAGAAGTAAGAGATGGAGCATGCTTTATGTAGAAAAACATGGAAATTGTTTGCAATTTTTATCCTATGTGTGTCATATTTGTTTGCTTGGTCAGTGTCTTTGAAGAAAAAAAAATGAAATTAAGTGATATGGAAATGTAATACAGACCTAGAACTTCAATGGTGTGCATTTCCTGGAAAATAAATACACACCTTAGAACATTCGTCAACCAGTCAGAATCAAGCATTCAACAGTCCTATGGTATGATCACACATTTTCATTTTCATTAGTAGACATACATTGTTTCTGCAACACTGAACTATTAGCAACAAACTATCAAAAGCAAGTGGCATCTTCCAACAATGCTGCTAGAGCTTTTCTCAGAGCCTACTTAATTTTTCTGAACCATTTTTGGAATCACTTCTAATCCGCTGGTGTTTTGGTGATTTTTATCGGATGTATGAAGTCAGTTCTATCAAAGCAGCCATATTTAGTTCATCCAATTAACTGGGAACATGATTTGACAACTAGAAAATATCAATACTTTTTGTGTTCATTTTGAACAAAATATATGTATAGCTATATAGTTTATGTCAATTTTTTGTTTTAGTTATTTTTGTGAAATGTTTTGGTTAAAGTGCACTTGTGCTACGTTTTTTTTAAATTCTGTATGTACATTATGTATTGCAATGATAATTGCAATAAAGTGTAATTGTTAAATTTTAAAGTTTGCATTAAACAGTGTGTGTGTGTGTGTGTGTGTGTGTGTGTGTGTGTGTGTGTGTGTGTGTGTGTGTTGTGTGTGTGTGTGTGTGTGTGTGTGTGTGTGTGTGTGTGTGTGTGTGTGTGTGTGTGTGTGTGTGTGTGTGTGTGTGTGTGTGTGTGTGTGTGTGTGTGTGTGTGTGTGTGTGTGCGTGCAAGACCTGGGGAGGTGAGAGAAATTGTGTTGGTAATGCTGCGTGATACCATTCAGCTCCATGCCTCGGGCAGTCAGGAAGAGAATGTGATAAAGTATTAACATTACCATTTCATTGCAAATTGTTTAGCTCATATATTGCAACGGCCCATGTGGAGAATATGACTGCACTGAATTGAATTAACGCTGGAGAAACTCTGGACAGAGTGAAAAGGTGCTCTTGTGAGAGCTGAGTATGTTGTATGTCTTTAGTTGTGTGACATTGTGCACCTGTAAGTTGTATGTTGTGTTACACTTTATGCCACATTTAGCAGATCTGGCTGGTTATCTGCCCTTCACTAGGGTGTGAACAGTAAAATCAATATTTCACTCGTCTTTCCGTCAGCTTAAGATGGATAGAGGCACTTTGGGCTTCAAGTGCACACATAGTAGAGCGCACACACACACACACACACACACACACACACACACACACACACACACAGAGACACACACACACACACAGACACACACACACAGCTCGGCGAGAAGCCAGCGTTTCAAGTGTAGCTGGCTAATGGATTACACACTGTGCCTCTATAACTGGACTTTAATGAATGATGGATATTATCTGGTATCACAATGCACTGAGAGATTCACTCCCTAGAAATTCCCAGCATGCACCATAATCAGTGTGTCAGCCAGGTTTAAAGAGGGGCGTGACCAAAAAAGTTTGAGAAATGTTTTGCGTTCCCCGAGAGAGTTTGCGTTCCCTCGCAAAACTTTTGTGTTCTCTGTAAGTGAACGCAAAGTTTCTCGGGGGAACGCAAAACATTTGTGAGAGAACGCAAAAACTTTGACTTATTATTTTTCATCCCATCTCATATTTTTACCCCCCACCATGTCCCCTTAGGACAGTGGTTCTCAAACTTTTTTGGTCGCACCCCCCTTTAAACCTGCTTGTCACACTGAGTATGGTGCATGCTGGGAATATCTAGGGAGTGAATCTCTCAGTGCGTTGTGATGATTTTGACATCAATCATTTTTGTCTCCTATCTCATATTTTTTTCTTCACCATGTCCCTTTAGGGGGTCCTTAAATTTATACTTATTTTATGAAAAACCCTCTAGGTAATACAGGAATTTTTAGTTGTCAGATGCTGATTAAAAATACTCCCATTTTCATATGTACTTATTTGTATATTTACGCATTTTTATTTTTCATTTCATTTTAAATACAATGAAATATTAGAGTTATACTTTACTTGTTAATTGTGTGAATGGCGTTATTTATTTACATTCACATTGAATCATTTTTTAGCAGACGCTTTTATCCAAAGCGACTTACAAATTAGGAGAGCAATATAAGCAGTTATACTAACAAAAGGACAACTACAGGTCCTTCTCAAAAAATTAGCCTATTGTGATAAAGTTCATTATTTTCCATAATGTAATGATAAAAATTAAACTTTCATATATTTTAGATTCATTGCACACCATCTGAAATATTTCAGGTGTTTTATTGTTTTAATACTGATGATTTTGGCATACAGCTCATGAAAACCCAAAATTCCTGTCTCAAAAAATTAGCATATTTCATCCGACCAATAAAAGAAGTGTTTTTAATACAAAAAAAAAGTCAACCTTCAAATAATTATGTTCAGTTATGCACACAATAGTCAATACTTGGTCGGGAATCCTTTTGCAGAAATGACTGCTTCAATGCGGCGTGGCATGGAGGCAATCAGCCTGTGGCACTGCTGAGGTGTTATGGAGGCCCAGGATGCTTCGATAGCGGCCTTAAGCTCATCCAGAGTGTTGGGTCTTGCGTCTCTCAACTTTCTCTTCACAATATCCCACAGATTCTCTATGGGGTTCAGGTCAGGAGAGTTGGCAGGCCAATTGAACACAGTAATACCATTGTCAGTAAACCATTTACCAGTGGTTTTGGCACTGTGAGCAGGTGCCAGGTCGTGCTGAAAAATGAAATCTTCATCTCCATAAAGCTTTTCAGCAGATGGAAGCATGAAGTGCTCCAAAATCTCCTGATAGCTAGCTGCATTGACCCTGCCCTTGATAAAACACAGTGCACTAACACCAGCAGCTGACATGGCACCCCAGACCATCACTGACTGTGGGTACTTGACACTGGACTTCAGGCATTTTGGCATTTCCTTCTCCCCAGTCTTCCTCCAGACTCTGGCACCTTGATTTCCGAATGACATGCAAAACTGAGCAACAGTCCAGTGCTGCTTCTCTGTAGCCCAGGTCAGGCGCTTCTGCCGCTGTTTCTGGTTCAAAAGTGGCTTGACCTGGGGAATGCGGCACCTGTAGCCCATTTCCTGCACACGCTTGTGCACGGTGGCTCTGGATGTTTCTACTCCAGACTCAGTCCACTGCTTCCGCAGGTTCCCCAAGGTCTGGAATCGGTCCTTCTCCACAATCTTCCTCAGAGTCCGGTCACCTCTTCTCGTTGTGCAGCGTTTTTTGTCACACTTTTTCCTTCCCACAGACTTCCCACTGAGGTGCCTTGATACAGCACTCTGGGAACAGCCTATTTGTTCAGAAATTTCTTTCTGTGTCTTACCCTCTTGCTTGAGGGTGTCAATGATGGCCTTCTGGACAGCAGTCAGGTCGGCAGTCTTACCCATGATTGCGGTTTTGAGTAATGAAACAGGCTGGGAGTTTTTAAAAGCCTCAGGAATCTTTTGCAGGTGTTTAGAGTTAATTAGTTGATTCAGATGATTAGGTTAATAGCTTGTTTAGAGACCCTTTTCATGATATGCTAATTTTTTGAGACAGGAATTTTGGGTTTTCATGAGCTGTATGCCAAAATCATCAGTATTAAAACAATAAAAGACCTGAAATATTTCAGTTGGTGTGCAATGAATCTAAAATATATGAAAGTTTAATTTTTATCATTACATTATGGAAAATAATTAACTTTATCACAATATGCTAATTTTTTGAGAAGGACCTGTATATGCAACTGGGACCTTCCCAGTTTAGTCTAACGCAGTATATGTATTATTATTATTTTTAAATAGATATAGAGTAGAAGAGAAGAGAAGAGAAGAGAAGAGAAGAGAAGAGAAAGGAAAGTTTTAGTATTAGTGGATCAAGTGTTGCCGAAATAGATGGGTCTTAAGCTGTTTCTTGAAAATGGCTACGGACTCGGCAGCTCGGGTTGAGTTAGGCAGGTCATTCCACCAGCTTGGTACGGTCAAGGTAAACTGGCAACCAGTGCAATTGTTTGAGGAGAGATGTGACGTGCGCTCTTTTCAGCTCGTTAAAGACCACTCTTGCTGCAGAATTCTGGATCAGTTGCAGAGGTTTGACAGTTGATGCTGGAAAGCCTGCCAAGAGAGCATTACAATTGTCCAGTCTAGATAGAACAAATGCTAGGATAAGGAGTTGTGATCTGATAAGAAGGGCCTGATCCTCCTAATGTTGAATATGGCATATCTGCATGACCGGGCATGTTCTAGCAATGTTGTCTGTGAAGTTCAATTGATCATCAATCACAACTCCAAGGTTCCCGGCTGACCTTGATGGAGTTATGGTTGACGAACTTAGCTGAATCGAGAAGTTGTGGTGTAGTGTTCGGTTGGCCGGGACCACAAGCAGCTCTGTTTTCGCAAGGTTTAGTTGAAGGTGGTGGTCCTTCATCCACAAGCAATATCTGTCAGGCAGCCTGAGATGTGAGTATCTACCGTCACATCCTCTGGATGGAATGAGAGGTAGAGGGATAGGGAAAAACATAATTCTGAAAGACAGATCCTACTGATGACAAGTAGATGGAGAAGAGAACTGGTCCAAGCACTGAGCCCTGAGGCACCCGAGATGCTGTGACTTCGACACCTCACTTAATCCCTCAATGACACCCTGAAGGACCTACAGTACCTGAGAGGTAAGACTTGAGGTAAGACCGCGCCATTGGAGTGCGGTTCCCGAGATGTCCTTCGTCTTTAGGATTGACAGGAGGATCTGGTGGTTATCTGGGTGAACTGAGGATTTGGAAGCTGCTCTTGCCAGTCTCAGAGCTTCAATAACTCTGTTGAGTGTCCACTTTTGAAACCAGACTGGTTGTTGTCCAGGAGGTTGTTCTGTGTAAGAAAGGCAGAGATCTGGTTGAAAACAACTCGTGCAAGTGTTTATACAACAAATGGAAGAAGGGATACCGATCTGTAATTTTCCAGATGTGCTGGATTTAGAGTGGGTTTTTTAAGTAGTGGGGTTACCCGAGCCTGCTTAAATGCTGTGGGAAAGGTACCAGTGTGAAGTGAGGTGTTGATGAAGTGAATGAGTGTGGGTACAATTAAGGAAGAAATGGCTTTAAGTAGATGAGTGGGAATAGAATCAAGTGGACAGGTAGTAGGGTAATTGGAAAGGATGAGTTTGGAGACTTCTGCCTCTAAAAGCGAAGAGAAGGAGGGAAGAATGTGTGTGTTGGCTGTTAAGATGTGTGTGTCAGTTTGTGCTGTGGGAAATTGGCCACTGATGGTGGTTGTTTTATTTATGAAGAATGTGGCAAAATAGTCAGCTGTTAGAGTTGATGAAGGAGGAGGAGGAGGGTTAAGAAGAGTGGAGAAGGTTTTGAAAAGCATGCAAGAGTCAGAAGAAGTGTTTTTTATTTTATGTACATGAACTGTTTTAATAAGTAATAAAATGCAGGACAAATGCGTATTTCACAATGCCAACATATATTATATGCCATACATCAATTTTGTTTATACCAGGTACGTTTTATGACCTGATGATGTATATCCTCATAATCATGTCAGGATATTGAGTCATCAGTGTCTCAATGTTTAGTGGATCAAGGCCATTGCTAGTGTCTGAATCTGTTTACTTCACAATATACTGATGGATGAAGTAGGGAGCAGGGAGACACGGCAAAAGAGTAGCGAGTGAACTACAACATAACTGAAAGCACTATTATTAAAATATCCTGGTTTACAGGCACAGTGTGATACAGGACCAGTGATGTGCCTTTAGGTTGAGGGCTGGAGAGAATGTAATTGCTTGTTTTATGTGGCAGTAAAATACACATACATTTTACCACACGCACAAATTGGGGGCGTTTGTGAAGGTATGTGTTTTGTGCTGAATTTGAGATGAATCCATTCTCACAATGCTGTAAAGCAGCAGTCCAGCACCTGTCGCATGATGCTCAGGGAAAGCACAGCGCTTAGCAGGAGCCGAAGAGACAGGCTGCCATCTGTTTCACACGCACATACACACTCTCACATCCAAACCCACCATTTCACACATACAGAACGCATACCAGAGACTTCGCTTCATGACAGATGACCCCTTATAGTGCTGCAGTCGTGACTTCAAAACCCGGAAAACTAATTCGCCAGTGGTTCCCCTCGAGATTTTCCTATGGGTTTTTATGATGGGTTTTTCAATTTATGAGTAAAATAGGGTCTGTGGTAAACAGAAGTTATACTGTACAGGTGCTGTTCATATAATTAGAATATCATCAAAAAGTTTATTTATTTCAGTAATTCCATTCAAAAAGTGAAACTTGGATATTATATTCATTCATTACACACAGACTGATATATTTCAAATATTTATTTCATTTAATTGTGATGATTAAAACTGAAAAATAACGAAAATCCCAAATTCAGTATCTCCGAAAATTAGAATATTACTGAAGACAATACAAAAAAAGGATTTTTAGAAATGTTGGCCAACTGAAAAGTATGAACATGAAAAGTATGAGCATGTACAGCACTGAATACTTAGTTGGGGCTCCTTTTGCCTGAATTACTGCAGCAATGCGGCGTGGCATGGAGTCGATCAGTCAGTGGCACTGCTCAGGTGTTATGGAGCCCAGGTTGCTCTGATAGTGGCCTTCAGCTCTTCTGCACTGTTGGGTCTGGCGTATCGCATCTTCCTCTCCACAATACCCCGTAGATTTTCTATAGGGTTAAGGTCAGGCGAGTTTGCTGGCCAATTAAGAACAGGGATACCATGGTCCTTAAACCATGTACTGGTAGCTTTGGCACTGTGTGCAGGTGCCAAGTCCTGTTGGAAAATGAAATCTGCATCTCCATAAAGTTGGTCAGCAGCAGGAAGCATGAAGTGCTCTAAAGCTTCCTGGTAGACGGCTGCGTTGAGCTTGGACCTCAGAAAACACAGTGGACCAACACCAGCAGATGACATGGCACCCCAAACCATCACTGACTGTGGAAACTTTACACTGGACTTCAAGCAACGTGGATTCTGTGCCTCTCCTCTCTTCCTCAAGACTCTGGGACCTTGATTTCCAAAGGAAATGCAAAATTTACTTTCATCAGAGAACATAACTTTGGACCACTCAGCAGCAGTCCAGTCCTTTTTGTCTTGCTGACGCTGTGTCTTGTTCAAGAGTGGCTTGACACAAGGAATGCGACAGCTGAAACCCATGTCTTGCATACGTCTGTGCGTGGTGGTTCTTGAAGCACTGACTCCAGCTGCAGTCCACTCTTTGTGAATCTCCCCCACATTTTTGAATGGGTTTTGTTTCACAATCCTCTCCAGGGTGCGGTTATCCCTATTGCTTGTACACTTTTTTCTACCACATATTTTCCTTCCCTTCGCCTCTCTATTAATGTGCTTGGACACAGAGCTCTGTGAACAGCCAGCCTCTTTAGCAATGACCTTTTGTGTCTTGCCCTCCTTGTGCAAGATGTCAATAGTCGTCTTTTGGACAGCTGTCAAGTCAGCAGTCTTCCCCATGATTGTGTAACCTACAGAACTAGACTGAGAGTCCATTTAAAGGCCTTTGCAAGTGTCTTGAGTTAATTAGCTGATTAGAGTGTGGCACCAGGTGTCTTCATTATTGAACCTTTTCACAATATTCTAATTTTCTGGATACTGATTTTGGGGTTTTCATTAGTTGTCAGTTATAATCATCAAAATTAAAAGGAATGAACACTTGAAATATATAAGTCTGTGTGTAATGAATGAATATAATATCCAAATTTCACTTTTTGAATGGAATTACTGAAATAAATCAACTTTTTTTATGATATTTTAATGATATGACCAGCAAATGTAAGTTATACGGAATATTTTACTCTTCTGAATATTTTAAATTAAAATAAAAAAACATTATAAAAACCCATAAGGAAAGTCAAAAGGGAACCAGTGGCAAATTAGTCTTCCGGCTGCAGCAAACACTGGACAATTTTGAAGATTGTGATTTAGTGGATTAGAAGAATTTCCTTGAAAAATGGATCTACTTCCCTTCTTGCACTCTTTCCTTTTTACCTATAGTGGCCCGTAAAAAGTATTTGTACATTTGTACATAACAAATATCAAAACAAGTGCCATTTATTTTAAAGAAATAAAGTGTAAGCACACTTTTCAAGCAAAACATTTCATTAAGAGAAGAACATGTTAATGTCTTTCTTTATACCTCTGACTTTATATATTTCTGACTATATATGTCTACTAAACTTTCAAAAATGTTGTTTCAAAGAAACTACTATTTCAGTCTTTCTACTTCAAAATGTAACGTCTAATATGTGTTACTTGCCATTTCTTCGTAATTATTTGTGAAATTTAAGTGAAAAAGTAAATCCTGCCCAAAATATATTTCAATGTACAAATAGAATCCATAGAGCAGTCATACATAAACCCATGATTTAAAAGTTTCATAATTGGTCCTTTTGAATATGATGTTGTAGTATGTTAATAAAACTCTTACAGCAAACAATTATTTGTTGCATTCTTTCTGTTTATTGTGCATATCTTCATTTTATTCATTCTTTTCCAGGCAGAGCATCCCACACCCTAAGCTCCAGAAAAGACGAGAAGCAAGGCAAACATGCTGTCTAACCTGCTCACCGTCCTCCGAAACTTCATGGAGAGGTGCGTTCATGATAAATAACACCCCACCCCACCCCACCCCCACCATAATCATGGTATTGTATATAAAAAGCTACTGGAGGTGCATTCTCCTACTGTAATGATGATTATTAACATGCTTATTTCTTTCTATGTATCATCTCTCCATTTTTCTCTCTGTAAATCTTTTAATTCATGTTTATTAGGCCACAATAAAATGCCTGGTCTTTAAAAACATGTGAGAAAGTTGGATTATATTCCTCTTTGTGCCATTAGGAAATGAAGGTGGCAGCCAGGCAAGAAATCTACAGAGGATTAGTCTCTTTGGGTTGCTGTTATAATCGAGTGAATAATCTTTTTTTTAAGTGCTCCCTCTCCCTAGTATTCCCTACAACATGCTCTCATTCACCAAATATAGATATTAGTGCAATTTAATGCCTGCAAAATGGCTTTGGCTGTAAATAACCATTTTTGCACTTGATTAAGGCTATCGGTTCTGTGCTGTTTATTACTTTATTACTGTTACGTCCCGTATTATGAGGACGGTTGGACGTGGAGTTTATTGATGTTAAAAGGAAACCAGCCCCGGCCGACAGATCACCAAAGACACAAAATCTAGGTTCCAATAAAAATATGATTTATTTGTATAGTGGTAAGAAATTATTAAATTAAGGAGTAATGGCTTCAGGGTGCCCCAAGGCCAAAATAATAAACATATAAACAAACATACATAAATTACCTAATCAGGGAGTAAATCAAAATACAAAATAACTTCCCTAACTCTCTAAAAATAAACAAATCGCAAACAAAGTCAAATTAAATGGCAGGACACCCCTACGCTCCTAAATCATACAAACAAAGTCGAAATAAATTATCAGTAACAAATAATCATAATGAGTCGAAGGGTTTGGGATCTGTCGACGGGAGGAGGAATCCGGAGCTCCTAACGCCACGAGGCCAACGCCAGAATGAGCTCCCAATCTTCAGTGAGCGCCGCCCTTTTAAATGCGGTGCATCAGTAGATTCCCCAATCAGGATTCCCCTCCAGCTGCAATCACTCCTGGACACATACACAGACAGAACACCAACAACCCACACAAAACAAATGCAGAGGATCGTAACACCCCCACACACAAAAAAAATAAAAAATAAAATTTTTTTTTTTTAAACACAACCAAAAGAACGAGATAAGGTATCTGCTAAAACATTGTCCTTGCCCTTTTTATAATGAATCTCAAGATTAAAATCTTGAATAAACAAGGACCAGCGCATAATCTGTTGATTTGCATTGCGCATTCGAGACAAAAATACGAGTGGATTATGATCAGTAAAGACGAGCACGGGAATAGGACTTGATCCCACATACACTTCAAAATGCTGTAACGCCAACAATAAAGCAAGTGCTTCTTTTCCAATAGTACTATAGTGTAACTGATATGGCAAGAACTTTTTCGAAAAGGAGGCTACTGGATGCTCAACTCCATGGATATGACCCTTTAAGAGAACTGCTCCAGCTCCGGTAGCACTAGCATCAACATCAAGTTTAAAAGGACGTGAATAATCCGGGGCAGCTAACACTGGGTCATTACACAACAGATTTTTTTCAGCTTCAAAAGCATGTTGACATTCCTCAGACCATAAGAACTTTTGTGAGGCACGGAGCAGATTAGTTAATGGTAGAGCCACATTAGAGAAATTTCGGCAAAATTCTCTATAATAACCAGCCATTCCTAGAAAACAGCGAAGGTCACGCTTGGTTTCAGGTGCAGGAAAACTAACAATTGCCTGTACTTTCTGGACTGCAGGACGTACTTGTCCCTGTCCGACCCGTTTTCCCAAATACATAATAGTTGCCTTGGCAAACTCACACTTGGACAAATTCAACGTAAGGGAAGCATTTAGCAAGCGCGTGAAAACAGTGAATAAGGTGGCTATATGTTCTTTCCGGCTAGCCGAATACACCACAATATCATCCAAATACGCTTTACAGTTCTGAACATCAGCTAATATGGTGTGCATTAGTCTCTGGAAAGTCGCCGGCGCGTTCCGGAGTCCGAAAGTCATCACAGTATAATTCAGGAAGTTGTCAGGAGTGAAAAAAGCAGATATTTCGTCTGCACCTTCAGTTAAGGGAACTTGCCAATACCCTTTCAAAAGATTGAGTTTTGTAACAAACTGAGCCGATCCTACGCCATCCACACAATCTTCCATTAATGGTAGTGGAAATGAATCAGGTTTCGTGATTGCATTTACCTTACGGTAATCCGTACAGAATCGATGGGTTCCATCAGGTTTCGGAACAAGTAGACAAGACGAGCTCCAAGCACTTGTGCTCGGAACAGCAAAATCATTTTCCAGTAGATATTTCACTTCAGACTCTATAATTTTACGTTTCACAGGATTAACTCGATAAGCATGTTGCTTAATAGGTGGATGATCATTTACTTCAATATCATGCTGAACAACATTTGTCTGCGTAGGTCAGCTGAGAACAGTCCTAGAAAAGACTGGATCAAATTCATAATATCAGATTGTTGATTCACTGTTAAATGACATAAGTGAGAATTAAGATCGTAAAAAATTTCAGTGTTATTCACTCTGGCACTAGACACTGGCATACTCCGTAGATTTAACCCATCTTCATCTCCACAGGAAGGTGGTACCACAGACAATGAAGCAACTGGAACAGGAGAGCTCTTTAACTCCCTTGATTCACCACGGACAACATAATGCTTCAACATGTTAATGTGGCACACACAGGTTTTCCTCTGTCGATCATGGGCACAGATAATATAGTCAGTATCACTGAGCTTTTGCTCCACGATGTAAGGTCCTGAAAATTTTGCTTGCAGCGAAGAGCCAGGAAGTGGTCACAAAACAAGAACCTTGTCACCTTCACAAAAGAACGAACGACTGCCTTCTTGTCAAAACACTCCTTCATCTTGATTTGAGTCTTTATCAAAGCTGACCGAGCCAAATCTCGAGCTTTATGCAGACGTTCTCGAAACGAGCTTACATAATCCAAAAGATTGCAAGATGGCTTTGTTTCAGACAACCAGTTTTCTTTAAACAGTTTAAGGGGACCACGGACCGTATGCCCAAAAACTAACTCTGCGGGACTAAACCCCAAAGATTCCTGTACGGTCTCACGTACAGAGAACAACAGCAACGGTAATCCTTCATCTCATTATTTTTCTGAATCAACACAATAAGTGCGTAACATAGTTTTCAAAGTTTGGTGGAATCGTTCCAGTGCCCCCTGAGACTCAGGATGATAAGCGCTGGAAACTATGCGTTTAACCTTCAACTGAGACAAAACTTGATTAAACAACCGGACATAAAATGTGTTCCTTGGTCTGTCTTAACAATTCTTGGAAGTCCAAAAGTAGAAAAGAACACAATTAAAGCTTTCACAATGGCTTTAGCTCTCAACGAACGAAGTGGTATCGCCTCAGGATAACGAGTTGCTGTGCACATAAGCGTAAGCAAGTAAGTATGACCTGCTTTTGTTTTTGGCAGCGGCCCGACACAATCTAATATTATGCGCTCAAATGGTTCTCCGATGGCAGGAATTGGCTTAAGAGATGCTGGGGAAATAACCTGGTTAGGCTTCCCAACCATTTGACAAGTATGACATGATCTACAATATTTTGTGACATCCGACTTAAATCTTAGGCCAAAAGCAATAACTCAAAACTCGATAAAGCGTTTTAGCCACACCTAAATGTCTAGCCACACCATCATGTGCCACACTTAACACCTGCTTGCGAAAACATTTGGGAACTAATAGCTGATACAAGGTGTGCCAACCTGAATTATCAGACACGGAAGGTCTCCATTTCCGCATTAATACTCCTTCCATATCGTAATAACCAATTTGCTTTTTCACAATTTGTTCTGAACTTACAGCAGCATCTCGGCAAACTCCGAGCGACTGATCGTGTTTTTGCTCGGCAGCTAATAATGCCCGATCTACTGAAAGCAACATGTCAGCGGAACCAAATTCAGCACCGCTGCTAATGGACAGCGGTTTCAACGCGGACTCAGACAGTAATGGACCAGAATCACTCACGTTTTAATCAACAAGAAAAGTGTCAGAAAGATCAACTACAGTGGGAGATTTTTGTGATTGAGCCCGGGTAATCACACAGGCAGGAAACACAGACAAATCTACAACATCTGGCTTGCATACAACGAATGTTTCATCCAGCGGATTCTCAATGACTTCAGGGAGAGGGAAAACTTTTCCACCTGCCAAGTCATTTCCAATTATCAGAATTACGCCATTTATAGGTAATTGAGCACGAACAGCCACCTTTACGAAACCAGTTACCCACTCAGATCGAATATATATTTTATGCAAGGGAACCTTTTCCACCTGCATTGCAATTCCCTGCACTAATACATCCGAACCACAGTACGTTTTCTCCGAAAATGGCAACGAACATTTCAAAATAAACGACTGCGCTGTCCCTGTATCACGCAACATAGCAACAGGCACTTGATCATTTTCCAGATCACTTAAGGAAACCATTCCTCGACCAATAAAAGGTTCAAAAATTGCATCAATTTCTGGCTTCGACGGTTTAGTAACAGACCGTATGAAACCAACTCCTTTAGGCTGCTTAGCCTTATTTTTTTTTTTCAAAACGGGACATACAGCAATCAAATGACCCACTTCGTGACAATAAAAACACTCACGATCGTCAGGTTGCACTACTGGATTCAAGAGTTTCGACGGTTTAAAAGTTCTCTCAGAACTCACGAAATTTGACTTTTCTCGACGAGCAGGTGTCACGAATACATTCTTATGGGTTAATACAAATTCGTCAGCACACACAGCGGCCTCCGAAAGAGTCATAACTTTTTGCTCATTCAAATACACCACAATTTTATCGGGTAACGAATTTTTAAACTCTTCAATCAAAACGAACTCAACAAGCTGCTCAAAATCTATCGTTTTGGTTGGCTGACACCATTTATCAAAAAGTATGCTTTTTACACGCGCATACTCAACAAACGTTTGATTGGCAGTTTTCACATGCAAACTGAACTTTTGGCGATAAGCCTCAGGGACAAGCTCATATGCTCTCAACACAGCGGTTTTTACTATTGCATAATCTAGACTGTCGTTAAGGGACAAGGCGGAACAAACTTCCTGAGCCTTTCCAGTTAAACGACATTGCAACAAAAGAGGCCAGACTTCTGTTGGCCAATTCAAAACAGCGGCAATGCGTTCAAACGCAACAAAATATGAATCAACCTCGGCCTCCCGAAACGGTGGCACGAGGTTGATTTGTCTACTAATGTCAAAATCCGAATTTACAGAAGGCATAGGCAACGATGAATCAGACACATGATGTAAACTCCGACTAGTTCGAACAACAGCAGGTAGCGTTGGTTTAGACTCACCGAGCGGTCGACCAGCTTGTGTCTCTAATTCACATTGTCTAAAACGCAAGAGTTGTGTAGTATGTTCTTGACGTTTAATTTCCAAATCAAGTTGTTTCAACTGGACAGCGAGTTTTAATTCTTCCGTATCTTCCCCACTAGGTGAACGAAACACCGGTTTGGTGCCTGAACCTTCATCTGCGCTTTCGCCTATCTCCCCACCCACAGTTTCCGGAATTGTAACTGATAAGACACCCTGTTGCAATAAAGCAGCCTGTATTAGATCCCGCACTTCTCTTTTACGAGCTGATTTCACTACTGAAATGTCATAATAATCAGCAATCAAATACAAATCCGTTTTACGACATAAATCTAATCCTTCACACGAAGGCTTTTGTCGAAACGCCTCAATACTAAAATCCATTCTATATCCTTTTCCCCGATATCCAAAACAAAACTGCCAATAAAATGTTTGCACCAGCCAAAGGAGAAAAAAAAGATGCATACATTACCATAAGACGAACCTGTTACCATAATGTGTCCCAATTCGTTACGAACGGACGAGCCCCCATTTTTTACGTCCCCTATTATAAGGAGGGTTGGACGTGGAGTTTGTTTATGTTAAAAGGAAACCAGCCCCGGCCGACAGATCACCAAAGACACAAAATCTAGGTTCCAATAAAAATATGATAATTAAATTAAGGAGTAATGGCTTCAGGGTGCCCCAAGGCCAAAATAATAAACAAAATAAACTTATAAACAAACATACATAAATTACCTAATCAGGGAGTAAATCAAAATACAAAATAACTTCCCTAACTCCCTATAAATAAACAAATCGCAAAAAAGTCAAATTAAATGGCAGGACACCCCTATGCTCCTAAATCATACATACAAAGTCGAAATAAATCATCAGTAACAAATAATCATAATGAGTCGAAGGGTTTGGGATCTGTCGACGGGAGGATGAATCCGGAGCTCCTAACGCCACGAGGCCAACGCCAGAATGAGCTCCCAATCTTCAGTGAGCGCCGCCCTTTTAAATGCGGTGCATCAGTAGATTCCCCAATCAGGATTCCCCTCCAGCTGCAATCACTCCTGGACACATACACAGACAGAACACCAACAACCCACACAAAACAAATACCGAGGATCGTAACAATTACTGTGCTGAATGTTTGAGTGCGTTCACGCTGATTTAGATTGGCAAATTTAATCACATACAAGCCTCATCGAATCTGTCTGCTTCATTCCTGCTTTATAAACCATGAAGTAACAAGATACATTTAGTATTGTGCGAATTATTTGAAAATTAACAAATTTTTGGGGTCTCAGAGACCCCAATAACTCGAAGTGTCAGGTTGTTGGCTTTGTGACTTTTCCCAAACTTAAAGGAACTTATTATATAAATAGAAATTTTTAATTACATCCATTAAACGTTAAAAAGTTCCATTACTTCTGTTTGGAATTTCAGAGACCCCAGATATTAAACATGAATTAATGCAATTAGTTTTCACATGATTTTCTGATTACTGTTGACATACATGACTGTCAATTTTTCTGTTTGGATTTATGAAATTGTATATTTTTGCTGAGGTCTTTAAAAATGTTATTAATATTGCATATCAGTCACATTTATTTGTGATATCACAGAGGATTTAATCTTCAGTAATATTTGCCTGTTGGGTTTTATCTAGTATCTTTACAGGGCTTGAGATTAACTTTTTGGTCACCGGCCACTGTGGCTAGTGGTTTTCAAAGTTACTAGCCACTCAACATTTTCACTGGCTACAGTTTTAACATTTATACCATGGGGGAAATTGCCATATAATTATTTTTAATATTATCTCATAATTTGGCAGCAGGTATATTAGGCTGCTGTCACTTTAAGTGAGATCCATTATACTGTTACACATGCATTTACTTTTACATGCATTGAACTGTTTACGTTCACTTAAAGCATAACTGACTGTGTTTACATGAATACTCGCCAAGACCAGCATTTTGACATTATTTTGTGTATTTGACTGTTTAAACACAATAAGCAGTGAAAAAGAACTCAATTAGTATTGAGAGGCAGCTTTATGTGCATGCATTTTGGGTGTGAGCACAAAATCTGCAGGAATTTATAAAATTATGCGCAATACCATGGCAAAATTCAAACCCTGTAACACCAGCAATATTCATGAAATGCAAAGGAAAATGAGAGGAGGTGGGTATGTGTGTAACTCTAAAGCGCAGCTTGTATCGTGTATCTGTTCTGCAGAAAAGGATTGGAACTTAAGTATTTCATTTTTTTTTATTGCAGGAATATATACAGTGAACTTGAACTTAAGTGTTTCAGATATTTCAGCATGGATATGTTAGCCTATCGAAAAACAAAATTTTTGTAGATTTTTTGACAACACAACATTGCACTTAGTTTACTATTTCAAGCCCATTTTAAAAGACTACAATTTAAATATGTATGTATTTTATATATAAAATTCAACCCACCAAAGGGGCTAGTAGGACTGACTGCGTTACAAGTCACTGCTGAAATCCACCCACATTTGGCAGGTTGGCGGGTGTTAATGTCAAGCCCTGTATGTGTAACGTTACTCAGAGACGGAGGCAATAGCAAGTCAAGTATCAAAGTTCGCAAGTTGCCAGAACACACACAATGTTATGATCAGGCTCCCTGGCCACAACATAAAGTGACCGCAAAGTCAGTTGTACTTGTTTGTCTAGGGAATTTATTAAACAATTAAGTAAATTACAAACAAAACAGAAATTGGGAGAAAACTACAACAGAACAAAACATTGCAGGAAGATCAACAACAACAGGCGTGGTAGCCGGTACACAAGTCTCTCCCTCCTCTTCTGCCTCTCTGCACGAAGTGCCTCAGCTTAAAAGGGTGTCTCTCCGCCCACTCATTACCTGATCACACATGCACACCATAACAAAGGAAAAACATACTGCCGAGCAGCCAAACTCAGAAAACAGAGCCACCAAAGGTAGTGGAGGGACGTAACACACCCCCACACCAAAGTGGTGACTCCAGTCTCCATAATCATAATACAAATCAGACATGACATATAATGCCATAAACAAACCCCCAACAATAGAGATGCGTGACAATTAAAAAAAAAAAATTAACAATACTGTAATATTACAAAACACGCAAACAATTTGAGTTATGACAATACAGTTATCAAGTAACTGTAAACATAAAAATACTGAACTAAGGTACTCTAGATAAGGCGTCTGCTAAGACGTTATCAGTACCACGGATATGCTTAACCTCGATGTTAAAAGGTTGTAAGATTAAACTCCACCGCATCAGACGCTGATTAGCGTTTCTCATGCGGCTTAGGAACTTCAGAGGGTCATGATCACTATAAACGGTCGTTCTATCTGAAGCACCCAGATATACTTGGACTATATAAGTGTTGGACAGCAAGAACAAAGGCCAGAGTCTCCTTTTCGATGGTAGAGCACCGCCGTTGATGTTGATTAAACTTTTTGGAGAAGTAGCAAACGGGGTGATGGACATTTTCAAGCCCATCTTGAAGGAGGACAGCACCAGCACCTTGATCACTCGCGTCAACCATTAAGAAAAATGTTGCCGCAAAGTCAGGTGCAGCCAACACAGGAGCTGAAATAAGTAATGCCTTCGCGTTCTCAAAAGCGCTCCGACACTGGTCAGACCACTGATATTCCACCTTTGGACTGAGTAAATTAGTCAGTGGAGCTACTACAGATGAAAAATTTCTGCAAAAACCAGGGTAGTAGCCCACCATACCAAGGAACCTGCGTAATTCACGACGATCAGTAGGGGGAGGAAAACTACAGATAGCAGACACTTTGGCATCCAAAGGACGCACATGGCCACCTCCTACCACTCTAACCAAGTAGGTGACTGTTGCTTTGCCAATCTCGCATTTAGCCAAATTGATGGTCAAATTGGCTGTGGACAGTCGACAAAATAGCTCTCGGATCTGCTGTACATGTTCTGGCCATGACGCACTATAAAGGACCACATCGTCCAAATAGGCCTCACAGCCAGACATACCAGACAACACTGTATTTTATCAATCGCTGGAACGTTGCGGGAGCATTACGCATTCCAAAAGCCATAACGTGGCAATTCAGGAAGTCATCTGGGGTAACGAATGCAGATATTTCTCTTGCACGACTTGTGAGGGGAATCTACCAATAGCCTTTCAGCAAGTCAAACTTACTAACAAAACCTGTAGAACCCACCTGATCAATACAATCATCCAACCTGGGCAACGGGTAACAATCAGGTCTAGTAACTGCATTAACACGCCGATAATCAGTACAAAACCGAATAGTACCATCAGGTTTTGCCACCAAAAGACATGGAGAACTCCGTGCATTCATACTAGGTTCCGCAATGTTATTTAAAAGCATGTACTGTACTTCCTTCTTTAACACAGCACGTGTCAAAGGATTTACCCTGTATGGATGTTGTTTTATCGGTTTTGTTGTTCCAACATCAATGTCGTGCTCGATGACATGAGTTTGTTTTGGGACATCACTAAACAACTCTGGAAATTGATGGACAACATCCAAAATGTCAACCTTCTCAGAGTCTGTGAGGTGTGGGAGGTGATCAGATAAAATTGAGAGCATTTCAGTATTATTAAGACGACCCTCAATTAGAGCATGAGATGGATTATTTTCAGTTTCATCACTCTCTTCCACCACAACAGACAACAGCACAGATTTATCACTCGTCGACCTCGACGAATCCGACTCCAGCTCAGCTGGAAATGAACCCAAGCGAGCGGAAGGAGAAGGGCGCTCAAAATAAGGCTTCAACATATTATTGTGACAAAGGCGCTTCTGCTGCCGTCGGTCTGGAGTGGCGATTACATAATCGCGGTCAGAAACTTTATGCACTACCACATATGGGCCACTAAAACGGGCTTGTAGAGCAGATCCAGGGATGGGAAGAAACATAAGTACTTTATTGCCCACTTCAAAGTGCCGATCTGTGGTTTTGCGGTCATACCAATTTTTCATCTTGTCTTGTGCTCTCTCAAGATTTTTTTACTTAGCTAACTCACGGGCTCTGTGTAAACGAGAACGAAAATTTGACACATAACTCAAGATGTCTTTTGCAGGGAATTCACTGAAAATCTGATCTTTCAATACAGCCAACGGACCTCGTGGAGTGTGTGCAAAAACAAGATCAGCAGGACTAAAACCAAGTGACTCCTGTCTCACCTCTCTACAGGCGAACAGTAGCCAGGGAATTGCATCTGCCCAATCCTTACCAGTCTCAAGGCAATGTGCACGCAACATACCCTTCAGCGTTTGATGATAACGTTCCAGTGCTCCCTGACTTTTAGGTTGATAGGCACTGGAAATGTTATGCTGTATTCTAAGCTGTTTCAAAACACGGGTGAACACACGAGACATGAAATTCGATCCTCGATCTGTCTGGATGATTTTTGGCAGACCAAACACAGAGAAAAAGAGCGTACAAGTAGACCAAAAATATCAACAATGACATGATCAAATGGCGGGGCCACCACGGGAATGGGATACAAAGGAGCAGGAGGGATTTTCTGGTTGGGTTTACAGGACAGACCTTACAGGTTTTACAAAAACTAACTACATCCCGCTTCAACCTCGCAGCACGTCATTGACGAGTCACAGCCCGCATAAAAAAATATTCAAAGTGCCCCCTGGGGGTGTTAAACGCAGTTCCCTTTCAAGGAAACTCGAGCTGCGTCGTGACGCGGTGGGAAAGCCCTGCGTGATTGCGTTGTGAAGCAAGTGTATAATCAGTCCAATGGAGAGACGAGACGTCATAGGCGGGTGACGTCATCGACCAGGAAACTATAAAGCACACCTGTAAACAGACCGCGACAGCTTCTGCGCCTTCAGCAAGCGATCTGTGTATTCTGTCCTTGTCATATTTATTGTTGTCTGTCAAGTTGCAATATATCTAAATATATTATGGCAAAAGAGAGCAAGCAGCTTTGTGTTGTTCCCTGCCCACCTTATATCACGGGTGGGGACACACACATCAACTTTTTGTTGCTGGGAGTGGAGCATGCCAACAGTCAGTTCTCGAGGGGGCTGACTGTTGGCATTGCGAGAAGCTGTCCGCGAGGACGCTCCGCTCCCGCCGGGCGTTCTTCGAGGAGGACGGTTCGCTTCGCGCTCCCCGCGCGGGTCCCGCTGTTGCCGAGGCACGGCGGCGACTCGCATTTTGGGGTTCGCAAAAGGATCTGACAGCGGGGGTTGGGACGGGCTCCGCCCTATCTCAGCTTTCACCTGCCAGAAACCTGAACCTATCTCAGGTTCGTAGAGCAGTCAGTTCGGTTTCCCTGCCTGTTCGCCGTTTCAGGGTGCCGAGGTGCCTGCTTTTACCAATGATCCTCTGAGGAGGGTCGTAGGAACTAAGCTAGTTAGAGGTAGGCAAGATTTGAGGACTGTCTTCATCTCTAATAAAGCTTAGACCAGAAGTCCTGTCAAAAAAAAAAAAAAAACGAAGCTATCAGGCTTCTGAGGGCTCCTCCGGGGCAGGGACGGTTTTGAGAAATCGTTTCTCGTCGGCGCCCTCTGGGGTGCGACTCTCTGAGGAGGGTCGCAGCGCTGCCAGTTCGGTTGTTCCCTGCCGGTTCGCCGTTCAGGGCACCGAGGTGTTAGCGTCCCCATACGATCCTCCGAGGAGGGTCGTAGAATGGTCAGTTCGGTTGTTCGCTGCCGGTTCGCCGCTTTAGGGCACCGTAGTGACTGTTCAACCAAATCCAGAGGCCAGTCTTGAGAGACTGGTTCCCCTAGAAGAATTACTGGCAGTATGGAAACTACTGCCACATATTTCTCAATGGGTCCTGCACACTATAGAAAAGGGTTTCAGAATTCAGTTCGGTTCTCCTCCGCCTAGATGTCTAGGGGTCCTCTGCATTGTGGTGGACCCCGAGCAGGCTTTGGTTATGGAGCAAGAAGTACGGACACTTCTGCAAAAGGAGCTGTAGAAGGGGTTCCTCCTCCCAGCAGACAGTCAGGGTTTTACAGCCATTACTTCATTGTTTCCGAAATAGGATGAGGGGTTGCGTCCTACTCTAGACCTGCGTCAATTAAACAGCAGGTTTCAGAATCTCAAGTTCAAAGTATGCTTACGCTAAATATGATTGTGTCTCAGATTCAGTCCGAGGACTGGTTTGTCACAATAGACTTAAAGGACGCTTACTTATCTATCCATCCTCATCACAGGAGGTTCCTGAGGTTTGCTTTCGGGGGCGAAGCATACCAGTATCGGGTTCTTCCATTCGACCTAGGTTATCACCCCGCACCTTTACAATATGCGTGGATGCAGCTCTGGCTCCTCTGAGACTCCAGGGCATTCGCGTATTATATTATATCAACGATTGGTTGGTCCTAGCTCAATCTGAGCATATGGCAGTTCGGCATCGAGATGTTGTTCGGTCTCATTTAAAGATGTTGGGGTTGCCCCTCAACGCCAAGAAGAGTGTGCTCCTCCCAGCTCAGAGGACCACTTTTCTAGCTGTAATATGGGATTCGAAAACGATGCGGGTACGATTGTCTCCAGCAAGTATTTCTGCGATTCTCACAGCCGTAAATGGGGTTTATCTAGGCCAGTCACTCACTGTGAAACAGTTTCAGACTGGTGGGTCTCATGGCACCTGCGTCCAACTTAATTACTTTTCTCCTTCTGTACATGAGACCCCTGCAGTGGTGGCTCAGGACCAAGGGGTTTTCTCCGAGGGGAAATCCGTTTTCGCATGATCAAGGTCACGCGGCTATGCCTACGTGCCTCGGTCATGTGGAAGAAGCTTGGTTCCTGGCCCAGGCCCAGTGTTGGGGGCTTCTTGTCGAACGTATAATGCTATCGACGGATGCTTCCCTCACAAGTCGTGGGTGATCATTCACCTCCGGTTGAAGGGCACGCTGGCGCATTTGGCTGCCGCTCCTCTCTCCCATTTTTATTTTTAGTAGTTTATTTGGCTATGAGCCAGTGAAGACTATCTGTGTTTTGTATTTTATTTTATTATTCTACCGTGATGTGGAATTATGCTTCGCACGCTGGAATACTGCTTCTATCTCTGAGTGCTGCTTACTGGAATTTACTCTTCTGTTGCTTGGCCCAGGACGTACACTGCTTACACCGCTGTGAGGCTGCTGTTGGTGTGGACCCTCCCCAAATGGCTATCAGGTACACTGCTCGCCAGTTGCTGAACCTGAACGGACATTTAGATACGGCGAATGATATACGTGCTCTCTGCAGTCATGTTGGAATACTGCGACCTAAGCGTTACATACATCGCTCTTCAAGGCGTAGTTTTTTATGCTCAACATCTAAACCTGTCGCTTATCAGAGATTTCTGCGCGAACCCCATAGACTGCCGTTTAGACCTACAGGTGTCAATTTCAATAACTTATCAGCATTCAGGCGTGAGGAGGTTGCATCGAATTCATCTGCTCCCCCGCGTCTGCTGAAATCAGCACTGTTTAATGCGCGCTCTGTCAACAACAAAGCTGTCCTTTTATCTGACATTATTTTAGAAAAAAAGCTGAAACTTGGCACAAAGAATCTGACGGTCTTCTTTTTAATGAACTTACTCCTGCTGGCTATGGATTATTTGATCGCCCGCGTTCTTCTGGTAGAGGTGGGGGTATCATTGTGTTACACAGTCAACAGTTCAACTTGTGTCCCGTGGCTGTTCCCAAATCTGACTCATTTGACTGTCTTGTTCTGAGTGTCTCTGCGCCCCTTTCTACTGCAGTGGCTACAGTCTACAGGCCTCATAAGACAAATAAAGACTTTCTATCTGAATTATCAGATATGTTGTCTTTTCTCTTCCTCAGATTTGAAATAATTCTTCTATGGGGGATTTCAACATTCATATGGATATAAAAGACTCCGCAATAACAAAAGACTTTTTGTCCATATTGGAGTGCTCTGAATTAGACCAACTAGTGGACTGTCCTACGCATGTCAAAGGCCACACTTTAGACCTTGTGATTTCTAATGGTTCATTTGTGTCTCAGTTGTCAACCTCTGACTTAGGTCTGTCTGATCACCGGGCTGTCTTTTTTAATTTGGAATTACCTGTCATGAACACTAACACTTCTCGCATCATAAATTATCGCAATTGGAGATCTATTGAGCCCTCTGATTTTTCTGATTTTATTGACTCTCTTTTAAACTGTGACTCTCTATCTGATGATCTGGATGACAACGTTTCTGTACTGAATTCTGTACTGTTGTCTGGCCTGGACACGCTGGCTCCCTTGAAATCACGATCTGTTTCTTTTGCACGCTCCGCTCCTTGGTACAATGATGATCTGCATGCTATGAAGACTTTGTGTCGCAAAATGGAGCGTAGATGGCGCATATCAGGTTTAACTGTACATCACCAGGCCTGGAAAGACAGCTTACTCAAATACAAGGCCGAAATTGTGTCAGCTAGATCTGTTTATCTTTCTCAGATAATTGTCAGCAATCAGAGAAACCCTAAAAAACTGTTTCACTCAATCAACAAGCTGCTTAAAAATCACAGCCTCTCTAATGTTCCTACTTCAACTCACCTTTGTAATATGTTTTTGGAGTTTTTTACCACCAAAATAGACAATATACGTAACCACATTGTTGCCACTCATACCATTGCTGCCTCCTCCTCAAATACTTTTGCATTTTCTGGTGTCTCTCTCTCTGACTTTGCAATTCATGACTCCCAGTCTCTGTGTAATACGGTTTCAAAACTGAAAGCCTCAACTTCTAGAGTTGATCCGATACCATCTTGTCTTTTTAAATCATGTTTTGATTCCCTCTCTCCTGTTGTTTTGAGAATTATCAATAACTCTCTGTGCACTGGAGTTGTGCCAGCAGCACTTAAAATTGCTGCTGTCACCCCTGTACCAAAAACTAACAACATGGACTTTGATAATCTGAATAATTTTCGTCCCATCTCTAATCTTCCATTCCTCGCCAAAATTTTAGAACAAACAGTGGCTTCTCAACTACTTTCTCATCTTTCCTCTAATGATCTTTTTGAGCCACTTCAGTCTGTATTCCGGAAACGACGGCACTGAGACAGCGCTGGTCAAAGTGACTAATGATTTGTTAATGGCTTCTGATTCTGGCCGTCTATCTATACTGATTCTTCTTGATCTTAGTGCCGCTTTTGACACTATAGATCACTCTATTTTAATCAACCGCTTAGAGACCATCTTTGGAGTTTCTGATTCTGCACTAGAGTGGTTTAAGTCCTACCTCTCTGGTCGTAAGCAGTTTGTTGTGATGGGTGTTTGCAAGTCTGAGGTCGGTGTGGTGCACTCTGGGGTTCCCCAGGGATCAGTTTTGGGCCCGTTACTTTTTAGTATTTACATTTTTCCATTTGGCCAACTTTTAAGAACACTTGGTCTTAACTTTCACTTTTATGCCGATGACACTCAGATCTATATACATTCAAAACCTGATGTCAAAATGCCTGTGTCTTTTCTTTCTCAATGTTTTACTGAGATTAAGAAATGGATGTCTGAAAATTTTCTCTGTCTAAACAGTGATAAGACTGAAGTGATGCTTATTGGTTCACCTCATCTGTTGTGTAAAGCAGAGTCCATAACCTTAAGTGTGGATGGCTCTGCTTTGAAATTGCAAACTAAACTAAAAAATCTGGGGGTGATATTTGACGCCAATTTAACATTTGACCATCATGTTCGTAACACAGTCAAAACATCATTTTTTCATCTCAGAAACATTGCCAAATTACGCTCTATGTTGACTTTCTCTGTGGCTGAAAAGTTAATCAACACTTTTGTTTTTTCACGTATTGATTATTGTAATGCTTTGCTGGCTGGAGTTTCTAAAGCTACCCTAAGTAAATTACAGTTGGTACAAAATTCGGCTGCTAGGGTTCTGAGTGGGACCACTGCAAGGGAGCACATCACACCTATCCTGGAAAAATTGCACTGGCTTCCTGTTAGTTTTCATATTGATTTTAAAATTCTCATGCTCACCTATAAGGCCTTGAATAACTTGGCCCCTCAATATTTGTGTGAGCTCTTAACCCCCTACACTCCTACACGTGCTTTACGATCTTCTGAAGCTGGTCTTTTAACTGTCCAAACAACACGGCTAAAAACTATGGGTGATCTGGCTTTTTCTTCTTTGGCTTCTAAATTGTGGAATTCCCTGCCCTCTGAGATTAGGAATGCAGAATCCCTTAGTGTTTTTAAATCGTCTCTTAAAACTTACTTTTTTAGGGTGGCTTTCATGTGATTCGTGTGATTACTGTGTTTGTTATTATATTGGCTTTCTATTTTTATTGCTTGTTTAGTTTTTACTGCCTAGACTGTTGTGTATCTTTCTAATTTCATTATTTTTATGTAAAGTGCTTTGAGATGCTACTTTTAAAGGCACTATATAAAATAAAGTTTATTATTATTATTATTATTATTATTATTATCATGAGTGGTCACTCGGCGAAGGGTCCGGACAACACACTGATGGTCTCGTATATCAGAGCAGATATCCTGTTGAGGCAGGGGCTGAGGCCCAGGGAATGGAGACTTCACCCAGAGGTGGTGGAGCTTCTTAGGGAGAACTTCGGTCAAACTCAAGTCGACCTTTCGCACCGTTTGTACAATGCATTGCCCTTTGTGGTTCTCCCTCACGCATCGAGCTCCGCTTGGACTGGAGGTGTTGTATTAGGTGTGGTTGACGCTACACCTGTACGCATTCCCCATATCTTTGCTCCTGGGAGCTTTGGAGTTATGGATACTGTGGGCTCGGCCTCTGAGGGGGCCCAGCTGATAGATTCAGGTCTCTCGACCGAGGTCGTGGAGACCATACTCCAGTCTAGAGCTCCCTCCACGAGAAGACTAAATATGCATTGCTATGAAAACTGTTGTCTGCCTGGTGCAGAGAACACATTCTGAATCTTGTTTCTGCCCTGTTGGTACAATACTTGATTTCTGTAATGAATGTTTCTTTGCTGGGTTATCTCTGGAGAGATCCCTTAATTTTGTCTTCTCCTTGGTACATGAGGCTGAGGCCTGCACGTACTTGGATTTGCACCTTGTATGGTGATAGTATTTCTTCACCCCAGGTCGGGTTGTATTTCTAGGTCCCTACTAAATGTGTGGGTAATTTGTGCTGCAGGCCTTCTGTCCTTCACCTTTAATATCCCAGATCAGGAAAAACTTAATCTCTTATGCCCTTTCCGGGCTTTGGATGCGTATGTCCACACAGCTGCTTAGTGGTCAAACAGGGGCGGCAGTGGCTCAGTGGTTCATGTAGGTTGTCTACAAACCGAAAGGTTGGTGGTTCAATCCCCGGTTCCACTTGACCAAGTGTCGAGGTGTCCATGAGCAAGACACCTAACCCCAACTGCTCCCGACGAGCTGGGTGGCGCCTTGCATGGCTGACACCGCCGTCGGTGTATGAATGTGTGTATGAATGGGTGAATGTGAGGCAAATATGTAAAGCGCTTTGGTGGCCATTCGGTCTGTGAAAGCGCTATATAAATGCAGTCCATTTTAAACAGATGATGAGCAAGTGGGTAGTTGAGGCACTTGCTTATGAAGCGGCCGGACAGCCTTCAACTTTGGCTGTCCAGGCTCATTCTACGAGGGGTATGGCTGCCTCTATGGCATTAATCTCGGGAGTTTCCCTTCATGGCATTTGTGTTGCGGCAGGCTGGTCCTCATCGCTTACATTTGTTAGATTTTATGACTTGGATCTTGGCTCCACTCCAGGGTCTAGGGTGCTTGCTTCTTAGTGTGCGCTTTGACTTCACACAGAACGGGCATTTTTCATTATGGCGTAGTGGGTATGGGGTTCCCACCGTGTCTCGACGCAGCTCGAGTTCCCTTGAAAGGGAATGTCTCAGGTTACGTATGTAACCCTGATTCCCTGAGAATGAACAAGACGCTGCGTCGCCCTGCCATACTTCCTGCATGCCCTGATCGACTTGCTTCAGGCTTGACAGAAGCTGTCGCGGTCTGTTTTCAGGTGTGCTTTATAGTTTCCTGGTCGATGACGTCACCCGCCTATGACGTCTCGTCTCTCCATTGGACTGATTTTACACTTGCTTCACGACGCAATCACGCAGGGCGTTCCCATCGCATCTTGACGCAGCGTCTCGTTCCCTCTAAGGGAACCAGGGTTACATACGTAACCTGAGACGTTTTCCATTCATCCTCCTTCCTTTTTCGGACCAAATGATAAGCATTACGTAAATCCAATTTCGCGAAGACCGTTGCTTCCCGCAACCTCTCGAAAGCTGAAGACATCAACGGCAAAGGATAAGTATTCTTTACCGTGATGTTGTTCAACCCCCCGGGAATCGATACAAGGTCGCAGAGAACCATCCTTCTTTCCCCACAAAAAATAACCCCGCCCCCGCAGGAGAAGAGGAAGGGCGAATGAACTTAGATGCTAGAGAATCAGAAACATATTTCTCCATGACCTTCCTTTCTGTGACAGAAAGTGAATATAACTTGCCTTTAGGCAGAAATTTACCTGGCAGTAAATCTATGGCACAGTCATAGGGACGATGCGGAGGGAAAGAAGCAGCACGAGACTTACTGAACACCATCCTACAAGAAAGGACTCATGACATTGAGTGCTCCAAATGACTACGGAATTCTGACGCCAGTCCACTCTGGGGTTGTGTTGGGTTAACCAGGGGTGACCAAGGACTATGGGTGCAAGTGGAGAGTTCATGAGAAGAAATGATAATGTTTCCGTATGGTTGCCTGATGTGATGAGAGTAATGGGTCCGGTGGTGAGCGAAATGTTAGGGAGTTCTTGACCATTGAGTGCGATGACGGATATTCTGTGTTTGAGAGATGTGATGGGGATCTGAAGTCTGTGAGCAAGAGTGTGGTCCATGAAATTACCCTCCGCTCCGGAATCTAGCAGGGCTTTACAGTTGTGAGTGTGAGTGGCCCATCTCAGTCTTACCAGAAGGAGGGTGGATGATTAGGTCTTCTCGGCGGAGATCCCACCCTATAGTAGCCTCACTGTTACTACCGGGCTTGGCGTTTTACCGGACTGGCGTGAAGGAAATGGCCCGCTCCCCCACAGTAGAGACAGAGTCCCTGGGTTCTCCGCCTCTTCTTCTCCTCCAGGGAAAGCTGAGCTCTACCCACCTGCATGGGCTCATGATCGAAGATGGGGCTGACCATGTCCCCGCCACTGGCTCGTGGGTTCTCTGCGGCTCCTGGCGGTCTGCTTGGACGGGTGTAACGTTCCATCCTGGACAGACGAGCATCCACCCTAAGAGCCAGCTGGATTAATCCGTTGAGCGATGTTGGATGGTCAAGGGCATATATCTCCTTTTGGACACGGTCTGCCAGCCCACGCAGGAGTACGTCCCACTGCGCCTCCTCGTTCCACTGGCACTCTACCACCAAGGTCCGGAACTCAATCGAGTAGTCCGAGACCGAGCGGTTACCTTGCTTGAGGTCGACGAGTATACTGGCCGCCTTTCTCCCAGCCACCGCCCGGTCAAAAACACGCCTCATCTCCTCGGAGAGTGCCTGGAACGAGGTGTAGCATGGATCTTGGTTCTCCCACACCACCATTCCCCAAAGCACCACTCCCTGTCAGCAGGGTTAGCACAAACGTCACTCTACACCTTTCGCTGAAAAAAGTCCTGGGCTGAAGAGAGAAATGCATCGTGCAACGAGTTAGGAAGGCTCTGCAGTAGTTTGGCTCACCTGCATATGCTTCCAGAACAGGTAGACGAGGCGCTGGCTGGAGAGTCGGCTCTGGTGGTGTGGGTTGAACTGGTGGTGTGGGTGGCGCAGTGGTACCTCTAAGATGTTGAACTTGCTGGGTGAGCTCGGACACCTGTGCCACTAGAGCTTGCACCGCCCGACCCGTCTGTGTGAGGCTTTCCTCCTGGGAATCCATCCTGGAAATGCTGAGCGTGATGAAATCGTCCAGACTGATCTTACTCGCTGCCTCCATGATGATGGTCAGATTGTTCTGTAACGTTACTCAGATACGGAGGCAATAGCATGTCAAGTATTTATTAAAGTTCACAAGATGTCAGAACACACACACACACAAACATGGCGCGGTGCAGTGACGCAGGGACTTTGAAGGGCTGATCCAGGTAAGATGATGTCGGGTGAAATCCAGGTCCGTGAAGTGCAGGGTGAACAGATAATCCAGAACGGGAATGAAAACCAAGAGACAAATCTAGTATGACAACTCCACAAACGATCTGACAAAGACAGGACGAAAACTGTGAACATAAATAGGCACCGCTGATCAGCTTCAGCTGGTGTCGCTGAACAGATTCAGATGGTGCTGCTGATCAGCAGCGGTGATGAGACCACGCCCACACGCACAATAACAAACACACGAGACGAGAAGGAGCAATGAATTCATGAACCGTGACAGTATGTATATATTATTTATTTGTTCATCTTTTTGTTAGAAATTCCTCTGATCTAGACAAAACTAAACTGGGTTATGTTGTTTAGAAATTTTTATTTATTTAATAAATTCTTTTTTATTCATTGTCACATACCACGTTACAGTTATTATAACATTCTGCTAACTTGTTGCCCTCCACACCTTTAGGGGGCAGAAAATCTGTTTTTTTCTCCCCTAAACATAAATACATTAAACTGCCACCAGCCAACAAGGTAGAGGCATAATAGCTGAGTGCGTGCAGACAGAGAGATATGAGAATGGAAAGGCCAGGACTTCTGTATGCCGCAGGGATACGCCAATGAGCGGGGTGGGGGGGGTCGTAAAAACTGTAGTGGCTGACTGGGTGCTGAGTGTGCAGTTGTAAGAGTACAAGTTGTTTGTCATCGTACACGCCGATGCGTTTGTGTATAGGTGGACTTAACTGCTGCCTTAACTTTGAGAAATGGTTGTGATTAAATAGATGATGTGTCTGATGTTGTTGTGTCTGTGTGTTGGGTGGGTGGCAGGATGTTTTGTAAGTAAAGATTGTTCCTGTAATCAAGCAACAGGAAAAGGTCATTTGTTCTTTCTTTAAATGCCATGCCACAAATTAACTTCTGTTTTTCTGCCTCAGTATGTTGGGGAATGATGATATCTTTAGCCATCTGATTAGCCTAATTATTTTAGATTTGTTTAAATGATTATTGTATGGAAATGATAATTCCTCACATGAAGCTTGAGAATATATTCTCTTCATCTACTGTATGCTTTAATCATTCACACCGCTCTTTTCCATACAGTCTTTAAATGTATTCTTTGTATTCCATAGAGGAACAACATCTTAGTTTCTGTAATAGTCTCCACTCTTGTAAGACGGCTTTCCATAAGATTTTGGAGTGTTTGTGTGGGAATTTTTACCCTTTCATCCAGTAGAGTATTTATGAGGTCAGGCACTGATGTTGGACGAGAAGGCTTGGCTCGCGATTTCCGTTCCAGTTCATCCCAAAGGTGTTGGATGGATTTGATGTTAGGGCTCTGTGCGGTTCAGTTACTTACCAGACTCATGCAATCATGTGTTTATGGACGTTTCTTTGTGCTCTGGGGCACAGTCATGCTGAAATAGAAAAGGGCCTTCCATAAACTGTTCTCACAAAGATGAGAGCATAGCATTGTCCAAAATGTCTTGGACTGTTGAAGCATTAAAATTTCCCTTCACTGGGGCCTAGTAAGGGCCTAGCCCAACCCCTGAAAAACAGCCCCACGCCAGTATCCCTCCTCCAACAAACTTTACAGTTGGCACAATGCAGTCAGTCAGGTAATGTTTTCCTGCTAACCACCAAACCCAGACTCGCCCATCAGATCGCCAACCAAAGAAGTGTGTTCTGTGATTCGTCACTCCCCAGAACAGGTTTAGACTGCTGGCGTGTTTCACACACTGTTTTACACACGTGTGAGGCTTGCATGCTCTGCCATCGAAACCCATTCCATGAAGCTCCTTCCGCATAGTTTATTTGCAGATGTTAATGCCAGTGGAAGTTTGGATTTTATGGAATCATCTGAGTGTTGATGACTTTAAGCACCATGTGCCACAGCATTCAGTGACATTGACTTTACATGGTCTTCCACTTCATGGCCGAGTTGCTGCTGTTCCAAAAGGCTTCTTCTTTGTGCTCCACAGAGGAAAAAAGTCACAAGTTTTGAAACGACATGAGACTTATAAATGACATAGATGTTGAGAATTTAAATGAAGCCTCTACTATTTCTTTAACATAGTGAAGTGGTGCTGGAGTTTGCAATAATTTGTGAATGGGACAGAAAGGACACTTGGAGGAGTATATGTGTGTGTGTGTGTGTGTGTGTGTGTGTGTGTGTGTGTGTGTGTGTGTGTGTGTGTGTGTGTGTGTGTGTGTGTGTGTGTGTGTGTGTGTGTGTGTGTGTGTGTGTGTGTGTGTGTGTGTGTGTGTGAGTATAGATATTTAATGAGGGTGGGTCGGGGCGATCTTCACCCTGATTGAGGTCATAAAGGTAATGAAGAGATGCTCTCATTAGTGTGTTCGTGAATGAGTGTTTGGAGGACTTGTGCATGTGTGTAATCAGCCTTCTGTCTGGTGTATTACCTCAGCCACATGATCATGTCTGGAGGGGGTCAGGAAGTAAATAAGCATAATGTGGCAAACAAAGCCCCACTGAATGAACACAAACTTAGGCGACACTGTTGTACTTGAGCTAAAGTTTGAGAGTCTGTGTCAAGAGTCCACAGGTATGTATTTATTAAAGTTGAAAACTGTGTCCGAAATTGCTTCCTAGACTATATATAGTGCACTTCACGTCAACCATTTGTGATTTGTTGTGTTCTGAATTCCATTGACAGTATAATGTTTGTAGGATTGTAATAATTGTCCTAATTTAGCAAATGTTCAGTAATTTAGAAATTAAAGTCCATTTTATATTCTGATTTAATCTTCATTTAAAGTTGTGTGTCTCCTTAAGACTTCAGTGTAAATGCCCACTGCTATGATTGGCTATCACCATTTCATATGAAATAAGTATTACAAGTGGAACTCTTTCGAAAACGTTTATTGCATTTTTACACTTATATTTGCTGAGATTAACTAGCCATGAACAGTGTTTATTTTAGTATTATATTTAGAGCTATTTACGTCAAAGGTTGCAGTGCTGAGTATTGTAACTGATCACAGTCATGTCTATTGAGTGCATGAATGCAATGATCTTGCCATTGCAATGAGGATGGATAAATGTAAACAAGTAGTTGACCTTTGCTTACAATTTGTTTCTGCGTACCATGGATTATGGCATAATTCCAGCAGGTTGCCCCTGCTGTTACAGTAATACACAGCATAAGTGCATGTTTGATTATGGGATGATGTTAGTTTGCTCTATCCATGTTTGAGACTCCAGCAGGTGCATATCTGAGATCATCATTCCCGATTACAACAAACAAATGGATCCCTCAGGACTTGCCAATCCCCCCTCTTGCTTTTCCTCTTTTCTCCCTCTTTTTTTTTTGCCTTCACCATATAGACCTGAAGCTAATCTTTGTGCTTTCCATTTTATTTGTGATGTTATGGGTTTATTGATTGGCCAGTAGTGTCTAGACCTGAATTGATTGAGGTATTTTATGTCTCCATAGTGGGGTTATATTGGAGCAGCATGACTGGTAATGATATTAGCTGGGGTTTAGGTTTCCGAACACTCCCACATATACAAACACACGCACACAAGAAAACAGAAAGAAAAGTTGACTCTTGCTCATGATGCCCCAACAAGAGCTTTGGCACGAGGTGGTCTGATGTCTGGCAGGTCTTGCAGAGGTCGTTATGTTGGTCTACACTGACTGTCAATTAATCCTTTGAGTGGTCTGCTGGCCCGCTTCCTGCGTTTCCTGCGTTTGTGAACAACAGATAGAGTCTGGAGAGTCTGGGATAAAGATGTTCTGAGAGATTAGTACGCAAAACAATGTTGTGCAAAAGAAAAAAATGCTGATCTTCGTAATCTTTCATCAAAATGTAACAACTCACTCTGCCAACTTTCCTTTTCCAAGTATAATGTTAATCAGTTTCCAAAAAGTTTCTTAGGGGTTGTTTTATGCTGCTGTTATAGATAATAAAATAAAAGATAAAATAACCAGAGGCGACCGCTCTTTTTCAGTAATTGCCCCAAAACTGTGGAATGACTTAGCCCCACACATTAAAGTTGCGCCCACCCTCCACACTTTTAAAGCGCGTTTAAAAACATATTTTTATTCCCTGGCTTTTGAATCACCATGAGAGCTTTTGTGGTCTTTGTTGTCGCTGTCGCTGTCATTGTTAATGTTATTTGTTTAATGTATTTTGTTTCTATTATTATGAATATTTTGTTTTTATTTCTGTAAAGCACTTTGGAAACCTTGTTGTTTGTTTAAACCGTGCTATATAAATGAAGTGGAAATGGAATTGGAAATGAAATTTCCAAATGGAAATGGAAATGGAAATAATGCAGCCTACAATTTAGCAAAATCTACCTATACATGCAATCCAGTGCAGCATCCAGCTAAAATAAACACTAGTGGCATTAAAACACCAAAAATGATCAAAGGGGCATATTATTGATTAATCAAGACTTTTTTTCACACGTTTCCTTGAACAATACTATGTTATGAACTCAAAACTCTTTTACCATATGCATTATCTGTAAACTAATACGTTATGATGTTTGCATCACATAATCATCTCCATATGTACTGCTTTTCTGACATAGTAAACTTGCTCTGTATCTCACCTGGTACAACATTGCACTTGTGATGCAGTCGCTTGAGTCGCAACTCTCAATAAAAAATCCCTGAAACACATGTACTGTATAAGTAACCTTATAGAGCATGGGCAATAGAGCAAATACATTTTTATCTCACATTAGCTTATGTGGTCAGGTTTAGGGTTGGTGGTGGTGCAATTTTTTCAAACACGATAGAGCATTAACCTTTCAGCGTCGCTCACCAATGAGTCACCAGACATTTCACCTCGAAAGTGTTACAAAACGTACAAGAAGCAATGTAATTTTGCAGAAATGTCAGGCACATATTTCCAATGAGCCTGAGTTGCATAATCTAATGAGATGGATGGATGGATGGATGGATGGATGGATGGATGGATGGATGGATGGATGGATGGATGGATGGATGGATGGATGGATGGATGGATGGATGGATGGATGGATGGATGGATGGATGGATGGATAGATAGATAGATAGATAGATAGATAGATAGATAGATAGATAGATAGATAGATAGATAGATAGAAACTTCTGACACAGATACACATTAAACCTAAAGGCATCCTCTGTTTTTTTGTCTCAAATCTAGTCCATGTTTGTTGTTCCAGAGTACAGTGCTTTTCTTCCTCTCCTCCCTCACTTTCTCTCACTCTGTTTCTTGCTCTCTCTCTGGTCGGCAAGATAAACTCATGCAACACAATTTGAATTTTAATCCGCTAGCATAATGCTCGCATGTTTTTCTTCTCATTGCAGTCGGGCTCTGGCAAGTAAAGAAAGAGAGAGACACAGAGCTGGGCCTTAACTGTCAACCATGCATAATGAACACAATAGGCATTATATTAGCAGTATCACACATCATGCCCATACAAATACACAATGGTAAATTTCAACACACAAAAGCTTATAAAGTGGTTTCCCAAAAATGATATCTCTTGCTTTTTTACTTCTCTTTCTTGTTTGTCATTGGTTTATTGGCCTGTGTTATTTTTCGGTGTCATGTTGAGTTGCGGTCTGATAATTTCATGCTGCCAGAGCACCAGGAAAAGTGTTTCTCCTACTGGCACAGCAACCTGCAGCCGATTTTAATAAATGATAGTGGCCCCTAAAGCCCATGAGCGGGCCAACAAGACATGCGCGTGGCTCTCGGAGGGAGGGCAGCGAGGAAGTAAAGGAAACGTGGGTACAGTAATGCATGCCTATTTTTAGACTCACTCCTGCTCAGCCCTGTGTGGCATCTGCAGATCGCTGTCTGTTAACATCGGTGCAACGAGCCATCAGCTGAGACATTTTGCTGGTCTTAAAGGTGCACCGTCATTTTTTTCTCATTAAGAAACATTTTACACAAAAAGAATGTAATATTATGTCCCCACATGGGATGAAGACTCCAGTTATATCAGTACCTGAAAAGCAACCATAAAAAACAGCATAAAAGTATGAAGGTGGAAGAATTTCTTTTTCTTTTTTTAATTGCAATTCCTATGGAGGCCATTTGTGCCATGACAGAAGCTGAAATTCACACTTTCTCCTCTCTCCCTCAGCTCCTTTGATTCCTGTTACCTGCTGTTTCCATTGCAGTGTTTAATTTATAATTGATTTAAAAGGCGATCATACATAATTCATTTCTGTTTGCTAATGAGACCTAAAAGACATTGACAGATCCAGTTGAGTATTAGTTTTCTACAGGCATGGAGTTAATTGACACTCCCAATGAATTTCGGCTCAGGTCTAGACTCTGTTTTATTATTGATAAAGATTGATTAACTTTGATAGAGACAAGTCTGAGCGATGGCTACAGAGTGTTGCATTACTGTGGTCAAATATGATCTCATTTGGACTTTTTTTTAACCTTAAACTGTCTTTATCTCTGATTTTATTTACTGTATCTGCATAGTTGCACAACATTTGGGTGAATGTTATAGATCAGGTACATTTGATGAATTTATCCTTACAGAGGTCATGAGAAATCAAATTTTGCTTGAACTATTAAAATAAGAATTCAATGTGGTTCTACTATATAAAAAAATGTACTTTACTGCGAGGGAAGATACAGAAGATACTGCTAATCCTAAACACTGGAGCAACTAAAATGCCAAAGCATGCTGTACCTGATTGTGTTTTGCACAAGCTACACTGCATATCTTTCCAGAGCATCCCAACATTAGGGAAGAGTGCCTGAAGTTTATTTTTAACAAGGTCTCCAATCATTTCGGCCTGACCTTAACAGTTTGTGCAGCACATTTCTGCACAGAGTAATTTGTGAACCCAATATAATTCAAGCTTTGCATTGGAATGGCTCTTGTGAGAGCTGTTACTGCCACTGCAAGAGTCATCAATACACTACATGTGACACATTAAAAGATATATGTAGTTGCTTCAACACTGCGACGTCCGTAGAGGACGCTCCATTGATTTCCCTTATTACCTTACGTCAGAGAGAGACTATTGGTACGGGGCAGGTAAAATTACATTGATCCAATGGCAGGCCCGCTGTTTGAGAACAGCAATGTACAATTTGTACAAAATGATTAGACAAATGTGACATACTGAAAAAAGTCTACATTCTCTACCCTTACAAAAGGGACAGTACACCCTTTTTTCTGAGAATGTTTACTTTGAAACTATTTTCACTCAGATATTGCTAGTAAATTTTACTAAAAATACAAATGAAACAGCAATAACAAATTTAATGAAATGTCCATTTTGGAGAAGAAAGACTTACAGAGCATTAAAATAATCTTTTTTTTATTTACAAGTTAAAAAAAATAATTTTTTACAGTGTACATCACCAGAGAAAAGTCAAGTCTGTCGTTTCACTGGGAGGTCAAGTTATGACATTTTTATTAAACATGACAAGCTCAAATATATATATGCATGGATGAATTATTTATAATAGTATGCATTAAGAAAATAGGGTCAATTTTTAATTCATGCCGACTTCTAACCCTGAAGTTCGTTTTTGTTTTAAAGGTTCCTAATTTTGTTTTGGAGTCTCCTACAATAGACAAAAACACTTTAATTTTCTTATAATATACGATTCTGGTTTCTCTAGACCCCTCCTTTCCTACTGCTCTGATTGGTCAGATGGCCCATTCAAGTCAAACGAAATATCTGAATTTGGTAATGAAAACGTATGAATTCTTACGACTTGGTCGTGAGATAGCGTTGCGATTCCAAATCCTTTGGAAGGGCATGCAAAGTGGATTTGCTTTCGCTGTGCAGAAAAGAGTGTCTTTTCGACATGTTGACAACATCTTCCAGTCTCAGCTACAACTACAGTGTTTGAGGGTCAAAGTAGACGCTGTTCATAGACAGCCAATGAAGAAATTTGTTACAAACCTACGTAGGTTTGTGCAAGAACTCTCTGCTGTCAGGTTAATGATGGTGTTGAGGAGATGCATGACGCATATTAACAAATATAAATACTTTAATTCACTAGGAGAGAGTCACTTGTAGAATACACAGGAAATAAACACATTTCTAACATTGATGAGAATGGACCAAGAATTAAGCCAAACTGAGATTTATCATGCACTTTCAGAACTTTTACATTCATAAACAGCTATATTACACACTACATGAAAGGTAATATCCACACAAAAAAACAAAAAAAACACGATAGTGGCACTTTAATGTTTTCTCATTGGTCTTATGTAGTGTCTTTTTGTGCAACACTGATATAGGTGTGGGTGTGCAGTCTGTGCCAGTGTAATCTCATGCATTCTCACGCTGGCCAGCAGGACCACAGGGCCTGGCATCTCATCACCGTTTTCATGCCAGCTAGCAAAGCATTTAGATGAGGAAGTACAGTATATTTCACTATATTAGTACAGAGGTGAAAAATGAAAAAAAAAGCAAACATGGATAGAAAATCGTTGGCCTCAAAAGTATGAATATTCACATCTTGATGCTGGATGCAATAGTAATAAGAACCAAATTTATTAGAATATAAAATTAACAAAAGTAACACAAGATGTGGTATGTATAATAAAGGATAATGTTACGATTTCATTTGAAAACACAAGACATATGTCACAAACGTTGTTCCCGCTGTTGTGTCAGCCTCATTGCTTTGTTTTTATTCTCGTTCTAATGATGTGCATTTCAGTCCCATTTCCACAGATCATTAGAACAGCATCCATATTCCAGAAATGATTCTGGGCTTCTGTGTGCCATTATTAGCAGTAAATTATGCCTCTTGTATATGATAATGTCCTCTGATATGTCACTCAGCTATGTCTCGGTTCTAATCCTGATCCATAATTGTTGCATGTATTGCCCTGCCATGCAGGTCGACTGGCATTAAGGAGTGTTAATTGAATTGTGGAAACCAAACACCTGGTATTCCATTTGGTCTGCATGTTAATTAAGGAGCATAATTAAGTTGTCTGAAGCATCCGTTGGACTAATTACAAATCTGAGTAATCCCTCTGGTTTGGATGACTACATACACACAAAACACACATGCTAACAAACAAATGTTTACACAAACATGGAGGAATTGAGATATATAAATAATACAAATATATAAAGGACACAAAAGGTGTTTGTTTCTTAACAGTAATGAGGTTCTATTTCATGAATGCAATGGTCTGAAAAGGAAATTGTTCTTAGAGAAATAATTTCATGTGTTCATTTTCAGCCTGTGCAGATTTAAAGGAACAGTTCACCTAAAAAATGTCCATTGCATTATCATCCTTATGTTATAATTAACCAATCTAGACATGTCACATTTGAGATTTATTGACATCAAAAGCGTACCGTCAAACCTGGCACAGCACATCTTGGCATGTCATATTTAAATGTAAATACATAATATTTGATAGCTTCCGTGTAGGGGAAGATTTCAAGCGAAAATTTTACATTTTGGTCTTTTCTTCACACAAATCAATCAATCATCTATCTATCTATCTATCTATCTATCTATCTATCTATCTATCTATCTATCTATCTATCTATCTATCTATCTATCTATCTATCTATCTATCTATCTATCTATCTATCTATCTATCTATCTATCTATCTATCTATCTGTCTATCCTTCTATCTGTCTGTCTATATATGTATCTATCTGTCTGTCTGTCCATCTTGTAGTAGAATTTAGTAAAAGAATCTGAGACACATTTTGAGATTTATGTGGAGATTGTATGGGTTCGCTCGGTATGGACATACACTGTTAACTTTATCTGTGCAGATCTTTAAAAGACTTTAAAGATTACCCTGTTTTTGGAGAGCGATTTGGAGTTTGATAACAGCTGTCACGATTTGCTTCTTATTTGGGGGCAGTCATGGCCAATTTTGTTACACAAAATTGTTTTACATTTACGTTAAACCAACAGTAACTTACTGGCAACAAATAGCCAGCAATCTTCTATATTTTATACCACAGTTATATTACTGTAAAACTAACTACAGTAGTTATTAGCATAGGCATACTGTAAAACAAAGTACAGCATTATACAGTTTTTTTAATTATTTTATTATTTTACTGTTATGTAGTCAAAAACAGCATGTTATTGCTACACATCAACAGCTTTATTCAGGTTTCATCTTTTTTCATTTCATAGCTGAACTGCAATAGAATATACAGATTAACCAGCATATTAGCCATATTTCATCAATAAACAAAATAGTCTACAATTAGAGCCATACCCGTAAAATCTCAATAGCCTAACACGTTGTGCCAGTGGAAAATAAATGTTGGAATGGGAAATATTAGAATAAATCTTTGAAGAGTTAAAGTGCCTACTTTATTAGTAGTAGTATACAACAATAACCATTGAATACATATAATCTTAAAACATTTAAAACCACATTCTGTAAAGAAAAAGGTTGACGATGACGATTCCCGCCTGTCTCACGATGGTCCCGTTGGTCTGCCAGCGCCGCTGCGGGAGGAAAATACTATCAGTGCGGCTTAAATGGGAAATGAGCACCCACTCCAATGTTCTTAAAGATAGATTTATTAACTCATACATATTTAACCATTGCAAATAACATTTGTTGTATAAAACAAATAAGGCTATTACATGCGTTTTGAAGTATACCTACCAATTGAACGTACTAGGAGGACTTTCATCTTCACAACGCTGCTGGAGGAAAATGCCAGAAAATGAACGCTTGAACGTAGCTTTATATACTGAAAATAAATAACATCAGAATAAAACATATAAAGCGATTTAAAAAGTCAAAAAAATGATAGTTAAGCTATAATACCATACTCTTTATTTCCCCAGAATGCATTGAAAATCTACTGTAACATACTGTAAACAGCTTATACATTAAGGAAATGTTAAGAATACAATAATAATCCAGTGAAAATGACCAAATCTACAGTAACACTCTAGACAGTGTGTGTGTGTGTGTGTGTGTGTGTGTGTGTGTGTGTGTGTGTGTGTGTGTGTGTGTGTGTGTGTGTGTGTGTGTGTGTGTGTGTGTGTGTGTGTGTGTGTGTGTGTGTGTGTGTGTGTGTGTGTGTGTGTGTGTGTGTGGGAGCATACCCTGACAGGAAAGCAATGCGCTTGAGGTGCGCAATAGGCGGGCCTTAACAGACGAAGGACCCGGCAGCCTCCTGCAGCCAAGATGGGGGACCGGTTGTCCTGGGACTACCCTTGCCATCGGGACTTACCTCATCATGGTGAAGATAGTGCTACTGGGGATGGCGCACCTCCTTTGGCACTTTAAAACCTTCCTTGCGCAGGTCTCCACCTCTGACCACGGTGACAATACCTGGACCTTACATATGGTTAAAAGTCTGACGGCGATGGGGACTCTGACGACGGGGGCAGGTTTGAATAGACTGGGAGCTCTTAGTCAGAGCCCTGCAAGGCAGCGGTTTTGCTCGGTATTTGGTCGCTATCAACTGGGATTGAATGGCAGGTGTTTCGGCAGACCCCTGTGCGACGGAGCAGCCCTATTTAGGGACCGCACTGCTCTACCTCATTGGGGAAGGGCCTAGAAAAGGTGGCCTAAAAATTGCCCATTCAACCATTTACCTGGATAGATTACCGCGTCTATCGGGTTATTCCACTACTGCGGTCGAAATAAGAAAAATAAGAAACAATACAATATAAAATTGGCAACATGTAATGTAAGGACTCTCCTGGACTCGCATGGCATCTCTGACAGACCACACAGGAGAACAGCCCTGATCGCTGCTGAGCTGAGCCGCTACAACATCGACATTGCTGCCCTGAGTGAGACTAGGCTTCTGGATGAAGGATCTCTAACAGAGGAAGGAACGGGCTATACCTTCTTCTGGAAAGGTTTCCCCCCAGGTGGAAAACATCTTTATGGAGTAGGACTGGCCATCAAAAACACGCTTCTACCAAGTCTCACAGAAACACCTATTGGCATTAGTGAAAGGCTAATGACCCTCCGTATTCCCCTGGCAAAAAAGCGTTATGCCACACTTCTCAGTGCCTATGCACCAACTTTGCCATCTGAAAATGAAGCCAAGGAATGCTTTTATTAAGCACTGGATGAAACTCTTCGCCAGATCCCTAAGAGTGATAAGATCCTCTTGCTTGGGGATTTTAACGCTAGGGTGGGACAGAACTACAGGATATGGAGTGGAGTACTAGGTAGACATGGCATTGGCAGGGAGAATGCAAATGGTATGAGGTTACTTACTCTTTGCTCTGAGCATAACCTTACCATAACTAACACCATCTTCCAGCAGAAGGCAAAATATAAGACCTCGTGGATGCACCCTCGCTCTAAACATTGGCACATGATTGACTTCATCATGGTGAGGAGAAATGACATCAAGGATGTTTTCATCACTCGTGCCATTAGAGGTGCAGAGTGCTGGACTGACCATCGTATGATTGTGGCCAAGCTCAATATGGAAGTGCGTACCCCTTTGCGACGGCAAAAGTCCAAAAATAAGAGGCTAAATTGAACCCACTTTGGAAACATAGAAGCAAGAAGTGAGTTTCGACGTCTCCTTGCTGAGAATCTTATGGAGTCTGAAACTTGTCTGAGCTCAGAAAACACAATGGAACAACAGTGGAACTATATTTGCTCTGTGCTCTATGAGGCAGCAGCCAAATCCATCGGCTATAAGAGCAAGAACCACCAAGACTGGTTTGATGATAACTCAGACATCATCCACAACCTGCTTAAGGATATGCGGAAAGCACACCGGGAAACATTAGATAACCCTTCATCCATTAAGGCTAGACACGATTGGCAGGCAGCTCGGGGGAAAGTGCAAAAGGATATATAGGCCATACAGAATGAGTGGTGGACTGAAAAGGCACATCAAATCCAATCCTTTGCAGATAAATATGACATGCATAATTTTTATAATGCTATCAAATCCATCTACGGTCCAACAAATCGCTGTGTCACTTCCCTGAAAACAGCTGATGGGCAAACACTTCTGAAGGATCAGAATAGTATCCTACTGAGGTGGGCTGACCATTTTGACACCCTGCTTAATCAGGACTCTGATGCAGACCCCACCATCCTGGACGAACTGACTGAACTTCCTCCCATCCACGATCTCAGTCTACCACCGACCTTCCTGGAGGTTCTATCATCTGTCCGTTCCCTTAAGAACAACAAGCCCCCTGGTGCTGATAACATCCCTGCTGAGCTACTGAAGGAGGGAGGGTACATATGTATGCGCACCCTCTACCAGTACATCACCAAGGCCTGGACTGATGAGAACATCCCACAGCAATGGAGAGATGCAAACATTGTAGTCATCTACAAGAACAAGAGTGACAAGGCCGTATGCGGCAATAGCAGGGGCATATCACTCCTTTCAGTTGGTGGTAAGGTCATGGCCAAAGTGCTGCATCAGAGGCTTATTAACAACATCACTGAGTCAATGCTGCCAGAATCACAGTGTGGGTTTAGAAAGAACAGGAGCACGATCGACATGATCTTCACAGCCCGGCAGCTTCAGGAAAAGTGCCGGGAGCAACATCAGGACATGTTTATGGCATTTGTCGATCTCTCGAAAGCATTCGACACTGTGCAAAGAGAGCTCTTATGGGATGTCCTCCTCAGGTTTGGATGTCCAGATAAGTTTGTTAACATCCTTCGCCAATTCCATGATGGGATGACAGCTCGGGTGACCGTAGGCGGACAAGAGTCTGAGCCGTTCCCTTTTCGCACAGGGGTGAGGCAGGGGTGTGTGTTAGTGCCAGTGCTCTTTAACATCTTCCTCCTGTGTGTCACCAAGCTTCTCCACAATGAGATTGAAAACAGCAGTGGTGTGGCAGTGGACTTCAGATTAGATGGCAACCTTTTTAACATTAGGAGGCTACATGCAACAACAAAAATCAGCAGAGAGCAGGTCCTGGAGCTACAGTATGCAGACGATTGTGCTTTTGTGGCCCATACTCCGGAGGATCTTCAAACTGTCCTTGCTGTGGCGGTGAGGGCGTACAGCAGGATGGGGCTGACTGTCAACACCACCAAGACAGAAGTGGTCTGCCAATGGAGAGCCTATGTCCCACCCACATCTCCTGCCTTCACTGTTGGAGATGAACAGTTGTCAGTAGTGCCATCTTTCAAATATCTGGGGAGTTTTCTCTCTGAGGATAGCAGCATCGACAATGAAATCCAGAGCCGAATTAAACAGGCATCAGCTGCCTTTGGGAGACTTCGATGCAGAGTCTTTCATACTAAGAACCTTCATCCCTCCACAAAGGTCGCCGTATACCAAGCGGTCTGTGTCACCACCCTCCTCTATAGCTGTGAAGCATGGGTAACCTACTGCCGTCACATCAAGTCCTTAGAGCAATTCCGTATAAGCTGCCTTCAGCGCATTCTGGGAATTACCTGGCGTAATCAGGTACCTCACACTGAAATACTTAAAAAGACGAACTGCAGAAGTATTGAGGCCATTATTACCCAGCGCCAACTGCAGTGGTTGGGGCATGTGATAAGGATGCCCCCATGTCGTCTGCCCCGCAGAGTACTATATGGCCTGTTACATCATGGTCGACGCTCAGCTGGGGGTCCGAAGAAGCGCTATAAAGATCAGATGAAGAACGCCTTGAGAAAGTGTAAGATCAGACCTGAGGATCTGGAGGATGTTGCTGCTGACCGCACCATCTGGCGACAGCTATGTGGAGAGGGGGTTTGTACACTAGAGATGGAGAGGACAACCAGAAAACAGCAGAAGCGAGCCAGGAGAAAGGCAGCCATAGCTGCCAATGTGACCACTACCACCATCACATACATATGCCCCACCTGCAATAGAGCTTGTGGGTCCAGGATAGGACTGTTTAGTCATCAAAGATCTCACCGTTAAAGGCGTGGACGTCATCATCGGATCTCGATGGACAACCGAAGAAGAAAAAGTGTGTGTGTGCGTGCGTGCGTACGTTCGTGCGTGCGTGTGTGTGTGTGTGTGTGTGTGTGTGTGTGTGTGTGTGTGTGTGTGTGTGTGTGTGTGTGTGTGTGTGCGTGTGCGTGTGCGTGTGTGTGTTATTATAGTTAACTAAATCTAAAATGAAAAAATATTTAGAAACATTTTTGTTGGTTGACATAAAATATTACCTGAAAAAAAGTAGAATTTAAAACTTAAACTTATTTTATTTCAGCTAAATGCCAATGCAACATTTCTCATTTTCATTTAGTTTAAGTTATGTACTAAAATAACTAAAACTGAAATAAGAAAATTTGTAAAAATCATAGACATACTTAAATTAAATGTCAAAACCAACAAAATGACTAGTGTGTGTTCACTACTCACTGCTCCTAATGTGTGTGCACTAACTTAGATGGGTTAAATGTAGAGGACAAATTCTGAGTATGAGTTACCATTCTGTATAATATCTCCTTTTGTGGTCCAGGAAGCATTTGAGCGTTTTGAGCCTTCATTAGAACTGAGAGACATAGAGACATTGATATTGGAGGATGTCGGGAATTGTGAGAGAAATGACAAGTGAAAATGACTGTTAGGAATAGGTGGAGAGGAGATCATAATCATAGATAAAATGGACAGTGAATAAAGATCAGTCAGATGACATATAGACTCGCTATGCCAGACAGACATGACGGGTGACTGATGCTCAGAGAGAGAAGATCTTGGCACTGTAGACTACTGGTCTGAATGGTAATGCTCTCTCAGCTGTGGTCTGGAAACACAATCTTTCCACCACCGGAAACTCATGAACTCATAAACAAACGCATACACAAGGTTATCTTTGTGATTTCCTTCTCGTCATAAATGGCAAGTTAATTTCACCAATAATAATTACAAAGAAACAGCAAGTAACACAATTAATTAAATATGGAAATTTAAAGTAGAAAGACTAAAATAGTATTTTTTTTGTAAAATGAAAAACATTTTTATTTACAACTTCTAAAAATTATTTTTTTAAAGTGTAGTATTTTCTAGTAAATCCGAATCCAATAATCTTTGATTTACAAATCATCTTTGATTAACTTTTGATTTACAAGTAATTTTTTACAGTATAGTATTTTCTTGTAAGGCATACTTTAAGAAATGTGTTATTGTATTGTTTAATGTCTTAAATGTTTTATTTACAACAGTGTATTAGTAAAACATTCTCCTATAATGATTGTTTGTTTTATTCACAACTTCAAAAAATTTGATTTTAAAGTGTATAGTTTCCTTGTAAAACATATTATATTAATATTATAATATAATAACAGTAATATTTATTTCATGTACAACTTAAAAAAAAAAGTTTACAGTGTAGTGTTTTCTTGTATAACATAAACCATTAATTTGTTTTATTCACAACTTCACAAAAAATAGATTTTAAAGTGCATAATTTTCTTGTAAAACATACTACAGTAATCTTTATTTCATTTACAACTTTGAAAAATTATTTTTACAGTGTTAGTATTTTCTGGTATAACATAACCCAATAATCTGTTTTATTTACAACTTTAAAAAATGAATTTTTAAGTGCATAATCTTTACTTCATTTTCAATTTTGAAATCATTTTTTACACTAGTATTTTTTTATAAAACATTTCAAATAATCTTTGTTTTATTTACAACTTTTACAGTGCAATCTGACGAGAACGGCGGCCACAAATGCACTCGTGTCGAAAAGAAACCTGCGCCCTGGCTGCGGCGTGCGATTATCATAATCAGCGAAGCAGGTCGTAACCATCTGAAATATGAGAGGTAGCTGATGTGCAGAGGACACAGACACACTTACAAATCCCCACGATTAGAATAACAGCAGTCTCAGTAATTATACTGATCAACTATCCCATTAACGCTAATTACACCCACGTGGGTCGAACCCTGTGCGCCTCCTCCCACAGGAGAGGTTACCCGATTGGAGTGTGTACTCTTGACAAAGGCCACTCTGTGTCTTTGATGATGAGATAAAAGACCTGCTTATCTGACTGTGGGATTAGGTGGAAATGATTGTCAATTTAATTTCGTTCTCCAGCACAGCTGTATTGTAATCCACACACACACAGACTGATCCTGTCCATTACGATACCATCTCATGCATCTGTAAAAATACCTTGCCCTGACTCTTACCCATCCCTCCCAATTAGATGACAGACTCCTGTCTTTACAGCATTTAGACAACACCGGGTGTTGGCATATCATTAAAGTGACACATGAAATTTGCATTTGATTTGCAGAACTCTAATGCGGCCCCTGGCGTACGCACTCGTCATGAAAGAGCGCTCGGAAACGCATCTGAGTCTCGTCATGCGGCCTGCCCTTTCCCAAGAGCCCCTGGGCCTGCGGGTCATGCCGCCCGTATCCCATAAATATCTCTGTCTGTGTCACGTCTCCTCTTTCTCATGTCCGCCTCCTTCATCGCTTCCCCTACACGCGTTTCTTTCATCTGTCTGTGTGTACAGTGGATACTCTCGGCTGATTTTCATAGCGCTCTCGTTTTCACTTTTATTATTTTATCAAAGCAGGCTTCCTCACAGGGAGTCGTGTCTCTAGTTTTGGGGGAAAAAAGCTCAAGTGCTCCTCATCTCTGACTTGACTGAATTTCGGAGGTTTTCAAGCTGAAGCTGTTTAGTATTCTTTTGCCGTCTGTGTTATTTTGCTCCTCACTCCATCATCACAGCAAATCTCTAGTCTTCCTCCGGATACCTCTATACCACTTTTTCATGGCCGATACAGAGACTGATACCGCAGCCTTGTGTATCTGCCAATACCAATGCCAACCCGATAACACAATGCTGTATTAAATTAAAAAAAAGAAAAATAAGAATGAAGAAAATGCAGGAATAAAGATCTGAGCGACTTTGACAAGGCCCAGATTTTTTTGGCAAGGCGACTGGGTCAGAGTATCTCTGAAACGGCAAGGCTTGTGTGTTGCTCCCGGTCAGCAGTGGTGAGAATTTACCAACAGTGTCCGAGGAGGGACAAACCACAAACCAGAGACAGGGTGTTGGGCTCCCAAAGCTCATCGATGCATGACGGAAATGAAGGCCGTTTGAACTGAGCCAACAGAAGCTCTACTGTGGCACAAGTCATACAAAAATGTAATGATGGTTAAGGGAGGACGGTGTCACAACACACAGCGCATCACACTCTGCTGCAAATCTGCAGACCAATCAGATTATGATGACCCGTCCACTGTTGAAAGCATCTACAATGAGCATGTGATCGTCAGAACTGGACCTTGAAGCAGTGGAAGAAGGTCACCTGGTCCCATCAGTCTCATTTTCTTTTGAATAAAGTGGACGACCGTGTGCGTCATTGACCCGGAGAAGTGATGCACCAGGATCACTGTGGGACGACAATCGGGTAAAGGTGTGTGATGCTCTGGGCAATATTCTGCTGGGAAACCCTGAATCCGGCCGTTCATGTGGACGTAAATTTGACACGTGCCACTTACCTAAACATTGTTACAGATTAAGGGCTATATAGTATAGATTTGTTCTATATAGTATTCTGTATATAGTCTAAATATTATTTGTCCTTGATTTGCAGGCGACAAACTGACGTGGCGTGCCTGCTACAGTGAAGGAAAGCAAAGCTATCGAATGTCTAAGACCCGGAATATAGTGCACAAAAACATTTATGGTGGGGTTTTTTTTTTTTCCTTTTTGAGCTTAAATAGTAACAACTATAACACAGAGTATCGAATTTTTGGATCGATCCCGTCTGACCAATATAAAAAAAAATCGAGTATCAGATCAGTGCATTCCTATACTCCCTTATGACTGAAATCTCAATATAATGAGAAAGAGAAATTGATAAAGAACATAAACAGGATGAGCAAGATTGTACTGTATATCCATTCTGTAACCCGCAGTGTCAGGAGAGGCTGTGATTAAACATATGCTGTCTTCTGCATCATTTATATTACACAATAAAACTGTAACAAATAATGTCATAAAAGCACGTCCCTAAAGAGACACATTTTCAGGCAACTTTTAATGTCTTAGTGTTGACTGGGGACTGAAGGTTAAAAGAGGATATTTTGCAGTGCAATAGAAACTTGTGGGTACTGATGGTTATTATGGTTGAATTATACTAGTTGTACTTACTGAAGATACTGAATCTGTAATGGAAACAGAATCACTGCTGGGTTTTGTTAGTCTTGACATCTGATGCACTAAAAGATGCAGACAGCAGCTTCTCTTTTCTCTCAATTTCTCCCTGATAAATCAATGAAATATATATTATAGGGTGTGAAGAAACAACACTTCTTTAGAGATGAGCTTCTATTGAACCACTTTTGAACTTCTATTTGCACTGTTCTCAGAAGCTGAAGTCATGGGTAAAACTATAATGGTGAACAAAAACAACATCAAATATCATTTTTGTGTTCCCATTGAATCCAATAGCAAAATATATAAGCCATGATAGATAGACTTATATTTAGAGCTTGATTACGATGATCAAGATAGAGAAAGAGTGAAGTCTCTCCCTCAGCCAATTTTCCCTTTTCTGAAAGCTAAAACCAAGATACAGTAATATAAGACAAAGCATGGTTTTATAAATGAAATGTATAAAACCTTTTTCTGAAGACATGAAAATTCAAGCAGTTACGTCACTGTCACTGTGTGACATTACGATTCATAGAAAGTGATTTGAAACAAAACCTTTAGATCCTTCTGTGTTATTGTACATAGCTTTTATGACCTCATATTAATTTAGTGACTACATATCAAATTTGTATTTCGTTTTTTTTTGTAATTAGTGATATGTGAAGAGGAATTGTGATTAAAATTGTGAAAAACCATACATTTGGGCATCTTCATATGTGGCCCAAACTGGCCAAACAAATCTGGATATCTAATTTATAAAATATCTATCCATCTATCTTGCAATTTCTATTTGCTGATATCAGTCTGCACATGTCCCATATTCAGTGTAACTGCATTTCGTGAACTATCAATCTGTCCTCGTTTTTCTTTTACAGTTGGTCTTATTATGAGCACCGACGCGTTGTGAGACCCGTTACAGCTTTCTGTTTATCAAATGATCCCGCAGTGACGTAGAGTTTTGATTATGCTTTCCCGGTCCATAGCCGTCTCTGGCATTCACTGCCGTCCAGTCTGTGCGCAGCTCCCGCGCGCCACTATATTAACTAACAGCAGCGCGCTGCGCGAGCGCTGGAGATTCCTCCGCTGCACTGACAGATTCAGATTGTGATGTGCTCGCGCTCGGGACAGGGGAACCGGCACGCGCTACGTAGTGCTTTGGCTATTTGGCACTCAGGATATAGGAGCATAAAGCTACTTAGTGCTCGTTTTTTTTAGTTGTTGGATGAGTGGCAGAAGCTCGGTGCCTTCTGAAAACATTGGGGTAAGTGTGCGCATTTTTGCCTTTTCATCTTAAATCGTGGAGCACGACACACGGTTTTTAACATGACATTCTGTATATCATTATGTCCGATTCTCTCCTTTAATATGCTTCTTGGCAACGTAGTCTGACATTTTTGGGTGTTAAACCAGATTTACTTGTACTTAAACGACACATAAAAGACTTAAATTAGTAATCAATAATTGTGCATGCACTCGCTCCAGACGTGAAAAAGGTGTACAAGCTCCAATATGCGGTTTGAATGTGTATTTGAATTCGCTAGCTTTTTAAATGCAATCGAATGTTTACTTAAAGATTCGAGTTTATTTAGATTCAAATAGATTGAGCGCAATTCTGCTTATTCAGCTATAGCTGTAGCTTGCTCACTCCTCCAGAATAAACGTCAAAGGCATTGTAGTAGCCTAGAATTCATGCTCGTGTCTCTGAACGATTAAGCACAGAAAATAGCTCAAGATAATATGTCTTTGTAAAACAACCTATTTATCTCAGCTGGCTCCTGACGTCGCGCAGCATTTATTGCGCATCTGTTCGCGCGCGCTGGATGTGGGGAAACTCGGTCATTTTTATATGCTTCCCTCTAGCAGACCCACCGCTTTCCCAAATATATGATGAACTACAAGGATTATCAGATGAGACTACTGTGACGGATTTCTGGGCTCGGTTGTCAATCTTAAAACCATAGTGAGAAGCGTGAAAAGCGCGGTTCTCCTCTCACCTCAATATCTGACCTAAACGGCCAAAAGGATAATTTTAAAACCATGACAGCGAAATGAATTTGATACGAAGTGTCATTACAATCTTAAAGTTCATTAACCACATCAAATTAAAGATTAAACGTTCCCCGGTTTGTTTGAGGGTACAGCAGTCTGTCAGAGAGAAATAAACTACAGTCACGGAGAGCGCAAATGCGCCAAACACATCTCGGAAATGTTCATTAAAAACTTGTCTACATGTAGCTTTTCTGGACAGGTAGCCTACGATTCGTCGATTAATTGTTTTATTTATTTAAACTGTTACAATGGCCGAATTATCGGATTTAAAACTGCATTAAATAAACACAGATATGTAAACATAAAAAGGGTCAGGTGAGCAGCCTTGCCCTTATGTATTATTAGCCAATCCGAAAGGTTTACTGCCTGCTAATCATTTTAGATGTTCAGGTTCCTTGGCATATCTTTCAAGTCTTGGGTTTTGGACAGAGGGCGCATGGTTACAGAAATATGGGAAATTACATTTATTTATTGTTCATTTTGCAGATGCTCATCAAAATCAAGATCTTGTTTAATAGCCGAAGTTAGAAAATTAGTGACTATATTTGCAGTTGCACTGATATTTTAGTTATAGCCTATACATGTTTTTCCTAGTTTTGGTTCTATATGGTGTAAAAAATACAAACTGCCTATGTAAACTCGCTTTGCCAGGTGAGATCTGGAAGTGTAAGTTTGTATCAAGTGACTCTGCATTTGCATAAAGCCTTGTCATGTGCCCACATCCCGTTGCAAAAGGTCACTGTCACCCCACGGGAAGTCACTACCCAGCTAACGAAAATATGTTCTAAAAACGTTTTATTAACATTCTCATTAAGTTAAAAATATTATTTCTGAATGTTCTCTGAACGTTTTAAACGTCCAGTTATTTACATGTTTTAAAATTATTTTTTCTTGCTTATATGAACGTCAAAGGAACAATTTCATTGGATCATTTTGCAAACATTATGAGGATGTTAATTTTAAACGGACTCTGAACATTCTGAAACAAGTAAAACATTATATTCCCGTTACTGGTAGAACGCTTGTTCATAACTTTGAGATTATAACTAAAGTTCTGAGAATGTTCCCTGTTAGCTGGGCAACTCTCATTGAAAATTCAGTTCAGTTCGCTGGTGGCGTAAACAGGGCTTAAAACAACATTTGCATCACTTGCTGAAGCTTTGATTGACAGACTGAGAAAATCGAATGGGATTTTGACAGGTCATCATGTGCAAAGTGCACATGTGAGGGTTTTAATCATGTTTCAGCACCATTAATGTCCTCCGGCTATAACATGTTTCCATTTTTTTCGTTGATAAACAATAACAACCCTTCACATAACCATTGACATGATTTCCATAAAGACTGGAGATTCGGTGTGCTCAGGCCCACGACACATCCAAACACATCAGGCAGCTGCACTCATGTCCTCCAGGGATAATTTGATGATTTTTAACTTCTGTTTTCATTGAGCTGCGAAGCAATCAAAAGAGAAGTGCATCTGATGGCTGTCAAATGGCATTTATGGTTTTGTGTCATAAACCATTGCATTACAAGGAGAAAGAGAGTTCAATCTGACACGAGCTACACAAACGAGTGTGCTTTCATGCAAATGTTACAAGAACATTAGTAATGGTTTTACAGTAAATTTAGCTAAAATCATGGCTTCTGGTTGAGCTATGAGGATGCCACTCGAGAGGACCGTTTCTTCATATTTAGCTGATTTACTTCATAATTACAAATATGTATGTGCACCTAAACAAATAATATGTGCGAAGACCTTGCTGTTTAATTCAACACATCAATAGTGAGGCAAACTTAACACACTAAAGGCCGGTTCGCACAGAGAGTGACGCAGGGCAGTAGAATGGCAAGGTCTCGAGATGCAATTGTTAAACGCTCAATTTATTTTAACTTAAGCAGCACGTTTTTAGATGCTGTGTCATGCATGCGCAAGATTCTGCAAAAGACGTGAGACGTGAATGCAAATGTCAACGACATCCATCTAGCATGTGTTTACATAAAAAAAACAGCCCATAAACGAGAAAATGCAGACTTACCGTTAGGCTCAAGCCGACCCTTGATGCAGAACTTCACTAGGCGAATTCACTCTCTGAATATACTTGGAATTCATTCATATAACTCTTGTGATGCTTCATTTGCGTTGGATATATTTCTGCTGCAGGATATTTCTAACGCATTCTCATCCTTTGGCGTCATATGTGACGCCATATGACAAAACGGCGAAATACTACGCACATGGCACCCTTTATCGTCAATATAACACGCACTGTGATGGGTAGGTTTAGGTGTGGGGTAGGGTCTGCGTCTCATATTCACGCTAAAGGATGCCAGTCAACTTTATGACGCCTTGGGTTCGCGTGTTATATTCACGCTAAAGGGTGCCATGTGCGTAGTATTTCGCCGTTTTGTCATATGGCGTCACATATGCCGCCAAAGGATGAGAACGGGCTCATATTTCATAAAGTGATGGGGAGAAAATCAGCAATGGCAAAAATTTTAGATGACTCTTATGCTTTACACAGTCTCCTAACCAAATGCGATGCAAGGTCTCTTCCATGCTAAACAGAGTTTTTGTCCCAATCATCTGTGATACACGATTTTATTTTTGCAATGGTTTCTATTTCGGGTACATCATAACTGACAGCTCAATGATTAGCTTCGGTACTTGTGTTTTGTAACATGCTAAAATTGTTTAATTAATGAGTTTGAATATAATTTTGGGTGACACCATAATGAAAGCGACAATGGATTATTTTACCTCAGACCTGTTCAAAATGTAAATGCTATGTGAACAAACAATTAGTCCATGACAGAGATTGTATCGTTCACTGTGTTCAGATTTTGAGTAATGTTAAAATCATTTGATATTTATTTATTTGAGTACATACTTGTTCATACTTATCCATTTAATTACGAGTGAGAGACAGCAGTACACTTGTAGAGAGACTCCGCCCACATGCTCTTCTGATTGGCTGTGATTTGTGATTGATTTTGCCTGGTGTGGACAGACAAATTGCTTGCAGAAGCAAACAATGATTGACCATAGTGACGAGAAAACTTTGCTAATCTCAAAATGAACTGAACATAACTAAAAAATAACTGTTTTATCATTAACGTGGCAGCCTTGGCAGCCCAATGTGTTGATGGAAGAGATTTGAAGTACTGTGCGTTTCTCACATTTTCAAATCCGTCACCTGAACCACACATTGCGTCAAGAAAATTGCTTGTGGTTGCAGCTATTTTGACTGTTTCTTTGTGTTTAATGCTAAAAGATCCCTCACGAGTCCCTCAAGGCTCACAGGTAATCCTCGATTGAAGCCAAAAGATATTCATAGATATTTTAGGTGAATATAGGCTGACAAGACAGAACCTCAGAACAAAGCAGTAAAGCCTTTGGATGCTCAAGTGTTTGCCTTCCTGAATGGAGAGCTTATGTCATTTGTTAACTAACCTTTATGACCTTGACGAAAGCCCGGTCGAACAAGTCTTTTCTCATGAGGGCATGAAATAAAGAGGAACAAAAACACACACAAGTGATAAGTCACAATGGTAACCTAGTTACTGTTTAATATTTATTTTCTTATTTTGACATTTTTAGCGTGCTCACAGCATGTGGTGCTTGAGCTGTTAGACATTTTTCACGGTATATAACCCTCTCTGAAATGTGAAGGACGTCATGTCACACACGTCACATCGCAAGCTGTTCTTTTGAACATCCTTCCACGACATGTGTTGTGTTTTAAATCACACCATGTCGAGTTAAATGCAGTCCAGCCATTGAAAACCACACTCTGTTCCATTCCGTTGCACTCTGTCTTGCTGTTTTTGAACGCAAGAATACGTCTGAACTCTCCCCGAAACCGGCGTACTTATACAGGGCTTCCTCAAGGCCGATTATTCGACTAGTCATTGAGGTAAATGATTTTGTAAAAAGTCCTTTTGAACATCGCTAATATGTTTTACGGTCTATTTCAGAAGGCACTAGATTGAGTATTTAAAGATTTTTATTATAGGAAATAAAGAATAGCTCACTTGTTTTGACTCACATTTAGTTCACATTTCACAATTAGTTCATTTCCCCCCAGATTTATGGCTTTGATTTTCTAGCAGTTCAATATGTTTTATTATATATACATTTTATATAAAATAATGTTCATAAATCATTTTCATAAGCTTAAACCTCTATAACTTTTTGTTTTACTTGTTTAACTTTTGTGTTTTACTTCAACAAAAATCAGCCAAGGGTCCTTAAAATGAGACCAAACTTAAGTCTGTGTTTGAAAGCTTCAAATTTTCAAGACAGTTTTTTGACATGGACATTTTTGTCCTCTAAGGAACACTCTATCTTTTTTAAATTGATGCACAAGGGTAATTTATTGTCTTGTCATTTTCATCCCCTATTTTTTTATTTCGACTGGGAAACACAAAACACAATCTTATGGAGGCGCATGTTGATATACACTGGAGTAAAAGTCCCCACTAAAGCTATTAGATACCTTGATGTAGTAAAACTTTATTCCAGGTCTTGAATTCTGTGGCTCCCAAATGTCATTTGTGTTTTTCAACTTAGCTTTGATCACATGAGATGATTATGTCATGTAATGATCAGATCGATTAATGATCCTTTTATGGTGCTTTTTTGTTCTGAGCACAAACATTCTGCAGGGAAAATGCATGAATATTTATAATATTATTTATAATATAAACAAAAGAGGCTAATTTGGCTGTGTTGAGGGAGAACATGGAGGAGCTGAGATTGAAATGAACATCACTGCACAGTCTATGATCTGGGTAATGCTGGACTTCTGTCACCTCAGAGGATTGACTGTTTCATCCTCACTCAATGTGCCCCCTGAGCCAATTAATCTGAACAAATTTAATTAAATAGTCCATGTTATTTTCTTTTCCATTCCCATTATCTACAAATGTCATGTGAGAGTAAGCTTAATTTTATTCCGACAATTTCTAAAAGTTGCTAACCCATTCTAGCACTTCTTCAGACGTAATGTTTTACAGTAAGAAGCAAATAAGACAGTTGGTTAGTGCAAGAGTTAGATTCTCCATACAGAAATAGATTTTTAGCAATAGCTTATAAACCTTTAACCCTCTGGGGTCAATATGTTTTTGGGGTCCTTGAGATGTTTTGACATGCCCTGACATTTGTGCTTTTTTCAGTTGCTTATAAACATGGCAAAGTTGTCATTACACTCTATTCAGCACAAACAGCGCTACCATAATATGTGAGCAACATGTATGTACATGTTTGTATTTTTGAGAGAATAATGTTTATGCATGGTTATTGAAAAAATTAAAATTAATGTTTCTGAAATAAGGCCACTAAATATGTGTTCACAAGACTTTTGACTAATGGGTGTTTTCGCCTAGAGTTTTTGCTTCAAAGTGATCTGAAAATCATCCTGCCTAATCATTCACATAAAACAATATATTGATTTAAATTTTTTAACACACTTTTTGTTTGGAAAGGCAATATGCGTTTGGGGCGTGAATGATCATGAATAATGCTGTGATTCACACCTGAGAAGACAATGACCCGCATAATGAGATTTTCAGTCAGGAATGTCACTGAGAGGGTACCACAAGAAAGAATGCGAGGACAAAATAAATAAATAAATAAATATATTATATATAAGTTTTGAATATATATCCTTTCCCCAAATGTGTCACTAATAAAGAACAATAATACATAATTTAATGAGAAGGTTTATATTGACCTATTAAGATTTTGTTTACATCTACCTTGTAAATATATTTTTTGCTATTTTATTCAAGTTTTCACATGTAAATCAACAACAATTACAATTTAACAATATTTCAAGTGTAATCTTTCTTTTTTTAAAGTATACATGTTATCATACGTAGGCTATTTCAAAGTTAAGGATTCATTAGTTTGAATAAAGCCTAAATTGGAACAAACACTATAAAAACATCTTAGTTGATGACTTATTTTTGACAAAACATACAATATATTTAACATATGAGCAGAAATTGGCGAACAAAAGCTTATTTGATTTGGCAGTAGTCTATTTTACAGTAAAAACTTCATAATCTATCCAAAACTAGTTAACTAAATTGTGTCTTACATATTTCGTCTGTAAAATATAGTTTTTATGATAGCCTATATTAGGGCATATAAATGTTTGCAGTTTAATACGTTGCTTATACAAAGACATTTTATTTCAACATATTTCAGTCGATTTTTACTCATCTCAGTATAGCAATATAGTTTGGTAAAAGCTAAACTAGTAGGTTAGATGTGTTTATGTAAAAATAACATGTTTACTAATGTAAGTGCCTGTAAACAATAGCGCGCATTTGTGCCGTTCATTCATTCACACACAGAACGCGATTCAAATTTAAACAGTCGACATCTTTTCCTGTCGGCCACCGTAACTTTTGTTGGTTGCAATTCGCAACCTCACAATTAGATGCCGCTAAAATTTACACACTGCACCTTTAAAGACAGACCTACTGTGACTTATCAGGTTGTTAATCGGTAGTATATGCTTTTGCTGAAGCAACCCATCAACTTATTTTTAAAATAATTGTATTTAATAGCGGAATTCCTGGTGAAAAACTACATTACCCATGATGCTGAACAGAAAATTCCACAAATCAGAGAGCCAAAAGAGCTCTAAAGCTCCGCCCACTCCCATGAAGCACTGCATATAACTTTATACTTCTGCGTCATACTCACGCCGTAGCATCGTCGTAGGCTGTGTGTAGCGCGCGTACCCTTCGGCGTACCAACGCATCAATTCTCCTGGACGCTAGCGCGGTGATTGGTCTGCTAGAACCCCTCCCTCGGGTTTCACATGTTCCCTCTGCATGTGTAATTGCGCGTCAACATGGACAACAACGCAGAAGTATAAATGAGGCTTTAGAGTCGGTGCTGTCAAAATACTTGAATATTTTTTATTTATGCATTATTAAATCCCTATTGGAGAAATGAATGGGAAAAATTCTTCCAGAAGCAACGCCACCAAGAAAGTGGATGGAGACTGTCGCACTATATTGAACTGATTGTGGATTCAGTTGTCAATCTTTTTTCTTTTTCCACAGTAATTTCCAATCATCTGCCATGTTTGAGGGGTCGGAGTCCGCGGACACACAGGAAGTCAAATCTGACAGCACCCTTGGGTCCTCTGTCTCCGCCTGCAAGAAGGTGTGTGTGTGTGTGTGTGTGTGTGTGTGTGTGTGTGTGTGTGTGTGTGTGTGTGTGTGTGTGTGTGTGTGTGTGTGTGTGTGTGTGTGTGTGTGTGTGTGTGTGTGTGTGTGTGCTGTTTAGTTGGCGTGCAGTCGGTTTTGGCCCAATGCACCACATCATACTCAGCAGGTGAGCTCTTGTACTTGAACACTAGCAAGAATCGCATGCTCCAATCACAGTGTGATTAACATGAAGCTGTGCTGATTGGCTGAATTCTTCCACCTGTCCAGGGTACAGGGACTTTGGCTTTTTGCCATCAGCACTTTTTACTCTGTAGGCAGCTGCACTACAAGTCAGGTTACATTAGCTGATGTTCTGCCAGTGTGAGAGAGAATGGACAGAGAGAGAGAGACTGAGAGTGTGACAGAACATGCAGCATGATTATCCCAATCCTTGTCTTCTAGCTCTTTTAACTTTGTCTCATTCAGCCAGGGGCTTTATTAGTGGTTTGATGCTAAAGGAAAGTGTTCCCTGTGGGAGCAGATCCAGGGATCAGGAGAAGAGGAGGTTACAATAGCGTGACACTGTACTAATTATTTTGAAGCTCTCATGGGAGTTGTTATGAGATTAAGTGGGACTGGTCATTATTGATGAGCACAGGGTTCGGCACCCTGTTTGACGTGGCTTATTTTTTAAAGAATTTTATTATTAATTATTATCAGTCTTGAATCATCTATATATTGAACATTGGTATTCTTTATGACTGATACTGATACAGCTTATTTTTACTTTTAAGTGTCAAATATCCACTGTGTAGTATTGATTGTAATAGTTTTATTTACTTATTTATTTTTGATATAGATAGATAGATAGATAGATAGATAGATAGATAGATAGATAGATAGATAGATAGATAGATAATATGCATTATTAAATAATAATAATGATAACAATTATTATTATTGATATAATTATTAAATAATTAATATTTTGTTTTATTCGTGTAGTGTGCTAAATATATATTATTATTTTTAGTAGTAGTATAGTAGAAGTAATGAGCATTATTACGTGATTATTGGTATTAATATAATAATTAATGGTATTAACAGTATATAATTAATAGTATTAACAATATGTTAGTTATATTCAATGCATATTTTGATTTTATTATTGTAGTGCAATTGTTATTCATTCTTATTAATTATTTGATTATTATCATGGTATTATTGTTATTAGTACATATACATAATAATAATATAATAATAAAATATACTTAATGAAATAATATTTATGCGAAGTTGTTTGGTCACAGTAGAGATTTCTTTTGGGCTTTGCCTTGATTGCGCTTGTTACTTGAATCAACTTATTGAAGAAAAAAAAAACAATACTGAAAAAAAATGTAACTTTATCACACTTTTGTGAGTGCTTGGCTTTCCATGCATTTCTATACGAAACAGACTGCGTAACTATGAGGAAGGATTACTGTGAGAGGTCATTTAATTTGGCCAGCAGACTTCTACATTTCTAAATGAAATAAATACACATTAATCTCTTGAGCACTTATCCCATGTGTGCTAATGATCCCCCATCTGCCGAAGGTTATCTTTCATGTAACGGTATATTAGCTCTGTCAGTAGTTTAACCATGTTGAACCATGACGCAACTGTCCCAGCGACCCTGTCATATGGCCGTCTCTGCCAGGAAAACAGTCGGTACAGATGGCACACACAGCAAGGGCAAAGAAAACACACACATGTGCTCACACATAAAAACACAGATACAAACACCCACAAACTCGATTAAACAAAGTAAACACATGCAGTGTCACACACACACACACACACACACACACACACACACACACACACACACACACACACACACACACACACACACACACACACACACACACACACACACAGGGATATGTGTTTACTCCTCAAATACACAGTGAGATAATCAATGCTTACTTAGCCTCACTGATAATGACTCAAACTGAAGTTTACACACTAACAGAGAAGGTTTGTGTTTGTTTAACGTACCAATAGTAGTGGTAATTCAATTAGAGGTCACTCTAATTGAGGTAATGAAATAAGCATTAGTTGAACACATGACCTGCACATATACATTGGCGTTACGCAGTATTAAGCAGCACAGTTCCCTGAAGTGTCACACACTCAACCTTTCATTAATAATCCATAATAGTCCATTACTGACGTGGTTACTTGGCTGTAAAGCTGGTATGTTACACACCAGTGACAGCATGATTGCCAGAAGTATGAGGCTATATTAAATATTCATATGTAAATTATAATAAATAAATTACCAATCACCACAGACATGGTGAAGTCAATAGGTGCTGGCTTGCTGTGGGCGGGATTGGTTAGAACGAGATGCTTGTGTGCTGAATATTTGATTGAAACTGAAAAGATATTAAATTTGTGCTTATGTGTATTGCAACAATTCAGCTCATATTAAAGTAATATGCACTGTATGGAGATTATGCGCAACACACTTCCGTATTCTTTAAACCAGTTCGTATCACTTCCGGTTCAAGTTTTTGTGTTTTTTTTTGTTTTGTTTTTTCAAAAGATGAGCATAACCAATGTCCATCGCATTTGCAGATTGATATCTAAAAGTTTTCGTTTTAGTTTTTCTTACTAACATTCAGATATTAAAATGGAATAAAATGCCAACAATAAAAATAACAGGCTAGGTTAGCTGCTTACTTTAAAAGTGAATATATATATCTCCATCAGTTCATACTGCTGTTAACACTTTCTCTGATAAGCAGATGTGATGTTTTATTTATGTGACATTCGGCATAAAGCCTATTCTATACTGCTAACTAAATGTAGTTTTTTGCTTGTTTGTTTGTTTTTGTACAATATTTGGGGAATTTGGACAGTATGGCACCATTGTACTTATGTACTTGTAGTTTTATCAGTGATCCGATCAGTGAATAGGACTAAATACAGGTGTAAATGACTTTCAGAAACTCAAAGCACATTCAGAGGTGGTTAAATAGTGTAAACGCTAATGTGTCCTGAAGCCGCCCAGAAAACTGCAACGGGCTTCTTACTGAAACAAACACATTATCATTGTGCCAAAGGATTTAAAGCGAGGACTAGGTGTGCCACTTAAAAATAAAATGAAGAAATCAATAATTCAGTCATTTTTAAATGAAAAATCCCAAAAAGTAAACCACTTTTTCAAATGAACGAATACATTGCTTTATTAATTATTATAATATTTAAAACATGTTTAAAAATGTAGTAAAATATTACGATAAATAATAATCACCATTTGTCCTAGCTGGTGCCCATCGTACATCCAAAAGGCATGTCTTTAAATTCACTTCATTTGATGTGTGTGAACTGTCCAATGGCATTTCTTAACACAATTGACAAATGCATCAACAAAAGCATGTGACAAAAAGATAAAGAAACGCAGTTGGCAAATGGATTAAGAAAATCAACTGACCAATGCTTTTTTTTAATGCAATTTAAAATGAGTTATTAAAGTGTTTTATTATTACATTTATCTAACATTTAAAACATGCTTACGACTACATGTCAACTTGAAAAATTAAATTAACCATTTTAAATGTTTATTTGTCAATTTGACCCATTTTTTTTTTAAATTAATATGTTTTACTTGATTTAATTGACTGACATTTTTATTTTTAATGCCATTCCTCTATTATTTCGTACTGTCCGGTTAGGTATGAATTTAAAAGAAAACAGAATGTGAAAAACCTCAACGTAAAACAAATGCAAAACCTAATACATGCAAAAGACATGCCAAACATTTCCAGGTCAAGTCGCCTTTATTTATATAGCATTTATACAATACAGATTGTTTCAAAGCAGCTTTACAGAGATAACAGGAAAATGACCCATTTCGGCTGTTGTTCAGCTGAAGTCAGTTTAGTGTTGATTCAGTTCCATTGTAAAGATCATCAATTATTCAATTAGTTTATTTCATCTAAAGCAGTTCTGCAAAAACAAATGTCATCTTCCAGCTCAGTTCAGTTCTCATACAATGGTGTCAATGCAGTCAGATCAATAATTTTGTCGAATATTAAGTGTCCCCAACTAAGCAAGTCAGAGGTGACAGTGGCAAAGCATGATACGCTGACATGAAGTGTGTGATCATGACATCAGAGATCTTTCTTAGTAAAATCCAATCACACATGTGAACTTCACAAAATGTATGCATGGTATTTTCAAAAAGATGGATGTAAACCCTGGCTGTAAGTTCACAATTTAACGTTTTGAAGTGTTGTGCCTCAGTCTGATAAAAGTATGTGTTTGTGTCAGGTTTTGTGCAGTAACAGTGTTCTGGATTCGTCGGAGTACTGGCTGAAGAACGATAAGACGCTCTGCAGAATTGGATTCCTGGAGGACCAGCATGATGGAGGCTGCCCGACAGTGAGTCTCTCTCACATATCACACACTCTCAGAAGAGCTGAAACCATCAGCACGCATATATCCATACATGTGATTAACGTTGCGTGTGTGTGTGTGTGTGTGTGTGTGTGTGTGTGTGTGTGTGTGTGTGTGTGTGTGTGTGTGTGTGTGTGTGTGTGTGTGTGTGTGTGTGTGTGTGTGTGTGTGTGTGTGTGCGTGCACATGTGACCGCGTGGAAGTGCGGTGGCATTTATATTGTGTTCACCCTCCCACTGATAAATGTGGTCTTGATTGGGGTGATAATGCGGTATGATGTTGGCTGTGGCTGAATAATAAATGCAGTAATTCTCAGAACTGAGAGAATACATTTAACTGCAAACGGATGACAGCTGCACAAACTGCAGGACAGGATAATTAGAGTCTAATGACAGATTATATACCTCACTTTACTTTAATGACAAGTTTCTTGTCTCGTGTAAATGACAGCTTTGCAACCATCTTACTATGCATAAAATTATGCCACGATCACGCTAGCATTTTTGTACCTTGGTAATGAAACACTACCTGTCTGATTATCTGCGAAATGCTAATTGTATGGAAAATTTATGGCAGGATTGTTCAGTGATGTAGGCCTTTGCTTAATTTTGTGAACTCTGAAGCATTTTACTAAAATTCAACAATAAAAAATTATGAATAGTTGGGAAATGCGGCAGACTCCTTTAAAAAAATGTCATATCTGAATGCTCAGTTTTGATTGGTTATAACTGGTAATTGCCTTTTGACAAAGCTACTAAACAAAAATGCATTGCTGATAAGCGTCAGTATAAAGTCCAAGATCACTCTCATATCGGTACTTTAGAATGTTGACCTAACTTAAAAAAAATAAGGCGATTTATTACAGTCAATTTGGTAAGTTAACTCAACTAACAACTGAAAACTTAAATCTTTTGTAAATTCTTAAGGCAATTTAAGATGGATTCGTATTTAGCAATGCAAGGGGCTACAAACCTCATTCTTTCATCATGTTTGATTTTCAAAGCCCACTTCACAACATGACAAAATATATTAAATCCCAAAGTTTCAATGAGATGCACAAATGATGAAATTATAAAAATGATGAAATCTGACATCTAAATAACAGTGACAACAGCAGCAGTAACGGCAGCATAAATTAAGTCTGTAAAAACGTTTTAATTATAGTCACCACATGATTATTTCAAGCTCCAATGCATGCTGGGAACTTGCAAAACATTGTTCAATGAAAAATTGTGTGTTAGGATGACTCAATGTGGAAACATACTTGAGTATAAGTGCAATAAAACAACTTTTGTTAGCTTACTTTTTTTCATTTGTTGTGCATGGGTTTTTACAGTGGAACAAACAGAAAAACTATTGGTGCACCTTGAAATAAAAATCAATACAACAATGTTTTTAATTGTGCAAAGTGGGTCTGATGTCCACTGGTTCTGTAGCCAGAAAACTACAGCCCGTAATTTGTGATGGCAGAAAATCTCTTAACATGTTCCGTATGAGTGCGCTGGGCTGGTCAGACTGACTTCTCCACCCCCAGGCTCAGGTGCAGTCAGAACAGGTTTCATCAGGGCTGTGCTTTAACTGCGCTGATGTCACACATGATGTTCCTTTAACACAAAAGCTCCACACAGGGAGTCAAAACCCACACACACCAGCTGGCGTCGAGATCCTAATGCCAGCGCTGAGTGCCAAGGCTACGGTGAAGTAGAGAGAGAAAGTGAGAAAGACACACTCTAAAAGTAATTAAGGGGATTATTACCCCCAACTTAAATGTATGTTTACAATTTAAAAAATTATAATTTATTGATTTAATTAAACATTTTATGTTTCAAATATTATTTTGATCTGTTGAGTTCTGTTGACATAATGTTGATCACATTAACATTGTGTGTGATTTTATCTAAAATGTCTGCGTTAATTGTTTTTTTTTTGTATTATTGTGAAAACAATGAAATTGTCTTTAATTAAAAAATTGGTCAGTGGATTTCCCAGCATGCTTTGCATAGAAAATAAATGTTGAAATAGTGTCATATTTATGTTTTGTTTTGTTTTTTTTGTAAAGGGAAAGACCTGTTCATATTTAAAGTAGCGGTTGACTGATATATCGCCAAGGCTGACATATCATTCGATATTTGGCATAAATTGCCAAAGATTTAAATATATGTTTTTTCTGTTTGGCTGATGTGTCAGAAGTGGGACTTTTATTTTGACAATGCTGAGAAAGCCAGCGCCTGACCAAACAGTGCTCCCATTCTCCGTCTTTAGTTTACTGTCTCCGTTTAACAGTTCTGTCTAATATGTTATTGATTGAACTGTTAAACAAAGAAAGTAAATGGTAATGGCTTTTAATTGCTCAAATCTTTGAATATCTCATAAACATTTAATTTCACAAACGAATGAATGAATACGAACATTAAAACGTGTTACTCTGTACATGACGGTCGGTCCATGCGACTTGACTGCGGACAGGAGTTCTACTGTCTCTGGAGAAACACGATAAACTTACTTTAACTTTTACTAAAAAGCTGATCATAAATGCAAGAAAACTGCAAGGCATTCAATTGATCAAAAGGGACAGTAAAGACTTTTATAATGTTCCAAAATATTTATATTTCAAATATAAATGCTGTTCTTTTGAATCCTACAAAATTGCATCCCAGTTTCCACAAACTTTTTACGCAGCACAACTATTTTCAAAATGTTTCTTGAGCAGCAAATCAGCATATTAGAATGATTTCTGATGGATCATATGACATTTAACATAGAAAACAGTTATTTTAAATAATAAAAATAGTATATTAGTAATTATATTCCTGCTTTTACTGTGTATTTGATATTCTGTATATAACTGTATACTGTATATAAATGCTTGGTGAGCAGAAAAGACTTCATTTAAAAACTTTAAAAAGTCTTACCGACCCCAAACTTTTGAACAGTGGTGCATGTGCAAAAATACATTGAATTCATGATTCCATGTGAAGGAATATCAGGGTAACAGGTCAAAATGTAGTGTTGGTGGGTTTAAACCAATCATGAACTTTCTCTAATAAATAATCCGTATAAGGTGTTAACATGACCTTACATATTGTCAGCTCATTACAGTTTTTTTCAACTGCTTACACACATTTTCAAAAATGTGACTCTTTTTTTTCAAAACTTTACACACAAATCCATGCACACACAAAATGCGAAATGCCTCACATATCTTGCAAAATGAAGCAATGCATTAAAATGATCACAAACACATCTCAAAAGCAAAAAAAGCATTGCAAACACCTTTGCCCTGATTATATTTTGGATATATTAAATACACATTGTTCAAAACCTAAAGCTCTTCTTTCATAAGCTTCTATGTACATTTCTGTACAAGATTGAAAGTAATCGGCTGAGAGATGTTGAAAAATGAATGGTAAACATGAAAGCAAGATTATCATTTTTTTTACTGTAAGTGGTTGTGAATACAGTATTACACAGTCCGAAATCCCTAGAACTTGACCTTTGGCCTATTTAAGGCCTAGTCTATAGTCATGATTGGTTGGTGTTTAGTAAATCAATGAGTGTTTGCTCATGTGAGGAGTTAGTGCGGGGCACTGATGTATTAGTATGGCATTTTGATAGGTTGTTTTTGAAAAAGTATATTTCCTGTTGGATTTTTGTATTACATAGAGAATTGTGTGTTGTGGTTTGCAAAAAGTCTTTTATGAAATTGAAAACTGAGTCGAAGGCCAAGAGTTGGTGTATGGTTTCTCAGATTTGTGTGTGGTTATAGTGTTTGAGTGTCAGGTTTCAGGTATTGTGTGACAAGTAAGGATTTTGTGTGTACGCAGTTGAAAAAAACGGACTCACTCAATATACATTTTCAGCTCTTTTCCCTTGTCTCTATCCTCCCAATCTGATTGTTTTGTTTTTGGTGAAAAATCTCTAGAACGTTTTTATAATCTTTTGTTTTTCTCTTACCTTCATACTGGATTCCATTGGCATATACAGCAATTAACTCTTGCTCATTGATCTCTGCTGGACGAGCTCCGACGAGGAATATTGCCTCCATTAAAACAGTCTGTGAGAAATTCTTTAGATATTCATTCAAATGTAGATTATTAGTTGTCATTTAGCAGACAGTTTTGTGTAAAGGAAAGGGACAGAATGCTAATTGCATAGCCAGTCCCTCTGGAGCAGCCTGGAGTTCGGTGTGTGTGTGTGTGTGTGTGTGTGTGTGTGTGTGTGTGTGTGTGTGTGTGTGTGTGTGTGTGTGTGTGTGTGTGTGTGTGTGTGTGTGTGTGTGTGTGTGTGTGTGTGTGTGTGTGTGTGTCACTGTGATCAAGAACCAGTTTGTGTGTCACTGTGATCAAGAACTAGTGTGTGTGTGTCACTGTAATTAAGAAGCGGTGTGTGTGTCACTAGGCACGTTTTTCATTACAGATTTGCGCAAAACTTTTGCGTTTTTTTCTAAATGTTGACAAAAAACGAATGCGAAATGACGGCGTTTCCATTAACCGATGTTATGCGACTAAAACGTCATTTTTTCCTCTCGCGATAAGTCATTCCAAAAATGCCAATGGACGTTGGTAGGTTTATGTAACTTATATCTCAGCCACTGCACTGGTCATTATTAATAATCAAAGGTGACGTGTGTTATCCAATCATTAATGACAAGGAAAGACCCTTATACTTGAGAGCGGCACATATGAGGTGTTTCTGGGTGTTTCTCCGTCATATCTGCTTCGAGGTCTTGATTGTGGCATTTCTTTCAGGTTTAGAATCCAATATTCCTTTAATTCTTTTGTCTTTTATACATTTAATAAAGAACTCTGTCTCGTATTCTGTCCAAAAATACCGCGTCATCTACATCAGGTGACCTGTAAATGCGCAAAAACCATTTCCATTGCAGTTTTGCGAAATGTTTATTTTTCGAAATGCCTGAAAAACCACCTCATGCGAGCGTAAAAACTTGTTTGCAATAAATGGGAGTTTTTGCGAAATTGACGTGTTTCCATTGGGCATATTTTCAATTAGCAATTTCAATTTGCGGAATTTGAACATTTGAATGTGTCACTGTGATCAAGAGCCGGTATGTGTGTCACTATGATCACAGTAACAGGCCGTTTCTCAAAACCAAGAATGCAAAGAACGGACTTGTGTTCTTGGGGAGAACGCTCTTTCTAGTTGTTCTTTGAAGAATGAACTTACAAGGTGACGAGCACACAGAACGCTGCTGACAGTTTGAGGCGATGTGTTCTTGCTGGTATTGCGCAATACCCCCGCACAGCGCCGTCTTCAGTACCCAAACATAACAAGAATTATTGATGATAACAGCCAGGTTTTATCGCCTAAGCCTACTTGGAATTCCTCCGACCAGTAAAGAGAGCTTTGTTGGCCGCTCACCATTCAATCATTGCAGCGGTTTCCTCACATGTCCCTTGGTTTAAATTAAAATGTTATCACATTAATTAGAATGAAATTATATAATAACAGCGGTAAGAAAAGTAAAACTTTCTTACAGTTGTGGGTCTGTTTTTCTTCTTCCATTTTTGCTCTGCTGCTATGGTCTCTTGACTGTGGGGTAAAACGAGTTTTTCAGCATGACTGGCCGGTTGGTTCGCCAGCTACACCCGCGTGCGCTTATGGAGATTCTTCACTACCGAAAATGTTTGAGCATATTTTCGATTCGCCATAAATTTTCGTAAAAATGGTAATATTTGAAATCCACACAGTTTCTCGCATCAAATGTTCTCAGAAGTGAATTTAGTGATGAAATAGCATACGAAATGGTAGAAAAGCGACTTACTGTTGTTCTGCCTTTCTGCTCCCCGCTCCTTCCTTGACTGCCGAAATGAATGCTGGGATATTTCTGCCGTCAAGTTCACACAAGTTACCAATGAGAGTGTCAAGAACACTTCCGGGATTTTTAACCGTTCTTGCCAAAATGCAAACTTGTGTATTGAGACAGTACTACAGAAAAGAACGCATATTGAGAAACGGCCACAGAGCATGGCTAGGTTAACAAGAAACCCTCAGCTTCATACCTGGGATTAAATGTACATCTGTTTCATTTGAAGGTCAGAAAATAATCCACTAGGATTAAACACTGCCAGAAATGTTCTTCTCTTATTAAATTCGGTTTGATAATGTTGTGTGTGTATTGTGTTGTAATTGATGATGTGTGTTTGGGTGAGAGGCAGGTGTAAACAGGATCTAAAATATTTTTAGCTTGTCCACTTTCAACCACTTCCAGAGGTAGTGGCAAACGCATTCGACCAGATTTATTTCGTAGTGTAAACGCTCATCGGATCGAATGCGTTCGAACAGCCATAAGACCACCTTCTCTCCATCTACTGAACTAATGCGTAAACATTATGGGAAGAGCACTAGCCAGACGGGATTTAAACTTTGTCGGCGTTCACTACAGCGCAGACTCGAGTCCAGCGTTCACTACAGCACAGACTCGAGTCCACCGTTCACTACAGCTCAGACTCAGGTCCAGCGTTCACTACAGCTCAGACTCGGGTCCAGCGTTCACTACAGCTCAGACTCAGGTCCAGCATTCACTACAGCTCAGACTCAGGTCCAGCATTCACTACAGCGCAGACTCGGGTCCAGCGTTCACTACAGCTCAGACACTACAGCTCAGACTCTGGTCCAGTGTTTACTACCGCGCAGACTCGGGTCCAGCGTTCACTACAGCTCAGACTCGGGTCCAGCGTTCACTACAGCGCAGACTCGGGTCCAGCGTTCACTACAGCTCAGACACTAAAGCTCAGACACTGGTCCAGCGTTCACTACCGCGCAGACTCGGGTCCAGCATTCACTACCACGCAGACTCGGGTCCAGCGTTCACTACAGCTCAGACTCGGGTCCAGCGTTCACTACAGCTCAGACTCAGGTCCAGCGTGCACTACCGCGCAGACTCGGATCCAGCGTTCACTACAGCTCAGACTCAGGTCCAGCGTTCACTACAGCGCAGACTCGGGTCCAGCATTCACTACAGCTCAGACACTACAGCTCAGACTCTGGTCCAGTGTTTACTACCGCGCAGACTCGGGTCCAGCGTTCACTACAGCTCAGACTCGGGTCCAGTGTTCACTACAGCTCAGACTCGGGTCCAGCGTTCACTACAGCGCAGACTCGGGTCCAGCGTTCACTACAGCTCAGACACTAAAGCTCAGACACTGGTCCAGTGTTCACTACTGCGCAGACTCGGGTCCAGCATTCACTATCACGCAGACTCGGGTCCAGCGTTCACTACAGCTCAGACTCGGGTCCAGCTTTCACTACAGCTCAGACTCGGGTCTAGCTTGCACTACCGCGCAGACTCGGATCCAGCGTTCACTACAGCTCAGACTTGGGTCCAGCGTTCACTACCGTGCAGACTCGGGTCCAGCGTTCACTACCGCACAGACTCGGGGTCCAGCGTTCACTACAGCTCAGACTCGGGTCCAGCGTTCACTACAGCTTAGACAGCGTTCACTGTAGACTCGGATCCAGCGTTCACTACACCTCAGAGTCTGGTCCAGCGTTCACTACAGCTCAGACTCGGGGTCCAGCGTTCACTACAGCTCAGACTCGGGTCCAGCGTTCACTACAGCTCAGACTCGGGTCCAGCGTTCACTATCGCGCAGACTCGGGTCGAGCGTTCACTACAGCTTAGACTCGGTCCAGCGTTCACTACCGCGCAGACTCGGGTCCAGCGTTCACTACACCTCAGAGTCTGGTCCAGCGTTCACTACAGCTCAGACTCGGGTCCAGCGTTCACTACAGCTCAGACTCAGGTCCAGCGTTCACTACTGCGCAGACTCGGGTCCAGCGTTCACTACAGCTCAGACTCGGGTCCCGCGTTCACTACAGCTGAGACTCGGTCCAGCGTTCACTACCGAGCAGAGTCTGGTCCAGCGTTCACTACCTCGCAGACTCGGGTCCAGCGTTCACTACAGCTCAGACTCGGGTCCAGCGTTCACTACAGCTCAGACTCTGGTCCAGCGTTCACTACAGCTCAGACTCGGGTCCAGCGTTCACTACAGCTCAGACTCGGGTCCAGCGTTCACTACTGCGCAGACTCGGGTCCAGCGCTCACTACAGCTCAGACTCGGGTCCAGCGTTCACTACAGCTCAGACTCGGGTCCAGCGCTCAATACAGCTCAGACTCGGGTCTAGCGTTCATTACACCTCAGAGTCTGGTCCAGCGTTCAATACACCTCAGAGTCTGGTCCAGCGTTCACTACAGCTCAGACTCGGGGTCCAGCGTTCACTACAGCTCAGACTCGGGTCCAGCGTTCAGTACAGCTCAGACTCGGGTCCCGCGTTCACTACAGCTCAGACTCGGGTCCAGCGTTCACTACTGCGCAGACTCGGGTCCAGCGCTCACTCCAGCTCAGAGTCGGGTCCAGCGTTCACTACAGCTCAGACTCGGGTCCAGCGCTCACTACAGCTCAGACTCGGGTCTAGCATTCATTACAGCTCAGACTCTGGTCCAGCGTTCACTACAGCTCAGACTCGGGTCCAGCGTTCCCTACAGCTCAGACTCGGGTCCAGCGTTCACTACTGCGCAGACTCGGGTCCAGCGTTCACTACAGCTCAGACTCGGGTCCAGCATTCACTACAGCTCAGACTCTGGTCCAGCGTTCACTACAGCTCAGACTCGGGTCCAGCGTTCACTACAGCTCAGACTCGGGTCCAGCGTTCACTACTGCGCAGACTCGGGTCCAGCGCTCACTACAGCTCAGACTCGGGTCCAGCGTTCACTACAGCTCAGACTCGGGTCCAGCGCTCACTACAGCTCAGACTTGGGTCTAGCGTTCATTACACCTCAGAGTCTGGTCCAGCGTTCAATACACCTCAGAGTCTGGTCCAGCGTTCACTACAGCTCAGACTCGGGGTCCAGCGTTCACTACAGCTCAGACTCGGGTCCAGCGTTCACTACAGCTCAGACTCGGGTCCCGCGTTCACTACAGCTCAGACTCGGGTCCAGCGTTCACTACTGCGCAGACTCGGGTCCAGCGCTCACTCCAGCTCAGAGTCGGGTCCAGCGTTCACTACAGCTCAGACTCGGGTCCAGCGCTCACTACAGCTCAGACTCGGGTCTAGCATTCATTACAGCTCAGACTCTGGTCCAGCGTTCACTACAGCTCAGACTCGGGTCCAGCGTTCCCTACAGCTCAGACTCGGGTCCAGCGCTCACTACTGCGCAGACTCGGGTCCAGCGTTCACTACAGCTCAGACTCGGGTCCCGCGTTCACTACAGCTCAGACTCGGTCCAGCGTTCACTACCGAGCAGAGTCTGGTCCAGCGTTCACTACCTCGCAGACTCGGGTCCAGCGTTCACTACAGCTCAGACTCAGGTCCAGCGTTCACTACAGCTCAGACTCTGGTCCAGCGTTCACTACAGCTCAGACTCGGGTCCAGCGTTCACTACAGCTCAGACTCGGGTCCAGCGTTCACTACTGCGCAGACTCGGGTCCAGCGCTCACTACAGCTCAGACTCGGGTCCAGCGTTCACTACAGCTCAGACTCGGGTCCAGAGCTCACTACAGCTCAGACTCGGGTCTAGCGTTCATTACAGCTTAGACTCTGGTCCAGTGTTCACTACAGCTCAGACTCGGGTCCAGCGTTCACTACTGCGCAGACTCGGCTCCGGCGTTCGCTACAGCTCAGATTTGGTACAGCGTTCACTACCGCGCAGACTCGGGTCCAGCGATCACTACAGCTCAGACTCGGTCCAGCGTTCACTACAGCTCAGACTCGGGTCCAGCGTTCTCTACAGCTCAGACTCGGGTCCAGCGTTCACTACGGCTCAGACTCGGTCCAGCGTTCACTACAGCTCAGACTCGGGTCCAGCGTTCACTACAGCTCAGACTCGGGTCCAGCGTTCACTACGGCTCAGACTCGGGTCCAGCGCTCACTACAGCTCAGACTCGGGTCTAGCGTTCATTACAGCTTAGACTCTGGTCCAGTGTTCACTACAGCTCAGACTCGGGTCCAGCGTTCACTACTGCGCAGACTCGGCTCCGGCGTTCGCTACAGCTCAGATTTGGTACAGCCTTCACTACCGCGCAGACTCGGGTCCAGCGATCACTACAGCTCAGACTCGGTCCAGCGTTCACTACATCTCAGACTCGGGTCCAGCGTTCACTACAGCTCAGACTCGGTTCCAGCGTTCACTACAGCTCAGACTCGGTCCAGCGTTCACTACAGCTCAGACTCGGGTCCAGCGTTCACTACAGCTCAGACTCGGGTCCAGCGTTCACTACAGCTCAGAATCAGGTCCCAAATCTGTGCAAGATGTCAGTGCCATATTGGCCATGTCAATTTTCACCAATGAAAGAGAGGGAAGGGGCGTCGTCCATCTGTGGTGGTAGCTGAAGGCACGAGACGAAGATCAGCGTTATGGCTGGGGCGGTATGGATTTTTTCTATCCCCGGTTGAAAAGCAAGATATTCCCGCTTTAAATAAACACCACACAACCCCCCCCCCCCTTTCGTGCACACACCAGAAGTCGCTTTTTCTAGACAGACTTTGTTAAATATTGTCACCTACATCCGAAAAAAACAAGCCCAATTTGAAATAGTCAAATTTTCATCAAACAGTAATTTGGCATTAACCAATCACTGAATAGATTTCCTTATTTAAGAAGATTCTCAGATACATTCGCATTGAATTCATCATTTTCAGAAGTATAAATTATAATGTTCACATTGGAAATGAAAGATGAACACCTTTTCCAACATGTCTTAATTACAAAAATTATATTCCATATGTTTACATAATATAATGTTATTTTTTATTTAATCTATGTCGATTATATGAAAAGTGAACAGCTTGAGTAAGATAAGATCAGACGATGGGTCAGACATGCTTTTGACCACTTTATTAAGTTTTGTTTTGTAGAAAGCCTTTCTTTAAATTAAATTTCGTTTTGTATAAATTGTATCTTAATTTTAATCACTGTTTCATGAACTAATTGGCTGGAATTAATAAATAAGAAGCAAATATAGAAGACATATAATCAGGAAGACGTGCTATCTCTTTCGCGTTAACTGGAGCTTGTCTCATAAATGAACGGAAACTCGGCGTATATGCTAGACCTACTTGCCTCACAGACAGGAGAAATAAATAGAAAGTTTAAAATGTCTACTTTTAAACAAAATTCAAAACGAAATGATACAATTTTAGGCTACAGTAGCCTAGTCAGGTAAGGTCAGGTTTGCAGATGTGCGTTATCTATTTATTTATTTATTTGTATCCCTGTGCGCTGATCGGAGAGTTCACTGCTGATATTCTGGGGATACAACATAGCGGTAACACTTTACGGTAAGGGTACATGAATTATCATGAATTCATGTACAAATTCATGCATGAATTAGGCATTAATTCATGCATTAGTATCTCATGAATCATCAGGAACTAACACGAATTCAACGTTTTCATTAATGACTTCATGGATGAACAACACCTTAATTAAAACATTAACTGAGATGAGTACATCAACATGAATTATGATTTATTACTCATGATCGTGATGTTTTCTTTGTTCACTCCACAATGGTCTTTACTATCCATTGTGGATAAAGCTATGGTTATGGTACATGAATCATCATGAACTCATGCATAAAAAAAACATTAATTTATGCATGCAAGAGTACTCTTCGAATTATTAAACGAATATACAAAAATCCACATTACCTCATACATGCATACAGGCTAGAACAGTATATCAATTAACTTGAGAACTGTTTTTCTGAATTATGTTCTGAGTTTCCAAGCATGTTCATGTCTTCTTCATATCCTGCAGGTAAATGGACAGACCCCAAATTTGGCCAATCACAGCACATAGCACACGAATTCGGTTGACATTCAAATACAGTTGTCATCATTAACTAAGCATTATCTTTTAATAGCTTCATGTGTGTGGCCCCTCAACAAAAGTGTTGATTTGGTCCTTTGAAACACTGATGAACAATGTGCTATGAAAACCCCGAATTAAAAATTAGAATATTGTGAAAAGGTTTTCATAGCTGTAAGTCATAATCATGAAAATTATAACAAATAAAGGCTTGAAATATCTCATTTGCATGTAATGAGTCTATATAACATATTAGTTTCACCTTTTAAGTTGAATTGCTAAAATAAATAAACTCTTGCACAATATTCTAATTTTTCGAGTTTCACCAGTACATTAAAAGGTGACTCCTTACCCTAAAACATTTTTTTCTTTTTCTTTTTACAAAACCTCAAAGCTGCTTTACAAAAGAGTTTTCAGAATTCGTGTGCTATGTGCTGTGATTGACCAAATTTGGGGTCTGTCCATTTACCTGCAGGCTATGAAGAAGACATAAACATGCTTGGAAACTCAGATCATAATTCAGAAAAACAGTTCTCACATTAATTGATATACTTTTATGTATGTATGGATGCATGCAGTGTTTTATGAATGCATGCATGAGGTAATGTGGATTTTTGTATATTCCTTTAATAATTAAGAGAAGAGTACTCTTGCATGCATGAATTAATCCTTTTTTTTATGCATGAGTTCATGATGGTTCATGTACAATAACCGTAGCTTTATCCACAATGTACAGGTGAGTGGTAAAGATTGTACAAAATTGGTAAAGACCAAATTTTTTGTGAACAAAGAAAACATCATGATTATGCGTAATAAATCATAATTCATGATGATGTACTCATCTTAGTTAATGTTTTAATTAAGGTGTTGTTCATCCATGAAGTCATTAATGAAAAAGTCTCTAGTTACGTATGTAACCTTAGTTCCCTGAATGGAACGAGATGCTGCGTGAAACGCTGTGGGAACGCCCCCTGCGTGAGTTCGTCATGAAGCACGTATGAAATCAGTCCAATGGCGGGTTGGAACGTCATAGGTGGGTGACGTCATCGACCAGGAAACTATATAAGCGCCCCCAAAACACAAGCGCATCAGCATCTGATAAGACAGAAGCAAGTGCTCACGGGCATGCTGGGAGTATGGCACAGACACGCAGCGCCTCGTTCCCTTCAGGGAACTAAGGTTACATACGTAACCAGAGACGTTCCCTATCAGGGAACTCGAGCTGCGTGAAACGCTGTGGGAAAGCTAATACCAACGTCGCCATACGAGCAAGTGTCTGTCGTGTGTAGTCAAGGCGCACATTCGGACGAAAGCACCTGCGCCCCTGGAGTGGAGCTGAATTCAAGATGGTAAAACTTTACGAATGTGTGCGGTGAGGACCAGCCTGCCGCATCGCAAACGTCCTGAATTGATACTCCTGACAAAATAGCCTTAGAGGCAGCCATACTCCTGGTTGAATTTACATTTATTCATTTAGCTGACGCAAAGACACCGTCGTGTGACCCTGATCATGCGGAGCGGGTTTCCCCTCGGGGAGAACCCCTTGGTCCTGAGCCACCACTGCAGCGGTCTCATGTACAGCAGGACATAAGGTATAACGTTGGACGCTGCTGCCATAAGACCCAGAATTCTTTGATATTCTTTTACAGTAAGTGACTGGCCTAGCTTTGCCTGTTTGACGGCTAAGAGAATCGAAGCTATACGAGCAGGAGACAGACGTGCCTGCATCGTCATCAAATCCCAAACCACACCCAGAAAAGTGGTCCTCTGTAATGTAGAAAGCACACTCTTCTTGGCATTGAGCCTCAACCCCTACTTTTTAATATGGGCGAGCACGACATCTCGATGCCGAATCGCCTGAAGCTCCGATTAGGCTAGAAACAACCAATCGTCGATATAATTTAAAATGCGGATGCCCTGGAGTCGCAGCGGAGCCAGAGCTGCATCCATGCATTTCGTGAAAGTTCGGGGAGACAGTGCTAGGTCGAACGGAAGAACCCGATACTGGTATGCTTTGCCCCCGAAAGCGAACCTCAGGAACTTTCTGTGTTGTGGAAGGATGGAAATATGGAAGTATGCGTCCTTTAGATCTATCGTGACAAACCAGTCCTCGGACCTGATCTGTGACACGATCTGCTTGAGAGTCAGCATCTTGAACTTTAGCTTCCCTACTGAGCGATTTAATAGGCGCAGATCTAAAATTGGACGTAACCCCCCATCCTTCTTCGGAACGATGAAATATCGGCTGTAATAACCCAACTCGCTGCTGGGAGGAAGAACTCGTTCTATAGCCCCCTTCAGCAGAAGAGTTTTCACCTCTTGTTCCATAACCAGAGCCTGCTCGGGGCCCACCACTGTGGGCAGAACCCTTCTGAAGCAAGGCGGGCGTGATCTGAACTGAATCGCGTACCCATACTCGATAGTCTGCAGGACCCAGATACATTTGGAAGGCTTTTCCACTCTGCCAAAAATTCTACTAAGGGAGACTGGCCTCTGGAATATTTTGAGTGGCAGACACAGTGCCCTGTAACGGCGCACCGGCAGGGATCAACTGGCCTGACCACTCTGGACCACTCCTCAGAGTGGACGAGCGTCCCTCGGGAAAACGCTCGCTGGGACCCTTCTACGCCACGGCACGCAGGCGGGGTTGGCAGAACAGGCCCCTGAGGGCACCGAGAGAGAACAGGCACCGTGTAATGCGGTGAACACCCTCCCCTCTCGGTGCGGACCACCCTCAGCATCCTGACGCTTTTGGCGTCAGGACCTCTTCTTTGACGAGGCCTTCTTGGCAACGATAACTGTCCTCAGATCAGCCTTGCCCCTAGACGACCTCGTCTGACAGCGCCCCAGTTATGCTGAGTAGGAGCACGAGTGTTTGTCAAAAACTCTGTTTTTGTTGCCCCCTATTTGAGGAGCTACTCGACGGCCGGGGCTGCTCCCGCCCAGCAGCCCCGGAGACATGAACACGGAGAGGGAGAAATTTCCGGAGCGCCGCTGTCTGCTTTTTCTCTTCCTGAAACCTCTCGATGACCGAATTTACTGAGTCACCGAAGAGGCCAGCAGTTGAAAGCGGGGTGTCCAGGAGAAAAGATTTTTCCTTTTCTATCATGTTGGATAAATTCAGCCACAAGTGTCTCTCCGTTGCCACCATGGTTGCCATAGAACGGCCCACTGATTTGGCCGTCTTCTTGGTGGCACGGAGAGATAGATCTGCCGCCTGACGTAATTCTCGAATTACGTCAGCACTAATTTAATCCCCCTCACTCATATCTTTTAATACTGACATAGTGTGTAACCACGCTGCCGCTTGACCTGCCGCCGAGTAAGCTTTGCCCACCAAAGCCGAGGTGTTTCTTAATGGCTTGGTGGGCATTGCCGGTGTCTTAAATGATGATGCCGTAACTGGAGATAGATGACTCGCTAACGTCTCTTCAGCCTTAGGCATCGCCCCATAACCATAATTCTTAGCCCCAGAAATATTTGAATAAACAGATGTTTGCTGGTTAAATATTCTGGATGACACTTGTCTTTTCAATGACATCGACACCTCGGTGTGGAGGTCAGGAAAGAAAGGAAGACACCGGCGTGGAGGTGCAGCACGAGAGGGCAGAAATCTTTCATCTAATTTACTCTTTGAACGAGATTCAGCTGGCCACTCGATGCTTAATTTTTCTACAGCACGAGTGAGCACCTCCATAAGCTCCTCACTAGCAGGAGACTGAAGTGACGAGTCCCCAGTCTCTGCTGTATCAATACTTTCAACATCCAGATCCTCAGAACTGGATAAATGAAGTGATGATGCCTCAGCCCAGGCGGAAGAAACCGCAGCGCGTGCTTCCGACCCGGATCTGAGGCACTGGATCTACCAGGTAAGGGCTGAGATAAGGCAGAGCCCGTCTCAATCCCCGCTGATAGATCCATTTGCGATCCCCACGATTGAAGCCTTCGCTGTGCCTCGGCAGCAGCGGGACCCGAACCGCGGGGAGCGCGCACCGAACCACTCTCCTCGAAGAGGGCTCGGCGGGAGCGGAGCGTTTTTATAGACAAACGCTCGCAATGCTCACAATCAGCTCCCTCTAGAGCTGACTGGGCATGCAGCACTCCCAACAAACAACACACAGATCGTGTGTGTCCCCACCCGTAATATAACGTGGGCAGGGATGAACACACTTTCTGAACTGCTGTTCGCTCGCCATGATAGTATATAGTCTCTTTTTATAGTTTATATATATATATATATATATATATATATATATATATATATATATATGTGTGTGTGTGTGTGTGTGTGTGTGTGTGAAAAACTCCTGCCTAGCAATTTCTAAAAAAACACTTGAGACAAAGACTTTTTCATACACAGAGCGCTTGCTGAAGACTCAGAAGCTGATGCGCTTGTGTTTTGGGGGTGCTTATATAGTTTCCTGGTCGATGACGTAACCCGCCTATGACGTTCCGTCTCGCCATTGGACTGATTTCATACGTGCTTCATGACGCACTCACACAGGGGCGTTCCCACAGCGTTTCACGCAGCTCGAGTTCCCTGAAAGGGAACGTTGAATTCGTGTTAGTTCCTGATGATTCATGAGATATTAATGCATGAATTAATGCCTAATTCATGCCTGAATTTATACATGAATTCATGATAATTCATGTACCCTTACCATAAAGTGTTACCAACATGGCCAATAGGCTATACTAGGGACTTTAGCCTTTAAATATCTTTGCTACATTAGATCAGTCTCCTTTCTAGAACAGCCAGGTGCTTTATAGCCTCGCGGCATCAGCGCCTTCCATCGCTCATAGACCTTAAAACAGTCAGCGCTTTCGAGGATGCGGTTTCGAAAATTGATAAAAAAAACGTTGGTGCGGACAGATGATAAGTTTTGTGAAGCGGTTGCGGATGAAATAAAAATAGCCCATCCGCGCATCTCTAATACAAATGGAATGTTATTATGTGTCGTGGAACATTACGCTCCCCAACTCGCGAAAGATTGGATTTGCTCCATCTTTTGATGATACGTTTTGTTTAGAAAACCTTGAATCTATGTAAGACACAATATGATTAGACATAATCCATGTCATCAGAATCAATGAATCCATGTCACTAGACACAACGTGCACACATGTGCAGGCCGATGTTTTTTTTTTGGTTTTTGTTTTTTGTTTTTTTGCGGCGATGACGGTGACAAGCTCAGACCCGTGGTTGGAGTCACGTGACCGCGGTATTGCGGGAACCATCCCAGCCCTAATCAGGGTAAACACAAACTTTACTTGATGCGTTGAGGCAGGACAGACACAACCACGACTAACATTAATGAGAACCAACAAGGGACTGAACTAGAGATGCACCGATTACAATTTTCTAGGCCGATTCCGATTTTTCATTGAGTTTGAGCTGCCGATACCGATTTTAGCCGATTCGGATTTAATTTTTTCTAAACACTTTACAGCACACACAAATATTTATTTTCTCTCTTTTCTTTAGTAGAACATTTTACATTTTGCTTAGAACATTTTTTGAACAGCAATCGCTATAAAATAGAACTATATAAGTTGCTCCTGGTGTGGGAGATTCACACACATCGTAAGTGCAGTATTATGTAGGTTTCCTACATGTGTGTTCCTTGTGCACATGTGATGCTGATGTTGCGCGATGTTAATCATGCGGCGCCAGAGTGCATTTGTCAGGCATAAAATCGGCATATGTCAGATTGACCGGCCGGTAGCCGGTCATGGCCGATCACGTGAAAATCGGCCAATTCCGGTCACCAGCCGATCAATCGGTGCATCTCTAAACGGAACAGAACAGGGAGTATAAATACACAGGGTGAAATTAGGAAAGAAACTAGACACAGGTGGAGGAAGATTACTAATCAGGGACTAACGAGAACAGGTGCAGATAAGACTGTACCAAGTACTGTAAATGTGCCGGAAGGAAGCATCTAGTTTGTGTACACAATGTGGATAAATTACAAAAGATAAACGTCAGGAAAAAAGCAAGGAGCTAAAAATGAAATTCAACACCACCGTATAATTGCGTGTGAAGAGCTGCCTTTCACCAAATTTACCTCTCAGATTTAACATAGATTGGGTATGTGCAAGACTTATGACAACGTTTACAGTCTGTGACACTGGCTCAGATTCTGTGTAAAGAACAATTCTTTGTGACTGCATGTAGTTCTCAAGTTGGAAAATCAATTCAGTTCCTACTTTAAGTGAATCTTAGTTCCCTGGACATCCACAAGATGGATGAAAATGCTGATGCTGTAAAAGAAGGGCAGACGTGACAACACATGACAAAATTAAAACACGTGTTTTATTTTGTGGCACTTAAAAAAATATTTTGGCGCCTATTTTTTCCCTTTTGTCTGGAGCCCTGTCTCATCTCTTACTGTGTCTTTTCTCCTCTTTTCTTCTCTTCCCACTTCTCTTCATATACTGTAGGTCAGTACTATCTCATCTCACCACGACCCCTATATTAACCCCTTTCTTAAGCTCAGCGATATGACAGGACTTATTTGAAACTCTTATCTGACCCTTAACGTTGGGTTGAAATAACACCTATCATTATGTAAGTCAGTCAAAGATGACCCAGGAAACAGAGATGCAGAGTGAAACAGACAAGCTGAGCTCTTCCCGTGTTAGAGGTTCACGATCACAATACATTGCACAAATTAATTGCCTCAAATCATTTAAGTGTCCAGAATTGTACAGTGATATATAATCAATTTAATGCTTATGTTAACCCTTTAAGACAGATCAGAACTTGACTTGTCAATTCATTAGCACTCTTCTTTTTTTTTTGCCTGAAATATGTATCATCATATAATACCTTGTAGATAAATATTCCTTCAAACATAGAGTGCTTACCCTTGCATCTTGATATATGCATAGTTGTTACTGTGCCAACATTTTACATGTAAGTGTAGTGGTTACTGTGCAAAACCATCATGTTTTCCTTATTAAATTGTGAAGTTTTATAGGTGGAGGTCTCATTCTGAAAATGTCCTCGAATGTGAGCAAAAACCAAGTTCAGCTAGAAGCTTCAACGGTAATACTGTGCAACTTTAGAGAGAAGCGACAGCAATAGCATCCCTTCCTGTGCTTATTATTGTTTGCCCCAAGCAACAATCAACATTTTCACAAAACGAAAGATTCCTACATCTAACTTTAAAGTGAAATGAGATGTGTATAACGGGCAGTTCATCGCAATGTCAACAAAATGTGACGGCATGTGATTTCAATGGATTTTAATGTGATTTCAACGGGGCTTTAACTAGTTAATGGTTGCAGGCAGATCTTGCCTTCAGGATGCGACAGGCTTGCGTGGTCATAACCACGGGCACAGATGTGAATTTGTGAATTTGCTTCCTCACTGAGCACCTAGTGAACCAAGGACGAGGCCTCAGGCGACGCTCCCACAAACACACACACTTGTGTGTGTGTGTGTCAAAACCACAAGAACCTGAGCTCTCTGTGACATGACGGTCTGTCAACTGTACATCGGTGCACTCTGATAATGTTAAATGACAGGACACATAAAGGATTAACCATTCGTGGGAAGCGTGTGTTCGAGCGTCCCCTTTTTCACTTCTTCCATGCCCCATTTAGAAGCTTAGCGGATGTGAAAGCGCAGATCAGTGTGTGTGAACCCACTCAGTTGGAAATAAAAAAAGAGCATGTCTGCTCTGTTCCAGTAGTGCAATATGGCAACATTTCAAAACAGCCTCTTTCCACTCCCATGATCCCCATGCTTTGTTATTTTATCCGTTCCTCTCCATCCCTTTCTATTATTTCCAGTTCTCTCTCTCTCTCTCTCTCTCTCCCTCTCTCTCTCTCTCTCTCTCTCTCTCTCTCTCTCTCTCTCACTGTGTGTAATTTTTAGCCACGATGGCGAGTGTCTGCCGTCTCCCCGCTGATGATAATGGGTGAAATTAGTTTGTCCTTGGAAAGGACGAGGCACAGCCATCTCTGTCTTTCCATCGATGTCTCTATATTTCATTCCCACAAATTCCTCCCCCTCTCCATCTTGGCGTCTCTCCTCTTTCCCAAGCTTGTATCTCTCTCTCTCTCTCTCTCTCCCATCTGACTCCCTCTTCAGTGAAGAGTGAAATGCTCTGAGTTGTGAATTGACTTCTCTAACCCATCAATTTTGAAGACTCGTGAGACAGTGACAGATCATCTGAACTAGAGTTGTCACATCAAAATATCAGTTGTGGATATGAGTGATACAGTTAAGTATAGGGACAGGGATTACAGTCCTTCCAGAAAAACGCACAGTTTTTTGTGATTGTTGCGGGCAAAAATCCTTGATTATGCGGCCCGTTTTTTAAAAAAATGCGATGGAATATGCAGGATATTTATGCAATTTTATGCGATGAAATTGCGGGAACATGCAAAAATTGCGGGAACTTCCAAAAACTGGGGTTTGATGAAAAAGAGAAAAAGAGTGATTCCCCCAACACCCTGTTCTCACTAGGCTACTACCTTAATGTAAAGAGTCATTTCTTATTACTTCCTTTGATAAGCAAGCATACTACATCATAGAAAGTGCTGGGAATATTTAATTTCTCATCTTGTTTTATTTCAGACTGTAACGAGCGTAAATACGGTGTGGTTCCTTTAAGAGCTCCGCGCTTCCTGTTGAACTGTCTGCAGTGTTATATTGTATGTGCGCCTCGAACACCCCATCATGTGTGCGGGTAATTTCTGTTTGATGCTACTTCTTTTATCTTATTTTGTTTATTAAGTAAAGATGTGACGGTAGAACGTGTGACAGACAGTTATACGAGTTCGATTTGGGAATAAAGAGCGAGTTGTGAGATGCCAGTCGCCTACGTGAGTCTGTCTGGCCTCTGCAATAACTTCAGCTGTGAGCTATCCCGTCGCATAATTGCGTCACTTCATAACGTTCTCATGGAAACAGGGGGAAATGGCTGCTCTTGTGTGAAGCAAACGCAACATTTTTCAACTTTCTGCTAAGATATATGTGACTTTTTACAACGAAAATGGAAATTGAGGATTATGAAATCATGCAAGCTCCGCATATTTTGCACGGAAATTGGCAATTTATGCGGCGAAAGTGCGGCGTATTTGAAAAAATGCGGCCCCCGCATGAATATGCGGACTTTGGCTGATTATGCATATAGCGATAGCATAATCGTGTTTTTCTGGAGGGACTGGGATTACAAGCAATAGAACAAATAACAACAGTAGAACCAAGATACAAATCAATGAAACAGTGCTTTAGGCGTCTAATAGCAGTATGAAGTATTCAGGTAATCAAATGTTTAACAACACTACATAAATTACTGGTGTAGTCTTTACTGTTTATTATTAGATAGAAAGATATGTACTGTAATTATAGAGGAGATATTTTGAAATAAGGCTATTATGCTCACAAAGGCTGCATTAATTTGATAAAAAAATCTTACTCCTTTTAAATTATTTCAATTTAAAAGAACTGTTTTCTACTGTAATATGTTTTTAAAATGTATTTTATTCCTGTGATCAAAGCTGAATTTTCAGCATCATTACTCCAGTCTTCAGTGTCACATGATCCTTCAGAAATCATTCTAATATGCTGATTTGCTGCTCAAGAAACATTTATGATCATTATCAATGTTGTAAATAGTTGTGCTGCTTCATATGTTTCTGTAAACCGTGTAAAACAGTAAAAACATTTTCAGGATTCTTTGATGACTAGAAAGTTAAAAAAACAGCATTTATTTGGAATTTAAATTTGTGTCTTTACTGTCACTTTTGATCCATTTAATGCTTCCTTAAGAGTATCTTTCTTAATCTTTTCAATGGTTCTCTTTTTTTCTATTGCTGTTTGATTAATGTTTATGCACAATAGACAGGCCATTGCAAATTATTTTTACTGAATATGTGTAAATTGCCCTCATGCTCATGGAAGACAAAGTTGGAAAGGAAAAGTTTTAGCAAAAAATGTTGATGTTAGAGATGTACAATGATTATCCTTCCATGAGTTCTAATATTTGAAGAAGGCCATTTGTACAAATATTTTTAGGCAGTATATTTAGAGAGTCAGACTGGTAACCTGAAGGTTGCAGGTTCGATTCTCAATGACTGATGTGCCCTTGAACAAGGCACTTAACCCCCAAATCGCTCTCCGGGTGCCGCAATGAATGTCTGCCCACTGCTCTGGGCGTGTGTGTCCACGGTTTACAGTGTGTGTGTGTGTGTGTGTGTGTGTGTGTGTGTGTGTGTGTGTGTGTGTGTGTGTAACTACTCACTTTTACTTATTCCTGCAGATGTTGAGCTCGCACTCGAAGTGCGCAGACATATATCCGCTACTCAGTACTAAATTGAGTTCTTTTTGTCTGCTTATTGTGCTTAAACAGTGAAATACACACAAAATAATATCAAAATGCCGGTCTTGGCAAGTATTCACGTAAACACTGTCAGCTATGTTTTAAGTGAACGTAAACAATTGAGAAAGAAAACGTGTAATAGTGTAATCAATGGATCTGTGCGTAATGTCTTTTAAAGTGACAGCAGCCTAATATACCTGCTGCCAAATTATGAGATAATATTGAAGCAAAAAAATATATAGCAGTTTTTCTCCATGGTATCGATGTCAAAATTGTAGCCAGTGAAAATGCTGAGTGGCTTGTAACTTGTAACAGTGGCTGGTGGGCAAAAAAGTTAATGTCAAGCCCTGCTTGTCACTGTATAAAATGTTATGTGCAAAGGGAAATGTAATGTATAAATGGATACATTTTTGCCAATAGCAAGCAAGTAACCCTGTATATTTAGTTAATTAAACATACACTGTGGTGACCTACACGCTTCCATGACCGTCTGTCCTTTCTAAATAATAAATGAAAAGTTGACGTGCCACATGATGGCAGTGGTCCAGACCATCCAGGCTGAGAGCAGTTGTACCTGATTTGAAAGCACTGATTTTAGGAACAGGTCATTAAAATGAATGTACTAATAATGAAATTGCTATGGAATTTGCTTATTTTATCCTGTAGACACATTAATATGCATTGGTTTTGAGTTGGGATGTTAATTAACAATTTATATAGGGCTGAAAAATAAGCGATTTTCACAGCAGGTACACTGAGCTGGGACTCCTTTACAAATACTGTTTTTCCTTCATCAGTATCTTAATTATTGAAGTTCAATCGCAGCTTGGAATTTCTGAAGGCAAACAGAGCCAGTGATTTCATCAGTTCATTAGAACAGCGCACATATTACACAGGAGAAAAGCTTAAGGCTTAAAAGTTCGTGATTCTACTTTGTTCTTACCCTTATTAAAATGTCCATAGTTTTTGCATAGTATCCATGGTTTAACCATGGTATTTATAATAAGGCAGGTTAATGCATGGATCCTTATTACTATTAGATACAGTAAAACTGATGTCAATGTTTATAAAACTTTGAGAATGACATTTCGCACCCGTATAGTTTCTACAGTTAACTACGTTAAGATTTCCATTACACGAGAGTAGATGTTAAAACTTCATGCTGATTTGTACTCGGCTTTCGCCAAGATAATCACCAACTAAGACGTAGCTTTACAGTAACCTATGCTTCTCCATCCATTCTTTCCATCTGGTGATGTGAATTTTCTGTCTGGTGTTAATACAGTGTATTGCGCGTCAGCACACACAACGGCTGCAACACCAGTGCGGTCCCCCCATAACAACCCTCTGGATTGAGCGGAGTAGGGAACATCTCTAGGGTCTTCAAGTGGGCACCTTCCGTCCTCAGTGTTTCGTCGACTAGCCCACGACACCTCAAGAGGGCTCGACAGTGACTCTGGCGTCCCAGAGTCACCCCCTCCGTCCCCCACTCAACTTAAATTCATGGTACATATTTGTAAGGGTGGTTTTGAAACACCTTTTAATCCACGTTGCTGTCTATTTTCTCTTGCCTTCCTCATCAATACTGTCTGGAATGTCTTGGCTGTTTAATGTTTCAGCGAGCTAGTACCAAGTAATTTTGTGTTCCTGTTGTGGTTTGTAACAGATCGTTCAGATTGCGTCCATTTACACAGTCTGGTGCCCTGGGATGGCAATGTTGTATTACAGCAAATGACCAGGAAGTAATGAGTATATTGCAGAGACAGAACTCCACAGAAAGCTCCACTGATTTCCACAGAATATAAACCCACGCCATTCTCAAAATTATTTGCATTCCCATCCTTTGTGTGTTCGTTTTTTAAATATTATGGACACTTTGATTATCCTTTCAGCTGAAAAGGAGTGAAGTAATCAGTGAACATATATTACAATATATAAATTCATTCCATAGAAATACACAGAATTTCTCCATAAGTCAGCACAGAAAATGCACAGTAAAAAAAGATTTCATCTGGGCCTGGTAATAACACTTGACAGCCAGAAACCATCTTGTTTGGAGAATGCAGTAGTGTATGCTATTAGAATCACATTAATCCTGTATAGCAGGACACTTAGAAAACAATACAATGCAAATGACACTGTATGAATTCTAATGCTAATATTGTAATTCAAACACATTAGTTAGCAAAATTAAATATAAATTAAATAAATTAAAGGTGCCAATGAGGTATAAAAAAACATAATCAAAGATATATTAATAAAATAAGTCTTAATGTCTTAAAAACACATTTTTACCAGAAATCGAGGCATAAATAATTTCTTTAAAAAATCCTTACATCGAGGGCCATGAGATCACCAGTTGGAGTCCTTAAAAAGGTGGTGTGCATGCTGTATTACTTAAAGGGATAGTTCAGCCAAAAATGGAAATTCTGTCAGTATTTACTCTCCCTCATGTTGTTCCAACCCCGTAAGACCTTCGTTCATCTTTGGAACACGAATTAAGATATTTTTGATGAAATCTGAGAGCTGGATAACTCCTCCATACTAGTCCATAGGCTTCTACACGGATTGAAACTTGCCGGCCTCGAAAAGTTATTTAAGACATTGTTAAAATAGTCCAAGTGACTACAGTGGCTCAATCTTAAGTTTATCAAGTGGCGAGAATACTTTTTGTGCGCAAAAACAAACATAAATAACGACTTTATTTCAACTATTCATTTCCTTCTCTTTGGGCCTCGAGTCAGTTAAACTAGTGTAATTGCGTAGAGCTACGTCACACGTAGGCTCACTATTGGCCGACGCTGGTCATGTGGGTGATGCGTGTGACGTACAACAACAGATCATACGCTGTTAAACTGGTAACCTGACTCGAGGCCCAGAGAGAAGGAAATGAATAGTTGAAATAAAGTCGTTATTTTTGTTTGTTTTTTACGCACAAAAAGTGTTCTCGGCGTTTGATAAACTTAAGATTGAGCCACTGTAGTCACTTGGACTATTTTAACTTTTCAAGGCCGGCAAGTTCAATCCCTGAAGAAGCCTATGGAGGAGTATGGAGGAGTGATCCAGCTCTCAGATTTCATCAAAAATATCTTAATTCGTGTTCCAAAGATGAACGAAGGTCTTACGGGGTTGAACAACATGAGGGAGAGTAAATACTGACAGAATTTTCATTTTTGGGTGAACTATCCCTTTACGTGATGAGGGGAGACTTCAAAAAACCGCCAGTGCATTCGGATTGTTACGGCGACTGTGTCTGTTATTGTCAAGCAAACGTGCAGCGCCATCTCTGTCCACCTAGGTCCGAAATACATCAAGCTGCCATTCACTGTGCCCAAAGCCCACGAGATAGTGTCCGGATTTGACTGTGCCCATGGCATGCCTCAGTGTTTAGGAGCCGTAGATAAGACCCACATCGAAATAAAACAGCCATCTGTCAACTCAATGGATTACCTGAACCGGAAGGGTAGATATTGCATGAATGTGCAAGATGTATGTGACTACAAATACAGATTTATGGATGTCGTCATAAAATGGCCAGGGATTGTTAATAAAACTTGTGTCTTCTCCAATTCCAAGCCTAATAATTGACATTTTAAGACCGGAAATATCCCTTCACTGGAGAAGAAGATTGTGGGTGACAATGAGGTGATATCCATTTATCTTTTGGGAGATCCTGCCTACTTGCTACTGCCTTTCGTGATGAAAGAATATGCAAATGGTGGCTCTGCTCCTCAATAACAATATTTTGGACTTTGGTGTCTATGATTACTGTGAGACCAGGAATGAGATTATGGGTGACACTGTGGGTTGGCAGTATAGAGTTCGATCAGGATTGCCAGACTGCCACACTGAGGTGCGTTTCCCGAAAGCATCCTTAGCCAACTATGGTCGCAAGTTCCGTCGTTATCAGCATAGCTGAACGAGTCGTGTTTCCCGAAACCATTGTTCCAACGAACATTCATAAACAGCATCGCAAAGTTGTGTGGTTGAAAGGACAGCTCTCGAGCTGTGGTTAGAAGCATAGTTTCTAGATTGCATGACACTTCGACTTAATAAATCTGTATCTTGAGCAAAATAAGCAAGCTGACATTCAGTACAACCTGTGGTTGAACGACCACTTTTCGACAATACGGTTTCGGGAAACAGTCGGGACTAGCTAGTTCATTTCCCCAACGATGCATCATACTATGGTAGTGAAGCATCGAGTTACGTCATGGTACGGGAAACACACCCCTGAGCTATAACTATCTGATAGACTGTAATGATGGAGGAAAGAGGGTCAGAAGAGTCCTTATGAAGTTCCTTGACCCCTAATGCTAAGGCTGCAAGTGATCATTCTGTCTAATGAGTATTCTTTTCTGTTACTGTTTTTCTGTTGCACCTTATTTACAGTCCCATTCCGCATGTACATATGTACTCATTATAGTCATTATAATAACTGGGTAATAACTAGGTACTAACTCTGAACTTACCCCTAATCCTAACCTTAACTCATGTAGTTACCTTGTATTGCCCTCTACTTTAGGTAAGTACTGTAAGTGCACATACTGTAAAATGAAGTGCAACCGGAAGGCTACATTTTTAGAGGTTTGTAGAGGCACATTTTCTACTGAGCTTAGGTTTAAAATATCATTAGCTCAGTATAAAAACAGAAGTGGTCAATGGAAAGTTCCCACTATGATACAAAAACAAATGTGTGATGTGAGAGAGAATAAGAAAGAGAGCATCCAGAATGTTGTGCGTAAGTACACTGAGGTTAGATGAATGTTATAGTGTGGTACAGAAATCCAGACAGACAGACGGGCTGTCAGACGAGCAGAGATGTGCAGGAGTACTAGAATGAGCGAGCGAGAGGAATGTGTTCTGTAATGTGCAAATGAGATGCAAATTTCCACTGAATAAAAAGGGTCTAATTCAGGATCAGTTTCTAACTCCCTTTTTGTCACCTTCACCCTGTTTCCTTTTCTAGTTTCATTTAATATCCTCATTTAATGAGTAAAGTCATCACCATAACATCACTATACTCCCCTGAATCACGTCTCTTAACCTTAAACCTTCAGCAAATTCTCCTACTGGTCATGCTGTAACTGTGTGTCGCATTGAATCAGTTTTGTTCTCTCAGCAGTGTGATGCGTTTACTGTGTTGTAGTCATTTCCAGAAGGAGAATTTTCAGCTTTTCTTACTAGGAATTTTACCAGGAAGACACCCACTATATTTGTATCATTGAGATACTATTATAGTTTTTATTAATATTTTGAAATAGTTTTTATTTTTATATTTTCCATTTTCATTTAAATTATAGTCACTGATAGTTATTTAGTTTTTATTATTTTTATTTTTTTAGCTATGTCTAAATAGTTTAAAATGTTTTATTTTTAGTTTGAGCTATCTTAGTACAAAATGAGAAATGTTTGATTTTTTTTTCAATTAACATTTATTTTATTATTATTATTTTAATCGTTTTAATTTGAATTTTATTTAACTACAATTACCCTGCTCTGGGAATCCAGTTTTTTATTAGTAGTTTTCCGTGTTATTATTTCTCATTCATGGATTTGTAACCTTTCTTTCTATGGACATGAATGACACCTCAAATCAGTATCTAAAATGACCTTATTAGCTTTGAATTGCACTTATTTCCCAAAACGTAAACTTTATTTTGCATCATATTTATTTAAAATGTCAGTCCTTATAAAAAGGATTATTTGGCTGCTTTTTCCTGGAATATTAGTGGTAAACAGCGCAGGACATTGTGAAATTAAATACAAGCAAATTTCCTTATCTCTGCGAACGGCACCTAGCAGCAATCGCCTAGCAAAACACTGGCAACAATTTAAACCAGCATCTTTATATCATGGCAACATCTTTTGCATGGGCAAGCACAATGCATATTTTCTTCATTACGAAAAACCTAATTAGACCTACTATTTATTTTATCAATGCACATTTTTTTATATATTTTGTTGTTTACCGTGTGTGTGTGTGTGTGTGTGTGTGTGTGTGTGTGTGTGTGTGTGTGTGTGTGTGTGTGTGTGTGTGTGTGTGTGTGTGTGTGTGTGTGTGTGTGTGTGTGTGTGTGTGTGTGTGTGTGTGTGTGTGTGTGTGCATGTGTGTGTGTGTTTGTGTGCGTGTGTGTGCGCGTGTGTGTGTGTGTGCGTGTCAGAAAAATGCAGTGACTGAGTCACCCATCAGCACCACAATGCATTAATAGTGCCACCTGACAGCTGAGACACTCCAAACCACCAGCACAATATCAGTTCTTATGTGAATATGACAGTTCAGGACAATTATGGCAGGTTACTTGTTCACTCTCTCTCTCTCTCTCTCTCTCTCTCTCTCTCTCTCTCTCTCTCTCTCTCTCTCTCTCTCTCTCTCTCTCTCTCTCTCTCTCTCTCTCTCTCTCTCTCTCTCTCTCATTCTATATATTTCAATAGCAGATGCATTCCTCAGGCCAGAACTATTAACACACTTTATACACTAAACAGTATATCTGTACAGTATATACATATATACTTTACACTTATGGATGAGTACTAGATCATTTACTGTTGCATTAAGTAAGCAGCTGGAATAAGAGAGATTAAGTGCAATATCTGTGATACCTGAGAGTGAAATCCATCCTCGCTCAGAGAAACCTACAGATTCCAAAAACGTTGTCACTAATGTGATCTTAAGTGAAGAGGGAAAGAAGAGATCACACACACACACACACACACACACACACACACACACACACACACACACACACACACACACACACACACACACATCCACAAGGACACATTTGAGTTAACCATGCGACAAGCAATACAATATGCTTTAAGGAGACTGATGAGTCATCAGAATCAATTAGGTGTGTGTGTGCGTACGTGCGTGCATGCGTGCGTGTGCGATGAATGAGATGAAAAAAGAGATTAAGAAAGCTTTGTAAGAAAGCACTTAAGAGTGATAAATAAGTGAAAGTAAGTGTTGTTCAAGCTCTGTAAACATGAGGGAGAAATAGATGAAGGTTTTTATATGCAGTTGCTTAAAGTTACTCATCCTTGTGTTATTCCAAATCTGTATGTTTTTATTTTGTCGGTTGTTAATTACCGTAAAAACAGTCCGTGTAACTCATGTACTGAATTCTAAGTCTTCTGAAGCCTAACAGTAGCTCTGTGTGAGGAACCAAAATTTAAACTTGGCTGTTTGTGCAGCAGTTTTTTTATTTATTATTAAATCAGTGCTACATGACAAGAAAGAAAAAAGGGTTGTGGCATTCCCTTTTACCAAAAAGTTTGGGAAACTTCAACACCCATAATGCACCGTGCACTGCCTGTCGAAAAAAAAGCAGAGGTACGATCTGTAGTTTTAACAATATCCCTGGAGCTGTCAAAAGTCTCCAGTATAACATAAAATGGCGTGTTTTGCGTCATCTGGCAGACTTTTATCTCACAAATAAGGTGCAGGCAATATGGCGAAAGAGATTTTTGTTTTTTTACACATCCTACCAGCATGATAACAATACAAAGCTAATTGAAGAACTGTAAATTTATCCTTTAAGTCATTATTTTCTACAGTCAATGCACATATGAGACTTTTAGGCAACGCTCCAGAAGATTTGACATGTTGTAAATAAAAGAATATGTGGAATGAAAAATGACATTTGAGAGCTGCAACAAATGAGAAGTTATTCAGAGCTAATCTTCTGTGTCCTGTATGTAACCCCTCCGGTCCTATACTCGCCCTTCTCCGAGCGGGACTCGAACTGCCGTCTCCGGCATGGGAGGCAGGCATGCTTACAAGGAAACTAAAGACCGCAGTTTCTAGCATCAGTCTCTAGTGCACCTCTTAAGATCAGGGGAGTGAGTTTTACCCTGTATAGCTCTCACTAGCTGTTACATGTATAACTTTGGGTACGCTGTGTTTGTATACGAAAACGTATGTATACAGATAGTTTACCTTATTTTACCAGGTGCTATTTCTCTAAGATCAGCCTCTCTCTTCTCAGATCTGCTTTGTAAACCTGGACAGACATACTCCTGATCGACATGACGACAGCTACATCAAGGTGGGTGGAGATTACCTTTCCTTTATTTTGAGCTGTATGCCTTTATCTTAGCAATGCCAAAGTCATGGGTTTGAGTCCCAGGGACTGCATATACTGGTACTGATTTGTATAAAAAGCATCTACCATTGAAAATATTTAAATTTTAAACTATCACTAATTAATAGTCTAGTGTTTTATCATTCCCAGTTGACTGTTTTTTTATTAATATCCAAATAAATATCCGATCCCCTCCACCCTCTCATTTCTAATTCATTCAATTATTCTAGTTAATAACAAATATATGAATGTCTTTCATCATTTCTTAAGCGTACAACATAAACAATGTTTCATCTAATTAAAAGGGAAATTAGAAACAATACAAATTACCAAGATAATGCGAGCAAGGACCCTCATTTATGTGACTTGAATATTAGCATAAATTTTCCCACAGAAACTGGCCTCAGTGTGCCCAGAGCTGCCACGGTTAATTGAGTCTCTCGGAGTGCGGCAACCCAAAGAAAATGAGATTCTGCTACTCGGCAGCCTAGAGTCACCAGACTCCTGCCAGCATGACCCAAGCCACCCACAGGTAAGATATTAATATAGACCGGAACAACTGACATAATTTGACAGCTTAAAGTCTACCTTGTTAAACTATATGTATGTTTACGTATGGGTATTTCAGAGCCAGAGAACAGCGGATGTCTGTCTGGTGCATTGTTCCTGTGGGCGCCGCCCTAAACAAACGAACAGTGTCGTTTTTGAGATCAACAAATTCCTGATTGGACTACAGTCAGGGCAAGAGAGGCAGAGACATGGCCGATTGGCTGGTCAGCGTGCTTTTGAAGATGACACCAACCGCTCTGTGTCATCCATAGAAGAAGACTTTCTCACTGCCTCCGAGCAACTTGGAGAAGACAGTGAGGACAGTGACCCATTCAGAAATGGTAAACCGTCTATCCATCTACCAATCCATCCATCCATCCATCCATCCATCCATCTCTCCATCCATCCAAAAAATCACTCAGAAACCTCATTCTTTATGGTACTTTCTATGTCCTGGTATGTAATGAGAAAATGCAACGTTAGTGCAGCTCTGGCACTTTTGCTGAATCTTCCTCCTGTCCACCTTTTGAATAGACAGAAAATTACTTGAATTATGGTTGAAAGAGCTTTGAAAGAGCCATTTACGTTTTCTTGCTATCTGTGAGCCTGCTTCGATAAGAGTGGCCCTATTTGGAGGACTGTTTGGGAGTGTTTCCACCCAAAAGCTATTTCCTAATTTAGTAACACAATGTAGCCCCAGTCACTACCAATGAGATTATGGTTTTCAAAACAATTTGGGCATGTCACAGAAGTGTGCAACCATAAAAAGCACAGGAAAATAAAGTCTTTAGTTTTGCCTTAGGGAATAATTTGGATCTCAACTTAACTTTTGTCTAGGTTGCACTGGTTATAATAGACTTTATCAAAACTGCAGTCTGCTGTGCTTATTTAGATACCAAGTAACTAAGCAACAGCATGGATGCAACAGAAAAAACAGCAGTGAAACAATTAATTATCTTCAATCTATGTTAATGAGTATGTGTGTTAGAGAAAAATAAAAAAACAAAGGTTGTATTTGCAGATATGATATACAAGATTCCTAACAAAGAAGTGCTGGCCCCAAAATGTCTTGTGCATTTTCATTGTGCATGTCTGAAAGCTTGTTTGTCTTGCATTATTCTGTGCCACTGCTTTGGCCTCTAACAGTAACCCAGACCCCTGAATGTCTACATGTGGTGATACTCGTCCCAAGTCTAATATTATAAGAGACAAGATACACTGGGCTAATCTATAATTAATCTCTCATATGAAATTAGAAGTAATACTGTGTGAAGGTTATGCTCTCCTCAAAGCCAATGTAATATTCATAAACAGATCGGCCTAGATAGTGATCTGCATTTGTATGGGTTCGGTTGTGGAAAAGGGAAAACTGATACAAATATAACTGTGTGTTATGGATATCTTGCTCAGAGCTCTCACTCCGACCCTTACTATATCCACTGGACATAACAGGCAACAAGATAATTCTGATTTAGACTTTGTACCTCCTTTCCAGTTTCGTCTTTCATTTTCATATATCTCCTTTGGTCTGTCTTTCTGTCTCTTATTTCTTTCTTGGGCTGTGAATGTGCTTCATTTACATGTGCATTAAATTTGGCTTTTTGTGTGGGATTATGAAACAGTTTTAGAGGTCTGTCTTTAATCTATTTCCTCTCTCTCTGCCCCACCACCCCATTCCTCACCAACCCTGTCACATGTCTTTCTTTCTGCAGATCCTGAGATTTCTATCATGCCGGTTAAGTCGGTTAAGGTGTTAAGAGCAGCCCACGCTCAAAGAAGAAGTGAAATGGAGAGAGAGGATAGTGAGGACTCCGAAACCCTCTGTACCTCTTCCAACTCCCAAAATCTTTCAAGAACATATTGCTCCCATTCAAGAGGCCCACCCCCCACCCCAAAACAAGTCAATCGTCACACCAATGAGTCTGCTGGCCACTATGCCACCAATCTGGCTGAATCAGTCCTGCAAGATGCTTTTATTCGTTTGTCACAAGATGAGCCTTCTTTTGTAGCGGAGGCAGCTGTGAGTGTATCCACAACCTCGCAAAGCTCAAGTGATGTAAATCATTCCACTGAAGAGCCACAGAGGGCTCGAGCCTGCTCTTTCGAACTTCCTAAAATTGTGATTGTCCAGAGTCCTGACAACAGTGAGGAAGTAACAGAGTGGCCGGATGAACAGTCACGTGGGACATCAGAGCATGATAATAGGGCCAGAACAAAACATGGATCTCACCCCCAGCACAACTCGCCAATTGGACCCTCCACTAAGCCGGTGGAAAAAGCTTTGGCATGTGCTGCAAGTGTCATCGGTACCATTACCGCCCCTCAGGTCACAGAACAACTCACACTGGAGTCAGGAGAAGAAGATGAGTGTGAGGACGATGATGATGATGATGATGATGATGATGATGATGATGAAGAAGAAGGGAGTGAAACCGAACAAGGGGAGTATTCATTTTCCTCTGCAGTATGTGGAATGTCTCAGGTCGCTGGAGCCGTAGCCGCGGTAGATCTAGCAGATGACTCTGGGGATAATGAAGACTTGACAGATGTGTATTCTGCCTCTATGGGACTTCTGTCAGTTGCCCAAGCTTCAACTGCAATACCTCTCCACTGTAGCATTGCAGAGGGCACCAGCGTTGAGGCTTTCAGAGCCAATGTGGCTGAAGTTCTCCTCAGGGAAGCTTCAGCTGTACTCACCCACAGACAAAGTTATTCAAGCGTTGCAAATTTCCTTGAGACCACACATAACAAGATAGTGGATGGCATCACAAGTCCAAGAAGGCCCTATCATGAACAACAGGATGTGGATAACTTTACCCAGGAAATATCAGACAATATATTTCAGAATGCACTTGAGAAGGCTGAGAAGAGAAAAGAGCTTGAGGGTCCTGGAAAAGATGCCCCAAACATTGAGGGTTTCCTCTTGGATTGTGTGAATAATTTGCTCTTTGATGTCCTGTGTGTAACATCAAGGAAAATCAGTGAAATTTCAAAATGTAATATGGGATCATGTGACAGGCAGGGAGGCAGTGTCAGCTTTAGGGAGTATGAGGCTGATACCAAGTCTGGCAGGGAAGCATTGAGCCAATTACAGCGTTTGATTGAGCCAAGCCAGGCTTATAATCATGACGAGAGGCGAGGCAGTGTGGAGAAGTTGTCTGCTCTTATAGGGAAAAGAGAGAGAGAGCAAAAGCACATACAGGAGGAGAGAGAAAAGGAGCCCAAACTGAAAGAACCCTACAGACTTACTCTGAACAGAGTGACTGCCACTATGGTCAAAGAACAATCAGACCTGCAAGGGCAGCTGGGCAGAAGTGACAAGAGCACAGACTCTTCGCTCCCTTCAGCTGAGAGCTCACCTCTTCACATGGCACGAGGGAGGGCAGGAGTAGAGAGCGAGACCAGACAGCTGTCTGTATCATCCTCTTCAGGAACACTTGTGGCACTTAAAATGGATTCGGGTGAGTTCAAAACTCCCGTCACATGCTTTGCGGAAGACTTGGCTACCACAGTAGTATCCATGGCTACAGAGCTGGCAGCGATATGCCTGGAGAACTCAAGCGGAAAGCAGCCATGGTTCTGCGCCTTAAAGGGTGGCTTAGAAGGTCCAGAGGGGCTGCTTCTGCCCTGCCGCACAGCTGCAGCACTGCGACGAAAGGAGATACAAAATGGTACCGCAGTCACCAAGAAACACAGACCTCCACGTCTCAGCGAAATCAAACGTAAAACCGAAGAACAGCCTGAACTTATGGAGCGTCTGGTCAACCGTGTTGTGGATGAAACTGTCAATCTAGATGAACCCACAACTTCTGATCCATTTGCACTCTTTGCGTCAGAGGTCACAGCCAGGATATTAAACTGCCCAGAATTAAGTGTGGTGGACACTTCCAAATCTGGCCAGTCATCTCGCAGTCGCAGCATTTCTCTGCAGTGTGAGAAATGGAGCAGCAGGGGGAAAGCGTCAAGCTATGAAAGCATTCCAGAGGAGGACGGAGATCCCTCCGGAATGCTAAACACTTTGGGACCAGGAAACAGGCTTGGGCATAATTTGAGCAGAGGTAGCTCTATCTCCAAGCAGTCCAGCTGCGAGAGCATTACGGATGAGTTCTCTCGGTTCATGGTGAACCAGATGGAGACAGAGGGTCGAGGGTTTGACCTTCTGCTGGACTACTATGCTGGGAAAAATGCCAGCAGCATCCTTGCAGCAGCTGTTCAGCAAGCTGCCAGTAAAAAAAACGGACACCTCAATGTGCGGACATCATCTTGTCTCTCTAAACAGTCCAGCACTGAGAGTATCACAGAGGAGTTTTATCGCTTCATGCTGAAAGACATGGACAAGGAGAACAAGGACTACAGTCTGACCAAGACCAAAGAGTGGAGTAATAGCCTATTACCCCCGTCCCCCAGAACCCCTTTTTGTATCCGTCAGTCTTCTGTCCCTGACAGGCGATCCTCAGACTCCAGACTAACTGTAAACTCACCCATCAAAGCTAATTCATTCGATGGTTTTGCTCGAAATGTACATGGAGACTCACTCAACATCTATCCAACCAACTCTGTGTCATCATCAGGACTCTGCAAGTCTGATTCTTGCTTGTATAAGCGTGGCCAAACAGACCAAATCACAGACATGCTGATTCACGAAACGTGGGCCAGCTCTATTGAGTCTCTAATGCGCAAGAATAAGATAATTGCGGAGCCCTCAGAGGACAGTTTGGAACTCGATTCTGCCGACTCACAGCCACATGTACAGCTCTTTGCTAATCGTCTAGCGGCAGACATTGTGGAGAGTGGCAAATCCTTGCTTGGAGGCCAACAGGACATAATTGTGGCTGCTTGTCAGCCACAAATTCCAGTTGGAGAAAGAAGACATGGCTTTAAACACTCTCGTCGTGAGAATGGGGGAAACCGGCCAAGCTTGGAGCGTCAAGAAAATAGCTGTAGCTCCCACAGTTCCTCCTGTGTGCGGCAAGCGTGGCGGGGACAAAGGGAAGTACCCTTGATTCACATTGAACCAGATCAAAGAGAAGAGGCCTCAGAAGACAAGGGGAGGGTTGGGCCCCACCACTGGGAAGCATTCCATCAGATCCAGCGACAAAGTGGTAGAGAGAGTGAGACAGCAACCAAAAACAGGTACAGTCTAAATACTTGCATACACATTCTTGCTATCTGAAGTTAAACCTTAATTATTGTGTAAACATCAATGTGTGTTAATGTTTGTTGAAACACTGCGTGTTAAAACATCTCAAATCAACCGTATGAATTTGACATTAGTGTGAGAGGTAAGTTGGGAAAGATAAAGAACAGCACAAATATTTAAGGGACCATGAATTGCATCTTTTATAATCCTATACCCTGAGGTGCACTTATAATGCTTGTAAGATTTTTCCATCACAAGGCCACATATTGTACTTTCTTGGCCCAGGCTCTGGACAGCGAAAGATATTTTGGGGCAAAATAATCCATTGTAATAAAAATAAGAAAAGAAGCAATTTTACATTGAAAAGAACAGCAGCTGCTTCTTGAGGATCAGTCATCAGGTAGAATTACTGGGTCATTGTGACACTGCAGTTTTGCCGTGTGTCCTCTTTCCCCCCTCAACAGTGACAAAGACAGAGCCTCCTCAGTGGCCTCTGCAGGTGTGGAGGTGGAGCGACGCTCTCTCAGCGCTAGCAGTGAGGAAAGTGGCTCAGGCAGCTGGGCCCAGATTGCCCCTGAAGACGACCCCCAGGAGGAGACCACCAGTAGCTTTATCCAGCTAAGCGAGGGGTCAGTCTGCCAGTAGACCATCATGCCTTGCTGGACAGTGTGGCTTCTCCATTTGGCTTTTCATTAAGCTACATGTGCTAGATGCAATTTTTGACAGTGCTGAGCACATCCAGAGTGTAGTGTAGCACCCATATGTGAGCCCGCTTCCCTCATCTTTACAGCAGTAATTGGTTCATTCATTAGAACTCAGGCGAGAGTTAAGAGTTAAAGCACTTACTTTGCCCTCCCTATGACTAATATCACAGCTTTGACATATCTTATCTTAATTGATATTAATTTGGTGTGGCTTTTGTGATTAGTCGTCAGCCTGTCCCTCACATAACAGTGTTGTCTTTAAAGTCTGTAGCCGTTGCCCTTAAAGGGATAGTTCACCCAAAAAAGAAAATTCTGTCATTAATTACTCACCCTCATGTCGTTCCAAACCTGTAAGACTTTCGTTCATCTTCGTTTGTGTTCCGAAGATTAACGAACATCTGACATGTTTGGAACGACATGAGGTGGAGTAATAAATGACAGAATTTTCATTTTTTTATACAACATCTAGCAGACAAATCCAGGCATAGTGATGCAGAATGAGACATGTCTTGAAGAGACATTATGTATAAACATAAGAAAACTGTATAGAAGAAAATTGCCTAATAGATATTCATGCCATTCCTATTATCCAGTATTTTTCTAGCTCTGTACATTTAAAAAAAAAAGTACTCTCCCCACGCTTAGGCACTTAAAAACTTTATTAATTTTAACATAGTTATTTACACAATGGCAAGAAAATAATTTAATGATTTCCAACAGGAGGGTGGAAATAAAGAGCCACAGTTAGCGCTTGTTATGTGAGGAATTGAGAGTTAGCTTACACAAGGCTGTCAATTAAGTAAATTTATATATTTTTCTTAACCAGCTTTCAAAATCCTAATTGTATTATGTATTGATTCTAACAGAGTATTTACCACAAAACATCAAATCTCTTGAATGACCCATTTGTTTTCACATACGACTATTTTCTTCCATATGCTCGCGTATAAACACTCTCTTAGCAAGTGCCTGAGGTAGTGTAACTCGCTGAAGTGAGGGAGTTTCCATTTGCGAGTGTAGTCCAGCACAGCTGTCTGAGTAAACGGCTCTGACAGCATGACGGGAGTCGCTGACAGGAAGTGCCTCACACTGACAGGCAGGTGCCATATGTCACATCCTGTTGACTCTAGAATGAAAAGGATGTAATGGGTGTGCGAGTCCTGCTTGCTGATTGAATCATGCCCAGCCTGCCACGCTCACTGACGCTGTCTTACCTGCGCCAACTCAACTCAACTCATCCTCACTTACCCTATAGTCTGGGTATCCGGCCATTCCCCTTCATCTGGCTTTAACCCCCACTCCATTCCCAGTTTTCTTTCTGCCCTGGCAGGGAGAACAGTTCCTCTCTGCTTGTCCACCCAGCTGTTGTCGGTATGGGCACAGCTGGCAAGCGTTCATAGTCATCAGCTAGTAGGGGAGTTGCCAGTGATGCCCATGCTAATGAAACTCATGCCAGTGTTCATGCCCACTCCCTCTTCTGCAAGCCCCACTGCTGTCCACGCCTTAGCGATCATTGCTGAGAAAATTAGTAGCTTCTGCATCGTCCGCATTCTTACAGATCCAACATGAAAAAGGGTTGACAAGTTCACATAGCTTACACTACCGATCAAAAGTTTGGAATAATTCAGATTTTTTTAATGTTTTTTAATGAAAGGCATTTCTTTTGGCTGCATTTATTTCATAAAAAGAATACAGTCAAAACATTAATGTTGTGAAAATAACAGTTTCCTATTGTAATATATTCATCATGTCTCCAGTATTCAGTGTCACGTGATTCTTCAGAAATCATTCTAATATGCTGATTTGATGCTTAAGAAACATATATGATTTGTCATGATTCTGCCATCAGGTCTGTGAGTTCTAGTATTTTGGCAGGATCATGACAGACCCATGTTCTGTGTGCAAGCACATGGCCTTGTGTTTTGGTCATGTGCTTGTGTTGTCTCGTCTCGTTACCCCACCCCCTTGTTATCCTGATTCTGTCATTAGTGTTTCACCCATGTCACCTGTTATGTTTGATTAGTCTTCCTATTTAATCCCCTTGTGTTTGCTGTCTTGTGTCGGTTCATTGTTATACGTTGATTGTGAGTACCCTGTGTACATCTAGTCATTGTTAGCATCTCTTGAAGTCTTGTTTGTTTTCTTGTTCATTTGTTTCCCAGTTTAGTCTAGTCAGTCTGGTATTCTGTGTTCCCTCTGTTTTGCCCCCTCGTGGGTTTTGTTTTCCTGTTTTTGTCATTAAACCGTGTCTTATTTTATACTGTCTGCGTTTGGGTTTATCTCCACATCTCACCGTGACAGAATGAACCGACCCATTCTGAACCCAGCGGACAGTATGTCATCCCCACTAAAACAACAATCAGCTGACCAGGAACTATGGTGGCAGTCAGCTATCAACGACAGCAAGTTGGGCAAGCTTCCTTTCCCTCCCCAGGGAGAGAGGTCCCTGAGAGGATATGCTCAGGCCGTGGAGGCAAAGAGAAATTTTTTACCGGAGAGCCTGGTTAACCGTTACCTCATCGCGGGTCTCAAAGTTCCTCCACCTCTGGCGGAACGGGAGAGGCTGGCCCACCGCCCGTTCCGGGACATGGTGGACTGCTTGGTTCGTCGGGAGTCACAGGGTCCCATGGTGTCGTCACCTCCTGCCTGTCTGCCGGTGATCCCGGAGGATCTGAGGTTAGGCTTCGTGAGGCTTGGAGAACAGACTCGTCCCAGTTCGACTCCCGAGGCATCGGCTCCGCGAATCAGGAGGAAGAAGAGGAGGAGACCTGCATCTGCCCAGCCAGAGCCAGTTCACGTCCCGTCTGTCCAGCTAGAGACTGTTCACGCCCCGTCTGTCCAGCTAGAGACTGTTCACGCCCCGTCTGCCTTCCTGAGCTGGGACTATCTGGAGCGTCTGGCTCGGATCTTAGAGAGGCCGGTGTTCGGTGTTTCGGAGCTGAACCCAGTGCCCGTTCCAGAGCCCGCTACGGCAAGCGCTGTTCCAGTGCCCGCTACGGCAAGCGCTGTTCCAGAGCCCGCTACGGCAAGCGCTGTTCCAGAGCCCGCTACGGCAAGCGCTGTTCCAGAGCCCCTACGGCAAGCGCTGTTCCAGAGCCCGCTACGGCAAGCGCTGTTCCAGAGCCCGCTACGGCAAGCGCTGTTCCAGAGCCCGCTACGGCAAGCGCTGTTCCAGAGCCCGCTACGGCAAGCGCTGTTCCAGAGCCCGCTACGGCAAGCGCTGTTCCAGAGCCCGCTACGGCAAGCGCTGTTCCAGAGCCCGCTACGGCAAGCGCTGTTCCAGAGCCCGCTACGGCAAGCGCTGTTCCAGAGCCCGCTACGGCAAGCGCTGTTCCAGAGCCCGCTACGGCAAGCGCTGTTCCAGAGCCCGCTACGGCAAGCGCTGTTCCAGAGCCCGCTACGGCAAGCGCTGTTCCAGAGCCCGCTACGGCAAGCGCTGTTCCAGAGCCCGCTACGGCAAGCGCTGTTCCAGAGCCCGCTACGGCAAGCGCTGTTCCAGAGCCCGCTACGGCAAGCGCTGTTCCAGAGCCCGCTACGGCAAGCGCTGTTCCAGAGCCCGCTACGGCAAGCGCTGTTCCAGAGCCCGCTACGGCAAGCGCTGTTCCAGAGCCCGCTACGGCAAGCGCTGTTCCAGAGCCCGCTACGGCAAGCGCTGTTCCAGAGCCCGCTACGGCAAGCGCTGTTCCAGAGCCCGCTACGGCAAGCGCTGTTCCAGAGCCCGCTACGGCAAGCGCTGTTCCAGAGCCCGCTACGGCAAGCGCTGTTCCAGAGCCCGCTACGGCAAGCGCTGTTCCAGAGCCCGCTACGGCAAGCGCTGTTCCAGAGCCCGCTACGGCAAGCGCTGTTCCAGAGCCCGCTACGGCAAGCGCTGTTCCAGAGCCCGCTACGGCAAGCGCTGTTCCAGAGCCCGCTACGGCAAGCGCTGTTCCAGAGCCCGCTACGGCAAGCGCTGTTCCAGAGCCCGCTACGGCAAGCGCTGTTCCAGAGCCCGCTACGGCAAGCGCTGTTCCAGAGCCCGCTACGGCAAGCGCTGTTCCAGAGCCCGCTACGGCAAGCGCTGTTCCAGAGCCCGCTACGGCAAGCGCTGTTCCAGAGCCCGCTACGGCAAGCGCTGTTCCAGAGCCCGCTACGGCAAGCGCTGTTCCAGAGCCCGCTACGGCAAGCGCTGTTCCAGAGCCCGCTACGGCAAGCGCTGTTCCAGAGCCCGCTACGGCAAGCGCTGTTCCAGAGCCCGCTACGGCAAGCGCTGTTCCAGAGCCCGCTACGGCAAGCGCTGTTCCAGAGCCCGCTACGGCAAGCGCTGTTCCAGAGCCCGCTACGGCAAGCGCTGTTCCAGAGCCCGCTACGGCAAGCGCTGTTCCAGAGCCCGCTACGGCAAGCGCTGTTCCAGAGCCCGCTACGGCAAGCGCTGTTCCAGAGCCCGCTACGGCAAGCGCTGTTCCAGAGTCGGTCGCCGTGAGCGCGGCACCCAGTCCTGTCCCATCACCAACCATGTTCCCCGTCAGAAGTCCCCGGACTGTCACCTCGTGTGTCCCTGTCTCTACTGCCCCCGGACTCCCGTTTGTTTCCCCCGTCATGGTTCAACCTAGGACTGTTTCTCCGTCTACTCACACCACTCCACCCAAGTCCGTTCGGGTCCCCCGTCCTAAGCCCACACCCTGTAGTTCCAAGATCACCGTCCCGCCCACCCACCCTGGATTCTCGCTCAAAGACTCTGTTGTCCCTCCGCCTCCCCTTCCTTGTTTATTTTTTCTGATGTTTCACCCCAACCCGGTCATTGTTCACGCTTGTATGCCCCTGTTATTATTTGTCATGTTTTGTTGGGTCTGGTCTATGTCTCTGTCAGTCTTGTCCCGCGTTTAATGTCGCCTTGGGGAGCGTCTGGTAGCCGCTCTTTAAGGAGGGGGTACTGTCATGATTCTGCCATCAGGTCTGTGAGTTCTAGTATTTTGACAGGATCATGACAGACCCATGTTCTGTGTGCAAGCACATGGCCTTGTGTTTTGGTCATGTGCTTGTGTTGTCTCGTCTCGTTACCCCGCCCCCTTCTTATCCTGATTCTGTCATTAGTGTTTCACCCGTGTCACCTGTTATGTTTGATTAGTCTTCCTATTTAATCCCCTTGTGTTTGCTGTCTTGTGTCGGTTCATTGTTATACGTTGATCGTGAGTACCCTGTGTACATCTAGTCATTGTTAGCATCTCTTGAAGTCTTGTTTGTTTTCTTGTTCATTTGTTTCCCAGTCTAGTCAGTCTGGTATTCTGTGTTCCCTCTGTTTTGCCCCCTCGTGGGTTTTGTTTTCCTGTTTTTGTCATTAAACCGTGTCTTATTTTATACTGTCTGCGTTTGGGTTTATCTCCACATCTCACCGTGACATGATTATTATCAATGTTGAAAACAGTTGTGGTGCTTTATATGCTTTAGTGGAAACCGTGATACAGTACCATTCAAACATTTCAAAACCATTGGGAAAAAAGTACACGAATGAATACTTTTATTCAGCAAGGACACATTAAATTGATCAAAGTAAAGGTAAAGCCATTTATAATGTTACAAAAGATTCCCGCTCTTTTTTTTTTTTTTGTATTCATTAAAGAATCCTGAAAAACACGAAACAATATTAAGCAGCACAATCATAAATAATAATAAAAATAATGTTTCTTGAGCAGCAAATCAGCATATAAGAATGATTTCTGATGGATCACGTGACGTAATGGGTAATGATGCTGAAAATTAAGCTTTGATCACAGGAATAAATTACATTTAAAAAAAAAGTTAAAACAAATTAAACAGTTCTTTGAAATTGTAATAATATTTCACAGTATTACTGTTTTTACTGTATTTTTAATCAAATAAATGCAGCATTGGTGAGCATAAGAGACTTCTTTCAAAACATAAAAAAAGTGTAATTCCAATGTTTTGAGCTGTAGTGTATCACGTTTAGTGTCTGTACTCGTTTATCTTTTTATGTGCATATCTGTGTTTCAGAAATGGAAACAGCAGTGCCTCTAGTCTGGGATTTGCAGACCTGGAGGGCTTTCTAGACTTCTCCATCTCCAGCAACCTAATCAGGTATCCAACGGCAACACGCTAACTGCGGCACACTTGGAGAGACTTGCTCAGAACGCCGGAGCTAATGGATGTTAAGCGCTCATCCATAACCCAGAGCGCTGGCCAAATCCTTATTCCTGCAGCTCCTCTCATGAGGATACGGACACAGTTAGAGGACAGGAAATTTGGCTCAAATTTGGATCACATTCTGTCATATTAGAGCCGATAGTGTCTTCTACAAGTTTGTAAATGTGCTCACTAAGTGCTGTTGTTTTCTGTGTCTGTCTCAAACGTTGGCAGTTCTAATGGGCTTTGCCGCCAAAAGCTTGCAGTCATGTACTATTTCGAGCTCTTATTAGATGAGTGCAATATAGTCCTGGCCCCTGAAGGGCTCCATGAGGTGACGGGAACATGGCCAGCATTGCTCCGTACAGCATGATAATGATAGTGTCTCTGTGTTTCAGTGAGGAGAGAGAGAGGAAGGTATCGCACTGTCAGGATCAGGCGGATGGTGAGTGATACGTCCTCTACGAGCACACACACACATATCTGAATTAAAGATACATCACTGGAACTTCACAGCGGTGTTTGAAATTAAAAGGAAATCACGCTATCGCTGCTCTTCACACTTCTGCGCTAATGTATTCGGTCTGAACTAAGCCGTTGTCTGGCAGTCTGATCGTTTATAGAAATGTTACATATTCTTCTCGAGAGTGAACTTCATGTTATCTCTCTGTTAATGAGGAAATTGAACATTTTTGACGAGGCACCAGAGGCTCACTTGGTGCCGTATATGAGATACTTTTTCAACTTTATTTGTTCTTCATGCAAATGAAAGACAGAATGGTCTCTATTACTTGATTTTTGGCAGTTATTGAATGTGATTATTAAAATAACTTTTGGCTCAAAAAACTGAGGAGGCAGTATGAGTGGGCATGTGGAGTCAAAAGTTAAAGGGGAACTTGGCAACTATTTCAACTTTAATAAAACCGTTTAGAAATCATTTGGATGGTTTAATAACCATCCCCGCTCCCCCCAACGTTCCCAGGCGGAAAACCAACCTTGCAACATGAGGATTAACGTCCCGGTAAGATGAAAATACGAAGTCTCATGAGAAGCGAGAACGAGCGAGAAACACAAACTGCTTTACGGCAATTCGACATAAACACACACACACCCTCAGTGTGTATGATGTATTACCCACCTCGGTAGACATAGCTCCACACGATAAAGTTGGCCGGCTCCGATAATAACAAATGCACATGAGCAGCGGTAGAAAGGGGGAGGAGGGGCCGCAAGCAGTGTTGGGGGTAACTTATTACAAGTAACTTGAGTTACGTAATCAGATTACTTTTTCAAGTAACTAGTAAAGTAACACATTACTTTTTCAATTTACAACAAAATATCTGAGTTACTTTTTCAAATAAGTAACGCTAGTTACTTTTTCACATTTATTGACTGACAGCTCTCCTGTCCCCATGTTGAGAGAAATAAAGTGAGGTGTTGTGTGCATTTGCATTGAACATGCATTTACTCATCTCACTTGCACAAAAACATTCAGTTTTCCTCAAAATGAATAAAAACAGTCAAATGCAATCTCAGAATTTTGTGCAAAAGTTTTATAATTAACTATGTTAAATTACACAAATATACTTTATGTATTTAATCTCACTTTATTAACCAATGTCTTTGCTGCTGACCTACAATGATCTAATTCAACCATACTAATAAGCAAAAATGACTTTAGATTAGGTTTAGAAATAAGAGTGTTGAACTTCCTTCTCCTGTATCCTATTGTTATTTAGTCAAGAACAGCAGCAGCTGAAAGGTTTGTTTGAGCGGCGCCCTCTACTGTACAGTAGTAAATATGCATTTCCTTCAGCCTGAGGCTTATTCATATAACTTTTGATGTGAAAGGGCCTTAACAATTAGCAAAAATAGATTGTTTTAGCTGTTATTAAAAAACAAACAAACAAGCCCATGCAGGTGAGAAAAAGTAACGCAAAAGTAATGTAACGCATTACTTTCCATAAAAAGTAACTAAGTAACGTACTTAGTTACTTTTTTGGGGAGTAACGCAATATTGTAATGCATTACTTTTAAAAGTAACTTTCCCCAACACTGGCCGCAAGTGAGTGTTTTTTTACGACAGTGTTGTGAAATATACGCATCACAGCTGTAGGGGGAGCTCGATGAGAAAACATGCGACAACAAAAGTGAAAATCAGCGAAGAAATGGCTAGAGTTGCTGAGTTCCCCTTTAACATGTTGGACCGCTGAAACAAACAAACATTGCAATAGGGCTGCATGATTAATCAAAATAAAACCGGCATTACGATATGGCTTGGTTCGATTGTCTAATCGTTGTCAGATTCTATTGATGACACCCAGTGGACAGTAGGTTTCTAGTCTGATGCCTGCATTTATATAGTAATCACAGAGAAAATCTTGGCTTCCAAAAGCATCATAAACCAAACGCACTAAAGGTCTGTACAATCTACTTAGGCTTTTGGGAAACGCAGCCCTGGATTGTTCCATTCTTCATTGAAGCCATTGATTGGTTGGGAAACGCAACCAGATCATATCAGTTACTGCAGAGTCTGGGGCTGCGCCTGAAATCACATATTCTCTTGAGTAGGTAATTATTTTGAATAAGTACTTGTGATTTCTTCACAACCACTAAAAAGTATGTTCTATATAGTATAAATGTGTAGAATGAATGTAATCTGGACATACTACATTCGACATGTTGTCAGTATCATGGGACCTACCAGCGTCCGTTGCGTCGCTTCACTGCCATTCACAAATCCTCTCCCGTGGCCTCATGGGATAGTAAAGTGTCCATCATATGCACACCTCAGAATCTCACCGGAAGAAGTAGTTCATCCAGGTACATTTTTATGCTTCTTTTGTCACATACTGTTCTTCGCCTAGTAGGAAAGTATGTGATTTCAGATGCAGCGATTTTTTTTCTCTGTGATTACAAAATATACACAGGCATTAGTCGACAAACCGTGCTCGCGACTCGCTTCAAAATAACTCGACATAATGCGAAAAAGTGAAAATAACTTACAACTCTTCAGTTGATCTGTCACATCTCGTGTCAAACTCTATCAATCTCTATCGTTTAGTTAGACCTGACGCTTCTAACTGAGCTCGTATCAAGCAATGATGCGCTGGAGCTGCGCGAGGACTGCCTCCATAATTTAGAAAAGTGAAAATAAATAAATGCAGAAATCTGGAAATAAATACATTGTGGGAATTAATAAATATAAGATATATATTTAAAAATAGTATTTAAAGTAATAATAAATTAAATAGCAAAAATAATTTAGGATTACATTTTATTAAGAATGAAATGTATTTCTTATTCCTTTATTTATTTATGTATTGTTCCTATATATTTAAATGCTTAGGATTTGGCAATAGCAAACTATTGTGGTACTATGATTCTACTCATGACCTTCAGCATTTTTCTCTGTGCTGTTCTTTTCATTGGCCTTTAATCTTTGACTTCTTTTATCTGAGTAACATCTACTCTACATGTCCTGAATTAGCATACAGTCAGTTTTACTTCAGGAATATTGCTTGGCCTCTGCTCCTCAGCGCTCAGGGAGCTTCTAGTCTTTGGCAGATGGACAGACGTTCTTGAATGAGTGAGTGAGAGAGCGAAAGCTAGAGACTTTTGTATTGCCAGCACAAACTCACGCCTCACAAATGACTCATTCACATGCAGGAGAACAAAAGAGACGTTCAGGCACACAGACACAAGAGCTGACAGGCAAAGCATCATCCTGCTGGGAGAGAGATGGAGGGATGAGGAGAGGGTGTTAAAACGGGAAGACGTGTGATAGAGGAAGAATTCATTTTGGAACAGATCTTTACGTTTCTGGAGCAATGAGGAGGAGGATAGAGATGTCATGCTGAAATTAATATTACTGAGGCAAAGAAAGAACAGCTTGAATTGCTTTTTAAGAAATAAGCTAAAAACTAAAAAAAAAAAATACATTTGAATATAACTTTAAAAAAGTGGTTGGGAGAAGAGATTAGCTCATCTTTCCTGTAGAACCGTAGGGTTTATCAGAATATTTAAGCCCCCTCTCTCTCTTTATTTCCCATGAGCTCTTTATCATTCACACTTATCCACATTCCTGTGGAACAATTAAAGTAAGGGTTTCGACCTCGGCACACAAACGAAGATCTGCTGCGAGGAGACGTTTCTGACGCATGTACTGAACTATAATGGGCAACATAATGACCAAAAGAACCAGGTATACTTGAGCATTCTTTCCTTTATGGGTCGTTTAGATGTCTTTGTTTGGTGTTGCATGAATTTTTTTTAAACAAATAAGATGAATTACTAATAAAATATGTAATACAGTTTTAACGTGGAATCTTGCTGCTAAAAATAAACATGTAGCAGGGGAAAGCGTTTATATGTCAACTGCAGCAGTGCATAATGCATCATATCATGAACGAAATTAACGATTATCAAAGCATGTCTAACAAAAGAACAAATAGGCTAATAACAGATAATAAAACGGGGGGGGGGGGGAGGTATTGTATACTTAAAACATAAATTACACACAGTCATACCCAAACATGAATTTTGAAGCTTTTTATGCCAGTAGAGTTGGTACTGTTTTTAAGAACTCATATTAGCCAATATATACAAAATAATAATAATAATAATAATAAATGCAACTTGCGATAGTCTTTTCTCCCCTATTACAATGTCTTTTCAAGTGAAACGGCTTCTGGAACAAGAAAAAGTATTGGGCGGGGCTTGATTATGTCCATGGGGAATTGATTGTATCATTGGATGGTTTTGGTTTGCTATTGGCAGATCTCATTGAGTGACAGGTTGCCCCGCCCTCGTGCCTGTAAACATGTCATCAGAAAAGAGATCTTGCTGAAAATGGCAATTGTTAGAGCTACTCAGTTCTACACCTTCAAGTGCTTTTTCTATCCTTTCCTTTAGATTCTGCTTGCAACATATTAGATCTACGGAAATCTCACGTGCAAAGTAACTGGTCTAATTTTTGTCTGGCAGAAGTGACATCGGGTTTGTCCACAGCCGGCAGCAGCTGTCAGAGGGAGCTTCTGGTGCTGAACTTTGACCTGGAACCCGAGTGTGTGGATGGAGAACTGAGAACAGCGCTTCAGTGGATCGCTGCGTCTGAGCTCGGCGTGCCGGCACTTTACTTCAGAAAGACTCAGGAGCACAACCTCGCTAAGGTGAGGGCAAACGGAGGTCGTGCGCAATGGTTTGTTATAGTAACTAACCAGGTCTGGATGAAATTTACGCTTGCAGAACAACACAGAGTTGGAGCGCCAGTCATTCATAAAATACTGCAGTCGAACCATGTTTAGATCATTTGGTTATAGTTCCAGCTAGCAATAAGAGTTAATACTTTGAAATTTGTAAACATTTGTTGCTTACATTTTACAATGTTTAAATCCATCCCGCAGAATCAGGACAGAAAATTATTTTAAAAAACCTGCAGATTTTAACTGGGTTCAAGTTCACTTTATTGTTATTCAACCCAGATATGGGAGAGTGTGTTTCTCTACTGTTCCTGGCAATAATTCAACATTCAATGTTATAAACATGAAAACAATATATAGATAATAAACATTTACCACAGTATAGACATAAAAATAAATAAATAAAACACTTTCTCCTGCCAGCTAGTATTGCTGACGATCACTCAGGAGTTATTATTCTCTGTAACAACTTGAATGCAATCAGTTCATGTGACTATGATGTTGCATATTACAATTTCAAAGCATTTTAACGGTGCTGATAGCAATGAACTCAAATACTACTACTACTACTGCAAAGCTTTTTAACATTGCACATTACATACTGTTTCACATACTATTTTTGGAGAATACAGGATGAAGTGTGTGTAGTGCGAAGGAACGAGCCACAAACCATCGTAATTGTGCCTTCAGCAAAGCTCCAGGGGTGTAGAGCTGTTCAGACTGTACTCCTCAAATCTGAAGAGGATTCACATGGATTCCCTCTGGAATTTCGAATGGGTTTTTAGAATAGCAGTTTTCGATTTGAGTAAAATAAGGTCTGTGGTTAACATCACCTGAGGAGACTTTCACATTTTGTTCGACAACACAAATTACATAATTATACCTCAAATGTAAAGGGTAGAAGCCAGTGGAGTTGGTGCATTTTTTTACCAGTCATACTAGCCCATATATACAAGAAGTGTAATGCACTTTTGAAACAAATTGTTTTTGCTGTTTGGATTTAAATAGGCAAATACTTAAGAGTCTATGACTGGATCATTATTGCAGTGATTGTTATGTTTCTAGCATGTTATATGCTTGGCAACAGTTCTTGTAACGCTAAATGATGGAGTGTGTATCTTTTCATTTCTTGGCTGTATTCCAGGATAACAAAGATCCTGACCAAAAACTGATGAATCACAACATTTATTTCCATCAAGAGGTGCATCAATTTTTGGTCAAGATCTTGTATTCACGATGCAAGAGTCCAGCACTCAGTAAGTGTCCTCCAGCACATCCCAAATTCAAAGACCCTCGATGAATTTAAGATCTGGACTGAGAGGAGCCAATTCATGTGTGAAAATGATTCTTCATTCTCCCAACTATTCTTTCACAATTTGAGCCTGATGAATCCTGACGTTGTCATCCTGGAATATGTCCATGTTCCTGGATGGTTGTTTAAGAAATGAAAAGCTACACAGTCCATCAGTAAGGGTTAAAACTATTTTCAAACATATAACATGCTAGCTCTTAAGCATTTGCCTATTTAAATACAAACAGCAATTTTTTTTTGACCGGGCAGTGTGTATATAGTTTTGTTCGTGCATTTATGCACCAATGAGCCAACACATTATGACCACCTGCATGCCTAATATGCTGTTGGTCCTCATGTGCTGCTAAAACAGCATCGACCCGCCGAGGCATGGGCTCTACAAGACCTCTGAAGGTGTCCTGTGTATCTGGTGTCAAGACATTAGCTCCAGATCCTTCAAGTCCTGTAGGATTCGAGGTGAAGCCGCCGTGTATCGAACTTGTTGGTCCAGCATATCCCACAGGAATGGATTGAGAACTGGGGAATTTGGAGGCCAGGGCTTAAACTCTTCATTATATTCCTCAAACTATTCCTGAACAATCTGTGCAGTGCGGCAGGGTGTATGTCCTGCTGAAAGAGGTCAGGCAGTCAGGGAACTCCATTGTCATGAAGGGGTGGACCCGGTCTTTAACAATGTTTAGGTAAGTGGCACGTGTCAAATTTACGTCCAAAATGGCCGGATTCAGGGTTTCCCAGCAGAATATTGCCCAGAGCATCACACACCTTTACCCGATTGTCGTCCCACAGTGATCCTGGTGCATCACTTCTCCGGGTCAATGACGCACACGGTCGTCCACTTTATGCAAAAGAAAATGAGACTGATCGGACCAGGTGACCTTCTTCCACTGCTTCAAGGTCCAGTTCTGACGATCACATGCTCATTCTAGATGCTTTCAACAGTGGACGGGTCATCATAATCTGATTGGTTTGCAGATTTGCAGCAGAGTCCTATGCGCTGTGGGTGTTGTGACACATTCCTCAGATAAACATCATTAAAATTTGTGTTACTTGTGCCACAGTAAAGCTTCTGTTGGTCATCGATGAGCTTTGGGAGCCGAACACCCTGTCACCAGTTTGTGGTTTGTCCCTTCTCTAACCACTGCTGACCAGGAGCAACCAAGTGTGCTCCACAAGTCCTGCCAAAAGCCATAAATAAGTTTTTTAAATAAGTTTGGTTTTAGTTATTTGATGCTATAAAAACGGGGTTGTGACGTCATGATTGACAGCTGCTGTGATTGACACCTTCTCTGAGTGATGTAGTCACTGAGGCTTTTTTCGGGATCTTCGGGAGCTTTAATTTTAATTTCTACATTTTCATAGCTGTTTATTTTAATAAGAGTTGCTCTGCAGTAAACGGTACAAACCGATTCTACAGGAGTGTGGGCAAGATCGTGATACCGCGGCTCCACTTCACACTCACTACTGCACAGACACGGCTCCAAGATGTCATCGCCATATTGGCACATTGGCGCTTCACTTTTCTACAATGGAAGAGAGTGAAGGTGTGTCGTCCATCTTTTTGTAATTTTTTTCATCTTTTTTCGTCCATCAAGTCTATGGGAGCAACACACAAGCCTTGCCATTTCAGAGATACTCTGACCCAGTCGCCTTGCTATAACAATTTGGCCCTTGTCATAGTCGCTCAGATCTTGATTCCTGCCCATTTCTCCGGCATTCAACACTTTGATTATGAGAACTGATTGTTTGCTTACCCTCTAATCAACCCAGACATTATTATGTGACCTTGTTTGGAGATGATCAACGATATTCACTTCATTTGTGACTGGTCATAATGTTTTGGCTCATCAGTGTGTATCCCTTGCAGAGTGTGCAGTAAGATAATAATTTTAAGAGGGATTCTAAAAATTGCATGTTATTTTTTATTTAGTAATGTCCTGAAAACGCTAATGTAAATACTTTGTAAACTTTTGAACAGGACAAGATTGGATTTTCTTTTTTTCTTTAAATATATAATTTATCACTTCCCTTTAGAAGCTACATAAGATTCCCAACCTTTTTCTCTTTTTTTTCTCATTTGTTCTGCTAGGCTTTGGCAATTATGTAATGTATGTTATTGTCACATGTATGTTGAATAACAAAACTGATATTTATACTTTAAAACTGAATAAAAAGTTGATTACAAAAGAGGGCCAGTTCACACAGAACACGTTTCTTGCTGTTAAAACGCCAGACGGGAGAAAGAATGCAAGGTGTAGACACGTGTTTTTTAAAAGTTTAACTTTTTTTTAACTTGAGTGCCATGTTTTTTGAATGCTGGTTTGTGCACGAGACACAAGTCACAAGCGCGACAGTCAACACAAGCCTGTTTACAGCGAAAAACAATGGAAAAGTAATGTGTTCTATGTGAATAGCCCCTAACTTGATAAGAAGATGTCTCAGCAGTTCGTCTGCATGGAGAACTGAACAGCGTGTGTTTGTTTCTCAGTTCCACAGAGTGGTGCAGTTGGCAGGTCAGAAGGCTTGGCGTGTTGGTGACTTGTTCAGCGCTGTGGCTCAGTTCTGTCAGCTCCACCAGGACCTTGAGCAGAGAGGACAGCCAGTGCCCAGCCTGTTTGACTGGATATTGAAGACCAAGCGCTAGAGCACCAGAAGCTGGAGACGCCACATATCCGTCCAGTGCTAGCACACGTTTATAGTCTGAAGCCAGAGTGAAAACACCAACAAACATCCCATTTGAGCCGCCAACACACTCTCCTCACCACCACCAAATTCTTTCAACTAAAAAAATATGCCTCTTAGATTCAACAGACCACTCCAAAAACACCATCATGACCTTACATCAGAACATTTTTCTCGAGCTCAGCTGTGAAACTCTCTGTTTATCACAAGTTAGCAAGGTTTACAAGATGCCCACACACATTCATGCCTCTCAATCCCACAATTCTTAGCATGAGGCTTCCTAAGTACTGAACTTGCCATCTCTAATCACCAGCACATCCCACATTTGATATCCGCATTAAGATTCACATCTTACAGCCGACACAAACTTTTATTCTGATACCTCCATCACTGTCACATTTGTATATGTCCTTGCTAGATAACAGGAATTCTGGGATATACTGTAGTAAGAAAATGCCTTGTCCATAAATATGTGCTAGAGATGCTCATTCGCACATCACATAGATTGTGATTTGAGGATTTTTCCCTTTAAATTAAGCATGTTCCTGTCTTTACGCGCACGCAAAGTTAGATCCACCAGTTACCGCCCAGCGCTGGTTAGAGGAACACAGTTTAAACCAACCAATCAGCCTTGACGTTTTGTAGCTTGCAGATTTTTACAGTACGACAAACCCGTTTCAAATGCACAACGTGACTTTTTATCAAGAAAAATAGACATGCGAGCTCTGGCAAAGGGATTTAAAAATATTTAAATGTTTGTATTTAAAGTGAAATATAGTGAGATCCCATTCCAAACATACTTTGTTGTTTTAAGTTTTCATTGTCGAACACGTTTAGTCTTTTTATTGTACCTCTGAGAGTGAATTCTATGTTTAGTTTTGTGTGACTACTGTTTATTTAAGAGATTTTATTTTGGCTAGATGTAAATAGTCTAGATTGTGAGCTATTGTACCTTCGGGCTGCAAATGGAAATTTAAGTTTTCGGTTTTACGATTGCAAATACAGGCAGACAGACAGGATTACAGCACCAAAAGTCTCCGCAGACTACTGTAAACATTTGAATATGAATGTATAAACATAAAAGAGTATATTTAAAGTGTAAGTACAGTTTTGTCACGTAAAAGTTGACGTGTACATGTGAAATCTGGTGGCATTATGGTTTTCTCCACATAGTAACATAATAGTAATGTGTTTTAATATCAGCGTTGAAGGCACACAACTGTATCCAGTCTGTCACGGTATACCTGAATGTATTTATCTTTTCAAAATAAAATTTGTGTAGGGTGAGTTTGACGTCAACAGTCTTTATTTGAGAAGAGCCACACTTGTGAATACAGTCCATATATACACAAACTCAAAAATAGACTTGCATGCTAAAGAGAAGATATTCCAGGTTAAATACACCAGAAAATAATTTCAATTTAATATAGTAAGTCTTAAAATGTAATAACTGACAAGTATGCACTTACACTGAAAGTCTAAAGAGCAAAAGATCCTTCATAGAGCATTTCTGTGAGCATTTTTTTTATGTTAAAAATAAATAGAGTTAAAAAAGAATGACAGCATGCAGACAAACATATAGGCCTATATATCATGGCCATGAATAAGAATTAGCTCGCACGAATTAAGTATTTGATTTAACTATACAACAAGAAAACGCATTACTACAAAGTGGCCATGATATAGTAAAACGAGGGAACAAATTCTTAATTTGTGGTCCCGATTTAAATATAACGGGGAAACTAATTAATAAAACTAGGGAATCAATTGTGGCCACAATATATTCAAGCATGGGGTTCCATACCATACGGAGCCCCTAAAGGGATAATGTGGTGGGAAAAAAATTGTGATAGGAGAAAAAAATATTTTTTACATATTTTTGAACTTGCGTTCTCTCGCAAAACCTGTTGTGAGCTCGGACAAACACTTCCTGTTTAATCTCCCGCTGGTAGTGTTTCAGACAGCTCCATACGTTAACAATGGAGCGTTTCATAGTGTTTGAACTTGGACTCAAATATAAAGAAATGTGGTCAGTGCTTAACAGAGTTCAGTGAAGTTGGCAATATATTCACAGATTCAAACTTCCCGGATCAATAACTCATGAGCTAAACTTTGTTAAAACACAAATGACTCCTATTTCCAATAATACTAGTAACGTAGACAAGGAGCTACAAGCCAGCTTTATAATATATAAGTGATTCTCTACAAGACAAGTCCGAAGGGACCGTCTGCAAAGTGCAAAACCTGAAAAGCGTTACTAAAAAAATAGTAATTAACTTCAATGTTACACACTCTAGTGTCACCTCACCGAATTCAGTTTACACATCAATGGTCTCCTACTGGTCATACTTCCAACACTTAGTTTGGCAAGTAATAGCACATACAAAAAAAGTAGGTCTATTCTTTACACAAATGGTGTTGATACCCATGGGTTAAGATACTTGTTACAACCATAGCTTTTGCATGATAATTGCTTACTGAATTTGATGGCATTACAAGTTATGTCAAGTTATTGAATATTTTTATGTATAATAGTGTAAAGTTATTAGTTTGGTTTCATAATAAAAATCGAAATTATGCATTTTTATGTTGTAGTATAACCAGCAGGAAAGCAGTGATGTGTGAACTGAATTTGGTGACAGTACTGTGTGTTATTGAATATTTTTCCTAATATAAAATGTGGGTTTTGCACTTTGCAGACTGTCCCTTCGGACTGTCTCTCAGCCGCCTGCTCATAGAGACCAATTTATATTATAAAGCTTGTTTTGAGGAAAATTGGGTTGTAGATCGTTGTCTGCGTTACTATGATTGGAAATAGGTGAAGTTCGAATCTGTGAATATATTGCCAACTTCACTGAACTCCTTGAGTTAAGCACTGACCACATTTCTTTATATTTGAGTCCAAGTTCAAACACTATTGAGCGGGACATTAAACAGGAAGTTTAAATTGTCCAAGCTCACAACAGGTTTTGCGAGGGAACACAAACGATTTAAATGGTATTTTTTTTCTCCCATCCAAATTTTTTTTTCCCTTTAGGGGCTCCTTAGTATCATACCACAAACGAGTTTAACTTGTATTTAACCCAGAATATTCTTTAAGAGAGCAATAACAGCAAAAATATCCTCAACACATACTACATGTTTTCTGTGAATAGAAATACTATAGTAGTGTGACAAGACAACACACAATATCTTAATCTAAAGAGGTGTAGGAAAGAATACTGTAACATCAGCGTTCAGCCGCTGTCTCAGTGCCAGATCCTGCAGGTGTTGTCTTTACTGCCTGTGGAAAGATTGACAACAAAGCTTGAAATTACTGACGTATGATTACTTTTGTGCATGTATGAGTGTTACGCAGGTGTGTGTAATTGCCTGTAATGATGGTGTCTCCCTCATAGTTGAAAGCGCAGGAGAAGATCTCATCAGAATGTCCCTCCAGCACCTGCAAACACACTCCTGTGTTCACGCACCACACGCGAGCCGTCTTATCCACGCTTGCCGTCAAAACACGGCTCCCCTGCGGATTAAAACACACCTACGGAGAGGGAGATAATAAGAAGCAAATTATATTTCCACCTTTTGTTATAATAATGCATCAGGACGGCTCTTTATCATATTCCATCATGAAACAATTACTTTTTGTTGTAAGAACATCCTATTTCAACGTGCAGGAGAAAAAAATGAGAAGGTAGAAAAAGTGTCAGTCGGAAAGAGAGACAGCTGAACTTAATTTGACCTCTGTTGAAATGACAGGCGTTTTATTATAGCGCTGAAGAACCAAGTGTGTATGTGCATACTTGAGTTATCACCTTTACACAGGAAATGGAAATATTCTGGTGATGATGATGACGGTCGGGAGGGGGATGGAAAAGAAAGCAGCACGGATATTACGGCAAGATCGTTTAGGGATAGGCCAAAGAAAAGAAGAGCAGACAGATCAAGAGAAAGCAATAAGAAAGAAAGCGGTCGTATGAATATGCTGAGAAGATGACGAACGACAGGCAGGATGCTGGGATGAAGGCAAGAGGGCAGAACGGGTGGATATAAACAGGAAGAGACCTAGACAGGAAATAACAGGAATGGAAGGAAATGAGTGCCTTAGCAGATGAAGAAAGAGACTGAGTGAAGAGATATGTGAAAAGCAGAGAGGATTATTGAGTCCGAAGCTCGAGTGACAGGGTGAGGATGGAGATAATGTGATTTCTTACCTTTGATATCTCTCCATTATGACCCTCTAATTGACATAAACTCTGGAATGTTTCAGCGCTGAACACTCTTGATGTACCTGCACGCAAACACCACAGAAGTTATGGGTGAATGTCACGAACAGATACCCAGCTCACAAAATCGGATTATCTTTAATAATCCGTTACGCTCGAATGTACACACAATAGGGTGTCCTCTAGGTGAAGAGAAGTGTAAAATAAATAATACTCCTAATTAAATATCAGTATTTCTGCTGTCACCTGAAATGAGAACAAAGCGTTTATAACACAACCATGGAAACTTCTCAAACAAAGCAGCCCAGTGACACAACTTACCCCAACTTAGGGGTAAACTGTGTCGTGTAAGTGGTAAGTTGAATTATATAGTAATACATGAATGATTTACATTGTAAATTAACCTAAAAACAGAAATGGTAAAAAAAACTACTTTTTACTATTTTAACTACTTTCTCATAAACAGCCAGAAAAATAAGCCATTGAATATATAATAATAAACTATAAAAATTATTCATAATATATAATATTAACAGTATTGGTAATAGTATTTCTGCATTAATTTGTATTAACCTGTATATACTATGAGCCTTTTTTATAATTATGGTCACATCACAAATGATGGGCCACAATTTACTCGCTGACACATCTTACCCCACAATCCCCATATATTTTGTCTAAAGAAAATAAAGACTTGTTAAGGGCCCATTAAGATGTTTTGTACACACACTACCAGAAAAAGTATGTTCTCAATACTTAATTACTTTTCATTTTAGAGTAACATATATCCACAGTATTCCTGCGCCCCATGACGCTTTGCGCGAATTATGGGTGTAACTTCCGTTAAGCTGTAAACAATCAGTGAAAGACTAGCTCTGGACGCAATAATATATTTTTAAACCGTGTACGATGACATTACATTATTCTACTAACCCTTCAACCATTGAACATTAAAGGATATTTAAAAGTGTAAAAGCGTAAACAAGGTACTTTCAACAGACCATGAATAATCTATGAAAAAGTATCTTTCCAAAGCAAAATCGGTGGTAATCTGTATATTATGTAACATACGTTGCCTTAATAAAAAAAAAAATGTTTTACTTCAGCATTGCGTGATACTATTTTAAAGTGATTTCAGTCATTTTGACAGATAATAAATTGTATTTACCTGTGAAACCAAACCTGGAAAGAGACGTGAGGATTTGGGGAATATTCCAGTGAATTATTAATGGTATACATCGTAAATTAAATCGGGAGAACAGACCACAAATGTGCAGTATATGTTGACCTTTATCATACTATTACAGCGAAATTCAAAAGTAAAAAAGAAAATAATCATGAGGAAAAGAATGCAGAGCTCTGAACTATAGATATTTTTGTTAAAACCTGTCACGTTAAAATACCAAGTGTTACGTTATTCTCATGTTATTCTTAGATAAAACATGAAAGAAAACTGATAGCTCATTAAGTCAAACTGACGGATCAGCTTTATTTGTAGGGCAATCTTATGATTTGAAACGATGCATTTCAGTCTTTTTGAATGGGAGTTCCCCAAACCGGAAGTGCCACCCATAATTCAAAACGCAGTAAGCTCGTCAGGAATAAGGTGGATATATTTTTCACATATTCTAGGCGGGTTTTGTGAGATTGTATCAGGTTGTGATGTGTGGAGATGGAGATGTCTCACCATCAGCAGAGGCCGTAGCGATCAATTGACCAGTGTAGTTAAAACACACATCCAACACCTCATCATTATGACCTAAGAGAGTAGCCAAACACTGACCCGTGTCTGTGTCCCACACCTACACACACAAACACACACAGAACCTGTTATATTACACACTAAAACCACATGATGACCAAAATAGCCTCACAAACACACTACGTTCGTTTGGGTGAATTCCAGAAGAAAGTGGGCATCGCTTTGCCCTGCTCACTCATCAAGTGCGAGTACTGTGAGGGGTGCAGTGTGTGTACCACCCATAGTTTCCGTCAATGGAATTAGCACATTCTCTTAATTTAACACCGACATTGACATACAGGCCTGGTTGAGTTAGATAGAAGTGTGTTAAAACTCGCAGTTATGGTAAGGAGTATGATTTTTCCGAAACAAACTCAAAGCAGTTGACCAATCACAACACACTGGTCCAGCCGACCAATCAGAGCACACTGGGCTTTTCAGGAGGGGCTTCACAGAGACAGGAACTAAACAGAGCGTTAAAATATGTGAAAATAATGTGTTTTTTGAAGATTCAAGCATGAAAACCTATTCTAGTAGAGCCCAAAAACAAGACTTTGAAAAGGGGCATAATAGGTTCCCTGTGTATAAATGAGGAGGACTTTGTCTCACTGTTTTTAATAAAAATCAGACTGTGCTGAATAATTAAGAGCCCTCACACTTCTAGGACAGACAATCATAGGGAGAGAGTTACACAGACAGATGAAAGTGAATGCAACATGCAAGAAAAAGGGGTCACATCATGAAAGATAGAATTTTCTTTTATCTTTTGAAATAAAAGTTGTGGTCGTGTAAACATTGTTTCAGAACTCAAAAAGGCCCACGTCTTGTTCCAGAACTGTTGTGTTTTCAATGTCAGAAATCTTGCTACATAAATATATACAAAACAGCTAATAACAACCAAATTCATTTGATTCAGCATCTTGGTATCAAGGTCCTTTTGAGGCAACCGTCAAACATTGGAAAGGGAAAAACTAAATATGGTTAAAGAATTAAAAATTAAAACTTAATTTAAGAGGCTCTTTTACGAGACTTAGAGTGAAGAGAAACAGAAACCTTGCATGTTTTATCCAGAGAGGCCGTGGCGATGAGGGAACAGTCCCAGTTGAACTGAACACAACTGATCTCTCCACGGTGACCTGTGAGAACATGAACTTTCCTAAGAGAGAGATAGAAAAAAGAAAAATGGCATTATGCTGTTTGAAAAGAAGTTAAAGCATTAAACATTAACTGTAGTGTACACACTGACCTGCCAGACGGAACGTCCCACAGAATGGCAGTGTGGTCAAACGACCCTGTGACCAACCGATCGCCCGTTGTGTTGAAGGAGAGAGAGATGATCTCGGCGAAGTGACCCTGAGAAAGTGTTGAATAGAGAAATGCTGTGAGTGGAGAGAGGAATAGAAAGGCACCCTTTTTCACTTCAGCAAAGAAATATCATATTAATTTCCACAATTCATCGGTAAGAACTCACGGAGCTATTCATAATTTAGATTCATAGAGAAATAATTGGAGAGTTAAGAGGGGTAATTACGCAGCACACATGCACGCACACACACTGCTCTGCCATGTGCTGCGGAGAGGAAAAGACCTCCAAATGCTCCGTCTCATCCCTCCATCCTCACGTTTCTACACAGCTTTGGTTCAGACCACGTCGCGTGACGCATCTGTTTGCACTCCGTGTGCACGTTACGCGGCTGTGCAACTAAACAATGTGGAATGCTTGAAGAATCCCATAAATCCCCGTAATGTAAGATTTGATGACAAATTAATTAATAAACATACGCATGGGTGAGTTTCACTGATCGCTGGAGATCACTGCGAATTAAAGAGAAATTATTAAAAATCCCTTAGGAGAAGAGCAGATGAGGGGGAAATGATGAAGGAGGATAGGCGGCAACTTGTAAGATGAACAATACAGAAAAACAAGAGGATAATACGTACAGCCAATGTGGACACCTCTTCCCCACTTCCAACATCCCATAATTTAGCCGTGGTGTCCATGCTGCCCGTAGCAACCAGGGTACTCTGAGGGTTAAAGGCCAGGCACACCTAATAGTTGACACACACAGAAAATTAGAGAAACTAATTGTGTTTCAATTGTGAACAAATGGTGTTTGATTAATTCCAAAAGCATAATAAAACAGGTAAAAAGCAGTTAAACAGTTTGTTCAACATACATAAATTGGTGGTCACCCTAGATAATCGGATATGTTGTCTACTGGGTTGAAAGGTCTCGACCAATTTCACCAGCCATTTGAATTTGTTCAGTTAAAATATATAAAATAAACATGCTCTTTGCATTTGACCTTGAAAGTGGATTGGATCTTATTTTGGTCCACTTTAGTCTCATAACTTTCCATTTACACTGTTGTCTTTTGGAACCCAGTTTAGGCCCCCTAAAGTTGTTGTTAGGTGTCCTGTCCTACTTTCCCAAAAACAAAAACAAAAATCTGTCATCATTTACTCACTCTTATGTCATTCCACTTTCTTCCTTCTGTAGAGTTTTTTAAATAATGTGGGTCACCAAACAGTTTTGGTTCCCATTGACTTGCACTTCATGGACAAAAAATACAATGGAAGTCAATGGGACATGCTTGGTTGCCAAAATTCAGCAAAAAAAAACATAAAAGCATCATAAAAATAAATGATATAACTTGTACACTATATTCCTCCAAAGCCTTTGTTCGAGAAACAGACAATTAAATGGTTTAAGTTCACATACATAAATATAGACACAAGACACGTCGTGCCAGGTTTGATGTTAAAATATCTCTGGAAGGAAGAAAGTCTTACAGGTTTGGAACAACACGAGGGTGAGTAAATGATGACAGAATGATCATTTTTGGGTGAACTGTTCTTCAAACTGCTGAGACTAGTGTGAATGCAGGAAAACAGCGATGTTGGGTTTTAGGCAGAGGGAAGTGAGAATGCAGACGTACGATTTCTGCTGTGTGCCCTCTAAACGTGTAGAAACACTTCCCCGTTTCAGCACTCCACAATTTGCAGGTCTTGTCAAAAGAGCCTGTGGCAACCTTGTCTCTGAGAGAGAAACAAAGAGAGCGAGTGAGAAAGGGGACAGAGAGCAAGAGAGAAAAAATGAAAAGGGCTCCTGTTATGACTCCAAGTGACAAATGGTCCCATTGTAAAAACAACACCAGTTACCCTGCAGTGCCCTAACCCTGCAGAAAGAGACAGAGAGGGCTATTCTCTACTTCACAGAGAAAAAAAATAGAGATTAAGAGTAAGCCATTATCAAATGTGACGCAGCGGTGCTGTTACCCATAAGGGTTGTTGAAGGCGATGGCATACACAACGTTCCTGTGACCCTCCAAAGTGTGTAGCTCCTCTCCGGATGCCGTGTCCCATATTTTACAAGTCCTGTCATAGCTTCCGGTTATAAAACTGCCAACAGACGGAAAGTGAGGGAGAGAGGCAGAATTAGAGGGAGTGAGGGGGAGCAGGCATGTGAGCACAGCTGATAAACTCACCTCGATCCTGATTTATTGAAGGCTACATTCGTCAGGGGCAAAATGTGAGCCTGAAGTGCCTGTAGACCAAAACAGAGAAGACGAATGCTTGGGGGGGGAAACACTTAACCACATTAATTCATTTCAGATTTATAAGCTTGACTGTCTAATTTCCAAACATAATTACTATGCCTTTGATCTACAAAAACAGCAGTTGTTCCTCTGCTGCCATCTTGTGGCTAATATCGATATAAGAGGTCTTGATCAGAGCAAATGTCTTCAGATAATCATTCAAATGTATATATAAGCATGGTGGTATGAGGTGGTATGGAATAAAAGCACCAAAGGCCCAACACCAAATAATATACTATTGCAAAATTGGTGCGATGTTCAATTCATGAAATCTGATAAACAAGGTGGAAAACTGTTAATAACCTGATAATTTCATCCTGATAATTTTTTCATGCTATCAGATAACAAGCTGGATAACACTGAATAACTGGTTAAATTACTGGAATGAAATTATAATATCGAGTTTGTTCCGTTTCTTTCATTACATTCTGCACACAAAAAAATTTTAATTTATGTTCTTTAACCGTTTTATTCCCCAACTGATATGAAAGAACTTAATATTCCATAAATTGATAATAGTATTAGTTGACATGTGGGATTAATTTTAAAGATTAAAGTGATAGTTCACCCAAAAATTAAAATCCTGTCATTAATTACTCACCCTCATGTCGTTCCAAAAACGTAAGACTTTCGTTCATCTTCGGAAAACACAAATGAAGATAATTTTGATTAAATCTGAGAGCTTTCTGTTCCTTCAAAAGCTTTCTGACGCTTCAAAAAGTTCATAAAGAGGTCATAAAAGTAATCCAAAAGAATTGAGCAGTTTAGTCCAAATTTTCTGAAGAGACACGGTCACTTTATATGATGAACACATTTAATTTAGGATTTTATTCACATATAAACATTGAATGATCCGTGAACATAAACAGAAGTTTAAAGGTATTTTTTGAATTCAGATTTAGATTTCATCAAAATGATCTTCATTTGTGTTCTGAAGATGAACAAAAGGGTTTGGAACGACATGAGGGTGAGTAATTAATGACAGAACTATCCAATTAATTAAAGAAAAATGAATCACCAAATTTTCCTAAAACGAGCAGGAAGCTAAACAGAAGAATAAAATTAATAATTTGTGTTTCTAAAAATAAGATAACAGATTATTTTACAGTGTCCTTGGTAATAACTATAAATTAGGCATGATTACATGCAACTAACACTAAACCAAACCCTAATCCTTCCTTAACCCTATAGTAAGCACATGTAGTTAATTAATTCTACTCAGTACTTACATTTATAATTACACTAAAATAAAGTGTAACCAAAAAAGTAATAGGAGTGTTATTAATAGTCCCTTTCAAAACCTGCCCCTTTTGTCACAAAAATAAAATAGTCAAATCTAGCAAAACAATCTTCAAACAGTAATGCATCTAGTTAACAGAATAAGTAGATCGAATATGCATGGCCTAAATTTGTTTGAGCATGACTGGTCAGTATTTATTAGTAATGTTACCCTGAAAAGGTAGAACTTGCGTTCATCCTTTTGGCCGACTTTCTCTTGTAGTTTGCAGATCAGGACTTTGACCTGCTCAACACAGGATGAGGTGATGAGAGGCTCGGCTGCTCGAATGTCTGACAGCAGCTCATTCACATCAGACCTACAGGAGGAAAACTACTCGGTTACTCGCATAACCTCAGTTCCCTGAGTTAGGGAACGAGTATTGCGTAGCTATACGCAGTGGGGAAACTCCTTTTCCTAGATTTACTGAAGCCTATATGTAAAACGCTAGCACATTGAGCGTCTGGCTCGCTCATAGGCTGTGCTGCGGCAACTGCACATCCAATGGCGCGGGCGCCAAGGGGGCGTGGCCTCAGCCTATAATAGTCCCCGAATTCGCCATTATAGCAGGTTAAACGACTGAAGCGACAACTTGCCATGTTACTACAGTGCGGCCGGCTACGCAATACTCGTTCCCTAACTCAGGAAACTGAGGTTACGTGAGTGACCGAGTTGTTCCCTTTCGAACGGTCACTTCGTAAGGCGTAGCTATACGCAGTGGGGACGCCATGCAAAACGCCGCACTGAGTAACTGGTTGCCACTGCATAAGCCATAACCACATAATTATGTATATAAAAGACCAGACACCGTCAGGTCTAGAATAATACATATGAGTCAGTAATTAACCAACATATCACACCAATAAACCCAGACACTGTCGGGATTATTAGTATATGAACATATATCAAGCGGGTTTATATATGTGAATATAACCGGCAAAAGTGGGTTTTATATATGAAAATATAACCGGCCAAAAGCGGGTTTTATATACATGTGAATGTGATTGTGCACAGTAACATATTTGACAAGACCGGACACCTTCGGGCCGTAATCATACCGAAAGCACTTTCGCCTGTAGGGAAGGCACTTCCATATTATAGAATTTCATAAATGTGGAAGGCGAGGCCCAGCAAGCCGCATCACAAATATCACGAATGGGAAAGCCAGATGACCAAGCCCATGACGAGGCCATTGCCTCTGGTCGAATGGGCCTTGATACCTATAGGGCAAACTTGACCCGCTGCGGTATAAGCCATAGAAATAGCATCCACTATCCATCTAGACAGTCTTTGCTTAGTGACTGGATCCCCCTTGGATCGACCACCAAAGCAGACAAAAAGCTGTTCTGATTGTCTAAAAGACGCAGAACGCTCCAGATAGATTCTCAGCGCTCTGACAGGGCAGAGAAGAATAACCTCCCCATCCTCTGCAGAAGAGGGAAGGGCTAATAATGTCACCCCCTGTGGTTACGGTACGTAACCATGCCTGGGCTTGAGGATGACTCTGGAGTCATCTGGACCAAACTTCAAACATGCAGGGCTCACAGAGAGAGCCTGCAGATCTCCCACTCGCTTGATAGATGCTAATGCCAACAGGAGAGCGGTCTTCAGCGAGAGAGGTCTAAGATCAACCAACTTGAGCAGTTCAAAAGGTGGACCATTCAAAGCCCCCAGGACCGTGTAGAGGTCCCATGGCGTCACAGAAGGAGGTCTGGAGGTGTTGATTCTCCTAGCACCTTTCAGGAATCTTACAACCAGGTTGTTTCTTCGCAGTGATTGGCCAGCCACTAGAGCATGATATACAACCCAGGTTGGACCACTGTAAGAACCACTTTCCTCCTGGAAATTGTTCCCATTGTCACACCCTCGTGATACCAGTCCTGAGCCCGCCAGGGAATCAGGGTTCTGAACGAGACTGCAAGCGCTCGCACCGAGAACGTGTGCTCTGGTGTGAGCCGCGCCGTCATTGTTACAGTCTAAAACTATGCCCCCAGAAAAAGACCACGCTCTGGCTGGGGGTTAGTTTGCTCTTTGAAACATTGATTGTGAAACCCAGGCATTTTAAATGGCCGAGAATCAAATCCCTGTGAGCTAGTAGCTCGACTCTCGACTGTGCCAGCACCAGCCAGTCGTCGAGATAATTTAACACGCGCACTCCCTGATGTCTCAGAGGAGAGAGCGCTGCATCCCCACACTTCGTGAATGTACGGGGTGCCAAAGACAGACCGAACGGCAGAACGGTGTATTGATATGCCTGACCCATAAGGCGAATCTCAAGAATGGCCTGTGACGAGGGTTTATTTGAATGTGAAAGTAAGCATCTTTCAGATCCATTGTGACAAACCAATCCACCGGGCGAATTCGCGCGAGGATATGTTTGATAGTTAACATTTTGAAAGCCCGTCTCATGAGAGCCTTGTTCAAATGTCTCGAATCTACTATGGGTCTGAGGCCGCCGCCTTTTTTCGGAATTAGAAAATAGCGGCTGTAACCCGTATGGTTTAGCGAAGGGGGGACTAATTCTATCACCCCTTTTGCTAATAAATTCTGCACTTCGGTGCGAATCACGTGACCCATGTTGCTTCTCACCGAAGTCTCAAGAACCACCTGAACCTTTGGGGGTCTGCGAGCGAATTGGAGTGAGTAGCCTCGCTTTATACTTTTTATGACCCAACCCGACACATCAGGGATAGCTTGCCAGGCTAGAACGGGAGAAAACCCGGCAGAAACCAGCCATCCAGCCGACTTCGAGGAGGCTCAGCGAGCGCGGCCCACTCGAGCTCGAGGTCCGCGACGGCCTGTGTCAGGATCCGAAGCATTTCAGCGTCGGGTGTTAGGCCTGGTGGCTGATGCACTGGCAGCAGGCTGGGAAGCAGTGACGGGGTCGAAAGAGCCCGGCCATTCTTCCTCAGATGCGGCAATAGACAGGCTGTCGTCGTGCTCGCTGGGTCTGCCGAAGGAGACGAGGCCCGCCACGTGGATGGGCGCTGATCTCCCTCGAACAGGATCGGAGATGACTGAGCAGGAGAGAGTGAAGCACGCGGGGACGTGGCCGGCGTGCGTTCACAAACGTCCATGCTCTCTGGATGCCGTTGGCTGCGGCGCTTCTTCTTCCTCGGCTGAAGTAGGGCCGTAGAGGGAAGTGCGGGTGACGCGGCGTCGCCGTCTCGAGAGAGGGCTAGCCGAGTCCGCAGCACGGAGATAGGCATGCTCTCGCGGCCCGCAGATCCGCCAGCAGAGAGTGCATTCTCTGCATGGTCGAGTCCCAGGCATGAACTAGAGCTTGCGTGTTCGTCGGCCTCGTGCAGCTTGCATCCGCACGTGGGCGCAGGTCTTAACACGAGCCATTTGGAACAACGCTCGTACAGATAATAATACAGATTTGAAAAGAATATCGCCAGATAACCACAGGAGAGACGGCGTCAGGAGAAACACGGCTGAGAAGGCGTAATCTGCTGAACTTGTCGCTCGCTCAGGCTGAAGGGCCCGCGCCCGCGCCATTGGATGTGCAGTTGCCGCAGCACAGCCTATGAGCGAGCCAGACGCTCAATGTGCTAGCTGTGCAGATGCAAATGCGTTTTACATATAGGCTTCAGTAAATCGAGGAAAAGGAGTTTCCCCACTGCGTATAGCCACGCAATACGAAGTGACCGTTCGAAAGAGAACACACTTCTTAATCACATAGTCAGTTATACTGCCAACACTTACAATAAGGTCATCTTAATATTAGTTTGTTAGAGTATTTCAACATATTTGATAACATTAATAAGCATAAACAATAATAAACCATGGTAGGTTCCAATTTTTTACATTAGAAACTTACATTAGTAATTCTAAAGCATTTATTAATCGTAGATGATGTTAATTTTAACAAAAACAAGAAACTTGTAGGCTTATCTATTAATATTATTTAATTGACCTGTATGGAGGACCAAACCTGCAGAAATTAAAAATGAATAAATGAATAAATAAATATGCGAATAAATGTAAAAATAAATAAATATTATGACTATTTATGCTTTTATTTCCCTATTTATGTATAATTATATTTTGTTCTCACATTTATTTTTTCATTTATTTATTTATGCATTTATTAATTTTCAATTTTATTTATTTTCACATTTATTTATGTATATATGTATTTATGTCTACATTTATTTATGTCTACATTTATTTATTTATACATTTATTTATTTATGCATTTATATATTTATACATTTATTTATATACCCAAACAATACGCAAGAGGTTTGTGGACGTGACTTTACAGGTCACGCAGGAAATAAATGACTTAGAGATGGGCAATATGGCCAAAATCTTATAACACGGTTTATGTCCTTTAATATGCCCTAACTGTATATAGCTATATAGGTTTACGATACATAGGCCTACTCTTTATTCCGGACAAGGCCGTAAAACATCAGCAGGTCGGGATTTCTAAAATATCTGGGCACAAATGAACAGAATCCGTAGATAACAGACACGGAAGCGCATCAAATTATCCACTATTAACCAAATTTTATGACATGCATTGTAGATCCGTACACAGAAGCTAACTGCATTTTTAATGTAGCCTATCTTCCAAAAACAATGTTGACAGCAACAAACTTTTCCATAAAGAGGTGATATTTCCGCTATAAATTGATTTCCTGGAGCATTTTTTAAAAACCTTATTATAGGCTATATGCATCATCATGTAGCCTATAAGTCCTTAAGTTTAACTGATCAATTCAGTTAATAAGGCACTACTATAGGGCTGTCACCTATGAAAGCTTGTTTCCGCCACAGAATGAAAAATAAATAAATAAGTCAGAATTGCGTGATATAGCCTAAAGTCGCAATTGCGTGTTATAAAGTCAGAATTGTGAGATATAAAGTCAGAATTGTGAGATATAAAGTCAGAATTGCGTGATATAAAGTCGCAATTGCGTGTTATAAAGTCAGAATTGCGAGATATAAAGTCAGAATTGCGTGATATAAAGTCGCAATTGCGTGTTATAAAGTCAGAATTGTGAGATATAAACTATTCTCAGGAAAAAAGTTAGTCTTTTTTCCCCATAGAATTGGACTTTATAACTCGCAATTGCGAGTTTATATCTTACAATTCTGAGAAAATATGTCAGAATTGCGAGATATAAACTCGCAATTATGTGTTATAAAGCCAGAATTGCGTGATATAAAGTCGGAATTGCGGGAAAAAAAGTCAGAATTCTTAGTTTTCTCTCTCGCAATTCTGACTTTATAACACGCAATTGCGACTTTATATCTCGCAATTCTGAGAAATAAAGTCAGAATTGCGAGATGTAAACTCGCAATTGTGAGATAAAAAGTCGCAATTATTATTATTATTTATTTATTAAGTGGCGGAAACAAGCTTCCATAGTCACCAGTAAAATCAGTTTCAACAAAATCCATCTTCACACTGCAGATGTGGGACTGACGCTGACTCTGAATGGCATTAGATATTATTTACACAGACTGTTAATGCAGAGGAGCCATGGATGCATTTACACTGCAATTACAGTTGCGTAAATGTTATGAGATTCACTTTTTTAATATAATATTTTGAATATTAAAATATTTAATGATAGAATCAATGAAATTATACTTTTAAGTATGAAACTAAAACAGCCAGTATACTGTATATAGGCCTATGCCACCGTCTTAACGAGTGAGTTCAATCATTAATTCAGACGAGTCGTTCAAATAGGCTACTGATTCGTTCAGTAAGAAAACACCACGTGTTGCTTAGAGTCGCAGCGGTTCTGTGGAGTTTGGAACTTTTTTTCTTTTTCTGAAGAAACAGCAAAAAATAAAGAAAAAGTAGCCTATTTTTCAACACTCTTCCCGTGTGCTAGTATATCATATTATGTTATATAATAAAATTATCACATACATAGGCTTTTTTACACCATTTTTTATTGGGGCATTTATTTATTAATTTTGTTGTTTGCGAGGTGGCGGAAGTTTTTTTTGAGAAATAAACCAATTTACATACAAAATAGGCATTAAACAAACAATAGGCTATTAACAAAATTGTATTTTTTTACAATTCTCAAATTACAATAAATAACAGCAATGAAGTCTCAAATCATATTTACAACCATGAAAGGCAAGGAAGAGAAAATAAATAAATGAATTAAAATATTATAATTGTAATGTTGTAATACTATAATGTTGTTCTTTCAATTATTTAAATTATAATATTTTAATTCATTTATTTATTTTCTCTTTATTTACGTTTATTTTAACTCTTTATGGAAAAGTTTGTTGCTGTCAACATTGTTTTTGGAAGATAGGCTACATTAAAAATGCAGTTAGCTTCTGTGTACGGATCTACAATGCATGTCATAAAATTTGGTTAATAGTGGATCATTTTGACGCGCTTCCATGTCTGTTATCTATGGATTCTGTTCATGTGTGCCCAGACATTTTAGAAATCCCGACCTGCTGGTGTTTTACGGCCATGATTTCCTGCGTGACCTGTAAAGTCACGTCCACAAACCTCTTGCGTATTGTTTGGTCACACCACAAGGTGTCACTGTGGCCTCAATGCTTCAGTACTGCCACTCTGAGATCGATTGCTATTTCTTAGGTAAAACACCCCCCCCTCATTAGCATACTAGAGCAATAAATGTATAAATAAATAAATGTATAAATAAATAAAAGTATAAATAAATAAATGTAGACATAAATACATATATACATAAATAAATGTGAAAATAAATAAAATTGAAAATAAATAAATGCATAAATAAATAAATGAAAAAATAAATAAATGTGGAAAAAATATAATTATACATAAATAAGGAAATAAAAGTATAAATAGTCATTTATTTATTTATTTTTACATGTATTCGCATATGTATTTGTTTATTTATTCATTTATTTATTAATTTATTCATTTTTAATTTCTGCAGGTTTGGTCCTCCATAGACCTGAGCTAACATAAAATAACAATAAACAGTTGTATTTTATAGTATTGTATTGTTTTATCACAACTAACGTTAGTTTGATAATCATACTTAACTTACTCTGGAGTCAAGTTCAACAGATCGATGGATTTCGTCCTTAGCTTCCCCCCTTTCTCATAGTCCAGGAATATTCCTGCACAGCAACAAAACAAGCTTTCTTTTTTAAATGAAAGCTTTTCAATTAACCAGGTGTCCAACAAAACTGTATGACGGGAAACGTATGCAATATAAAACTTTAAACGTGTATATTACCTGGTGGGTAGTATCGTATGTGTAGCCTTTTCAGTCTCATCGCGCCACTGATGGTGTCAACACACCGTTACTATGGCGACGAGACACATGTACTGCGTACTGCGCATGCTCAAGGTCTGGGGATAATTCGTTTCTGTATCTGTTATTCGAGCATGAATGAAAAATAAACGAAGTTTCCGTACAAATCACGTTGTACGAATTCATACGATATAAACACCACATAAAATAATTACATTTATTCATGAGATCGGGTTGAAAAAAAATCTTATCATTTTACGTTTTCCAACTCATTATGATATACTGAGAATATCAGCCTACATAATTATTGACACACTGCAGATGACTCAATTGCCTAATCTATGAATTTTCCTGAATCTTACCAAGCTTCGAAACCTGGTCTCATGGCCTGCCTGTTGTTTATTGTATTATTATTTATTATTTGAAACATGTTTTTGTCTACGATGTAGGCTATATACAAATTAACATATTGAATTTAATTGAATATTATGGTTAAATGATAACAATGATTAATAATTGATATTGGTTAAAAGATTATGTTAAGTCATCAACGCTTTGTTTTGTCAACACACACACACACACACACACACACACACACACCCACCAACAATTAAGGCGTAGAAGCACAGATCAAAGTCTCCATCATAAATATGTACAGTTACAAGCATTGCACAGGATCTTTTCGTGGGATTCAGGGACTGGACTTCGCTTACTTTACACTGCACAGCAAAAACACAAACCAACAGTTCCTAGACCTAAAAGGAGAGACATAATCTTGTGGCAGTGAACACAGACAAGAAGATAAGAATGAATTTCTGGAGGAAAATGAAGAGGTCAGACTGGGTCTTCCACACTGCTTTACTCTCTCTTTATGGTTTCTTTGCCAACTGCAGACCGGCAGAGCCTTTCCTTACACCTTACTTAGTGGGACCCAAAAACATCTCAGAGGAAGTGGTGAGGATTGATTTGTTTACATTTTTATATTGGCTAAGAGAGTGTTTAAGGGCTCAGACATATAGCAACAATAGACTGTAAAGTAGGGGCCAATGTTGTGTTAATATGAAGGAATTTTCCGCATTGATTTATCACAGTCGTTTCACTCACATTTGAAATTACACATTGCATTGTGCTATAGGGTTGAGGGACAGTAAACTTAACGGAAAAGGTACTGGTCGTTTTATGCCAGGACATTCTAATGGATTTTTTAAAGTGAACAGTGAGAAACAAACACACAGCACAATTTCCAATTTTCTGAGGATTTAGTATTGCAAACACTCCTAGTACAATAGAAATGATATAGGATGACTGTATTTACTGGATTTTGTAAGGTTGATGTATAGGAGCTCTTAAAAACAGATTTCCTTTCCTTGCATGCCCAAACCATTTTCAGTTAACATATGGTGTAATAATCACAATAATCATCTATTTAAAATATCAGCCACTCAAAATTAAGCTAAAACAGTTTATAATATGATTAACTGCTTTAACATTCTCCATTTATGACCATGCCTCACTCATGCACGTGCATATCTAATTAGTTCTATCTTAATAATGTCTGTTACGCAATTTACTCAAATGACCAAAAAATACTATCTTCTTTCCTCTCATCTAGGTAACAAACTACCTGTTTCCTATCTGGACGTACTCATATCTGGCAGTGCTCTGCCCAGTCTTCCTACTGACAGATTTGCTGAGATACAAACCTTTAATTGTAGCTCAAGGGCTTTTTCTTGTCATCAATTATATACTTCTGTGTTTCGCTAACAGCTTGACCGCTCTGACCTACCTACAGTTCAACTTTGCAATGGTCACCTCCACCGAAGTGGCTTATTTTTCATATATCTACAGCGTGATACCTCCTGAACGCTACCAGCGAGCCACGGGGTACGTTCGCAGCGCCATGTTGACTGGCTATACCTTTGGAGCCACATTAGGCCAGCTGTTAATATCATTAGCTGGCACAAGCTACTTCCATATAAACACTATTACCCTGGGTCTAATGGCAGTGGCTTTCTGTGTTTCTTTGGTCCTGCCAATGCCTCAAAATGGAATGTTTTTTAAGAAGAAGGTGGATGTGTCTTCAGAGACACTGAACGAGGTTGGAGGAACGGATATAGCGAAGGAGGCTACAGGAAGATGCTGTGCTTGGGGAAACATTATTAAAACTTCCGGAAAACAAATGTGGGAGAGTCTCAAAGAAACGTACTCCTCCAGAAGTCTGGTGCAGTGGTCCCTCTGGTGGGCTCTGGCCACAGCTGGATATGGACAGGTCTTCAACTACGTCCAGCTGATGTGGGACCACATTGAGCCCTCCAGCACTGCCTCTGTGTATAATGGGGGAGTGGAGGCCGTCTGCACACTTGTAGGTGAGGCATTTTGTGGAATACTTTAGTGAGTGTATCTGATTAGACTCTGAACTCAAAGATAGAGCCATTATATTTAATACATGATTTTGAATAATGTCAGAATATGCCTAGCCCAGAGGTTCCCAAACTTTTAGATCTCCCTGAGATTTTAAGTTAATATTTCAATAATGTATTGACACATTTGCATGGTCATGGTTCTCTGATGTTGATCAATTATCAAATAAGATATCTTACCACTTTTGTACGTATTTTTATATAGGGCTGCACACATTAATATTATTATATTGTTTTGACTCTAATTTCAAAATTATGTTATAAATGCAGTTGTAATCAAAATTATTCAACACCCATTGCAAATCAGGTTTATTGTCAAAATGTACAGACTTTTAGCCGTTTGCAATGAACAAATCAAACAAAAGTAATTGAAATAGCTCAACACAACAAGTGTTTCAGGTGGTTTCCAAAGATTCAACTGAAAATGCAACTTTTAGTGACTCAGTCTCAAAATTATTCATATAAACATTTGTTGTGTTGAGCTATTTCAATTACTTTTGTTTGATTTGTTCATTGCAAACGGCTAAAAGTCTGTATATTTAGCCATTAAACCAAGCGTGGCATGCCAGACCCACATCAAGATGTTAGTATAAAGTTTTTAAATAAATTTTGCTGCCGCTAGGGTGCGTCTAGATTTCTAGGCTCTACAATAAACCTGATTTGCAATAGGGGAATAATAATTTCGATTACGACTGTATATTACAGTGCTCCTGAATATTTGATAATTATCGACCTAATAATTATTTTACTTTACACTGCAAATTACAATACTAATATTTATGTAGACTATTAAAATATCTGCTTTCAAACATTCAAATCTTCACATTTTTATTTTGGCAGAATACTGGTGAAGTGCTGTAAACTTCTATCCACAAAAAAATGGAAACTATGCAAATGTGTAAATAAAGTGAACCCAGTTCACAATTCTAGAAACACTGTAAAGTGCACAAATGTAACATATTGCTGCTCTTCACCTCCTGCAGCTCCCTCATGTGTGAACCCCTATTGGCAAACCATGCGGGCAAACCAAACCAATCCTGCTTTATCCGCAAACCATACATTGAATCATCATATGCGTTGAGCAGAAGCCTTCCAACGCTTAATTGTTATGCAGATTGCCAAGGAATTCAGCAGCCCAGTTTGTGTGGGGAAGATAATTTAAGCAATTACAACAGTAGCGGTTTAGTCACTTTAATTGCAGCAGAAAAGAATGTCTCCCAGTTTTGATGTCTTGACAAGAGCGTTCAAACAAAGGCAACAGAGATTAGTACTGAGTACCATGCAGAATAAAAATGAGTCTAAATGCATTTCTCCGATTTAATTGTTGTCTTCCGTTGTGCCTCTTCTTTGTTCTCAGATTTGGCATTATTGTGAGTGATGTTGTGACTGTTGCTTTCAGGTGCAGCCGCAGCGTTCTCCGTGGGTTATATCAGAGTCCAGTGGGGTGTGTGGGGCGAGCTCTCTCTGGGGGGTTTCTCTGCCGTCGGTGCAGGGTGTGTCTTTCTCATGGGCTTCACTGACAATATCTGGCTGTGTTACGCAGGCTACGCTGTCTTCAAAGCGTCATACATGTTCCTCATCACAATCACAATGTAAGTTAGTCATTACACAATAAGTGTATATATATATATACATAAATTATGTATGTCTTAATTATCAGAGGTGTCAAAAGTATTCACATTCATTACTCCGGTAGAAGTATAGATACTAGGGTTTAAAAAGACTTCTGTAGAAGTTAAAGTATCAACTCAAGCTTTTTACTCAAGTAAAAGTGTAAAAGTACTGGTTTCAAAACTACTTAAAGTATAAAAGTAGAAGTAATGTAAGGAAAAAAATGCCATTAAGGACAAAAGCTAAGGCTGTCCTTGCTGGAGTGTGACATGATTTGTGTCATGTACAGTGCAATGGATCACGTACAAACCAATAGGGTGTCGGAATGTTATATTTTTATTCTTCTCATCCAACCACAATCAAATTCACTCTATCCGGATTTTTTTTTTTTTTTTTAATGATGACAAACCAGACTGAAAACAAGCCGAAATGAAATAGGAGTAACGAGGCTATTTCTAAAATGCAAGGAGTAGAAAGTGCAGATAATTGTGTGAAAATGTAAGGAGTAGAAGTAAAAAGTCGGCTGAAAAATAATGACTCCATTAAAGTATAGATACCCAAAATTTCTACTTAAGTAAGGTATTTGTACTATTGAAGTATTTGTACTTCGTTACTTGACACCTCTGTTAATTATATTATATATTTTAATTAGTTTAATATATATATATATATATATATATATATATATATATATATATATATTTATTTATTTATTTAAAAATAATATTTAATTAAAACACACACACACATATACTGTAATATAGATGGCAATAAGATTCCACCATTTTGAATATTTTACTTTTTTGAGGGTGTTTTTGTTATTCTCATTACTGTAATACCTTTGGTGTTTTTTTTAGATTCAGCCACATAAATCAGGCCAATGTTGTCAAGCAAGTCCATATAAATCAGTAAAAAAAATTATATGATCAATATGTCTTGACAACGTGTTTTTACATTATACTTTAACTCATCAAAATAAATTAAGCCAGTTACTATACTATAAGTCAGTTTAATATAAATTGTTATTTTGAAATTGCTTATGCAGCCAAGTTGATTGTACTTTAAAAAATAAAAATATAAGGCAGCAACTGAACTAAAGTTGGTTTGTTTTCTCCTTGACTAACTTGTACGTCCTTCTTTTCCCCCTTCTTGCTGAAGGTTTCAGATCGCACTTAACCTCTCTATGGAATGTTATGCGTTAACTTTTGGCATTAACACTTTTGTTGCTCTTACACTTCAAACTATACTTACTGCGGTTGTGGTGGACAATTCAGCCCTGGGACTGGACATTACAACACAGGTAAGCTCTCACTACATGGAACTTATATTGAAATTCAACCCATGTAAAGCCTAACATAAGAAATAATAGTCAGATTTGTTTCCCCTTGAAAACAGTTTATTGAACCTGTAGACATAATATAAAAAAATAAAAGCCTGATGTTTCATATTTGATACTCACATTTTAACATTGTTTTTCAAAAAAAAAAAAAAAAAAACATACAAATAAATAAATAACATAAAAAATGCTGTATGCCTGATCAGGTATACCTACGTTTCTTCAGTCCAGTAATCAGCTTGAAATATTACTAATAATATACAAGTTATTCTTACATTTACTTTATAAAAATCAGTGGACCTATAAATTTCACAGCAAAAAGATACGTGAACCACGACCTTTTACTTGCTAGAAAAGTATATCAATAAGACGACAGAAGGCATAGATTGTGTGCAACAGGTTTTTCAGGAAAGCTGATCATTCAGAGGCCTTAGAAATTAATGTATAAAATATGAAAACAGTAGGATTTATAGGGGTTAAAAGATTTTCATGAGAGTAAAAGAATAACCATGCATGGTTTGAATGTTTGTATAAACCTTCATTTTGGCCCTTCTTTTACAGTTTCTTGTATATGGAGGTTACTACAGCACCATCTCTGTGCTCTTCCTCATGCAAGGCTTGTACACAGTTTGTAAGCATTACTGTAAATCTGCAGCAGAAATAAACACAAGCCGACCGCCTTCTGCCATTCTGGAGGAGAAATATAAGGAGCTTGATCCACAGACAACACAAAATAAGAATGAACATTCAACACTATAACTTCACACAAAATGAAAGCTAATAAATAAATAAATCACAAGCCCACTGCTTTTTTGCCTTTCTTTTAATGTTATTATTATCCTGGGGAGGATATTGTGTATTGTATATGTATAATTATTTATTCAACCAGTATGTTTGTACAGACTGTTCTGTCATTTCCTGTTTATAATTTAATAATAAGTGATTACAGTTTGCGCTCAGCAAATATTGGCCAAACTCTAAAACTAAAATGAAATAAGCTTGTTTAGACGACTTTCATGCTAAAAAAAAACATGCGTTTCAAACATGGTAACGCTTTAGAAAACAAAAGTTGATATCATATTATAAACAGAATCAAATAGTTAAACCAGTAAACAACCGGAGATCAGCGCTTAGTACAGTAACATGGAACGTCATTTCTGTAATATAACACCGGAAGTTTTTGAAACACGTCATTGGGAATAGCGGACGTGACGTTAACCATTTGTAAACTGGGAATTGCAGTCGAATAACCTTTTTGCAAGAACATATTGCAATTATTCACATTTATCCATTTTCCTTGAGTGGTTAAGTTTTATTTGACTAAGCAATGCTCATTACAATTATGTTTTCATAACCCCCCAAAAAACGAACTATACAATATGTCATTATAGTTCGAGATAAATCTAATAAAATAAATTATATAAAATATATTCTAAACAAATAAAAAACCCGAGAAAATAATTATACAATAAGTACAAACACATTATTTTCCGCAATAAATATAATTAAATACATTATTTTACATATAAAGTGAGCCTTGCAATAAAAAAAATGATGTGATGACTGATGCCTCTCTTCCATAAATATCTGGGGGCTTTATTTAAAAAAAATAAAGGGGTTCCTTCAGGGAAAAGCACTACGAGTGAAGCGCGCGTTCAGCTGTACAAAACTACACTTCCCAGAATTCAACGGCTCAGAGTTGCGTAACTTTCGGAACGTCTTCCAGGAGAAACTCTGCGGCCCAGGCGACTTGGCAGAAACATCAAACACCTCGATTCTGAATGACACAAAATCCGACGCAGTTGTATATAGTCGTCCGTAACGAGGAAACCGTCGACCGCAGACGCTCGGAGGCTGACTGTGAAAGAGATTCAGGGTGGATTTGAGAACGCAAGATCGCGAGGGCCTATCAAATATGTCCTCTTCCTCGCAGGCATCTTCCAGGCGGCAATGGTGCTATCTTTGCGACCTGCCAAAGATGCCCTGGGCCATGATTTGGGACTTCAGCGAGGCCGTGTGCAGAGGCTGTGTGAACTACGAGGGCGCGGACAGAATCGAGTTGCTCATCGACACGGCGCGGCAGCTCAAGCGAACACACGTGATGCAGGACGGCAGATCTCCGGGTCCGCAGCCCGCCGGTAAACACGGTCCCGCTGGTAAGGAGGGTCCTATGGAGGCCGGTAGACCTCCCTCCGAGCGATATGAGCGGGGAAGGGGAGAGTATGGGTCCGGCAGGCTGCCCAACGGGCTGCCTAGAATGGAGGATGGTGGTCCGCCTGAGGTTAGTAGGCAGAGTCCTACTGCCAGGAGGACTTTGGTGGGGGCTGTGCCACCCAGTTTAATGGCGCAGGGGCTTGTCGGAGCCCCTCATGGTCTGCTGACCGCCATGCCTGGTCTGAATGCCCGAGCCGGTGGCGCCCCCTTGACCATTCCTGCTCCCATGTTGAACGAGATCAGTAAAAGACAGGCTCTGGGCATGGGGATGAATGTGGGTGTGGCGTCATTCATGAGCCCTGAGTTTGAAAGGGAGCTCAAGGAGAAGCAGAGGAACGTTGAAGCCCTCACCGAACTCTCCGAAAGCGTGAGGAACCGTACGGACGAATGGCCGGGACGCCCCAAACACATGCGCGACGCCCTGCACACCCTTTCTAGCTGTACCCCGTTCAATGTCCGCTTTAAGAAGGAACATGGCCTGGTGGGGAGGGTGTTCGCATTCGACGCCAAGCTGATGGTTGAGTTTGAGCTGAAGGTTTTCGTCGAGTACCCGTGCGGATCTGGTAACGTGTTCTCCAGCGTGTTAGCGCTAGTCAAGCAGATGTTCCACGACTCTCAGAAAGACACTGGCAAGGTCATTAGCTCAGGCTACAAGTACGTGGAGTATGAGAAAAGGCATGGCACCGGCGACTGGCGTCTCCTGTCAGAGCTTCTCAGCGACGCGGTGCGAGCGTTCAAAGACGCGCCAGCCCCGGACTCCCTCCCGCAGTCGTACCTGGACGCCAGCTGCTCCATGTTGCCCACCGCGCTCTGCCACATCGGCCGTCCCACGCAGCCGAGAGTACGCCGACGCAAAGCCTCGCCCGAGTCGGAAGCCACCGAGAGGATGCCCTCAGAGGAGATCCGCCAGCACTGGTCCCTCGTGTACCCTGGCATTGCCGGCCACATGCCCGCTACATCGCTAGCCAGCGCCGGACTGCCTCCAGAGACCCACAGTAGCGACCCTTCGCCCATCACTGCTCTCATGAGTGTGGCTGACAACGTTGGCACTGCCATCCCGAAAGACGCTCCGGGCAGCAGCGGAAGCCACTCTGCGAACGCAGTCCGGCAGAACAGCACCAGTCCCTCACCCGCTGGCGGTCAGCGGCGGCTAGCGTCACGCAACGGGGAACCGTCGGCTGGCAGTAGCTCAGGTGGGCCGACCACGACCGTCACCGTCCCCCTCGCGGACCAGAGCGCTGTTATGGGAGCTGAAGGCTCAGGAGGAGCCGGTGGAGGAGGAGCCCCTCTCTGCTGTACCATCTGCCACGAGCGCCTGGAGGACACGCACTTCGTCCAGTGTCCATCGGTGGCCGGGCACAAGTTCTGCTTCCCTTGCACCCGAGACTTCATCCGCAGACAGGGCTCAGGGAGCGAGGTGTACTGCCCCAGCGGGGAGAAGTGCCCCCTCGTGGGCTCCAACGTGCCCTGGGCCTTCATGCAAGGCGAGATCTCCACCATCCTGGCAGGTGATGTGAAGGTGAAGAAGGAAAGAGACCCATAATGGCCAGCAGCAGGTTAGATAACGTGCATAATAATGCTTTTATTCCGATAAGACACATTCAATTGATCAAAAGTGACAGTTAAAACATTTATCATGTTGCAAAAGATTTCTATTTCAATGTAAAAGTAAACTTTCCCCTCATCAAAGAATCCTGAATAAAAGGTTTCCACAAAAATATTATGCTGTTTTCAGCATTGATAATAATAATAATACATGTTTCTTGAGCAGCAAATCAGCATATTAGAATGATTTCTGAAGGATCATGTGACAGACACTGATGCTGAAAATCCAATAAATTACATTTTACATTATATTTAACAATAGAAAACAGAACTAAAATGTCATGATATTAGTGTTTTTCCTGTATTTTTGATTAGAAAAACATTGCGTTTCACCACCCCCAAACTTTTGTGTATATTATCTTTAATATAAATAATGTGAAATGTATATGTTAACATGTATATGAATGCCTCCCCGACAGAAGTAAAGCTCACTCTGAGGGAGCTGCGATCCTGAGCCCTAAAGATGGCGGCTGTGATCGAGTGGCCCACGGCTCTGGAGACACGACTGCCGGTGGGCAGATCCTCTTCCTCCATCTACCCTCGCCCTCCTCCGTTTCCTCCCCTTCACCGTCTCTTTCGGCCAAGACCAAGGAGAATACAGCCATTTTTCTCTTTAGAGATGCCCATGTATTAAACCCTCCAGCACTTATTTCAGACTCTTAGATTTGTCGGCCCCCGTCAATTCAAGAACTTCCGGTCCTGCAAAGCGAAACCAGGTTCACGTACCATGTGGTATTTTACTACGAGAAGAAACACATTTCACAGATCCAGTGGGGTGAACGGTGATCTCCCAGAATGTGCTACAAACCACCTGACAGATGCAGATTGTACAGCATGTTTGCAAAGGTGACTTCCTTCACAATCACAGAACTGCACCGACTTCAGGCCCACTCTTGTGTTTGCTGTTGTATATGCTGCATAAAATAGTCCAGGAATATAACTAAGTGCTAAAAGCCCTTCCTTCAAAATCGCTTCTTGATACGGCATGTATAATAGATATCTTTATGTTTTTTACTCCGTGTAGATTGTTACCAGAACTATCCCTTTCAATGTTATAGATGTGCAATCTCTAGATTTGATACTATGTTGCTTTATGTACCACTAAGTCTTTGAATGAATAGAAAACCAAAGATAGACACGCTGAATATTGTCGTATCATATGATTCTATAACATATTTTTGTGGCTTTCGTCAGATTACACGGACAGATATGAGGAATGTTTTACATTGGGAACTTCTATTGAACCCTTTATGGGTAGACACACGATAGATTTTTATTACGAGTAAGCAGATCGCTATATTTTCTATTGTAACCCATTGGCTTTTAAACCCCTGGAGGCGATGACTAGTTTAATATTACGACAACAGAGCCACTCTGTTTTTTTATAAGTACGTGTTTTTTTTCTTTTCGTTTTTACATGTAAAAGGCATACTTTATGACATTTGTTTTAATGTAAGTGATGAAAGATTTGGAAGAGACGGCGTATATTAGACGGGTAGTCCAATAAACGGTGATCCCAAACATATTTTGGACTCTTCCAGATCTTTTTGGGCCCATGTAGGTTCGGTTCTTCATATTGTTTTGACGAATCTTCAGTCTTGTTTTATGACATCTGAAAAATATATGACTAAATATATAAATGCACAAAGTACTGTTCTGTAAGACCTCTGTTTAATCGGCTTTTATGTTACAGCTTAAATTGTATTTAAATTAAAAGATTGACTTTTCACAAACTCTCAGAGACTGTTTTTTTTTTTTTTAAAGTGATGCAGGTTTTGGCAGAAGTCTGCAGATAATGTTAAGCGCTGACCCTGAAATCTGGTTGGGAGATTACAGTGTTTATTACCTAATATTTGAAATAGCTGGAATACAGCACTTCAATAGTTCATAGTTGTTTTTAAACATCTGAATATGTCTTGCAGTGGGATTATAGCTAAATGATTTTTGTCATGAACATTGGTCAGCTTGAGTTTCTTTATTCTAGACTAAAACCGCCTTAAAAGTGAGAACGTTTGCTGAAGGAGCGGATTTAACCCTTCAAATGACTTCCAATGATGTAATGATGTTTTTCTGTAATAAATGATTTCCTTTTTTGACTTGAATTACAGTTTTATAACTGGCAAATAATTTTTACAGCATAGTAAACTTGGGGAACTACACAGTGCGGTGTGGAAACAGTGTGACCCAATAAAAGGTGGACTTTGAATCGATCATTATGAAAGTGTGATTGTGTGGGTTGTTTTTATACCTACTGGAGATTCAGAAAGTGTTCAAGGTTGGAACATGTGTGCTTTCATTACAGTCTGCTTATCTGCTGTGTTTGTGTGGGGAAAGGACATGATTTCAAACGTCACAGATCTATTTACAGCATTTTTGGACATACATGATGTTTTAGTTGGCTGTTATACCAGGTCACTTTGAATGTTGTCAAACCTCTGACCCACTGCAATATACAGGTATTGTCAGTTTAATCTGCATGATGGCAGGGTTAGCTAAAGTGTGACCAACGTTTTTCTTACTTGAAATAAATGCTTATATTTGACATTATTGAATATAAAAAAAAGAACTTGCCTAGGAAAAATCTCATTTTCATTTAGTTTATTTTGATGTACTTAACTAGCCTAACTGAAATAAAACTGAGTATAAACTATTCCGTATAGACATGTTAAAAAAAAGTAATGACTTTTTTTTTTTTTAGATAATTCAAATAAAGTGTTAAATGATAGCTAATTAAAACGTAAAATATAAAAATGAAACTAATAGGATCTCAATTATTCTAAATGAACACTGAAAGTCTCAAGGTTTTGTCATGGTCCCTCTTTGCTGTAATGTTTAACTTTGTCCAGCAGATGGAAATATTCTCCCAACACACTGCAACAGAACGAGAAGTGTGTCGGGTTGTTTAGTAAACACTTGATTCAGTTGATAAGCGGTGGAATTAAATATGCCTATTTAGTGTTCAGTAAGTGACATTACACCTCATGGGACTGGACACTATTTATAAAGTCTGTATAAACTATAGGATCTATATTAAAAAAACACAATAGGGACATTGGTTTAAGTTTTAAAACAATAACATTTCTAAATTTTTCATGCATTTTGCAACGTGTAAAACCTAAAAAGAACGTTCTGTGTAATTCTAAAGATATACCTTTCTATAGAACAGAATTGAATAGAATATGCAGGCTCAGCAAAATGATCGGCAAGCATTGTCCTTATAAAAAAAAATAAGAATACTATAGGATAATTTTATTATAGAACGCATAGGTAGGCCTATGTATAATGATGGTTTACTAGTCAACTATTTACTAGTCAACTATTAGTTTACTTATAGTTGTGGCACAATTTTTAGTTTATGAAAGTACACTTTGAAGTATACTCTCAGTAGTATATGTATACTTGTAGGTTTTATTTAATTGAACTTAACATCATTATAGCTTACTAAACACACACACACACATATACTTTAAGTACTTTGTTCATAGGGCCTATTAATTTTTACACTTTAAATATACCTTTAACTGTAGCCTACTTTAAGTAGATTTAAAGTAAATCCCTATGTACACTACATTCACATAAAATTCAAACTAATTTGGAATATATCTGTTTTCTTTAAAGACAGTATGTAAATCAAAAGAGTAAACAACTACACACCTAACTACTTAAAATAATTACGTTTAAGTACATCACGATCAAAAGAATGTGTACTAGGCCAAATATACTTAGACGTTCCAGTCAGTAAAAGTCAAGTATACTGTATTTTTAAGGCTATATTTCAGAGTAGTATAGACTAAATAAAAAGTAGACTGAACATATAGGCCTACTTATTTTTAGTTTAAAATAAGTAATAGCACACTTGAATAAACTTTTTTTAAGGGTGGTCAGTGGGTTCTTTGATTTCAGAAAAAAACGAATGTTCAGTCTTATGTACATTAATCAAATTAATCACAAACTTCAGTGAAAATTAACAAGTTAAATCACTTCGCTACTAAAAGGTTGAGTAATATCAATTTATTTAAAATCGCGTTTGCAACTGGCTACATTTCACTTAGGTAGTATAACATTGGATTAATCTACACTTTTAAAACGAATGATTATCTTAAATCATCTTCTGTATTATGTAATACATATAATACTCTTTAATTGGAATAGAGCAGTGACGTGTAGACTTCTTAACTGTTGTGAATGCAGAGACTTCAATACTTGGTAGACAATACACAATGACGGTAACATTTGATGGATCGGTTTTGTGTTTGAATGTGTCATTTTGAGTAGAAAATGAACTCCAAATGTCACAAAATGGCAGTTACTAATCCTAGCTACAAAAGCAATAATAAAACAGTGTAAATACAGCTGGGAAACAGTGAAAAATCAACCTCATTAATTATTTAAGGCCCAGTGCATGATGGGAACACCAGTGTCAGAAAAGTGGAGCAATTTTACTTAATTTGACAACGTCGATGTTAACGCTTTCATTTCTACACGCTACAATTGAGTAATAGAAATTACTTAGTTTCTTTAATTCTTGCCTGAACTAACTTGTTCGTAAATTTCACTGTTTTTTCTGTAGTATGCCTATTTACCTGACCACAAAATCATTTTTTTTTATCAGTGTACACATACATTACACATGCCTAACTACAGTAATTTACGACAAATACATATTCTTCTTGAAGTACTTTTTTGTATATTTTCTAATAATTTCTTCCTGTCTGAAGTCTGCTTGTCATCTGAAGGCTTCCTTGTGAGTTTCTTCGTATTTTCAACCAGTTAGGCTTCATTAATGACTCACTGCTGTTTGGCTCCTCAAAAGCCTTAAGACGCGTTTCTAATATTCTGCTTCCTCCATTAGCGTCACCCATTAAGACTATTGTTATCCAATTATAGAGGTGTTAATGAACGATGCGCCGCTGCATTGCATGAGAAGCGCAGAGACAGCAGGAGGATGTTCAGATGTGTGTTCGCCAATACACCATCTCAAGCGTGCCAAACACTGGATAGACCAGCCATTTCTTTATTATTAATCTTGATCGTGTGTACCCACTAAACATTTGCTGAAATGTAGGCCTATCTTGTCGAAAGTCCAATCTGATTTGATACAAGCGATCATGAAATTAAGAGCAACTGGCCAATCAAGAAAGAAATGCCATGATTAATTCTAGTTAGGCTATAGCTAATAACTCTTTTAGATTGACTTAGACAACTGTTGTGGGAACATCTCATAAATTGCATTTTGGGGGTCAGGTCTCTCCTAATCCTGTCGACCCCCTGCCAATTGATCAATTACATCTCCATTCATTAGCCATTAGGAAATGCATTGACATTGTGATGTTCTTGTCTGCGCCTAACAACAGATGTGTATTCACATATACAGTCGCATCTTCACGGGTCATTTCAAGCCAGGAAAAGTTCACAGATGTTCACATTGAAAATTTATGGACGACTTCAAAACTCCAATCTGCTTTTGTCCAGGAAAATGAAGGCTAAACTCGCAAACAAAAGCGATTTTGCTTGAAATAAAATAATTAGCATATGCTAAAATAGAGGCTCTTTAAAAATAATAGGCTTTAATCCCAGCTAGAAATGTTTTGTTCTAAAAAAATTCTGAGAATGTTCTAATAATGTTTTCAGCGGGTAGTTTCATTTTTGTTCCCAGAATGTTCTCCTAAAAGGACAGGATAACATTCTCTAAAAAAACATCCTCAAAATGTTACATTTATTTTTTTTTTTGTTTCGTTAACACGTCACATTACAAGAACGTTTTATAAAATGCATTCCGTCATCTCAGGCCTCAATGATATCCTCAAATATGAAATACCATATGAATACAATGAAATACCAATTTGCGAACGTTGATTTGATAATGTTCCTCCTTTGTTATTATGGAACATTGTGCCAATGTTTTATTGAGAACGTTGTATAATCTGTTATCTCAACAACATTACAAAAACATCCTCAAAATGTTACAGTTAAAACGTTAGATCTTGGTTAACATTTAACCTTATAGGAACATTATTTGAAATGAGAAAACATCCTTAAAATATGCTTTGCACATTACATTCAGATGTTTTCTTTAAAACATTAATCAAACTTGTAGGGAATGTTAGCCAAAGTTCTGAGAACGTTGCTATTGGGATAGCCAATAAGATCAAATGAGCAAAGATACATTTGTTGGCTAATTAAAATAATAATTAAAAATATTCAAAAAATGCAGTTTTTTACGGATTATGCTAATACTGCATTTTCGGAATATTCTCGTTTTAGTTACAAATCTATATTTCTTCATTTGATGTTCACTTTGTTTAATAAATTCGCAAAAAAATTAAAGTTTCTTTATTGTCATTGGTGGTTCCATAAAGAACCTTCAACATGCTGGAATCTTGTATCGAGGTTCTTTATAGTGTAAAAGAGTTCTGTAGATTGCTAAAACGTCCTTCCTTCACACTATTAAGACGGTTGTTTTAAGAACTGTTTACTGAAAAGGTCGTTGGGGAACCAAACATGCATTTCTGTTTTTAAGAGTGTATTTTCGAATTTCATTCTGTAGCGCCTTTACGATCAAATCAGTGTAGGCTATTTTGAATCTCTATATTTTGCTTTTTAGTTCTACACTAAACGAACGTGCATGTCCTCGGGTTTGAGAAAAGACGGCATGACGTCATCTTTTTAAATCTGGAGAATTAATCATCGTCCTTCGCTTATACTGTGACCGACGTGAAAGTGATAGCCGAGGGGATTTAACAACTTTTAAAAATTGGCACCTCAGATTACTGACGTGGAACCCCGCCGTGATGAGTTTAAACCCTGATGAGCTTAAACCACCCTGAACACATCACTGATGACGGAATCAAATGAGCGACGGATCAAAAACAAGACTATACGCATGTCATCGGTCATGAGCAAAAAATATCTATCTAGGCTATATCTATCTATCTATTAAAAATTCTATATTAAGCTCATCCTTCTTTAAGTTACAGCAGATGACCGACATCTTCTACATGTCTTTCTAGGCCTGAAGTTGTCTGGGATGACAATTGAGATGGATGTGTCGGCTGGCCAATATACAGAACAGCAGGGGGCAAGAGAGACCTTTAGGGAGTCTTCCTGAGTCCCGGGGCCCGTGGCGCGGCCCCTCCCTCACCTGCGCGTGTTTAAAGCCTGAGGTGAGGCTTTTCTACGGGACTCACCACAGAGGTCTGACACAGACTCCACGACAGCTTCTCGTTTGGACTTCTCAGGATTACTTGAAAATGTTTACGGGTCCTGCCAAACAAAAAAACGGAGTGAACTAAGTTACCCAATCATGAGAAACCATCTGATTGATCCACGGGACTGAAGACAACAGACGAGCATAACTTTATTCAACTTTTTATTACAGTCCATGCAGTAATATTACGTGGAATTACAAAGTGTGTCGTCTTGTGGGAGGTTTTTCTTATTCTTTTCTTTCCTTTTTTTTAACAAAACCGCTGAGATAAACAAAACTGAAGGACAATTTAATAAACGGTTAGTGTCCGATCACTTTCTTACGAGTTACAACTTTATTTGGGGATGTTGAGCTCCGTGAAGATGGAATCACATGAAATTCCGGAATGGAATGCTTTCTACAGCGAGGCAAGCGAAGTAAGTTCTGGAAAGTCGTCAATTTTCTTTTATTTAGTTAATAAAATATATATTTGTTCATACAAGAATTAGATAGATAGATAGATAGATAGATAGATAGATAGATAGATAGATAGATAGATAGATAGATAGATAGATAGATAGATAGAATTCGAAATAACATGTTACATGTAAATAGGACAATAAAATGATATATGACGATGTAATGTTCGCATGTTAAGCCTACTATTATTTTATTGATTAATAAATTAGGCTATATTAGGCTATTTTTAAGAGTCGTCATTCAGCTTTCGATTATATTTCGTTTTACATGCCAGTGGAACCAATATATCCTAGAAAGTAAAATAGATAATTGTTTATTCATAAAGCAGCATTAATTTAAAATGTTGCTCTCCATTCTCCATTTGCGAATTTACATTCAAACGTGTGTTATTGCTGACCAAAACTATTTTGTGACCACGAATCCTGCGCCACAAATGTAATTATAATAGTTTTTTTTATTTAGGATTTCTTTGTATTTGATTCTATTTTGTAGATTCGTTCTAAGACTGCTGAAAAGTTTTAAATACACCAACGGTTAAAATCGCACATTAGTTTTATATTGTAAAGCGAAATAAAAATAAATTAAATATTAATTTTAAAAGACTTAAATTTCACTACGCTTAAATCTATACAAATTATTTTGTTATAACAGAAACTTAACGAATACAACAATTTTAGGCTATATTGTAGTTTGGCAATAACTTTATATAATATAAAAGCCTTAGGTGAAACACTGTTTTATTCTAATTGTGTGTGTGTGTGTGTGTGTGTGTGTGTGTGTGTGTGTGTGTGTGTGTGTGTGTGTGTGTGTGTGTGTGTGTGTGTGTTTATAAAGTGTTAGATTTTGTTTTATAGTTACTGTATTGTTGATTTGCGAATTGAAGGTGAAACATTAATGTCATGTGTTATTTTCTTTTAGATGTATTCCTCTCCGAGCGCCATGAACTCAGTGAGCAGCTTGAACAGCTACATAAATCTGAACTCGGCCTGTTCCGCATCCAGCATGAATATGGGCTATCCCAGCTCAGGCCTCAACAGCAGCCCATTGGCCAGCATGGGTGGAGGCCCCAACCACATGAGCCTGTCCCCTGTAGGCTCCTCTCTGAACCCCAGTTCTCTGACCCAGCTGGGCTCTTCTGCCTCCTCGCTGGGTCCCCTCTCGCATTATCAAAGCATGGGCCAGCCTATGTCCCAGATCAGCTACCCCTCTCCTACCTCTCTTAACCGGACTAAGGAGATGCCAAAGCCCTACCGTCGCTCTCTAACCCACGCCAAGCCACCGTACTCCTACATATCCCTCATCACGATGGCGATCCAGCAGTCCAACAGCAAGATGCTAACCCTCAACGAAATCTACCAGTGGATCATGGATCTGTTCCCGTATTACCGTGAGAACCAGCAGCGCTGGCAGAACTCCATCCGCCACTCTCTCTCCTTCAACGACTGCTTCGTCAAAGTGGCGCGTTCGCCCGACAAGCCCGGCAAGGGCTCCTACTGGGCGCTGCACCCCAATTCCGGGAACATGTTCGAGAACGGCTGCTACCTGCGTCGGCAGAAGCGCTTCAAGATCGAGGAAAAGTCTGGGAAGAAGAGCTCTACGAAATCCCAAGAGGGTGGTGGCAAGGGCGGGCACAGCGGTGAGGGCATGCAGGAGGAGCACAGTCCCGCCACCGGCTCCGAAGGTGCCGACTCTGCCCACTCCGACAGCTCCCATGCCGGATCAGCCTCGGATGAGCAGCAGAGGAGCCTGGTGCAGATGGACTGCCCATCTCAAGCACCCAGCCTTTCACACACCTCGCCAGTGCCAATCTCGTCTTCGGTGTCCTCCTCAATGCCCCCGTCCGGCTCACACCTGCACTCTCAGGGCATGGGCGGCAGCCCTCACCTGTTGGCCAGCCCAATGCAACACCTGGACCTGCAGAACGACCCCCTGAAGTCCATGGACCCACACTACAATTTCAACCATCCGTTCTCCATCACCAATCTCATGTCCAACGAGCAGAAGATGGACCTCAAGTCGTACCAGGACCAGGTGATGGCTTACAACAGCTACACCACATCTTCACCCATGGCCGCCAAACAGATCTATGACAGCGCTGGTCCGTCCGCCATTGACTCTGGTGCGTATTACCAGACCCTCTACAGCAGGTCTGTCCTCAACGCATCCTAATGTGCTGAACTCCACAGACTCTTAATGGCAGGACATCTTCAACTTCAAGAGCTTGCTTTGCCATCAATAACTACGTTTCCTGCACTCTTAAAAATAAAGGTTTCATAAGGGGTTTTTTGCAGTGATTCAATATAAGAAACATTTTCGGCTCCCCTAAGAACCTTTCAGTGAACATTTCTTAAAGAGTACAATTTTTTTTCTTAGTGTGAAGAAAGAACCTTTTGTGCAATGAAAGGGTTCCGTGGATGTTGAAGGTTCTTAATGGAACCATAGATGCCAATAAAGAACCTTTATTTTTAAGAGTGAAATGCTTTCACCAGAACCAAGGGACGAGTTCAACGCTATTTTACAGAAACTAATTTAACTAACATATATTCAGGAACTAAACATTTTGCTTTCTGATGTAATACAGAAGATGTATAAAAATGATGCCATGTGTATATACTGTTTTTGGGGAAGCAGGAGTCAGGCATTTATTTATGAAGGGAAGAATTTAATATATCTTGTATGATTTGTGTTGTGAAGTTACGTAAACAATGTGACAATAAGAGGACGTGAGCATGATTGCGGAAGCGTTTGAGTTCAGGTTACTGCTGTGAGCAGGTGTTACTGTGTTACAGGGAAACTCTCCTGTTTTGTGTTACAGCATAACGCATGTTCATTTGAAGCGCACTACACAGTGCACATGTAAGGAGAGAGTGTATCGTTATGCTTGTCCCAAAGAGAAGCTGAAGAATTACTTTTTTTTACTCTTGGCCATGAAGTCATTTTGTATATTCTGAAGAATTTTGTGTGAAGTAGGCTATATATATATATATATATATAAAGAGATAAAAGTTTGACAAAGATGGATTAAACTGTGGTAAATCCAGCTATTTGTTTTCCAGACTTCCCTTTTTTAGAAATACTGGCAATGACGTTCATGAAAAAGATGTCAAAGACCTTTCACTGTTATTCCAGTGTGCCACATGTTCTGCTCAGCTTCGGCTCTTACTCAGATCAGGAGACAATGCACTAAGGGCCATTTCCATACAATACTTTGCACTAGTGACTTCTCTGTTCTTCACTGTTGGGGAGGGGTGGGACTGTTTTGTTACGAAAATGCTTTGTAACTACCTTTTTATCAGCGAATTATACAGACCCTAGTGAAATTGCCATGGTGTATTTTTGTAAGATTTCGTCATTAAAAAATCTCGTTCAGATTTGAAAGCAGTTTTAATAATAAAAACATTGTCTCAAGCCATCATATCATAAACAATATTCTTGCAAGTCTTTTTGAATTTTGTAAGAAAGCAGGTCAGAATTGATGTTCTTGTACTGTTTAGTTTTATTTAAACCCAGCTTTTTGGCCGTTGAGCCTAAAGGATAAGTGTCTTAATATATATATATATATATATATATATATATATATATATATATATATATATATATATATATATATATAACTTTATTTGGTTGATTGTTTCATGGTATGTTCTTAATGTTTGTTATGTTCTCTACTTATTAAAAACAAACTTCTCACATATGCTTTGGCGTTATTTTAAATATACATATTCCTAAAATATAAATGTGACACTATTGAAAATGTTTTGATATTTATTAAAGTAAAATGTAAAAAATATTATGCATCGATGAATCTAAATTGCCCTAGAGAACAGCTTGTACACTGACACTTTTGGACAGAGCCGTTTTATACGTTTTTTGTCATTTTTATGATGTCTTAAAATGCTTCTAGTCAAGGATGAGCAGAATACTGTCAGAAAAAAAAATCTTATTTACCCCTAAAAGGTTCATAGTATAAGGTATATATTACTACAATAAGGTACTGATATGCACCTTTTAGGGGAAGATAAGGTAGTTTTACCTCTATGGCCCGGTTTCACAGACAGGGCTTAGATTAAGCCAGGATTAGGGCTTAGTTTAATTAGGACTTTAGCGTTTATGCTTGAGACATATTTTAAGATATGTCAGTGCAAGTTCACCTCAGTTAAAACAGCTCAAACAAGCATTTTAGTCTGAGACTATAGGCTTGATCCTTGTCTGTGAAATCGGTGGTATATGTTTCTGCAAATGAGTGAAGAAATAAGCAATAAGTGCCCTGATCATTGCAGAACTAACATTTGAGATCAAGTGACATAAACTTCACTGCTTCAGTGCTGATATCAAATTGTTGCTGATAATATGAGTTGTAATGTAAAAATGTGTTTCAAGTTTGAAAACACTGAAAAAAACAGAAGCGTTTTGGATCCCAGTGTCTGTATACAGTAAATAAAACAATCACAATCTGAAGAGTGACATTTTGAAGACCCTTACTGTAAAATGAGCACAAGCAATATAATAGCAGACATATTCCATCTGCCAGGATTAATAGCCCTATCATGTTTTATTGTCCCAAGAACATCCGGTAATAATAAATCATCTATACCTCAAGAACCAAAAAAGTTTTCATAATCATTTTAAACGTGTATTTTATCATGTTCTTTCTTATTTTGGTGTGAAATATCCCACCCTGTCTGCTTTCGTCCTCTGAGTCTGATGGCGAGCAGAACTTCAGCTCAGTGTTTTTTCGCTTTATCACAGAGAGCCGTGAAACCATTCTCTCTCGTCGCGTCACTCTGGAGAGCTTTTTCAAAGGCAGAGTGGATCACATGCAAAAGCGAGGGAAGGATGAAAGATAGACAGGGCTGGAGAAAAAGAGAAAATGTAAAGTAGACTCTGCTCTGCGTCTCCTGGTGGGAATCTATAGTAGCTATTTCTTCATGAGAAACACAAAGGGACCTTGCTGCTGGGCCACCAGCCTGATAAGATACGCCAATACGCCACTGATATGGTTTCCACAGTGACACAATGGCAAATTAGGGACAAGTAACAGAGGGCCCTTCCCATCATGACTAACCTGGAATGTACTTTTCCTTTGTGACCTAATTAAGAACTTTGATTATTTCAATCTTAATGGAATCGTTCACAACAAAATAAAATACATACTCAAACGTTGTTCCAAACCTGTATGCCTTTCTTTCTTCTCCAGAAAACAAAAGAAGATATTTTTGAAGAACTGTTTTTGTCCATGCAGTTTAAGTCAGTATAGGGTCCTAAACAACACTGGGACATTGAGACTTAAGTAGGACTTCTTTATATGTAATTTCATAATTAATTCAGTCACATTTGTTTTAAGGTGACATTACACAAAGGAAATGATGCATAATTACAAGTATACTAACCCTAAACTAAACCCTAACTGTAACTTTATAGTATGCATTTACTAAATTAATATTACTCAGTACTTAATTGAGTAAGTAGCCTACACTGTAAAAGCAAAGATAAAAACAAAAGTTGCCGCCCTAAATTTTTAAGTACAATCAACTTGGATGTTCAAGTCATTGTAACTTAAATGACATTAAACTGACTTTAAAAATTAGTTGAGACTTGTTAGGCCTAATCATGTCATAAAATAAAGCACCGTATTCCTAAAGTGCGACAGGTGCTACACAGTGGATGGAAAAACATCACACTTGTGACGTTGGCCTTTTACCGAAGAGCGTGAAGGTGAGTAATAACTTCCGTTCTTGCAGTATTAATCCTGGCTGTTATGAGCCATATTCTGCTGATAGGACACCAGACGCTGATAAGAGACATTCATGTATAAAATCACTTTCATCTCTATTGCTTCCTCAGTCTTGCCACGTTTCTGATTATCTCTATCCTGTTTGCCACTTTTTAGCCTGTGCAAAACGGTTAAGAGGGCAAACCGATAAACAGAGAGAGAAAACTGACACGGAGAGAAGTATATAAGAAAAAGGTGATCTAAAATACACACTTGGCTGTCACAGAAGATGTGCTATGCAAATGACAAGCACAGCATCCTTAACTGTATCCTGTAGGAGGGGTGAGCTTTTGTTGACTTTCTTTAAAGACGTGCTCAGCGAACACCACCCTGTTCATGCCACAGGCCATTGCTTAGGTGTCAGGTTTTTTCAAGGTGAGCCTTGAGGCGGATGGATTTAGACTTTCTTTTCTTCTCTCTCTCTCTCTCTGTATGAGTGCTGAGTTTGAGTCATTTATGATGATAAATGAGCCATTTGCATATTAGCCATTAAAAGACTGTCAGAGTGACATTCATTTGAAGCCTTTGCATATCAGCAAAAAAAAAAAAAAAATTATTCTCTGAAATGGAAAGTGACTTGAATGTCTAGAAAATTATGTGGTTCTCAATGAACTGTTGTTATTTATATCTACAGGACGTCTAATCAATGAAACCAAATAATCAAGGTGGATGGGACCAAATGTAAAACTTTTCGAGTCAGTCTTTGAAAAACCCATATTGATGTATTGCATGCACCCTCAATGTCTATTAATTCACTCCAAACTACAATATGTTCAGTGTATTTTAACTTCAAACAATCTATAAACTATTTTGAGCTCATACTGTCTCTCCATTGGCTGGCTGGCCGTCTACAACAGGTTTCGGTGAAGAAACTGAGCCAGGAAAAGGACATAAACAAGAGCGGGAACGAGAGAGAGAGAGAGAGAGAGAGAGAGAGAGAGAGAGAGAGAGAGAGAGAGAGAGAGAGAGAGAGAGAGAGAGAGAGAGAGAGAGAGAGTCACTGGGAGCATTCATAGTGTGCAGGTTAGAGGCAGATAAAGAGCTGGACTTTGCTCTATGGCATGCTGTGGGTGAAGGTAAAATGGCTGCTGATTAGGCCAGACAGAGACAACGACAGCCGAACAGCATGATTAAATTTTCCTTTCAGAGGCAGATTGATCTTGGCTTGATCACTGTGTCAACAAAACAGAGACCTGGTGTTCTCGTCACTGTGTAGGCCTCAGCCGCAGTCAAATGCAGTCTGTCAATGGAGTCAGTTCATTCTACCTTCAACACACACATCAGAGCTACACCAACCTATACTTAAATGCCCTAAATCCTTAACATAGCTTTATTCGAAGATTCTCTTCCAATGTCAATTTCCTTTGTAATCAGGTGTAAAAGGTACATAGAAATTTAAGTTAAAATGGGTATATTTATCTTTTTTTAAATTTCGTTGTTATATAAAAACAATGATTGAAGGTCAAAAGTATCGCCATTTAAATGTACTTTCAGTATTTCTTCATTTAAATTAATCCGAGATGGTGGAGGTTTTCTCATTCAAGTATTTTGATGCACAAACTTTGTAAAGAAACCGGTTTGTTCGCAACAATACGGAAATCATCCTGAAACCTGCACTGAAATGTATTCATTTGAAATTTAAACTCATTTATTTAAAAAGATTTATCGTTCACAGTTTATTACTATGATAAATACAATAATTTAGCCTAATGCATTAATTAAAAAAAATGCTTTTGGTCAAAATTGCTTATAAAGGTGTATTCATATATAGTTGTTTTATTCTCTAGTCTAATGAATCGTGTTGTTTTAAATAAAAGTAATGTAAAATGATTTGATTTGCTTGTTAGGATAAAAACAAAGATGTAAACTTGGCTGCACTAAGAAATTACCTGTTATTTTAGAGTAGATATTATTAACGCCTGTTGTGTTTCGTCACTTCAATCCTGCAGGGTGAATCTGATGCATTTAAATATCTATCAAAGATATTTCTAACAAAGAAAAAATTCACTAAAATGAATTTCGGGAAAAAATGTCATGCAATTCACAATATCACATCTACAGTTGTCGATTTCTTTTTTTTGTGTGTGTGTTACTGTTCTGCCTTGTTTGATCGCGAGTCTTCAGTTCAAGGTTTCTAACATAACGTTACATTTTGACTCTCAGGGTAAGGGCTGCTGTTTAAAGGGTTAGCTACTGTTTCTATGTCAAATGCTATAGCTAACTAGTTCAAACAACTAGCAACACAGATGGACTTTTGTTTAAAGCCATAATGTAAACACGCAAAAGCTTATATACATTAGATTTCCCTCGAAATACGACCAGACAGCTCAAAATCTAAATTAATTTGATAAGCCTACCATAACATATCAGGATATGGCAAGAAGAGAAATTTGAACACTGAGTTTTATTTTTATGTTGGCTACTGGCTCAAAACAGAATTTCGTTAATTATTAACCAAACAATCTTCCATATTGCAGCTTTAATGACCTGCAAAGTGTACTTAGATGGTCTAAATGAAATTGCAAATACATTTACCAAGTATTCAATACTTTGTTAAAGTAAAATCCCCAAAATAATGTATAAATATAGTAATGAAGTACAAGTTTGCACCCCTGGTTTTTATCAGGCCAGACTGAGTGAATACATTTGTGTATGCATGCGTGCCTGACTTTCTGGTGGTAAAACTGAACAAACTATGCTGAAATTACTCTTTTGTGTTGAAGAAAAGAGGTTATGGTCTAAAAGTCCCATAGAGATGGCTGTGTTGGTGTGTATATGTGTGAGTGTGTGTTGGTGCTTTGGTGATTTACGAGGCTATGGATAGTGGTTGTCAAGTCAGGCTGTGTTGTCTTTTGGTCTAGTCAAGACTGACACTTTCTTCCTGATCTGTCCCCTTATGTCCACATGGACCCCAGATGTGCACACACATTCCTGTTGAGTTCATTCCCAACACACATACAAACCCTCAAACGTCACCTTTGACCTCTGAAGACACTTTTGAGATCAAATAACTGACTGAATTGATAAAGGCCCTTCCAAAAACCTTTGACTAGTTCTAAATGTTTCATTTGTCTGCACCTATTGAATCCCTATATTAGGATTGCTACTCATTTTCATCAAATTACTGAATTTTACTGAATATTTTTTCAAAATGTAGTAGCCAATAGCCAGGTTTTAACATCTTACACACCTCCGTAAGTAATAAAAACGTGCTCATCTGAGTGATAGTGTCTAGAGTATGCTGAGGTTAGTGGGTCTAAACTAAAAGTGTTTGAGTGGAGTTTGACCAGAAGACTACAGCCGAATGACTGTCGGTCATAACACAAGCATAGAAATATAGCAGACTGATAACAAGCAGGTGCATATAAATTGTGTTGAATTATCTGCTGAAGCAAAACACGCCCCCTCTCCCTCACACACACACTGTGTGTCCACACACACATAAGAGTCATTGGTCACAGTCAGTCGCAGGCTCCGCCCCCTCATGGATGACCTCATCCACACCATGAATACTCAATACTCATAAATGTCAATGATTCAATCAATTATTTATCATGTTGATTGCTATACTTTAACAGTCCTCTGCATTTCTCTAGAGAACTATAGAAATGTTTAATAAGCAGTAACAATACCTTTACCTTTCACTTAGCAAACTATAAAATAAAAAGTAGCCTATATTTTAAAAATAGCCCATATTAATTCTTTAAATATATTTTGTTGTTTTCTTTTTAGTATGTTTGTATAAGTGTTTTTATTGAGTTGTAAATCCGTAATCTACATGCTTTTAAAGGCAAAACTACCATTTCATGGAGATAAACTTCTGGTTATGTGTTACCTACGTGCGTGAATTACTTTTTATTTCTTACCAAATTCTTAATTTCTCAATTATTTTGGCCAAATCAATTTAAAATGAAATAAAGGTTGTGTGAGAAATAAGTTACAGGATCACACACAATTAAATCATTTAGTTATTGTTATTATTATATACAGTACTTGGCCACAGACAGGTTGACACAAAATTCAAGTGTTTGATATCCTTCCTTGTCACATCGAATAATATCTTAATCTCAATATATTTTATTAGCTCACTACAATAGTAAAGTATACAATAGTTCACACAAAAATAAAAAATCTCCTCAAATTACAAAATAATTTACTCACCCTTAAGCCATCCTAGGTGTATATGACTTTCTTCTTTCATCCAAACACAATCAGAGTTATATTAAAAACATATCCTGGCTGTTCCAAGCTTTATAATGGGAGTGAATGGTAACTGAGTTTTAAGAACCGAAATTAGACTCGCGTACGGCCTTTACCGAAAGTCAGTGATCATAGTTTAGAGAGTTATAAATATAAATATGTTTCTTACAAAAATGCATCACTTCACCTCAGTAGGCCTTTATTAACCCACTGGAGTCGTATGGATTACAAACGGATGCGCTTTTTTTTTGGGCTTCAAAAACTCAGTTACCATTCACTCCCATTATAAAGCTTGGAACAGCCAGGATTGTTTTTTTTTTAAATATAACTCCCATTGTGTTTGGCGGAGAGAAGAAAGTCATAAACACCTCCTAGGCTTGAGGAAGAGTAAATTATGGGATTATTTTAATTTTTGGGTGAACTAACCCTTTAAGTAAACTTCTTTGAAAGCAGCTTCTCATTTGCATGTATAGCCCGGGGGAACTGTAAAGAAACGTCACAATATTTGTAGTGTACCAGCTTGTCTCAGCTAATTGACTGATGCGTTCAATCGAAAGGGGTTTTGCCTGTGGCCACAACTGTAGCTCTTGACAATTATATTTGAAACGTAGCAATGCGTGACACCTCACTGAAGATGGTCAGATAAACATCTCTGCGTGGTGAATATAGGTGAAAGTATCTTAGGTGTCGCCAAGTTCTCAGCCCCCCTCCAGCTTCCCGGCCCTTGCCACCGTCCCGTTACTGGGGGGTTTGTTTTCGTGCCCTGCCAATCTCAGGTTCCCCTCGTTTGCACCAATTAGCAATGACAGGAATCCAGCTGGGCCAAATTAATGGTCCACCAGCACCCTCCTCTCCTTATAGCAGCGCGAGGGTCTAAAAACAACACCCGCGTGTGAGAAAGAGAGAATCACATCATTCACTAGCCGTAGCACTGGAATGCGTCAAATACTTCCCTTTCTCATGCACTTACACATTCTCTCATGTCTGCTCTCATACACACACATCTGTACATTCCACTCCTATATATATATTTATATATTTACGTCTGGTATATTTAGCTAACAACACACATTTTCTTAATGCTCACCAGAAACTGTAAAGTATCATTCTCCGAGGCTGCATTTGTCTTATGACTTCTGTGACGTTCTGCCTCACAACCTTTACAATGTAATATTTAAAGAACAGTACATCAATATTGTTTAAAGATATATTTAGCCATAAAATAAAGATTCTTAGTAACCCTCATGTTATTCTTAAACCTGTATGAATTTCTGCTTCTGCAGAACAAAAATTATTTTGAAGAACGTTGGGGTTCAAACCACATCCAATCCCAGTGACTTTCATTGTACGCGCAAAAAACAAAGCAAAACAAAAAAACACTTAGACATTTCTCAATATAGTTTTAAATTAAAATAAAACTGGACAACAAAGAACAGCTGATAACATTTTGCAATAAGTTCTCATTTGTTAACATTAGTAAACATGAACTAGCAATGAAAAATGCTTCTAAAGTAATTTCAGCATTTACTAATACACTGGTAGCACTTTATTTTACAGTCCTGTTCTCATCTACTCATTTTAGTTATGCAATAACTGGGTAATAAGATACTAACCCTGAACCTACCCCTAAACCTAACCGTAACCCATACTGTTTATTACTCAGTACTTTCTTAGGCAAGTACACTGTAACCACATGTAATTATTAAATATAAATAAATATTAAAATCAAAAGTTGCATCTTTTTTGGCCCTGAGCTAGCAATGAACAGTTGTATTTTTATTAACTAATAATAACACATATTAATAAATACTTTAACAAATGTAAGTTAATGCATTAACTAATCAGACTTTATTGTAAAGTGTTACCAAACAGCCCTCAACTCTAAGAGCCTTATAAGAACACTAATACAAAAAAGGGCAATAATTATAAAAATGCAATAGAAAAATAAATGTGACAGTTCAGCACAGGTAAAGCAAATGTTAATGAAAATGAGATCTGTCCATCCATCCATCTATTCATTCTCCAAATCGTGTGTCCTCTATAGGGTCGTGTGAAAGGGCTAAATAGACAAAAAAAAATCCATAAAATGTTTTGGATTTTGTGAGTCATGAAAAATAAGTGATTTCAATTTCAATTTCAAATGTTTATTTCAAACCTGCATTCAAGTTTTCTCACAAATCAACATAACAGGCTACATAACAGACAAATTATACAAGTGCATGGTTTGAATTTAGGACCTTTATTCAATGCACGCCATTTTAAAGACTTTAAAGGTGCGTCCCAATTTGCATACTTATGCACTATTCTGCTGTTTTGTAGTATAAATAGTGCAAGTAGTGCGTTCACACTGAAAAGTGCACTTTAAATAACCGGATGATGCCCTGTTTTGACCCAAAAACAAAAATGAAGTGTGGGATGTTGGACACTTCATGTACTCAACTGTCACAGCTTTCAGTACGTATTGGAGGAGGAGGGGCATCAGACTCCGATGTTGAATAACAAAATCAGCATAAAGTTCATACACTACACGGTTGAGTACATAATTACATAGTGCATAAGTACATAGTGTATCGTGTGTCATTTGGGACACAACTTAAGTCTATCCCCCACAGCCTTGTTTTCATCCGTGTTAAATTCAAAATGGCGTCTAACCTGACTAAGGTCTATATAAGCGATCTTGCGTCCTTGTGTTCTCATACTACGTCATCATCAACCAATCGAAGTTCAATTCCAATACTCAAGAACGCAAGTACAAAGGGAAGCATTAAAGTTCCCGGAAGTTCTTGATATCGAGGATGCATTGAATACAGACTTGAGAGAATCAAACCGTTGCAAACGCTGCAGGCGGACGATCCTGTAAGCTTTAACTTCTTGTTATCACTTAAGAGATTCCCGCTGCAAGCTCACAAATACATGACGGCTCATGAAAGTAAACATTTGTCCGCTTCTTTTGCTTAATTTTAATAAAGTGATAGAGACCTGAAGAAAGCCTGCAGTATTTTTGATTGGCATATTAAAAAGAATCTTAACATTGACAAAGTATAGGTAACACATGGTTACTATTTTCAGAAATACAAAATAATGTGAAAATAATGTCTATGTTTTAATAGGTTATGACACTTGTTTGTGATATGTTAATCGTGCATTAACCGCTACTGAGAGATAGTTGAGCAACAAGATCGCAGAACATCTCAATTGTCACAAGGATGTTCTGTCTCCTCGCGTCGTCCGTTCTTTGCTGTCTTGGATTAAGAAACAGTCAATGTTTTAATGGGTGGAGGTTTCCCACCAGAACCTCTACTGAAGCTGCTCATCCAGAGCAGAACAGAGTTTTACCTTTTTTCCTCTCCTCCCTTCCTTTTTCCATTTATCTGTTTTTAGGCTGCTGGGGTCCATAAACAGCCGTGGCTGGAGTGGAGGGGGAAAGGGAGAGAGAGAGAGAGAGAGAGAGAGAGTGAGGGATGAATAGAGGTAATGTCCTGCAGCGCTCCTTGCCACTGGAGCTGTGAGCGTCACACACAGATGTGTCTTAATGCACAGGAAAACACTTTTAACAAGATTTTGTAGTTCAAATCTGAATAGCGTTTGCCCGTGCAAAACGTATCATAACTATCATGTTGTGGCAGATTGCCAGAGCATTGCTGATGTTCTGAGTGGTTGTTAGCATGTTGTTTTGTGGTTGCTAGGGTCCCTCTGGGTGGTTGCTAGGTTATTTTGGGTCAAAAGAGATATCTTTTGGTCCCCTCCTCTGGCTGGAAGGAGATTTTAATGGCATGGGCTGAATCAATCACACACCTTATTTGAGATTTTAAGGGTTCAACCAACATAATCACATGCGAGTTGTAATTATTTTACGTTTTGGCAAATTGTTGGCTAATTCGTACGTTTTCGTATGATCTGCTTACGCCCCAATGGCGGCTTTGTTGGACCTTCAAGCTTTTTTTTTTTTTCTTCCAAAAATCTGTTTACATTGTAAAAACATGCATTGCAGCTTATTGTTTTTAATATATATATTAATATATATATAACACAATAAAAATGAAGTATAGTTTCAGTGCAAGTTACGTGCCAAAGTTTTAGTTAAAGATTAAAAAAATTAGTCTGCATCTGCAAGGTGAGAAAACAATTTAAAGTCTAATTGCTTTTTAAAAAAACACAAAAAAACTAAACGATGGCCAATGTTTAACGTTTAGTGGTCGAAAGCAGTGTTTAAAATGATTTTTCTTAGTTATGTTCATATGCTCACAGATTCTCACTGTTCTCAGGTCAATCCTTGTGTTACGACTCCTTCGCTTGTGAAAAAGAAGTACACTTTAGCAAACTTTTAAAAAGAGTACTTATTACACAAATAATATATTTTAAAAGAAAATGCTTAAGTACAAACTGAATGTAATGTTTACGGACACTTAATTGTATGTTAATTACAATTAAATGAAAATGCACTGTAAAATTTTTTTTAAGTACTATCTACTTGGATGTTTAATTCATTTCTACTTAAATTTCAGTAAACTGACTTAAAAATATTAGTTGAATCTTGTATAACTTGTATACAATTGCTTAACTTATGTTGATGCGGTAAACCAATGTAAAATAGGCCTATATAATATCATAACCTATTTTCCATAGAATTTTTATAAATTTAATTTAAAGGTATATTATTAAATGCTGTTAGCTTAACCTTTTTTGAGACTTAAGTGCATCTTTATATGTAATTTCAAAATTACTTGAAATAATTAAGTATGGATAATAAGTAAGTATGGATAAAGTATATACTGACAAGCATTTTTTTGTAACTAAAATATACTTTGTCATTTCTATTGAAACATGTATGTCATGTATTAAAATATATTTGTAACTACACTTCTGCAATTTAGTAAATAAACTCAATATAAATGTAATATCAAATAACGCGCTACAGTTAAAAATACAATCAAGTACTTTGTGTGCCTCTTTAAAGCACGTCAAAAGATGATTAAAACATGATTTAAAATGTAATTTGGCATTAACCCAAAGATAAACATATAGTGTACTCTCTAATAGTGCATATTCACTACAATTAAGCGCAGAGACTTGTGGATTTCCGTGGCCGGTCGAACAGCAGAGTAGTGTTGAGCTCAACGTGGCTCCCTGTGAATTTACCATGTTCTCCTAAGAGCATCCCCTCCTCACCATCATCATCAATGGGGCCTTCTTCTCAATGAAGTCTGCTCCGAAAATACCTGTTCTCTCCCCTCCGCTCTTCCCCTGTCCCTCTCCTACTGGCCACTGTCTAAACAAACAAGTTGAGAGTCTTTTTTGCTGCACGCTTCACAGGTGATATTTATAAACACCTCAAAAGCTGCTTTTTTCCTGAAGGGTTGCAGGTATCTGACCGAACGAATGCGAGTCTGTCTGTCTGTCCCTCTCTTTCTCTCTTTTGCATTCCTGCCAGATAGGACCAGACCACTAGGGTAACTTTCCTGGCTCTGCAGGGCCCCGGACAATCGCTTCTTTCATTGAGGGCAAAAAATTCGGCCCCTGGCTCCTTCCTTGCAGTTAGGCCGCAGGGAGAATTTCTCCAACCCTCACTCTGTCCTGCGCCCGCCTTCACAAAGCTACCTTTTACAGGTTTATATTTAGCCTCCTTCTTCACCGCTGTCCATTTCTTAGGTGCGGGTAGTTGTGTGGAGTAAAATTAAAAAGGCTTCTAAACGGCGGGGTTCGCAAAAAAACATTGGAGAGTATGAGAGCGGAAAACAGGAGCCAGGCGTGATGGTTTTCCACGGTAGTTCCCGTAAACGAGCTGTGTACTTTATTCAAATGAAGGAAAAGTGAAGGCCAAAAAAAGATGATAAACAGAGAGGAAATCTGCAAACTCTTTGAATCACGAGCCGTGTTCTGAAGACGTTTCTGAGGATGCAGTGATCATGGTTTGTGCTGTAGATTAACACTGGAGCTGCAGTGTTAGCAGAAGCACAGCTGTGTTCTTCTCTGCTCTTTTTTCTGCTCTGTCTTGCATCCTGGTGTCACGCAGGGCTTTTTTTTTTTCCAAGAACTTGCGAGGATTTTCACTGAGCTAACAATGTGTGCTCATTCATGACTCATGGCTGCTTAAACTTCACTCAACCTTTTAGCCTTCTTCTGTTGCTCTCTCTCTCTTTCTCTATCTCTTTCTATATCATTCACTCATTTTTAAAAGAGTACATTTTTTTGTTTATTTATTTTGTTTTTAAAAAACGATTAATGAATGGACACTGACCTCGTTCAACAAAAATGTTCAAAATATTACATGACTCAAAAATAAGAATATTTTCCTCTGTCCAGACCACAAAAAGATTTTGTTTTTAGCAATAAAATTTTATAAACATTTTGTGTGTGTGTGTGTGTGTGTGTGTGTGTGTGTGTGTGTGTGTGTGTGTGTGTGTGTGTGTGTGTGTGTGTGTGTGTGTGTGTGTGTGTGTGTGTGTGTGTGTGTGTGTGTGTGTGTGTGTCTATATATATATATAGTATATAATGCATCAATAATTTAAATATTTATATATATTTATATAAATTTTTGTGCATTTAAATGCATATTTATACAAAGAAATAAAACAATTTTCAATAAATAATGTATAGGTTTTTACTTTGGAATAAAAGCTTGAAATTATACATCCTGGGCCATCCTGAATTCATTATTATTATTACTATGTATATATATATATATATATATATATATATATATATATGATTCTGGGAATATTTATAATTATAATAATTATATAATAGAGAATATATAGTAAATGTATTTTTGGAAATATAATGATAATTAAATATTACAATTACAATTATATAATAATTAATATATAAGTTATACATTATTTGTTCAAAACACACACACGTTTATTGAAAGTGATTATAATGAAATGTGGGCTAAAAAGAGGAAAGATATATATTAAAAATGAGATTAATTTTAAATCATAAAACAAAGTACAAACAACACCGTTTTCCTTCCATTGAATGGGTGCGGTGAGGTTGACACCTCTGCCTGAGTGTGAGTTTGCGTGTGAGTATTTGTGCGAGGGACAGAGAGGGAGTGTGTGAGAGTGTGTGAGAGCGGCTGGATGGTGTATGTCCTCTGTAGTGTAGCACACACAGCTCTGGTCTGTTTGGCCCTCAAAGTGCTTTCATTCGTCCGGTGGCCGGGGGGAGACGGAATTAGTGATACGGCTGGTGATTTTTCACTGCTCCAAACTAAATAAATAACACCGACTCATTCACTGTTCTCTCTCCACACTCTCTGTCGCTCTCTCTCTCTCTTTCTATCTCTGTCATACAGACATTCCGCGCTGAAAAAAAAAATCCTTCCCATTTTGCAACATAAATAGGTGAACAAATAGGAAAGGATAAATAGCGTTTTAATGTGTCGGTTGAACCCGTGTGGGTTAAGTTTAGCAGGCTCTGCTCAGGCTCCATACTTCAGCCGTCCTGACGCTAACTTTCCAGCATCTCACCTAGAGGAAGTATTCTTACCTGCCTGGAACACTAACGACCGGAAAAAGAACAACCACCTATGCCAAGCTGCATTCTTGCCATTCATTTTAACAGATGATGAATAGGACAGAAATATATTTCGCCCATGCTGGCGTCTCCACATATAGGCCTACTGTGTCCACAAGAAGTATTTGAACACACAAGCCACAGTTAAAATGTCTGATTGTTAGCATCTGCACAGGTGTAGTTCATCACATTATTTCTGAACACAATCCAAAAAGTCACCAAATACTAACAAACTTTATTTTGGGACAAAAGGTGTCTTTTTCAAATAAAATAAATAATTTGATTTTTTTTGTGATCTAACCCTTGTGAAAAGGTACACTTTAGCATGTACTTGCATTATTATTCAAATAATATACTTTATATATATATATACTTAAGTGCGAACTGAATGTAATGTGTTCAGAAACTTAATTGCATGTGATTTACAATTAAAGGAAAATGTATTAAAGTTTTTTTTTGTCCCACTTAAAGTTGGACTTATCTTTGTTTCAGTCTAATGTCTTTGAAATATGGTATATACTTTATTTCCATTTCTATTGAAACTTTTATATAATGTATTTAAAAATGTAGGTAATAAAACGTGTAATAATGATGTTCTAACTTTAAAATATATTAACTTTATTTATTTTTTTAAATCTGCAAGAACAGAAAACAAAGGTTAAAATTATAATCAAGTACTTTAGTAAATTAGTCAACTCATCAAATATATAAGTCAACTCACCTTTATTTATATAGCGCTTTTTAAAATAAAGATTGTTTCAAAACAGCTTTACAGTGATAACAGGAACATTATGCTATAAAGTTTGTTTCTGCTGTACAGCAGATCTAGAAGAAAATAGCGTCATAGTCCAGCTAAAGTAAGTTCAGTGATGGTTCATTTTAGTTGTAAAAAAGTTATCAATTTTGTTAATTTATATATATATATATAGCCGCTCTAGAGAAAACAGTAATGTCTTCGTCCAGCTCAGTTCAGTTCTCATATAATGGTGTCAATGCAGGCAGATCAATAATATTATTGAATATTAAGTGTCCCCAACTAAGCAAGCCAAAAGCCAAAGGCAACAGTGGCAAGGAACCAAAACTCCATCAGTGACAGAATGGAGAAAGAAAAAAAACCTTGAGAGAAACCAGGCTCAGTCGGGGGGGCCAGTTCTTCTCTGGCCAACAAACAAACATTGTATGATTATAATTCAGGCAGCATTACAGGTCAGAAGTCAGATTGGATCAGAACATTCAGAATATTTATCCAGTTCAATCTGGTTGAAGATCGGAGTCATCACGCCGGTATGGAGACTTTGTTGTTGAGGATCAGTGCCACTGACTGTCGTGTTGATGAGGCCTTCACAGGGGAGAGTCTAATTGAATAAATCTCCTAATACTTCTGGGATGTGTTGTGGTCGTGCATTGGCGCAGGTCCACCATCTGATCTGGATACGGCTCGGATCCGGCTGACTACATCATGTGTTTTGGTCGTGTCTAGGCGCAGGTCCACCATCTGATCTGGATACAGTCCGGATCCAGCTGGTTACCGTAAACCTTCGAATAAACAGAAAGACTAACATTAGCGCAGATGACATTCTTCTTATGATGTAACAAGTACATCGGTGTTATAGGAAGTGTTCCCGGTTCCGGCTTACCTAGTTTATGCAGCCTAAAAATCATTCAACTGATTTGAATAATAGAAATGTATAATTTTTGTACGTGTATGCCAGGTTTGAGAGACGTGCTTTTAGTCTAGATTTAAACTGAAAGTGTGCCTGCTTCTCGAACAATGCTAGGAAGACTATTCCAAAGTTTTGGTGCTAAATAGAAAAAGGATCTACCGCCAGCAGGTGATTTTGATTATCTACTGGCCAGAATTTTGAGATCGCAATAGACGTGAAGGACTATAATGTGTTAAGAGCTTGCTCAAGTACAGAGGAGCTAAACCATTTAGTGCTTTGTAAGTAATCTGCAAAATGCATGCAATGTTTAATAGGGAGCCAATGCAGTGTTCACAGAACCGGGCTAATAAGGTCATACTTCCTGGTTCTAGTAAGAACTGAAGCGGCTGCGCTTTGGACCAATCAAAGAGCACACCCAGGTTCCGCACATATGATCCGCTCTGTGCTCTCGTGTCTCTGGACCGGAGCAGATCGTTCTCTATCCCCTATATAGTGCAGTATGTGCCATTCACCAAGTAGAAAATAGTAAATGTGTGAAGAGTGAACGATTTTAGCCGCAGCTTTAGCGTCTATTTATAATGCAGGGGGCGGAGCTTCACATTCTAGAGAGCATTTGATTGTCATCAAAATAATTCATCCATAATGGCAGAAGTAAGAGACGTTTTAGATGGCGTAAGTTTTAGATGCTTATATCTTCTAAAAGCAAATTTTGTCATGGTTTTTGGCGCACTAAGCTTATATATAACAGTGTCTAACATATTCATATTAAAAGCCAAAAACGTGTTTTCTTTGTGTTTCGTTTTCATTATGTTTCCTGCTCTGCTTTGCCTGAGTTCTGTTTGCCACGTAGTTCCCTTAGTTACTGATTGTATTCACCTGTTGTTCATTTAGTTACCTCATTACTTCCTGTGTATTTATGTCCTTAGTTTCCTCAGTTCATTGTTCAGTGTCGTTTCAGTTTGCTGGTTGTCTACATATTTTCTGTGTCTCTTGAGATTTGTGATTAAAGATTGTTCTTTTGGATATCCCTATTCTTGTTACTCTCACTACAACCACCTCACATTACAGAACACGGAACCAGCCTGAACGAGAGACATTCCTAAGACAGTCCTGAGACATTCCTGCCCGGGGATGGTCCTCGGGGAAATTTTGCCGTGTTTGTGGAGTGGGTACTGCTGAATAACAGATCTCGATTCACCAACTTTCGCCCTGATTAGCCCAACTCTGGACCCAGAGCCCAGTCACCCGCCTTCCACACCCTGCACGGAGACTATGCCAAAGCCCACCTCAGACACAGAGCCCGAGCCTGTCGCGATGTCAGTGCCAGAAACAGTGATTGAGCTAACCATCGCCCTGAAACACAAGCCCAACACAATCTGACCAGATGTCTGAGCAGAGGTCCGTGCCAGTGTGTTTGCTCGTGGAGTTCGAGGGGATGGAATAAAGCCCCGTCCACACTCCCGCCATTGAGGGTGAGCTGCAGCTGACCGCTGTATTTTTTATGAGGATTTGGAATAGGATTATCCCCATATAGTCTTCCATCTACGCTGGTTTCGCCCAACTCCAAGTCTCCTGCCACTCCGCTGGTTCGGCCCAACTCAAAGTATGCTGTGTCTCAAGTAATCCCTCCCAGCTTCTCTCCGACCTCCTCTACCAAAGACAGCCAGTACTTCGGCCCCGCCTCTGTTGGTTTCCTTCAATCCCTCGGCTTCTCCTCTGACTCCACTCTGTTGCGTGGATCTGCCTCGAGTCTTCCGGTCTCCAGCTCCGCCTTGGCAAGATGATTCCCAGGCTCCGCCTCCAGCCACTGAGCCCATCACTCCACTTCAGCTCATCGATCAGTCTGACTGGCTCCAACTGCTCATCTACTCAGGGACTGTCTCATCAACCAGTCGGCTCCACCATGGCTCCTCCATCCCTCGGCTCAACCCGGGACTATTGACCTTACGGCTCCTCCAGGATCCCTTGTCCCTCTGGGTGTGCCTTGGTCAGTCGTCACTCTGCCGGAAACCACGGACATCCGGGCCTTCAGCTGCACTTCGTCCCTCCACCCGTTTGGCTCCGCCTTCTCTCCTACTCTGCCTTGGCCCTCAGTCTCTCTGCCTCAGTCCTCTGGCACCCTGGCTTCACCCCTGGCACTCGGCGCTGCGGCTCTGCCTCGGTCTCCAAATCCATCTGTGATGCGTGGTCTAATTGGCTTTTCTGCTCCACTTCCATCGGCTCCATCTCAGTCTGTCATCCCCATGGGTTCACCAGCCAAGTCTCCAACATTGCACCTCCCTCCTTTAAGTCCACCAAGGGCCTTTGTTCTGGCTGTGTTCTGGATCCCCGCCTGACTTCTCCTGCTTTCATCTCCTCCCTGGCTCCTCCCTCCATCATCGCTGCCACGGTCTCTCCCGCCGTCATCACCACCTGAGTCCTACCCTTCACCAGCCCCTCGTCCACCTCCAAAGCCCCCTCACTTACTCCTCAGCTGGACTCTCATTATGGTACGAAGACACACCTTCCCGGGTTCCCAACAGTTCCTTCCTAGGTTTCTTTGTGTTTCATTTTTGCAATCTTCTTTCTCCTGTTCTGCTTTGACAGAATTCTGTTTGCTACTTAGTTCCCTTAGTTACTGATTACATTAACCATTTGTTCATTTAGTTACCTAATTACTACCTGTGTATTTATGCCCTTAGTTTCCTCAGTTCATTGTTAAGCGTCATTTCAGTTCGCTGGTTGCCTATATATTTTCTGTCTCCTGAGATTTGTGATTAAAGACTGTTCTTTTGGATATGCAACTGTTTGGTTACCCACATAGTGAACTATCCCTTTAAGTGGTCTTTTATTTTATTAATATTATATTATCTGCAAGTACAGGTTCATATTTTCTTTTTCACAAGGGAATACAATGATAAATGCATTTTTTATGCATGCCTTAAGAGTCAAATTTGGAGGCCATACACACACATTTTTATTCACACAAGCACACATTTACGCTCACACGCATGCTGCGACGCCAGCGGGACGGGCATGGCAGCACAGAGACGGAGGTTGGAAGGGCAGAATCGGTCTGCACAGCGACATCCTCAGACAGTTTCCTTCAAAACATCCGCTCCATGAATTAGACATCTTATTTACCTCCCCAGCCCTGGGCTGCAGACCTCTGGTTTTCCAGGTCCTTCGCTCGGCTTCGTTTGGAATAAAAAAAAGAAAAACGGTGTGCTGCTGCATTTCCCTCCCCCAAACCTTCTGCTTTCAACACACTGTCTTTTGTACAGTGCACCTATGTAATGAAAGCAAATAAATAGATTGGAGCCTCATTTACATTAATGAGAGTTGGTTAGAAAAAAGAGAGATGATTTTTGCAAATAGCTACTAGCTATAATTATTAATAAATTACAATTTTATTGTTCAGAAGTTGCTCTTTATAGCTTACATTTATTCATATATATATACAGTTCTGTATCATTTCGATAACAAAGTCTTTCCTGACTTTGCTTTTCAAAAAAATTACAGTTCAGATTTCATTATGTATGAATGCTGTAAGAACAATATGTATTCTATTCTTTTTATTTTTCTCATTGTTTTTCTATTTATACCGCCCTAATGGGGAAAAACATTTCTACCCACCTGTCTCTGTGACTGTAGTGCTGTGGTTTAGGTGGTTGGCCGATACAGCACTTCTCTGTGTGGTTAATGGATAACTGCCGCAGCCGGGCGGCCATGATGAAACGTTGACATTTCCCTCCGATTATTCATCCGCCCCTTTGTTCTGAGTGTTTGCTAATGGCCTGGGCGCTGGGCGGAGTGCTCTGGAGATGGAGAGACGGGAGGAGGAGGGTGAAAGAGAGAGAGAGAGAGAGAGAGAGAGAGAGACAGAGAGAGGGGTATCTGAGGCACACCCCACTGTTTGTTCCTTGTGTTTGCTCAATATGGCATGTGGGTGGAGGGTCTTAGGGACCAGAGTGACTTGCACTGTGCTAGTTAGGGCACTAGCCAAGACCCTTGGTGAGCTATGCACGTAAACAGACATTATTATGATCATTACAAATAAATTCAGGTCCGTCTAATGTCACAACATATAATTTGGGTGTTACGGTAATTTAGTAAATCTCATGATAACATGTCCAATCATATGTCGGTAACACTTTATTTTAGGGTCCAAGTCTCATTATTAACTAGCTCCTCGCGGTCGAAAATGAACGCATTGGAAACGAATGGGAAACTTATTTTATCAAGTGGAAACTTTGGGTTCTGCGCACAAACAAAATATTTGCTGAAAGTGTATTTTTTGAGATTGAAATAAAACTAATAGAATGTGTAATTTTTGACCTCCACGCGAACAGCACCAGGGGGTTAAATGATATGTCGTTGTTGTTTTTTCCACATTATAGTAATATGATTGAGATTGAGATTTTAGCATTACAAAAATATGAGAATTGATTATGGAATTAGGTAGAGATGTGCTTACTTTTTGCAAATCTTAACTCTTTCCCCGCCATTGATTGAGGTCATATGTTCAGATAACACTAAATTCTGTGGGCCACAGTTTTGTGAAAATTATCAAAATGATGCACCGGCTAGCAACGTTTTTAGAAAACGCTGGCGGGGAAAGATATAAAATTTAATTTCCTATTTCCCTCGTTTGATCTTGTGAAAACGAGAGAAATATGATCTGGACATTCTTGACCAGAGTTTCCCTCAAATACTCAAGATTGCTCTAATAATGATCAGGATTTCATGGAGAGCCAAGGTTTTAGCATCAGGTTTCTTTTCTTCATGTTGATTTTAGAGTTCTTAACTGGAGTAAACAGTGAAGTCTTCCTACAGTCTTATCAGCAGAAGGGTGGGGTCATGGACTAAAGCCATCAGAGTGGAATGAAGAAGGGATGAGGAGGGACATCACTCAGGTAAATACAATGCCTGACCACTCCAAAGAATCAGAGGGGATTGAGAGCAGAGGGAGAAAGAAGAGAAACGGGAATGGTTGGTCAGGCTGTAGGTATTGTACCTATATTTGCTCTGTTCACTGACACCTGAGCAGTTGATTAGATGTAGCGGACAGAGACAATAATGGGAGCAGAACATGTGCTGGTGGAAAAATAGGCTGGCTTTTCATAACCAAGAGTATGAATATGAATGCATACCATGAAGATGAGGGTGGAAATACACTCTCAGAAAAAAAGGTACAAAAGCAGTCACTTTGGCAGAAACCTTTCAAAAGATATTAATATGTTCCTTTAAGATACTATGCACCATTTAGGGGTAAATAAAGTATAAAGACGTACCTTTTGAAAGGAGATCGCACCAGTGCGCAGCTTTTGTAAATTTTTTCTGAGTGTGTAGAATGTGAATGTAGAATATTGTATAAAAAGACAGGCACTCTATTGTGACAATGAACCAATCAGGACCTCTCTAAGGAAATTTGATTGCTCAGTATCTGTTTTTTGAACCCTTAGATCCTAAACTGTGGATACGTCATTGAGTTCTCATTTAATGCGTCATTTAAATCAACTTTGTCTCAGATGTTTCTTTTAAAATTAGAACTGACGTCCAGTAAGATAGACTGTGTGCTCCTGGAAGAATTTAATGAGAAATGTCTGAGTTAATACTGAGAAATTGGTAACATTTTACCCGTTAACTCCATTTTTTAAAAAGTTGCCAGCCACCGCCTTTGAGAAGATGCTTAATAGCGCCCCCTACCATATAACAGTAACAGAAATTACATGCACTAACTAATAAAAGTAAATTATTCATAATTACAAGCAACTAACCCTAATTAAACCCTAATCCTAACCCTAAATATAGGCTAAGTGCATGTGGTTAATTAAGCGTCTGTTAACACAACAGTTTTTCCAACTAAAAACGGGAAAATGTTCATGCTTGAAAACGAAAACTTTTGAAAGCAGGTTTCGAAGTGCAAGTTTTTGAAAACAATATACCGTTAGCGTCTCCATGTAAACTACAAAAACACGTATTTGTGAAAACGGTGGCGTCATGCGCACATGTATTACGTGTTCAGTATAGGCACTCGTGTTTCTTTACAAAGTCGCCAACTACTGGCCTGGCAGCAGAATACAGCTTTTTAAAGCCCCTCGGATCCGTGTGAATGGGGATCGTTTTTCCGTTTTTAGTACATCGTTATCATGTAAACATACCCTAATATTATTCAGTACTTATTTGTGGTAACAAACACGGTAACAACGTCACCTTAAAATATTAGGTTACACTCTATTAAAGGTGTCCGTGTTACAGTGTAATTATGCATTCAAGTACAGTGTAATAATGATTAACTACATGTACTTACTATAGGGTTAGGATAGGGGTTTGCTTTAGGGTTAGTTGCATGTTATTATGCATAATTTGTAGGTATATTACTAACTACATGGAACGTGTAACAAGGACACTGTAAAGTAAAAGACTGAAGTGATAGTGTTTGGCCCTCTGAGTTCTTCCAAACATATAATTAATCAATTAGGCCTTTTTAAAACCAAGGTACATAATCAAGTAAAGAGTCTTGGAGTTGTTTTTGATGCTGAGTTAAAGTTTGATAAGCATATCAATTCAGTGGTTACAGGTGTTTTTTTTTTTTTTTCAATTGAGAAATAAAGTGAAATTTAAACCTTTTGGAAGTTGTTATGCATGCTTTTATCACGTTCAGATTGGACTATTGTAATTCATTGAATTATGGTATTTCTCATGCATCACTTTCATGCAAAGTATAGGGCTTAAATGGGATGGCACCAAGTTACATTAGTGAACTTCTTCAGCAACATACATCCTCTAGGCCTTTAAGATCTGTAAAAAGGTTTCAGCTAAGTATTCCTAAGTCTCGACTAAAATCAAAAGGAGACAGGGCCTTCTCTGTTGCAGTTCCTTGTTTATGGAACAGTTTACGCCTCCATGTTAGATCTTGTGCCACGCTTGATGCATTTAAATCTCATTTAAAGACTCATCTCTTTTCTCTTGCATTTGATCGTAATTCATTTTTGTAATTGTTTCATACTTTGTTTCATAATCTGAGATTGTATGAGTTGGGCTAGTAAAGCACTTTGGCCAACGTGTGTTATTTTAAAATGTGCTATATAAATAAATGTGATTGATGAAATGTTATAAAATATTAAGTGTAACCCAGTATTTTATTAAAACACAACTCTGCATTGTTAGTTTATGTTAACTTATTAAATAACTTTAACCGATAAAAAAATTGTAACACTTTATTGTAATGTCGTTGTTACATTACTATAGTAATACCTAAATTATGCATAATTATGTGCAACTAACCCTAAACCAAACCCTAATCCATAATAAATGTGTAACAAAAGGAAATTAGATGTATTATTAGTTCATGCTAACTAAAATAGTTAACTAATGTGAACCAATGGAGCTTTATTGTAAAGTGTAGACATTATTGAGAATCACTGAGAAGACGTACGTAAGATTCAAATGGTGTGTTTCTATAGGAGAAAACTCCTTTATTTAAACGCATTGGTGCGTAGAATAACAATTGAGACGTTAAAGAGATCTCATTTGCGACTTATCTTCCATGCATGGGGTTTGTTTTCTAATTCTCATAGGATTTTAATGTAAAGTCTCTTTTCTTTCAAACATCTAAATGTAAATGCATTTACCAGGCTCCTCATGTAAAGCAAAACAACAGTATATAGTGTGTGCAGTATGCTTTAGAGAACTAAAGGACCCGCACCTGGTCGGAGAGAGAGCAGGGAGAAGGCGAGCGAGAGAGGAGGGCAGCTTTAAAGCTTTTACCACTGTGCAAACAGTAGGCTGATTGCTTTTAATGGGATCAACTAGAGGCCTCTGTGAGAATCAGCCCTGCCCTGGCCAATACCGGGATGTCGGGTAAGTGTAAGCTCACTTCTCATTACTGGTCTTGAAAGAGGCCGTGTAATCCAGCACACGTAAATGCAAACACACATACAGTCTCAGCAGCACAGACACCTTTGTGATGGGACGGTTGAGAACGGAACAGCTGAGGGACTCGCTGACAAAAACTGCTAATGCCCTAATATGGCAAAGCCAACCCATTTCAACTTTTTGTTTTTGTTACGTGAAGGTCTCATCAGGGTTATTATAGTTTAATAAAACCATTAAAAAAATTACTTGAAAGATTATTTTATTTCAGTTGGTTGCCATTGAAGTTTAATTGATATACTAAAATAACTACAAATAAAATAAAAAATAAAAATACAAAACAGCAACAAAAAAAAACGAACTAAAATTAAAATAAAAAACAGATAAATTCTAAAAACAATAACTTATTTTAAAAATTAAAACTATAAAAAAAACGTATATCCTTCTTTTCAAATGTCCTCTAAACATATATTTCGATTTAAATATATAATCTCAATATATATATATATATATTATATCCTTTTTTTTCTTCAGTTGTGGGATCATTTTCACAACTTCAAACTATTTTGCCCCTAATAAAGTTTTTCGAAAGTTAATTTACGTTTACTTGCCAGTGAAAATACAGATAAATTAAAGGTAAAAATTCTTAGTGAACAATATTTTTTTAGTGTGCATCATTTCCAATCAAGCTGTAATAGTGACAAATTATGTAAAACATGACTATGAAATTAGTGGACATCTTATTCTAAAAATGTAATTTCCATCAGTCACTTGCATTGCAAAATGATATTAAACAAAATACAGAATTTGAGATGTGATGGAAATGACACAGTAGTTGGAGTATGTCTCGCAAGAAAACATAACTGTTAGGTGGCGATTTCACATAAATTATTATTAAGCTATAAAGAACAAAGAAAGCATGAAGGTCCCTCCCTAACCCTACTGCTAAATTTACTCGTCACTGGGGCGTAAGCAGATGGTACAAAAATGTACGAATGAGATTCATTCGCATTACACAAATTCCCCAAAAAGAAGACTGACTGAGTTTTGGCATCAGTGGTACACTGGAATGAGTTGTGATGTATGACCTAGTGATGGATCTGTGTTTGATGAGAGGCAGGGCAGGTTTCTGTATGGTGAAACCATAGAGAGAAGCTCTGAGCTAACATAGAGAGTTTGGCTGAGGATCAGAACACGGTTATGACTTACAGCGGGTTAAAGGATCTGAATTACACCGCATTGCTGATGCCATTGAAGAGCTGAAATATTTTTACTTGTCTTCTTTTTCACTTGTGTGTGACTAGGCCTATTGTAACCTGCTTTGTTATCCGGGGAAGTTTCAAATCAAACGAGATTTTTAATTGCTCTCCACCCAAATGTTTTGTTTTCCCATCTGGCCTGCATATTTCAATTGTTTTCAATAGGAGCGCCGCATATATTCTGGTCGCCGAGAGTCGATTCATCACTGTCAGCCGTCCAATCACAGTGGAGGAGGGGCGGGGCAAATACCACACTGACCACAGCCATTTCATCATCGAAAACAAGGGCCAGAACAAAATTGTCAAATTGTGTGAGAAATCTAAATATTTCGAATTAAACTATCTGCGAAATCAGATACCATAACACTTCTGTGGATATTCCGTATCAAAGCATCCAAAGCGTCAAAAAAAAAACACATCTAGGCGTTTTCATAAGAGCTACTGCCGTTTTTCATCTGACTAAAAATGCTTTGGTGGACACAGCCTCAGTCACCCTCATGTCATTCAAAACCTGTGTGACTTTCTTGCTTCTGTGGAACACAATATTCAAAGTCACAAATACAATTGGACCCCATTGACTTTCTTTGTACGGACAAAACGAACATTTAAAACATTGTATTCCCATAGAAGGAAGGAAGTCATACAGGTTCGGAACGACATGAGAGTTAGTAAACGTTGACAGAATTTTCATTTTTGGGTGAACTATCCCTTTAAATGATAGATATGAAGTCCAAGCTGTGAAGTGTCTGTTTCCAGATACAGAACAACAGAGGCTGTTCTTCTCTGAATGTTCTTCTTGATAATCTATTGATTGTTTGGTTCATTTAAATGTGACTCACCACAGGCAGAGCTGGAACTAATGCAAATGACACGTTTTCGATATATTTTCAGAAGTGCAATGTGCAAAGCCTGCAAATAAGAGTTTGTAAACTAAATTTTATTGAGCGACCCCTGGTTCAGGTAAGTGTTCTCTTAAGCATTTATTGTGAAAGTTGGAGAGGTTAAGAGGTGCTTGTGTCGTCCACTGTGGACAGATAACACTCTTTCAGTCCCCACTCACAGGCCTGGCCCAAAGCCAACTGATAACACAGTCACATACCATCTTTATTAATGATTGGTCAAGTCCCGGGACGGAGCACGAACCCCCCGGCAGGTAAGATGAAGGATCTTTTCGTAATGACCACGTCTGAGCTCCACTCAAACAAAAGCAATCCATTCTAACACTGCTATGGCAACATTCCTTCAGGAAATAAAGAAAGCAGGCGGAAAAAAGGCTCTATAAGGAAGCTTACGTCTTCCAGGGTATTAGACATGGCATGAAAGGCACGCTTACATCTTGATAATATTGGTTAATTAGTTAACATGCTGCATATTAACTATAAGACACAAATCATGTGGAAAATTTGACATTCATGTCGGTCTATAAGGTCTTTATCAGACCTTAAAAATTGTCCGACTTGGATTTTTTAAATTGCCTAATACGTCTGGGATTTGGCTTTGTTTAGATACTGACGTGCTCTCTACAGTTCTTATACAAACTATTTATGGGTATGCATTGCTTTGAACGTTCTCTGTAGATCCCGCCTTCTCATACACCAAAATACATTACTGTTGGGATTATTTTGTAGGCCAAAATCTGGAAATGAGTTTGCATTTTAGCACTTCCAGTTCCATCGCCCTGAAGTCGATGTGATTTCGGTTTAATGCATTGAATAAGGTCTGTGGTAAATCCAAGCTCAAGAATTATTTGCAAAAACGTGATTATAAACACAGCGAGGCTGTGAAAGTTTACCTGTTGGCTTGATGATGTTAAAATCTCATGTTTTAACATCATCAAGCCAACAGGTAAACTTTCACAGCCTCGCTGTGTTTATAATCACGTTTTTGCAAATTATTCTAACTCAAACTTTCAGTGAAACTGTTGTTAAATAAAGACTGAAAGAGTTGACTGAAGCTTAATGGCGGTGACGCTGAAGTCATACAACCATGGTGTACTCCATTTACAGCCTACGTTCAGCTTTTTCATTCTGCCAATTGTATTTAGTCTTCAAAATTCAGAGTTGTGTTCATTTGTGAAGATTTTCATGATCAACAAAATGTGTTAGATGCAAAAAAAAAAATGTTGTTAGTCACAGAACTTAATTTTGCAATAATCCAAAAGCCAATGAAAAAAATCCCATTGGTTTCTTTTGAGGGAAACAGGATGATGCTAACTTCAGGGTTGGTGTATTTTTACCAACGCACTTTTGTCACTGCAGCACTGTATTGGTTGATTATGTACAATGCCTGCACACTATTGGTCAAACTACTTGTCAATCACTGCGCTCAGCATGTCAGATTCACATACACTCATGTTAACAGATCACAGCATTCACACAGCAGAATTCACGTCGTTCACCGAAATGAAAACGCCTTGTAAAAAGCACAGCACAGCTTCATGTGCAGTCGTGAATGGCTGACTCCATTTACAGTGGCCAAAGAAAAATGGGTAGCACTTTATTTTACAGTCCTGTTCCCCATCTACATGCTTTGTACTTATTATAGTAATTGCAATAACCGGGTAATAACTAGGTACTAACCCTGAACCCTAAACCTAACTTTAACCCATGCAGTTACCTTATATTACCCAGCACTTTCTTAGGTGAATACACTGTAAGTATACATGAGTACACGTACTGTAAAATAAAGTGCAATTCAAAAATGTAAATGCACTGAAATATTTCCCATGCTTTCATCCTGGTCGGGATCACCTGTAAAGCTGGTGCATGTCATTGGCAAATAAAAGTGTAAATCATTTAGAAGCAGGAGTGAGATTGTGAGCTTAATCAACTATATTAAACACCTAACTATGAGCTAGCATTAGTTAAACATTAGTTCATGCATAAGGTACAACTGTTGTCTTTTTTTAAAAGCACAATATGCTCAGCCTAATGTATTATTACATGCAACCAGTTTTAAGTTGCATTATTTATCATGAACAATATCAGACCTTTGGGTTTGGTTTTGGCAACCTGATCTAATGAGAAAACAATTATTTTACAAAGTGAACATTTAATATAAATTCGGATGATGTGATGCATAAAAAAAACAAAACAAAAAAAATCACGATTTTCACTAATAATTACAAGAATTGGCAATTAACACATTGAATTAAATGAGAAATTTTGAAATAAAATGACTGAAATGGTATTTTCTTATAAATACTTTGTACTTATATATTTTCAGTATAATACTGCAATATTCTAAGCTTTATCTGTGAATTGTGTGTATTCTAAGCTACAGTGTATACTATTTTTAAGGGGAAAAGCAAGCATGAAGGTCCACCCCAAACATGTCCGTCAGTGCAGCGCAAGCAGAAAACGCACGAATGAGATCATACAAACACGATTTATCCACAAATTCACTGAAACGTAAAAATGTTGTCATGAGATTGTGTTGTTTTGGTGGACCACGAGCCAAAACCCATGACCTCTGCATGGCTGCGGCCCAGACCGATGGCCTGGTGTGAGTGTGCGGCGTTCAAACTCAGCTGTGTCTGTTGTGCAGGAGGAAATACTGGTTAATGAGTAGCCTGTGCTGAGTTGTGGCCCTCTGTTACAGGTGTGGGGGCCAAGGACAGCAGCTGATAAGACTAGACATGACCAGGGAGAGGGGGAAGAGAGAAGAGAGAACAGATATCAACGACCTGGCGTTACTAAGAGACCAGCCTTGATTCATCAGCATATAACGGTATCCAGCCCACTCCTACGTGCCTTTTACACTATAGAACCGTTGGATGTGAGATTAGAGAAGTATTTTAACAATGAAAAATATTTGCATCACCTTTTAGCAATCAGGTAGATAAGAGGGCTTAGCGGAAAAACATTAGGCCCGATGTGCAGCGGAGCGCCTGCAAAACACTGAGCCATTATATATAGTCTATAGAACTATAGTTATTATATACTGTACCTCGAGGACCTATTACGAAATGGCTACTGGATTACAAAATAATTAAGAACATAAAACATTTATTAAAGGGTGTCTCAACTAAAGGCGCTTTTGGCCCTGTGGACTTAAACAAAGAAATAAACTCTCTTAAAACACACTTTCACTTGCATATTAAATAAATAAGCTTACGAATGAAAGAATGACTGTCAATTTTTACTTGTCTACTAACATTGTCCAACAATGAACATGCATCACAGCAAAATCACTTGTCATTTTGGTTATTTAAATAAATAAATAGGCACATTTATTTGATTACTTCTTTTTTGTCTCCCAACTTTGTCCAACAGTGAATATACCTGCATCACAGCAAAATCATGTCATTTTGTTTTTAAAATTTATTTATATATATAATTGTTTATGTATTTGTCTAACACGGTCCAAAAGAGTATATAAATGTATCACAGCAAAATCAAAGATAGTTCAATGAATGAGAGAGAATGGGGTCAGGAAAGGACCACGAGCCAGATTCGAGCTCAGATCGCCTAAAGCACTATTGTGCCACTGACCACAAGGCTATTGCTCTGACATTTTGAGCATTTTTGAAATAAAATGTCTTGCTAAGGCTAATTTCATAGCTAGCATTAATCCTAAATCCACACAAAGTTGTTGCTATATCACGTATTTAGCACAACTAGAACTCTAGATGTGTTTGATAATGCATGTGATGGCTGTCGCAGGTACATTTCACTTTTGAAATCTGACTTTAAAAAGTGTGTATTGTATGTTTAGCATTCAACCTTCATTTTAATTTGACTCTGCTGGGTTTCTAAGTCTGCACCGCTCTGTTGCTCAATCATGGCTTATCACACTGTGTCATGGAGTGTGAGTGGGCCACACACTGAAGATTGGATCAATAACCTGGTTCCTACCGGTCCACCCCTTCCCGCACAGTGTTCGACCAGGCGGGGTAATGAGTTACTTATGCCACTCTGCACCTTCAAACCCCCATTAACCAATCCTCCTACACCCCAGCATACCCTCCTCCACACTATGACCCACCTTGATCTTCCAGCCTTCACCCAGGTGAACAAACGGTTCTCTCTCTTGCTGTCTTGCTCCCTCGGTTTCTTTCACCCACTAATACTGGGGTCACCTGCAAATACACAGCAAATACAGTTAGGACGGCCTTCCCCCTAATGCTGATTCAAATGTGTTTTGGTGCTCGGTCTAATCCCCTTTCAACAGCATTTCTCAGAAATCGCTTACTGCCCCTTTAAATATAATTTAGGTTTGTGTATAGTTCATTAGAAGAAATATAAGATGGTGATCAATTATCATAGTTCACTTGAGTTGTTCGCTTTCAATTGGTAACAAAGTTGGTCAGTTCAATTGGTAACACTTTACAATAAGGTTTCATTAGCTAACATGAACTAATAATGAAAAATGATTACTCTTAGTTAATGTTGATTGATTTATTGGACCTGCGCTAACATGAACTAACAATGAACAGCTGTATTTGTAACATTTTATTAACATTACTAACAAAAATGTAAGTTAAATGTTACCAGGTTAGTTGACTTTAGGTTTTAAAGTTGCGAGTGTCAATTTAATTCAGTTTAATTCAAGTTCCATAATAATATAGGTTTATTTTTTAAAGCTTTTCAGCTGACTTAAGCTGAGCCTAACGTCATAAGATAACTGTGAACATGCAAATGTGTTTTTTATATTATTGATTAAGGTAAAATCTTGTATAACACTTTAGATTAGGGAACACATCTTCCCTATTAAATAGTTGATTCTTAGCATGCATTTTACTAGCTAATTGGCTTTTTATTAGAACTTATTAAGCACATATTAATGCGTTATTCTGCATGACCATATTCTACATCCCTTCCCCATACCTAAACATAACCACAACAACTGCCTTACTTATAATCAATAATCAGTAATAGTTTATTGAGGGAAAACTCCTAGTTAAGAGTGAATTTGTGTCGCCTAATGAATAGTGTTACCAAATCATGTTTGTGAATCCCTAGTGAATTGAGAGAAACATAAAAGGGTAATGGGTTATCATAGCTGTTCTATTCAGTTTTATTCATTTCCGTTTATTTCATTATAATTCAATTCAGTATAACTTAAGGTTTATGTATAGTGCATTGAGGAAAAAGGGACACAACCTATTAATAGGTTATCAAAGAATTAAAAATATAGTGATGTAATTCACCTTAAGCATCAGATCATTCAGCATCAGAATTATTAATTCTCCTAATCAAGATCAAGTTGAAGCGGACCCGTCATCTCACCCGTGAGAACCGCGCTGTAAAGATAAGCCGGGATGAATCTGTATTGGAAAGGGCGAGGTCTGCCAGAGGCTGTGTAATATAAATGCAGCGGGTGTGTACAGCTTGTGTCTGGGATCTTACCACGCTCTGTGACTTTGACAATGGTCGGCTCCGAGCCTCAGGATTACAAACCGCATCCTGGTCAGGGATGATGCAGGTGGCCAACGCAACAACCTGATGTGCAGGTTATTTCACTCACGTTTAGAGTATTTCAGAACGAAGTGGGTTGGTTTTCACCACACGTATCAAAAGATGATATATATGATATAAAATCATATATTCATAAACTTTTATTATGAGAAAGTATGATAACCGTGCACCATGTATTAGAACTGTATCAGAAACAGTCACATAAGAGAACATAAAAGCCTTAATCACCATCCAAACAATTTATAGTAAACTATTTCAGATGGGGGGAGAACCGTATTACACACATCCACATTATTCTTTCTTCCACTATTGCATTTATCACTCCTTTCTTTTTTGTACTATTGTTCATTTACCAGGAATTGTGCTTCAGGTATTGCCTCTCTATCTGCATATGATCCAAAGGCTTGGCCCTTTGCCACGGTTTATGACTCCAGGTGTGTCCTGGTTACTTCCGTGTTTGGGTGGTCATGTAGGTTTCTCTCTTTTTCTTGATCCTGGCAGAAAGGAGAGAAAAAAAAAAAGCCTGAAGACAAACAGGCAAAAGTTAAAGAGTTTTACGAAGCTCACACATATGACAAAACATCCTTCAATCACTCTCAGTCAACATTTACACCACACTGTGTGTGTGTGTGTGTGTGTGTGTGTGTGTGTGTGTGTGTGTGTGTGTGTGTGTGTGTGTGTGTGTGTGTGTGTGTGTGTGTGTGTGTGTGTGTGTGTGTGTGTGTGTGTGTGTGTGTGTGTGTGTGTGTGTGTTTTCACACTCATTTCACCCTACCACACACATTCAAGTCTCTATTGTGGATGAATTTACCCTGTCGAAAAAAAACAGGTGACATTTATCAGAGATACAGACCCAGAGAGCAAATACTGTCCTGTTTTCATTCTCTCTCCACACGTGCACAGGCTGTTTGAAGGAGGTTTCCAATGGCAGGGTGGAGGGGGACTATATTTGCCAATAAAGTGTGTTTTTAAAGTGTCCTTTCATCTGGCAGGAAATTGCATAAGTTTTGTGGGTTTATAAGAGGCAGGTTTACAACACAGTTTTCGTTTCAGAACAGGTAAAAACAAATGGGCAGGTGGGAAATGACTAACCTGGGTTTATGATGTGTACAGGGGAACAAAACCTGAGAATAGAGGAGAACACAGGCATGATGACGTGTATACTTTAATAAAAGCATGGGATTCATAGTCCGAGGATTTAAAAATCTCTTTCAACAGCTCACATTTTCATAGAAACCAATCAAACGTCTACTTTAGCGCTCAAAATGCAGACGATTGAACAGGTGTTTGTATCATTTGTGACTTGACTACGACCTCAGTTCTTGTTTTAGTGTCTTCTTACAGGTGAATATACTAATGAAGTAACCTGTTTTAATACACACACACTACAGACACGGCATGTCACAGGTGGGTTACTAATAGCAGTACAACAACTTATTACATTCCTATAGGAAAATACTTTAGAAGTAGCCTTGACCGATTGCTTTCGTTCATTATCTAAAAAGAAATTACATTTAAAAATGACATAATGTAATCCTTATATTGTAATATTACAATATCTCGAAAATGACGTCAATGAAAAAAAAAGTGTTATTTAGAGTTCCTGGAAAATTTGACATCCATGCAATTATAGGAGGATGTGGGTCATAAAAATGTAGCAATATGTTCTTGTTGTTGATGGTTGGTCATAATTATGATACATTATATTATGCATTTTTATTTATTTTTATAAGAAACATGAATTTAGATTATTTAGACAAAACACAACATTGTCCTTTGTTAAACGACTGAACAGATGTGTTAATTCTTTGTATCTTTATAAGGGTTACTCTGAAGTTATTATTAAAAGCTGACAGAAAAAAAAGAGGGGCAGTCTGAATGCTAAACTCATCCGTTAATGTCAGTGTAGTAACGGTAAGGTCCCCTTTCTTTTTTCTTTTTTAAGGATAGACACCTGACTGCATCCTGGACTGGCGACAGGTTCCTGACTCTCCCATAACTGCCGTACAGCCCAAGGGCAGATATACCGGTCTGAGCCACTTTAAAACACTACTTATAGACAGGGAAACTTTTCATATAAACGTGTTTGTTCATTTTATGAATTATGATACTTTTATGTTGACATTTTCCAACTATATGATTCAAGCTTTGTGACTTCAAAATATTGAAAAATGTAAATACTCGGCTAGCCTTGATTGACATTTAATTCAGTCCCTAATCTTTCAAACTGAGCATTATCAAATATAGTATTATTTGATTAATCTCTATAAATTAGGTTTCTGGAGTGTCATTTTATAAACCACCATGTGAATAGTTTTGTCTGCCACTTTTGTAATGATGAAGTAGCGTATTATTTAAAGGAGCCGCCTTCGGAGATCAGCATGAATATAGAATTAAACATTCGCTCTCGTGTCTGCCTCTCTCACCTCACCACAATATTTATTTATTTTTTTGGCATCATAAATTAAATTCAGTTATCAGCCTGACACGACGTTAGTCTTGCATTGAAATATAGCCCTACATTTCCCTCTGCTGGAGAAAATCCCACATAACATAATAAACAGACTTCACCTGTTTCTCAGCAGATGTTTTTTCATGCTCCTCCAGAAGTCCTAAAACAAATACATAATTTACTTAAAAACATATTAAAATTACCGATCAAATATAATGTCGTACATTATCTGTCGCAGTCTACAATTTTGTTCACAGTCAAACATGTATTGTTTGTAACATGAACTACTCGCCAATTAAAGACGAATGCTACAAACGCTGTTGAACTGAACCGAATAATAAACAAATTAAACAGGTGTTTGTTTGTTTGTTTGTTTGTTTTTCTGGAAACGTACAAACTAACAATATTCTTCTTAAATGCCCAAAAGTATATTGGGATTATATACTATGCCAACTGAAAAAAGTAATAAGTAGCCTTTAGCTTTTATGTAGGCTTACTACATTAACCATGTGGTTCATATTCCACATTAAATTCACACAATGGCCAAAGAGCGATGCAAATAATAATACGCGAAATAACAATATAAGAAAATCTTAAGAAATAAGATTAAGAAGATGTCCTGTTGTTTCTGGTGCCATCGACATAAATAAATCGTGCTACGCTGACGTTAATTTCTACAGCCTACGTCACTCTCATGGCGTTGCCCCATAGGTTACCTAAAATGTGATCACGTGACATTGACAGTGAACTCGTCAGGAGCTCGAGTAGGGCTGCTGACTAGTGTACTCTGTAAACAGTGAAGTGTACTCATTGTTTACGCCGGTTTCTCCTCGTTGTTTTGAACAGAGAGCACTTGTTTTCCTCTGTAAATCGAGCTCATTGATAGCTGAGATACCGCTGCGACTCAGACGGCATGGTTTGCTTTGTGAGCTGTTAGATCACAGGTATGTCCTTCATTTCCTTTCCCTTGTCTTTACAAATATTCAAGTTCAGCTGTGTTGACTGAGGTTATAAGTTACATGCAACATCTAACGTTACTAATGTGTTCTTTACAAGATGTAGAAGAATGCACTTGCGGATGCAAAATATTGACCATGGCTGTGGCTCAAACCCTAGTCAGTTTCCTATCTAGACGGCATTTTCTAGACTGGTAAAAAAAAATTGCTAGTGCAGATGATGTTTAATTATGTATGTCCAAAATGTCAGATGAAATTCTGATAGCTTATAATGTAAATCACTTTTGCAGACTACTTGCAAAAAATGCAATATAAATATTAGTTTACACTACATCTCCTGAAAATACTTCTCAGTAAGATGATATTTAAATAGTTTTATTATCAAAGCTCTGTAGTTTTTATTGTGGGAGGAAAACATATAATGCAATGTAATGTAATGATGATTGAGAGAAACATAAATATTCTTCATCAAAAAACATGAATCATATTACATTTGAACATTTTTCAAAAAAAATATGTATTGATAATCAGCTAAAAAAATAAGTTGCTGCAGTCTAATAAATGTTTTGTAAAAATTTGAATACCAAATACTAAAATGATAAAAATCTTAACTAGTTAACATGTTACCATTAAAGTTTTCACAGCAAAAAGACATGTGAACCATGACCTGGAGGAAAGTTTTATATTTATTCTAAAAGTCATTTTAGTTGCTAAAAAAAAAGTATCAATCAGAAGACAGAAGGCATGTAGAAAATGGTGTAAAACAGGTTTTTCAGCAAAGTTTTGATTTGATTTTTGATGCGTACCGCAGAAAACACCACATCTAGATCACGTTACTATCAGGAACCTCAGGTCACGTGACCCTGTGCTCATGACTCTCATAACCTGCACAGCATCTACATTTCTTCATTTTCTCTACATCTTCAAAAACACTTCCACTTTTAAGTCAGATGATATCCCAGAGTCCCAGTTTCGTGTGAAAGATTTGCCAAGCTCATCAAGACTGCTCATGGGTCAGTCATCTGGCTGTTCAGTGTAGCCACTAATGCTGACTTCTGGCTCTTTCTGGATAATGAATTGGCAAAAGCCCTGTGTCTATAGAAATGCTCGGAACAGGAGTGAATGGCGACATACACAGACGTGCACAAACACGTACACAACCCAGTCTACATGCTCACATGAACAGATTCCCCAGAGCAAAACTGACTCATCTCGTATTTTTTAGGATTTGTATTTCCTCCTAAAGTGCTGGTGAACCTCCTAGACGCAATGAAGTCAGATATACCATACGAAAAGGTAGATTATACATACCATGATTATTTATGTCTTCATTTAAATGCTTGTAATTTACAAATGAATGTACAAACTTAACTACAATTCCTTTGTTTTCACGTTTTGCTCCAGATGGTTGATGTGGAGCTAAGCAGAGGAGAAGCACTTCATGGCTCACAAAAGGTAACAAACAAATCAGTCTATCCTAGAAATGGGTCGCTTGACGCACGAGAATTAACTTCGTTGGTTCTTGCTGAAGCTCAAACGTGTATCAGAATCAATCCTGCTTTTAATAGCGCAAGCATTTAAAGGGTTAGTTCACCCAAAAATGAAAATGATGTCATTAATTACTCACCCTCATGTCGCTCCAAGCCCGTAAGACCTCCGTTCATCTTCAGAACACAGTTTAAGATATTTTAGATTTAGTCTGAGAGTTTTCTGTCCCTCCATTGAAAATCTATGTACGGTATACTGTCCTTGTCCAGAAAGGCAATAAAGACATCATCAAAGTAGTCCACGTGACATCAGTGGGTTAGTTAGAATGTTTTGAAGCATCGAAAATACATTTTGTTCCAAAAATAACAAAAACTACGACTTTATTCAGCATTGTATTGTCTTCCGGTTCTGTTGTCAATCCGCGTTCACGAGGCCAGTGATGACGTAAGACGCTGCTGACGTGTTATCTGGTGCATCCGTGTATTCGGGTTCAAATAAATATGTCTGGTTAAAAAAAAATGCAAGTCTTCCTCTGTGTGGAAATCCTTAGACATGTTTGTGAAGATTGTTTTGTTTACAGCGTGCGTCTCCCTCAGACTGTAAACGAAGCTCGGGCGCACCAGATAACACGTCAGCTCGTCTTACGTCAGCGGACTCATGAACGCGGATTGACAACAGAACCGGAAGACAATACAATGCTGAATAAAGTCGTCGTTTTTGTTATTTTTGGAACAAAATGTATTTCCGATGCTTCAAAACATTCTAACTAACCCACTGAGGTCACATGGACTACTTTGATGATGTCTTTATTGCCTTTCTGGACAAGGACAGTATACCGTACATAGATTTTCAATGGAGGGACAAAAAGCTCTCGGACTGAATCTAAAATATCTTAAACTGTGTTCCGAAGATAAACGGAGGTCTTACGGGATTGGAGTGACATGAGGGTGAGTCATTAATGACATCATTTTCATTTTTGGCTGAACTAACCCTTTAAAGGAACAGACGTTCTAATAAACTGTTATAATAAACAGAATGATATTGTCCGCTGGTGTGGACTCTAATATAGTTCACATAGTCATTATAGTTATCATTATAGTTATACTTGGTGCCTTTTTTTAGATATACAATCTGAATGATAAAAAAACAACAACTTAATTTCATGAATCTAAGTGGCCATTAAAAAGTCACAGTTTGGGTGTTCGTGGGCAAAATTGCCCGTTAAAATGAGTGGGAAAGACCCTAATGCAAAGCATTTTTTCTAAAATGTGTTGAATAAAGTTAATGTAAAAATGTTGAACAAACACACTCAGAAATAAAGGAGTAAGACTATAAAGCATCCAGTGAAAAAGATTCACACACTTAGACAGAGAGAGATATGAATGGGAGTCTATGACTGTAAGCATTACTGCAAAATGTGAAATATTATATTAAAATATTATAAATATAAAAAATGATGTCAAAATAGTTCCAAATGTGTATTTTCTAAGCTTGCAATCTAGAAGTTTCACCAGGTGGCAGCAATCTGGCCCAAATGCATAATAAATAAAAAAAATTATAGATGTTTGCTGTAGTGAAGTAATTTACCATATTATACAAATGATAGTGAAAGAGAGAAATTTACACACACAAAAAAAATCTAAAAGATGTGCATATTTTTATTGCTACTATTTCAGGCAAAATAGCCACTGTTCGAAAAGCTTAGGAGGGCTGAATATCCAGTGTCAGCTGATATATGTCCAATCTCTAATATTAGCCAATGTATAACTACTGTTAATTACATTGAACCTCATGTTTCACTCCATTGTTTTTTCTTCTCACGTTGCTAAAATAATTTCAATTATAATTACATGTCCTTTTATTTGGTACACAATCTGTTTAATCAGCAGGTTAATGTACAAATGTTAATCATAAATGAACCATGAGGGGTCCTGTTTGTTTTGTTAATAATGGCCAGTTAACTGTACATTATCCCTCATATCTCTATCATTGCTCAGGCGTTTTGAACATATCTCATCTCTGTGTTTAGTATTACAGGTGTCTGATCATCCTCACCTGTTTGACCACAGTCTTGTTGATAGTCCTGTCACTCCAATCCCTGCTTGTTCCGATGGCAACATCCTCCTCCTCAAAATCATCCGGACAGCAGAAGCATCTTCTAATCAGAGAAACCTGTACTGATCCCTGCAGGTAGACGCCCACCAAGGGACCTTTATTTGGCTCATTTATTTATGATTCTGTGCCAAACGTGTTTTTGGAGTGTTTTAGTGGTCCATTGGTATATGTGGTTGACCGTAGCACACTGTTTCACATTCGCACCTTCAATGAAGTCTGCATTTGTGAACTATAGTTTACATGTGTCATCTACAGGATTGTTTTAGTGGAGAGTATTCCTGAGGGCCTGGTGTTTAACTCCTCTACCACTCACCAGTCTATATATGAGGCCTGGCTCAACCTTATATCTGGCGCTCAAACCAGCCTGGACATCGCCTCCTTCTACTGGACTCTGACCAATAAAGACACACACACACAAGAGGCCACAGCTAATCAGGTTTGGATGTAAAGTTTACTGAATTCTCACTGAATAATAGGCTTTGTCTTAAGGCCCTGATACACCAAGCCGAAGCTCTTGGGTATTTTGGCTGATTGGGAATGTTTTATCAGCGTCTGCGCTGTCGGTGAGAGACAGAACTCTGATTGGCTGTTCAGCTTAGCGAAAACGAGAATAAAAGCTAAAATGATGAAAGCGTGCAAAAAAGTTTGTTTAAGGTTTGAATACCTGTAGTCCTAGTTTCGGTTACTCTTTTTGAATGATGAATATATATTGATCCCGGCTGATATAGACAGTTATTTCCTTGCACACACACACACACGCAGACACAGAACACACGTGCTAGTTGACAGTAGTCCTTTTGGTGTGTTCAAGCACAGCTTTTTACCCGAGACGAGGCAACAACACCGTCAGCTTTCATCGCTTAGTTCTTTTACGTTGGCTTGGTGTGACATGGTCTTTACCCAAGTGATCTGTTGGTCTTAGGGTGAGCAGATTCTGCAGGAATTGGGGCAGCTCTCGGGGAAAGTGTCTGTCCGAATTGCAGTCGATAAACCGCCAGAGACAAAACCTCTGGATGACGTTAATTTCCTGCTCGCTTCTGGTAAGTCGGCGTAACATTGAGGTATTTAACAGCCACTCAAAAATAACATCAAATATATCATCACAGAGGTGTAAACGTGTATTACATAAACGACTTGTTTTCTACAGGAGCTGATGTGCGGATGGTGAATATGCGAGAGCTGACGACTGGCGTTCTGCATACTAAATTCTGGATCGTGGATAAAAAGCATGTTTACATAGGGAGTGCAAATATGGACTGGAGGTCACTAACACAGGTCAGTCATATTTGTGGTCAGTTTTTCATGGGTTGCTGCCTATAACCTCTAAATGCAACATGATATCAGTGTTTGGGAATGTTTGCTTCCCCACCTACTCATGCATGGCTCGTACACAGTAATAGGGGTGGACGATATATTAGTTTTAGTGATATTGAAAATGGTGAGAATTATGAAATTTCAATGGTATCAAAAATTTTGATATCATAACCTTATTTAAAGCTAAAATAACCATATCGTGATATACACTGCCAAATGTATGACAATGCAAGTAAAGTGTCCTCCAGCACATCACAAAGACTTTCAATGAATTTAAGATCTGGACTCAGAGGAGCTAATTCATGTGTGAAAATGGTTGTTCATGCTCCCTGCCAATCATTCTTTTACAGTTTGAGCCTGATGAATCTTGACATTGTCATACTGGAATATGGCCATGATGTGTCTTCCTGCCAAACAAATAACATGGTAGAAACATAATAATAACTGCAATAATGATCCAGTCATTGATCTTTAAGCATTTGCCTATTTATTCTAAACAGCGACCTTTTTTTTTTGTTATCGTGCAATAAAATGACTCGTATCATGGTATAAGATTTCGGTCATATCGCCCATCTGTACACAGTATTGTAATGGTTACACTACTGTTCAAAACTTTGGGATTAGTACAATTTTTATTTTTATTCAGCAAGGATGCGTTCAATTTATCAAAAGTGACAGCAACAACATTTATAATGTTACAAAAGATTTCTATTTCAAACAGATGCTGTTCTTTTGAAATTTCTATTTATCAAAGAATCCTAAAAAAAATGGCTTTCACAAAAATGTTTAGCAGCAAAACTGTTTTCAGTATTTATATTAAGAAGTGTTTCTTGAGCAGCAAATCAGCATATTATAATGATTTCTAAAGGGTCATGTGACACTGAAGACTGGAGTAATGATGCTAAAAATTCAGTTTTGCATCACAGGATTACGTTTTATAATAAATTCAAATAGAAAACAGCTATTTTAAATTGTAATAATATTTCACAATATTACAGTTTTTACTGTATTTTGATTTTGATTAAATAAATGTGGCCTTGGTGACCATAAGATGTCTTTAAAAACATTAAACTTTTGAATGGTAATGAATAACAATATTTTAATACAGGAGGAAAGATGTGGTGGTGCATTTTGTTAAGCCATAAGACTTTAGAGAATTTCCAGAAATAGCACTAATACTTCACATATTTAACATCTTGGTGATCTTATATGTTGCATATGTTCACTCTCCTCAGGTGAAGGAGTTGGGTGCAGTTGTGTACGACTGCGGCTGTCTTGCTGAGGACCTTGGGAAGATCTTCGAGGCGTATTGGTACCTGAATCAGACCAAGACCGTTCCTGCACACTGGCCCAGCAAATACTCCACCCAGTACAATAAGGACACACCGATGCAGCTGTCACTCAATGGGACCGATGCCAGTGTCTATCTATCAGTAAGAGAGAACCGTGACACTGTAAAAAATCAGTTCAACCATGAAAGGGAATAAAGCAAAGTCAAATATGAATGTAATATTGTCATTGGAATTTTTGTGGCTTGTATTGTTCCTGGTTCTGGTGTTCTCTCTCGGCTGCAGTTTTCTTTGGCTTTTTAGAGTCAAGATAGAGGAAGTTAAAGGACTGTATGTTCCTCTGTCACACAGAGCTCTCCTCCTTCATTGTGCGCTGAGGGCAGAACTTCAGACCTGCAGTCTATCCTCAGTGTGATCTCTGATGCCCAGCAGTTCGTCTACATCGCTGTGATGAACTATCTTCCCACTATGGAGTTCTCCAGCCACAAGAGGTCTATAAAATACTCTCCACTTCCTCTTTGCGCATGTTTCATAACCAACCAGCCTAAAAGCACCTGTCTTCATTTTGAAATGTGCATATCATATGCTTTTTCAATCAGTAATTCTAGGATTTATTTGATGGGGGAATTTAAAACTTCCAACCCCAGTCTAAAAAGGTTTCTTGCATCTAAAAAACACATAAACTGCAACAGTGTTATTCTAGTATCATTGATATACCATTATAGATTTTGTTAAGTTTTTTTTTTAAATCAGTTTTCATTTACATTTTAGTTGAAGTTTTAATAACTTTGTTGTTTTTCTCATTTTTATTAGTTTTTGTTGTTGTTTGTTTAAATATGCCTGTATAAAAAAATGTTGTTTTAGTTTATTTGCTTTTATTTATTTTAGTACTTCAACTTCAAACCAAAACCATAAAAAGAGACATTTTCTTTGCTTAAAATAAAATAAACATTAACTAAAAATAATATTTAATAAGAAAAACATACTTATTTTATTTCAGCTAGTTTGCCATTTTCATAAACCTCATGTCATTTAGTACATCACCTTCATGTACTAAAATAAAACTAAAACTGAAATAAAATTAATAAAAACTATTTAGACTTTTTTTAAGTAAACACAATTTCAAATCTTTGATTGGAATTAAAATTAAAATGGAAAAAATAAACAAAATCTAATTCAAAATTTAAAAAAAGCATCTCAATGACACTAAAAATAGCACTGACTTAAACTAAATGAAAATGAGAAATGTTGCCTTGACCACTTGCTGTTTTTGTTTTTTTTCATCTCAGTTAATGTTTATTATATTTCAAGTAATGAAAACAATGTTCTTAGGGTTTTCGCTTTAGTTTTAGTGAATGATAATAACCCTCCTGCAACAACGCTTTCTCTATGTTTTGCATCTCGGTTCTCCCAGTCAGAGTGAAGCTTTAAGGACTCAGTAATTCACAGAAGTCTTAAAGGAACAGTGACATGTTCTCAGTCTGCATGGAGTTGTATGACTGTTAAATGTTCCTAACGTTCAAAGTAAACCTCTGTAACTGCTCTCCATGATTGTCCCGCAGGTACTGGACTGATATTGATGCCCAGCTGCGGCGCGTGGCTTATGAGCGTAGGGTTCGTGTGCGTCTGCTGATCAGTTGTTGGGAAAGCACCAACCCAATCATGTTTCCTTTCCTCCGCTCTCTCGCTTCCTTACAGGACAAGAACAAGCTGGACGTTCAAGTGGTGAGTGCCGTCAGGGCTGCTCTTTAAGTGTTTGACAAGCTGTGTAGTCTGTGTGTTACTTCAGAGGCCGTACCTTGTGTTGCATTGCATTCACGCACGTTGCATACACACTACTGTTCAAAAGTTTGGGGTTGGTAAGATTTCATAATGTTTTTGAAAAGCTCACCAAAGCTGCAAAATATTTTTATTTTACAATGTAATTTATTCCTGTGATCATAGCTGAATTTTCAGCATCATTACTCCAGACTTCAGTGTCACATGATCCTTTAGAAATTATTCTGATATGCTGATTTGCAGCTCAAGAAGCTCAATGTTGAAAACCGTTGTGCTGCTTCATATGTGACCCTTGGATCACATATCCAATCATAAGTAGCATGGGTATATTTGTGGCAATAGCCAACAATACATTGTATGGGTCAAAATTATCGATTTTTCTTTTATGCCAAAAATCATTAGAATATTAAGTAAAGATCATGTTCCATGTAGTTGTAAATTTCCTACTGTAAATTTATAAAAGATTTATTTTTGTGAGTGAATGCAGCACAATCGCTAACATAACTAGACAACTTTAAAGGTGATTTTCGATTTTTTTGCACCCTCAGATTCCAGATTTTCAAATAGTTGCATCTCGGCCACATATTATTCTATCATAACAAATCATACATCAATGTAAGGCTTATTTATTCAGCTTTCATGTGATGTATAAATCTCAATTTCAAAAAATTTACCCATGTGACTGGTTTTGTCGTCCAGGTTCACATATGTGAAATTTTTTGAATATAAAGTTCAAATGTTCAAAGAACATTTAAAAAAAAAATGTATATCAATGTGAAAGTCCTTACTTTTTTTGATGTCTGGAATGCATCCTTTCTGAATAAAGCCTTTGTCACACTAGACATCATTTCTACAGACACAAATATATGAAATCTATTCCACTTTCTTTGCTTTATCGCTGCAATCCTGCATATTTAAAGTTTGCATTCTTTTCATTCAGCTGAAAGGTCACGCTGTGGCTTAGTAATCTTCTATTGGTCGCACCACACATGAACTTTGGAACGCAGTGTAATGCAAACTTCTTTGCTTGAGCTTGTGTTTCCTGTCTCACTGAATGCGTGTTCAAATGACACCTTTAGCTCCATTCATAAGCATGTGAATGTTTAATTTGATGCCCCTGTGTAGTGTGTTTCCCACCCTTAATTCTTGAAAAACAGTTGTGCATGACTCCAATAAGCTAATACAAACTATTTTTCCTCCTCACAGAAAATCTTTACTGTGCCATCTGACCCTCGACAGAAGAAAATTCCCTTTGCCAGAGTCAACCATAACAAGTACATGGTCACAGATAAGGTTGCTTATATAGGTATGACTCATCTTTTACTTTCTTTTTGTTTTTACATTTTTAGATTTTAAATATCTTAATTCATTTTCCTGTATGGTCTGTTACTTTTTACCTACAATTTACTGTGTTCACGTTGTATTGCGAAATGCTTTTTCTGCGCCAGAGGAGAGAAACGGGTACGGTTAGGTCAGGTTAGGTGCTATAGTTAGGTCTAAGGGTGGGTTAAGGTGTAGGGCAAAGGGTCAACAGTATCATTTTAAATAGGGATGCAGCGATATTTTGGCCGATACCAATCATTTTTATATTTAAAAGCCGGTAACCGATATATTGGCCAATTAAATCAAAATTTTATATAATTTTTGAGAGCCTGATTACAAAGTCTCACCATTAAACTTTAGACGTTCACCATTAGATTTGCGCTGCACATGTTGCACTTAACTGTATTTTCCTTTTTTAAAGAGATTCCAATCAGATTTCATGCAATTCAAATCCATCTTGGCGAACAGTGCTTAAATGAAGTGACTCAGCTAAAGGAAATAATCCATTATTTAACGGCTTTAATATATGGGCCAAATTTTCTTATCAGGCCGATAACGATACATTGATAACACTAATAATGAACATATATCGGCTGATACCGATGTAGTGGCTGATATATGTGCATCCCTAATTTTAGATGTAATTACAGATTTAATTACATGCAGGTATTTTAAAATATAAGTACAATGTAAAAAAAACAACATTTAATATGTACATAAGTGCCTTGTATCAAATAATTAATTTAAACGTTACTACATTAAAGATATTCGATATAACGTGGGACCGAATATTTTCTACTTGCTGTACTGATATTCTGCCTTTATACTTTCCAGGTACCTCGAACTGGTCAGGTGACTACTTTGTGAACACAGCTGGTTCTGCATTAGTGGTGAACCAGACTTCAGCCCAGTCCACAAGTCCTACAGTCCAGGAGCAGTTGCAGGAAGTGTTTGAGAGAGACTGGGACTCTCAGTACAGCACTGACATTAACCACAGAACCGACCGTAAAACGGTTTGCTAGTCCAGGCTGTGTCTGTGCTGTGGCCTTCACACTGCAGGTGACGCTGTTGAGTGCTGTGCCACACACTGCTGATGGCATTTAAAGTATGGTATTCAGGGCATGTACAGCATTGATCTATGCTCCTTTCTTGGGCTCTAAAATACCTCCTCCCCTGATCCTATTGCAATGAGCTACTTTTGCACTCATAAAAGTGCACTAAACGAGAGGTGGGAGTTCAAGAACATATTTTTTCAATAATAACAATATAAATACTTTTTGCATACATTTTGCACAAAATGTCTTTTCAATGACATGCAATACCTCTTAACAGAAATGCCTTCCGGTTGATCGATCATTTTTAACATGTGTCGAACCTGTAGTGTCTCAGGTAGAATCGTTTTATCGTTGATTTAAAAAATCATTCATTGTTGCTTTCTCTTTCTAAAGTGATTTCATAATTGCTGTGTGCTGTCCTGTACATCTGAAGTAGTCTTTATTTAAAAAAAAAAACCTTATAATTTGATGCTATGTTGTGTCACCACTATTGGCCAGCAACACTGGACTGTTTTAACTGCACATCACACATGAGTTTTTTTTCTTTAGGACTTGTTGGGTACGAAATTGTGTTGATGGTTTCTTTTTTTTATTATTAGGTCTTAAATCTGGAAGTGAAAATGCCACAGAGTGCCCATGTAGATGATTCATTATCAGGCGTGTTCATCGTTATATAGTGAGCAATAGGATGTGTGAGCTTGTTTTAACTTGTTTAACTTTTTATGTTTTCAAAAATACGCACACTTTATTTGCTGTTAAATCTGCAGACATTTGGGGGTTCTTACATTTAAGATCTTTCTTTTTCTTTGAGAGTAATGTTTTAAGTTGTAAACTGGTTTTAAATAAACAAAAACAGGTATAACTCTTGACACAATGCAACTCTATTTTTTAGTCATTTGATATTGTTCAAATGTGGAATTTGATTAATATTGCATCATTCTTGTTGTAGCATATGGCCTTTGCAAGAACGTATGTGATTGTCTTGTCTGATGCTGAAAATGATTATGGATGCTGCTGGAAACTGATTGGGATAGTGCAATAAACAATGCATTTATGAAGGCACAATATGTTTAAAATGGTTTATGACAGGTTTAACATGAATGCCATGAAATAAGTCCAATCATAAGTACACCATCTTTTTGTTTTTTTCTCTACATATTAGAACAAAGAAAACCATTGTTGTCCCACTTGCGATGTAAAATGTGCATGGTATGTTCATTATTCTGATTGCAAATTTGTGCCTTCATAACTCACAAATGTGATGCCATTTCATATTTTGACACGGTAATTATAATCATATATGTAAACTCTATTGAAGTACTCATGTGCTTGCATGATCCATTCTCCAACATTCTATTCAATTGCAACAGCTTTTTTAATTTTAGTTTTGTACAGAAAGTTAGGTACTTTATTTGTCAACACAACTAGTTCCAAGCATTTATTTATGTCTATTTTTAAAATTGGCTGTATTTCCATAAATGGACATTTCTCATGGACCATGTTCTGCCCGCTATTTTCTGCCACCAGTATTTAGCAAACCACGCCTCCTTGCATACGATTGGTTGATATGAGTTGTGTGTAGTTTGTGATTGGACCGTAAAGATGTCGTTCACAGAGCCTTACCAACCATAGCAAAGAGTGATGAATCAAGGACGGGACTTGTCAGAATCCCGTTGGAAAAGATGTGATCGTCTGTGGAGGTGGAGCGCAAGAAGGAGCTGAAGATGGCGGTGAGTTTTCTCTGATGAATAACTTACACAATGAGATATCATTTATATAAGCTTTTTTATCCCAGCACTGGGTAACAACGTCTCCAAGATCATTCATAATTGACTATCATATGTCCAGCCCGGTCGATTTGACCGAGAAACTGGAAAGTTTGAATTATTTTAAAGAAATGCAAACTTAAAGTATTGGAAATAATGTAAATTACACAATGGTTCGCACATCTATATAATACATGACGCATTATATGAGTGTTATGGCTCATCTCATTTAATCTGAGAGCAGTAGATGGGTGTTGCTCATTATTTCAAGTTTTTTTTTCATCAGAGAACTCAAAATGAAAATTGAATGTAAAGTCTCGTTTGTTCGGGCAATACGGGATGTGAGATAATTAAACAATTATTACACTGACCATATTTACCATTATTAATCACGCTGACGCCGAAGTGAATGCATTTTTATTTTGGCCTTTAGACACTTGTTGGTTTCCACTCTAAAATTGTTATTCACAAGCTATAATACAAAATGCATAATTCATTTTGCGTATTTGCATTGGCAGTAACGTTATGTTATTAACGCTAAAAAAAAAGTTCTGCCTCGTTTACTAATGTTTGAAAAAATAACAATTCATTCGAGTTTAAAAATCTTCCTTTGTCTGGCATTGGCATATAACTTTAGCGACACCAGAGGGCAGTGTATAATCCTCAAATCTGGCGGCTTCAGTCATGTTACAAATAGCGTTAAAACAAAATAGACAGTTCTTGTTTTTTATTGAATATTGCAGTGCTTATTATCGACGATGATTTATATATCACATCATCACAATGTAGTCATAATAAGTTTTCCTCCCTCTTGCAGTGACATCGCTTCTCTGATGGTGTTTACTCGCGCGAGGGCGGGGCAACCTGTCACTCAAATGAGATCGACCAATGGGAAACCACAACGATCCAACCAATTCCTAATGGTAACATCAAGTCCCGCCCTAATTTGTATCCATTTTATTGGAATATACGTCACAATATAGAAGAAATAGCTATCGCAACTTCCATTTCATGCTGACTTTAATGTTCTGATTGCTTAAATATTCAATGAACAATACAAAGGAATTCTAAATGAGATTTTAGTACTTGATAGTTAAAAGTTCAATGAACAAAAACAGCTACACCAGAGGGCGATGCATAATCCTCAAATCTGGCAGCTTCAGTCCTGTTACAAATAGTTTTTTATAGAATATTGCAGTACTTATTATCGACAATGATTTATATATATATATATATATATATAAATAAATTCTTTTTTTTCCACATATTTACTGTTTTGTTGAATGTAGGTTATTTTAATGTTCTAAATCCCATTTAAAGTGACCAAACTCTTTTCAGAGTACCCTTGTGGAAAAAGAAGTGCACTTAAATGTGCATGTATGGTGTTCAAATTAAAATAAAATAAAAACTACTTGCAGATAATATAATATTAATTAAATAAAAGGCCACTATTTAAACAGTGCACTTTTGGTAACATTTGATGCTAAAGTATAATTATTTTTCACAAGGGTACCTAAATGTAAATTATTTGACCTCCCAGTCTGCATTGCACAGATTTATAAATATGTAAAAATAAGGCATATTGTTGAATCGGCCATCATTATAAACCGTCCATATTAAAGCTACAGTATATAAAATAATGTGACAGTAACTGTTTATTTTTCTTCCGATCAGCTGATGGTCTGTCGGGGTGTGTCTTTGACTGGACACTGCCATGGACGCTGAGGGTCACTGCAAGGACGTCCTGTGTTTATACTCACCACCCTCCTCTTTAAATCGTTAGTAAAATCTCTGTTTTGATCTTCTTGGGTCTGTCTACATTTAATCATTGAGACTTTTGGACCTCCATGAGGTCTTTATTTTGCTGTGCCCATGGTAGTGACTTCTACGGGATTATTTGGGAAATAAATTCCCACGCCAGCTCTAGACCATCTATATATTTACACACACTACCAGTCAAAAGTTTGGAATAATTAATATGAATTTTCAGCATCATTACTCCAGTCTTCAGTGTCACACGATCCTTCAGAAATCATTCTAAAATGATGATTTGCTGCTTAAGAAACATTTCTGATTTGATCACGGGAATAAATTATATTTTAAAGTAAAATAGAAAACAGTTATTTGATATTGTAATAATATTTCACAATATTAGTGCTTTGTATTTTTGATCTAATAAACAGCCTTGGAGAGCATAAGAGACTTCTTTCAAAATATCTTTTGACGGGTAGTGTATAAATATGCACATGATTATGATTTAATGTGTGCATGTGCCTCATGCTGACATTATTCATCTGGCTGACACATTATTTTTAAGTGACTAACAGTACATCTGACTACAGGAACGATTCTTTTGGTGTAAACAGATTTTAAGTGTCTTAAGGGCACAATGCTAACAAATCAGTGTACAGCTTTTGGGTTCTCAAGCATTTCAACATCTCCAGTATTGTCTTGGGAGACTGTAGCTGTGTTTGCGTGCGTGCGTGCGTGCGTGCGTGCGTGTGTGTGTGAGAAACCTCTTGCACTTTAATTACCCGCCGGTCCTGTCAGTGGGCCGGTGTGGTGACGAGGGTGCAGACAGCAATCCCGAGCATCTCCCCAAACCTCGCAGACTAAACTCTGTGGCTGGGGTCGCCTCGACAGAACTAGCGTGTGTTTGAGTATCGAGAGAGTGGGTGTGTGTAGCACCCATGGGAAGATGGGTGGACGTGTGATGTGGTTGTAAACCCTCGAAATGAGATTCTAATCTAAATTGGCGGTCGAATTGACATTACACTTTTGTCAGATGTGTTTTGATATATTTCTTCATTATTGTTCATTTATTTCTTATTCATAATTAATCAATCTCCTCTCTAATCTTTCATTTCAGGACACCCAGTGAGAATGGACAGGAAGTCAGCTTTTATGGAGATATGGAGGTTGTGGTTTTTAGTAAATGTGTATTAGGGATAAAAGTTTTATCATATTGTAATTCAAAACAACTATTGTGCATAGGGTTTTGTAAAGAACACGTCACTCTTTGTATCTCTCTGTGCCATTGTCACTGTAAATACATCGTCCTGTTAAATAAATTATTGCTTTGTCTGTTTTGACTAAATGTTTATTGCTGCAAAATGAGTACTTTTTTTTTTAAATCGTTTTTTTTAGCTCACTCATAAACACTTCGCTTGTTTCATTGCTTGCTGGATGAATCAGCGTTTTTGAACAAATTTCTTGAATGAATGATTCAATGACATACATTTTTTAACAGTCACTTGTCGCCACTGGTGCGATGATGTAATCTTTATTTGAAGCATCAAGTTGCTTACAAAAGATGATTTACTCTATTTTAATATCTACCATAGACATCAGCGTTTTAGTTTGTATAAACTGTACACATTTATCCCAGTACTTCTGTGATATTATGAATTGTTGTGACAAAAATAATGATACCTGTACATGACAACTGCTCTCTCTGGCTCAGCGGCAGCACAATCTCAGATCTGAATGTTTGCTGTGATTGTACTTGTCAAAAGATTAATACACAGGATTAATTCACAGCATGCATTCTGGTCAAAACTCAAAAGAGATCTTGTTTTCAAGGCCCGCAGTGCAATGTACATCAAGTATTTTTAGTGTAGTTAGTTCAGCAGCTTACTGAGAGGCCTGTACTCAAAAATGTAGCTTTAGTTGTTGTACGAGGTAATCGTGCATTTTTAAGACAGTATTCTCTGAGCATGAATTATAAATATGTTTACAAACACGAGCCTGGATTCTAATGCGTGAAAAATTAAGATTATTCAAGCTGCTTCAGTTCAGAACATGTTTTAGTGGGAGGCTGTTTGTTCATAATGTGCCAGATGTGCATTTCTGTATCATTATGCATTCATATATATTATAATTGTATTGAAAGTGCACTTGCAGTCCATCATTTTATCCCTTAAAACTCATCTTTGATCACCAAAATTACATACTTAAACGTTTTCTCCTTGAATAAAAAACGATTCATGCCTTAAAATAGCTTGAATGTAACTACACCCCTGCCTCACTTAAGGCTTGTTCGACTTGAACCGGCGCTGCACAGACCGATCGGTTGATGACATCAAAGTACCGCGAGAGCGATTAGAGAGCAGACGGCTCCTTATGCTTTTGAATCGCTCTCGCGGTACTTTGATGTCATCAACCGATCGGTCTGCGCAGCGCCGGTTCAAGTCGAACAAGCCTTTAGTATTCGCTGTTCAATGAATATGCAAATTAGCCCCGCCTCCACTCACTCACTCCAGCTCGGAGATCCACTCGTTGACAATCACACTTTGACCTGATTGGTTACCAGGTAGTTTGTGACGTCAGCTTTTTAAAACCATGTTTTTGAGACAGTTTTTTTTATAGTTTACTTAAAGAGCACACTCATGATGTTTAATAACAGTACTATGTTATCAGGAATATTTATAACACACTTAAGTACACTTTTAAAAAGGTTTTAATATAAAGCACATTGTGTTTTAATGATCTTTTGTCATGTAGGCTATTAAAGAAGTACACATTTTGATATGATAACTAACGTACTAATGCATGTGAAGTACTTGTGGAATTGTAACTATAGATGTTACATTTAAAAGTTAATATATTTTAAATGTACTAAATTGCAACTTACAATCAAATGTGCAAGTACAAATATATTTAAATATATGACATACAAGTTCAATAGAAATTATAAATGCTTGTCAGTACATTCGGCAGTAGACTTTAACCATTGAACACAACAAGAAGATATTTAAAAAAATGTTGGTAACCGGACAGTTGACGGAAGCCATTAACTTTCATAGTATTTACTATGTAAAAATTGCCAGTGTTTTTGGTCATTTTCATTTTCAACATGTGCTGAGGGGTGCTGGCAGAGGCCTGGGCCTGTTTGTGACTGCGTGTGAGGGAATGTGTTTTTCTTTTAATTATATTGTGGGAGCTGTTGAGCTCTGTCTGACAGAAGCCCTGATAGCTGTTTCTCACTAAGCCCGATAACAAGGCTGGGACTAAAGCCGCCGCACGGATGAACAAAAGGCATGAGCTTTAGTCAGGGGCCGCAAACTGCTGACTCTCAGCGCTAGCTAATGCAGCATTCTGTCCCGTCTCCCTGTTGTCGGCCTCTGTCCATCCGTCTCTTTTTTTCTCGTTCACTTTTGACACCAACATGCCCCCCCCCCCCCCCCCCCCCCCCAACAAAGAAAGCCGAATCCACACTCTGTTTGGATCCCTGCCCCCCTCCTGTCAGTGCCCGTCTCCCCTTCACGCTCGCTGGAAACGATCTGCTCACAGAGACCCGGCCCGAGGCCTGACCCGTAGTAGCGCTGCGTGTGATGCGTGTTCGGTGTGTGTGAGCCATGTGTGAGTGTCTGCGAGGGATCTTCCGGATCACCTGGACACCCTCTTCAGATGCAGGTGGGTTTGCGGACATCATAACCCTCGAGAAAAAGAAGTGCGCTTAATTGTGTTGAGTGTATACTTAAAGAGTACACTTTAACACGCTTAAGTACAGTTTTAAAAAGTTTTTGGTTACACTTTATTTTAAGGTGTCCTAGTTACAGTGTTATTATACATTTAAGTACTGAGTAATAATCGACATACCTTCAATAGGGTTAGGATTAGGGTGTGGTTTAGGGTTAGTTGCATAAATTATAGTTATTAATACAGTAACTACATGTAATGTGTAACAAAGACATTTTAAAAGTTTTACCTTAAAGTAAACATTTTAAATCATTATGTTTTAATCAGACGTACACTTACTTTGATGTGTTGACTAACATACTAACATACATGTAAAGTATATCATTTTATGCGTAGTGTCTTATTACATTTAGAGTTAATGCATTTTAAATGTACTAAATTACAACTTCATCAATGCAAACGTTTAGTTACATTTAATTTCAATGGCATACACGTTTCAACAGAAATTACATCAAAGTAATATTTTAGTTAACAGAAAATGCTTGTCAGGCATATTTCAAAGACGAAGTAACTATGAAATTACATACACTCTTGTCATAAACACTCTTAAATTCAACTAAATGCATTTAAAATAAATTTACACTGTTAGGGTTAAGGTTAACAGTTTTAGTCAATTGTAAAATAGCAGGCAATTCAGTGTCTAAAACATTACATTCAGTTCGCACTTGAAGGGATAGTTCACCCAAAATTTAAAATTTTGTCATCATTTACTCATCCTCATATTGTTCCAAACCTGTATGAGTTTCTTTCTTCTGTTGAACACACAAGGAGATATTTTGAAGATATTTTGGGCTCCATTGATAGTAGGGGGGGAAAAAATACAATGGAAGTCAATGGGACCCATCAATTAGTTCATCTGAATTTTAAATAAAGAAATTTAAATTAAGAGTATTGTAATTATATTAAATAGAATGATGTTTTCATAAATTCCTCAGAATTCTTCAAGCTAATACTTACTGATGCTAGTGATGTTTACCTGTTGAAAATGGTGTCACTTCCGGTGTATGATGTCATTAAGGACTGAGCTGTTTTTAGCTAAAGGAATTGAATGAAAAGTGAAACTGAGGACACAGGAAAACCATAATGAATAATAAATAATTATTTATTAATTGCCAGTTTTTCGTGTATGCACAACAAAAATTGTAACATCTGCACAAAGTTTTGAGATTATTCAGCTGTTTAAATGATTTAATATGCACCTCTATTTTCACTAATCTGCTTTTTTAATCTGCTCTCCAGTTTGTCAGCTATAAATTATTTTAAAAAGGGTGGTGAAGTTCAAGAAGGAAGTTGTTGACATGGCAAAGTTTTCTTTCAAATATTTATAATGGTTTATCTGAGAAGAAAAGAAGGTATGCAAGATCTATATTTATATTTGCTCATCTTGAACAGGATTTCAGCGATGAATCAATGGCAAAGCCTTGGGATATGAAATCGTATCCACAGTAATACATGTTTCTTTCCTCTGGCTTGCTTTGTCATGTGATCACGCTGCCTGTCTGTCAGTCCGTCAGTGTCACATGACGTCTACGGCAAGCTGTCCGCTCCAGATTCTTGGCTGCTATTCTGCTGAGAGTTGCATTGACTAATAAACCGAACACCTCACCTTGTGCCAGAGAAGCCTCCCCACCTCAACCTGAATCATTACACTGCATATTAAACAATAACAGCATTGCAACAATGTGAACACCCCGGCTAGAGGCTTTGAGTGCTATTTTGACCCAGTCGATTCACCTGCATGTCACGCTGAGGGGCTAATGAAGTTTGGCAGCGTCGTCTTGTGACCTGTTTGAGTTGTTCGGGCATCACCCCGACTCGGTTTCGACATGGGAAGGATGCCTAAAAAACAAGCAGACACACCTCACTGCTGGACAGAAAGCTATACATGTGTTTACTCGGGTGTTAACAGCTGCCAGACCAAAAGAGTGAACTGTCATTTTCCTTAAACTCAAAAACATTTCATTCCGTCTAATTTTGGCTTTAGAGGTCCTATAAATACCTCATTACAACTTCGTTTCACTTTACCACATGTTCAGATATTGTTTGTTTGAGTAGAGTATTATAGGTTTTTCACTGTAAATCTCAGGCCATATTCTTTTTGTGTAATGTTAGTAAACTGTTTGTGTCCGTATTGAGACGCTCCTCAAGCCCACTCTCTCACCCTCTGGTGTATGGGGCATCCCACTGGCTTATCCAATTGGCTTGCTGACCGCCTCCCCTGTCAGAGTCCATAATAATACTGCTAATGTCACAGTCAGCGCGTGTCAGTCAGAGAATACACTGGCTGAGAGAAGGGGGAGACAGAGAGAGTTTGTTACTGAGGGAATAGTTGATTCTGCACAAGGAAACACTAAATAAAGGTAATATGACTTGTGTTGGGTTGGGTTGGGTGGCATTGCTGCGTGGAGCTTTGCTCACAATGACAAGACTCTCAGATTGACATGGCAACTTTAGCACAGCTAAATATGAATATGGGTAGGATTGGCTTTGTGATTGGAGTATTTGCACAAATCTGATAAAAAAAATCACTGTTTTGGTGCTTTCATTGATTTTCGGCTGCTGTACATTTTTTTCATGTGTGCTAAATCAAGTTATTAGACGTTCATGATAGAAGAAACTCTGAATGCTGATAATGATTCTAAACTGCAGATCAGATGACGTGTGTGTGTGTGTGTGTGTGTGTGTGTGTGTGTGTGTGTGTGTGTGTGTGTGTGTGTGTGTGTGTGTGTGTGTGTGTGTGTGTGTGTGTGTGTGTGTGTGTGTGTGTGTGTGTGTGTGTGTGTGTTTCTCCTGTATTAGTCTCACACGGTTGCGACAGCTGTAGCTCTGGTCATAAGATCGGTCTCACGGTACTGTGTGGAGTTCATGGCCCAACATACATGCCATAGTTAAGATTGCAGCATGTGATGAGATACAGTGAGAGTTAAGGACAAGACCCTTCCTACAGGATCATATTCATCAAGAACCAAGATTTTAAAATGCAGGAAGTAATTTCATAATGACTTTACTGTCTTTGAAATATGCCGAATGTACTGACAAGCATCTACGGTAAACCAAAATATAGCCTACTTTAATATAATTTCTGTCATGTTTTTAAAAATATTACTATGTAATTAAACATTTGTTATGATGATATTGTAAATTCGTACATTTAAAATATATTAACTTTATATAAATATTAAATAACCAGTAAAACTTTTAATTTGACATTATTACAAAGTGCATTTAGTAACTTTATTTTACTGTCCTTGTTACATGCTACATGTACTTATAGTAATAACAGTAAATTATGCATAATTACATGCAACTGTAAACAACCCTAATTCTAAACTTTAAGTGCATTAATTGGTATTACTCAGTAATTCATTGAGTAATTCAATCAAGGACACCATAAAATTAAATTAAAAAATGTAAAAAATGTAGTCACAACTAAAAAAAAAAAACGAGGACACCAAAAATTGTGTAAACATCTTTTTTTTTTTAAAGTGTACTTTTTTTAAAGAAACGTCATGAAAGTGTACTCTCGTTACCTTGACCTTTTACTTAATTAATATTATATTAGGTGCAATTTTATCAGTACTATTTAGCACACTTCTTTCACAGGGGAATTTCTGTGCTGAATGACTCGCAGACTCTGTCAGCGACAATTGATATGTTTTGATGCTCCATGTGCATCACTGGAACAGAGAGCCCATATCCAGCTCCTCCCAACACAAGTATGGGAATAATGTCTGTGTGTGTGATACCAGTACCGTTCCTGCCACGTTTAGGGAATCAGATGTGTTAATGGGACACCGGTGCACTGAGGAGCGAGTCGGGGTACGGGGGGGTTGGCGATGTCGCTATAGATAGGCTGTGATGCCACTGAAATATGCAGACTCTTTCACGAGAGTCAGATTCTGTGTGGAAGAGGAACAAACACATGCTGTTGTTCAGGCTGATGCTGCTGTTGTGGATGAGATGATGTAACTTTCACTAATTTTGTCCATTATTATATACCGTATTGCCAATGGTGTCATTGCAGAAAGTGTCCAAATAATTTTTATATATTCATATGTTGAATATATCTTTTTATCTTATATAATATATCTTATAATCTTTTTTTTCCTTTCCTTTCCTTTCCTTTCCTTTTCTTTTGTGTGTGTGTGTGTGTGTGTGTGTGTGTGTGTGTGTGTGTGTGTGTGTGTGTGTGTGTGTGTGTGTGTGTGTGTGTGTGTGTGTGTGTGTGTGTGTGTGAGTGTGTGTGTGTGTGTGCGTGTGTGTGTGTGTGTGTGTGTGTGTGTGTGTGTGTGTGTGTGTAACGCAGAGTGTGTGTGTGTGTGTGTGTGTGTGTGTGTGACACAGGGTGTGTGTGAAGCGTCTAGTGCAGTAGTGTGGAGTATGGAGCTGCTTGTAGTTAGTGTATGCTGCTTTGCAACTTTCTGCTTTTTAACTACCGCCGCTGGCTAGCCCCCTCACAGGGGGTGAAAAGAGGAGCCGAGTGTGTAAGTCTCCTCCGCCAGTACATAGCCTCTCCACCACGAAGACTCCTGCAGTGCCTCCTCGCGGCCACAATTGGTAACTGAGTACCTCGCAGTCCCAGGCTAAACTGCAGGGGATCTCGGAGCAGCAGAGGGCCCCAGAGATGTGGTGTGCAGGCCCACCATGGTGGACCCGCCCTGACGCCCGTCAACCACTGCCCCAGATATGGGTAAATAGCCCCACTGCCTTGTGGGTTAGCCTCTTGAGGCAAGGCTAAGGGAGCACATCCCAACAGAAAAGCAATGCACTGGAGACACGCAATAGACGGGCCTAAACAGAGCTAGGTCCCGGCAGCCTCCTATAGCCAGGACGAGGAGCTGGTCGTCCTGGGCCCACCCATGCCACCAGACCTACCTCGTCATGGTGAAGTTAGTGCTACTGGGGAGAGCGCACCCCCTTCAGCACTTTAAAAAATTCATTGCGCAGGTTTTCCACCTCTGACCAAGGGTGAATATTACCTGGATCTACTTAAGGTTGAACTCTGGCGGTGATGGGGTATCTGATGACGGGGGCAGGTTTGAATAGACTGGGAGCTCTTAGTCAGAGCCCTGCACATCAGCGGCACAAGGTATATGGTGGCTAACAGCTGGGGCTGAGTGGCAGCTGTTCTCGGCAGACCCTTGTGCGACTGAGCAGTCCTATTCAGGAACTGCACTGCTCACCTCAAGCTGAGGAAGGGCCTAGAAAAGGTGGCCTAAAAAATGCCCACTCAACTTACACCTGGACAGGATACCGCGCCTGTCGGGTCATTCCACCTCTGCGGTCGAAACAAAATAAATAAATTCTATACCCTTAAACTGGCAACATGGAACATAAGAACCCTCCTGGACTCCTACGGCAGGTCTGAAAGACCCCATAGAAGGACAGCCCTGGTTGCAGCCGAACTGAGCCGCTATGATATCTACATTGCTGCCCTGAGTGAAACCAGGCTCCTTGGTGAAGGGTCTCTAACAGAGGAGGGCATGGGCTACACCTTCTACTGGAAAGGCTACCCCCCAGGTGGACAGCATCTGCATGGTGTTGGACTAGCCATTAACAACACACTACTGACAAAACTCACTGAAACACCAGTGTACATCAGTGAAAGACTGATGACACTCCGTATATCCCTGGTGAAGAACCGCTATGCCACTCTTCTAAGTGTGTATACTCCAACTCTATCATCTGATAGTGAGTCTAAAGACTCCTTTTACCAGACATTGGATGAGGCTCTCCACCAGATCCCCAAGAACGATAAGATCCTCCTGCTTGGGGATTTCAACGCTCGTGTTGGGCAGAACAGTGGGATATGGAAAAGAGTTCTTGGCAGGCACGGGATTGGTCAGGTCATCACAATGGCTTGAGGTTACTTACCCTCTGTTCTGAGCACGACTTGACCATAACCAACACCATCTTTCAGCAAAAGACCAAATACAAAACATCATGGATGCACCCACGCTCCAAACATTGGCACCTGATTGATTATGTTATCGTCAGACGTTGTGACATCAGAGACCTTCTCATAACCCGGGCCATGAGAGGTGCGGAATGCTGGACAGATCACCATATGATCATGACCACGGTCCTCATGAAAATGCGCCCCCCCCCCCCCCCAACAATGACCCAGGAGGAGGTGTTTAGATTGTGCCCGCCTGGAAGTCATAACTGTAAGGAATGAGTTTCGTCGCTCCCTGGCTGAGAAACTAGGGGAGTTAGAACGCCTCCTTAGGGGTGAAAACGCCACAGAACAGCAGTGGACCTCTATTACTACAGCCCTCCATGAAGCAGCAGCCCAAACAATCGGCTATAAGAGCAAGAACCACCAAGACTGGTTTGATAACAACTCAGAGTCCATCCATAATCTATTAAGCAACATGCATAAAGCACATCAGGAAAGCCTAAAAAAAAACTTATCCAACACCGCCAGACAGCAATGGCAAAATATCGTCGGGAAGTGCAGAGAACTCTTCGGAACTTACAGAATAATTGGTGGATGGAGAAGGCTCATGAAATTCAGTCATTCACTGACAGAAATTATATGCACAACTTTTACAATACAGTCAAATCCATTTTTGGCCCAAGAAGTCACTGCATCACCCCCCTGAAAACAGCAGATGGGATCAAAGTCCTGAAAGACCCGAATAGCATCCTGGAGAGGTGGGCTGAACATTTTAACACCCTACTGAATCAGGACTCCTATGCAGACCATACCATCCTGAATGAACTTCCTGAATTTCCCCCTATTGACAACCTTAGTCACCCTCCAACTTTCCTGGAGGTTTTGACAGCTGTCCACTCCCTGAAGTACAACAAGTCTTCTGGCTCTGACAATATTCCTGCAGAACTGCTAAAACAGGGAGGGTATCTCTGCACAAGAACACTACACCATTACATCATCAAGGCTTGGGCTGATGAATTCATCCCACAGCATTGGAGGGATGCTAGTATTGTCACCATATATAAAAGCAAAGGGGATAGGGCTATTTGTGATAACCATATGGGCATATCACTTCTTGCTGTGGCAGGTAAGGTCATGGCCAAGGTGATGCTACAAAGACTGATCAATGACATCACAGAATCAATGCTACCTGAGTCACAGTGCGGGTTTAGAAGGAACAGGAGTACAGTCGACATGGTCTTCACAACCCGGCAACTCCAGGAAAAGTGCAGGGAGTAACATAAAGATCTGTTTATGGCTTTTGTCGACCTCTCCAAAGCCTTCGATACTGTGCATAGAGATCTCTTGTGGGAAGTCCTCCTCCGGTTCGGATGCCCCACTAAGTTTGTCAACATCCTCCGTCAGTTTCAACGTGGGAATGACTGCTAGGGTGATAAAAAGTGATAACATCTACCTCATATGCGTCACCCAGCTTCTCCACAAGGAGATTGAAGACAACAGTGGGGTGACAGTAGCGTACAGGCTGGACGGCAACCTCTTTAATATCAGGAGACTGCAGGCAACCACCAAACTGAACAGAGTGAGGATACTTGAGCTGCAGTATGCCGATGACTGCGCTCTTGTATCTCACTCTTCACAAGACCTCCAGTCTGTCCTAGATGCAGCAGTGAGGGCATACAGCAGGATGGGGTTGACCATCAACACTGCCAAAACAGTGATAATCTGCCAGTGGAGTGCAAACATCCCATCTGCACCACCCATCTTTTCTGTTGCAGATGATAAACTGTTGGTTGTTCCATCATTCAAATACCTGCGGAGCATCATCTCTGAAGACAATAGCATTGACAATGAGGTACAGAATAGAATCAAACGAGCATCAGCTGCCTTTGGAAGACTCCGGCGGCGGTTTTTCAGAATAAGAACCTTCATCTCAACACAATAATCTGCGTCTACCAAGCGGTCTGCATCAACATCCTCCTCTACAGCTGTGAAGCCTGGGTTACTTACAGCCGCCACATCAAGTCCCTGGAACACTTCCACATCTGCTTTCTCCAGCGCATCCTGGGAATCACTTGGCATGACAGAGTGCCCCACACTGAGATTCTCAGAAGAGCAGGTTGCAAGAGTATTGAGGCAACAATCACCCAGCACCAATTGCGCTGGTTGGGGCATGTCATAAGGATGCCCTACAACCGTCTGCCCTGCAGAGTGCTATATGGCCAGCTACAACAAGGCCAGCGCTCTGCTGGAGGACAGAAGAAACGCTTCAAAGACCAATTGAAGACAGTGCTAAAGAAGTGCAAAATAAAACCTGGGGACCTGGAGAACATGGCTGCTGACCGCAACAGCTGGCGGCAGTTATGTCTAGATGGGACCCAAGCACTGGAGGAGGAACGGACAGTCAGGAGACAACAAAAAAGGCTCAGGAGAAACACACCCATAAATACCAGTAACACCAATACCATGTATATATGTCCGACCTGTAATAGAATATGTGGATCCAGAATAGGATTATTCAGCCATCAGAAAACTCACCATTAAAAGACGGAAGTGGACGTCAGCATCGGATTCGATGTACAACTAAAAGTGTGTGTGTGTGTGTGTGTGTGTGTGTGTGTGTGTGTGTGTGTGTGTGTGTGTGTGTGTGTGTGTGTGTGTGTGTGTGTGTGTGTGTGTGTGTGTGTGTGTGTGTGTGTGTGTGTGTGTGTGTGTGTGTGAAATATTTAGCTTGAAGAGTGTGCCACCCACCACTTGGACTGATGTTTTATTTTCCAATGACATTTAAAATTTTCAAGTGTGCAAATACTTTTTGGAGATGCTGTAAGTTAATACAAAAAAAATGAAATACTCTATATCATGCTATAGGCCTACCAACAGTAAAAAAAAAAAAAAAAGTTCCTAGGAACTTTGGACTTTATATGGATTTTTAATAGTGTTTTCTAGAAAGTAAAATAATAATGCACCATCTTAATGTTACAAATAAAAAAATATTAGCAATATTCTGATTTTACGCTATTTTTAATTTGTTTATAAAGAGAATTCGTTTTTCTTTTATTGTTTGGTCAGAAATGAAAGCCCAAAGGAATGTAGTCATGCATTCCTGTAATAGCACTGGTGTCACTCCAGGGTGTGTTTCCCGAAAGCATCGTTAACTATATTCGCATCAGCCTCGTTCAACGAGTCGGTGTTTCCCGAAACCATAGTTCGTTCGCAAACAGCGTCAAGTTGTGTGGTTGGAACTACAGCTTTTTATCTGTGGTTAGAAGCAGAGTTTCTTGTTTTTATAACATGTGAACTTAATAAATCCTTATCTTTGGCAAAATAAGCAAGCTGACATATAGCTACAATCTAGGCTATCTCTTTTATTTCGAATATATGTCAATCATGTCTTTTAGTTTGTCAAGAGATTTAAAGTGCCGTTTTTGAAGAGTGCATGTGCGTATTGCTCAAGCCTATGACTGAATCTGGAAATAAAGCAAAAAACAGAAAAATTTATTTTGAGAATTAGTCCTCAGATGCCATGTCCATTTCTAGCAAAAAAATAAATAAAAAAATCTGGCATTAATTCGATCTCAAATAGATTCATTAAAATAAGTTATTACTCCACCACATGCATAATATCATTAACCAACGTGGTTAATCGACAAATCTGCGACAATACGGTTTCGGGAAACAGTTGATTTCCTCAACGACGCATGGTAGTTAAGCAGCGAGTTACGTCGTTGTACAGGAAATGCACCCCTGCTTTACTGGACTAACTAACTACTAATTAACTTGTTTTTCTCTCAGATTTGGTGTTGGGTGTTATTTTATCTCAAGAAATATCCTATCTTCCTGTTTAAAGGGAGGCATTTCCTCCTTGGCTTTACACACCCTCGGGAGAGTCCGATCCATCACGTGTGCCTCCCCTGAGGCCGGACGTACGTGCTGAGTGAAAATACTCTCAATTCTGACTAATTGAGATAATTTTCCCCTTCATATTTGTTCCCCCTTTTAGAAGCTACTTTTAGCCACACAGATAACGAAATATAGATTTATATTTTATAAATGTCTGTTTCTCATTTCCTTGAATCTGATTGGACAAAAGAGAGAGACTGTAATTTTTATGAGTGAATACATGCCATGAATTTAATTAACATTTAGGTGGACACAAACATGACCTCCACACTAATGCATATTACAAGTTTCAAAACTCTAATTTTGAGTCCTTCAAATTTTGTGTCGGCATTAGGAATAATAGCCTATTTGTTTTTACAAAGGACTCTCACATTTGCTTTTATAATGGACTCTCAGTTTTGCAAAATTCAAAATTAAACCACTAAAAGACCTTTTTGCACATGTAGCCTATCAAATTATCAATAATAATCAAAACTCGTTTTCTGAGCATCCAAATTCAGTCTCCAGACAGTCTCGGATCTTTTCTGAGAATGTCAGCAATGCAGAAACAACCGCAACCATCGGTGACTTAAACCGAGTAGTTGACCTTGTTTCTCAGAAACACAAAAAAGCTTGTATCTATAAATGAAGATATCTTTGTGACCCTTCTCAAAGTTTCACATCGAGTTTGTTTATTTTAGACCAGTGTATCTCACTTATCCTTGTGTCTTTGTTAGGATTAGAGATGGACAAATACCCATGTGGGCAACTGGTCCAGTTGTAGTTCTTGTGCCATTATCAAGTGCCTATTCTCATACCAAATGATCTTGTGACTGTATTGAATCAACAGCGACAGAATTACACCCCTGTCCTCCGCTGTCCCAGTAAGTGGCAGGCATGTGTGTTCAATAGGACATAATAGAACAGAGGAGGTTGAGGCTGAGGTTGGTTTGAATCAGAAGTTAACTCAATTTGTATTAATTTCATTTATGTAGATAAAAAAAGGTACAATTAAATACACTATCAGTCAAAAAATAGGACACTGTTATTGTTTACTCGTAGGTATTTATCTGAAAACTTTAAATTATTTGGCATAAAAGGCAAACTACAGCTACAGGTTTTATTTTACTATGCAAAAATAAAATGTATAGGAAAAAAAAATTCTCAAGGGAAAACCATATATACATTCTCTCTTGTTTTTGCACATGTGTTCATAATTTCTTTGTCTGATAGCCTGGGCAAAACTTATGTCCACATTTGGCATGTAAATAAAACAGTTGGGTAAAACTTTACTTTAGTGTCCAATTCTCACTATTAAATAGTTGATTGTTCGCATGCATATTACTGAGATATTGGCTTTTTAGAAAGCACATAATGCCTTATTCTGCATGACCATATTCTACATCCCTAATCCTACCCAATTCCTACCCAATATCTAAACGTAACAACTACCTTACAATCTATTAATAAGCAGTAATTAGGAGTTTATTGAGTTTGTAGTTAATAATTTGTATCATTTTTGGCCACTACTGTAGGTATAAGGTATTAGAACAAAACATTTTCTAAAAAAAAAAAAATAAACAAATTAAATTTGGTGTGTACTGAAGTGGAAAGTCACATTTTAATTTCCCTCTGTATCACTGTTCTCAGCGTTACGCATCAGTTCCCTAGACTGGAGAACAGTTGGTGCCATTAATCTACATGTAAATGAGCTTTTTACCTCCAGGCAAACTTATAACTTTCTCGGCTTCTTTCTCAAGTACTAAGTATTAATTATAAAACGGGAGCATTCGATAGCTGTGCATAAGTGCTGTTATGTTTGGCTGAGGTGTACCTAGCTTGATTATTACTTGTACAGCAGCATTTGTAGGATCTCTAGTGTCAACAGATCTGTATAAGAAGCACGTGTAGGACAGGCCCACGTGTTTATATAAAGATCAGATATGTGCAGCACCATCCCAGTCTTCTGTCCCCTCCTCTGGACACATAGCATCACTAGGGAACAGCTGCCATTTTCACTCACAAACAGAAACACACACAAATACACACACACACATACATCCATCGATTTTCAAAACTGCTTGTCCTATGTAGGGTAGTGGGTTGTTAGGCAGAGAAACACTCTGGAATGATGGCCAGTCCATCACAGGCACACACACATGCATAAACAAATATTAATTTGCCTGATTTTTGCAGTTCCTTTTAAAGGACACCTACTGTTTTTATTTTATAAAAAATTACTGTAATCATGTATTTAAAAAACAACATGAGCTGTATAACATGGGGTTGTGGGACTAAATAAGACACAAAAAAACATTGGGAAGCACACAGCTGGTACAGCATGATAAGAAAAACACCTGCTAGCACCATGTTATGTGTGCCTGTCTTGTGTAACAGGTTATTCAGTAAGGGTGTCTGAGCCCATTAGAAATCACCCGCTCGCTGGTCTACAGATCTCTCAAGGTATGCACTCTTACGACAGAGACAGATACCAAACACCCCTTGCGAATGAGGAATGAGAACAATGCAGATTGAGAGAGGACACCAGGCCTACTAACCTGATGATCTTTTTTTAGTCTCAGAGATAATAACACAGTTGATATATGTATTTTTTTGCCGCTAGTGGTCACTAACCTCTTACAATAACAAAGGCGTAGTTTGGTGACGCAGTGAATAAGCGGAATCATGGAACTTATCGTCATGCCGATGGATCTATGTTTATAATGTTTATGGATGAGTGAATACATTCATGTTTTTTAACATGACTGTGGTATGAACCAGGGCACGATTCCTAAAAAGAGACAGATATCAGCGCCACACACGAGTCCCATGGATATAAAGCAATAAGGACATTTTAATCTACCGAACTACACACAAGTGCTAAATTACTACTCATATGGGTCAGTTTATTTGACGAATTAAACTTGTGAGTTAACGCAGCGCTGTTTCACCTGGTCTAAGCTAGTCTCAGACTAAAATGCATGTTTGAGCTGTTTTAACTGAAACCAGCTTGCACTGACAAATCTTAAAATATGTCAGTGTCATTGTATTGTCTCAAGATCCAAATCAGTAATGTTTTTTCCAATGCATGGTTATAAAAGCCACTAATTGAACTAAGGCCTAATCCTGGGTTAATCTAAGCCCTATATGTGAAACCGGGCCTTAGTTTCTGGGAATTTTACTCTAGTTTTAGTCAATGAAAAAGTAGTCACATTTTCGTCATGCTGCATAATGGTTCAATTGACAATCACAATTATTTTTCTCAAGATTATAATCAAGACTGTTGTCATCTGAGAAATTGATTTCTACATTTTATCAGAATTATTGTACGTGCACTTATCAGCACAAATCAAGAGAATGTAAATTATTTGAACTCTCTCTACATTTACATTAACTTCTCTCAAAAATTAAAACAGTTAAATTACTAATAGTAGGCTAATTCCAATAATTCAAAATTACAGTAATGTTTTCCTATTAAAACAACAGCAAAAAGACTTTGTACTGTCACACAGAGTTGCGTAAGTGCGTTTATTGAGCAACCACAATCAGTTTAGCTCTAATTGGAGGATATAAAATCTTGACATCTGGCAACCGCAAGCATGAAACCTCGTAAAAGAGGCTTGTTAAAAATCGTCTGTAATATTAACTACAATTAATCTTTTTTCGTCAATGATATTGCATGTTGATATGGTCACAGTTATCATTTAATGACGTTGGTGTTGTTATCTCGTCTTAGTCATGGAAAAAAAGGTCATTGACGAACATTTTTTGTCATAGATATTGTTGATGAAGTTAACACTAGTGTAAATCAGCCGAAATGCATTATTACGACGAGTCATTTTGACTGACAGCTGCTGACATAAACCTGCTCTAATTTCAGACTCTGACAGAGAGGACAGTCATGGGAATCCAGAAGCCAGAGATTCTCCCGTAGGTGGCCATATGCCAAACCATTACCACTTTAAAGTGAAAGAAGGTGGCTGTTTTGTTTTATTGATCTTATCTCTGCCTCGTTTGCCACTTTACAAATAGGTAAAGAACAAAAGACGCTCTCCCCCCTCAGATAGACCTCCTGTTGGCCCTCATCTAAGTACACACCACAGCATCTCTGCTGATGAACAGGACAGCCCAGAGCGAATTGTGAGTACTAAAAATATAATTCCAAGCTCTATGTGAGCCAGCCATGTGGAGATGTGGGTTTCTAACCTCTCTCGATCTTAATTCCACATTCATTTCCCAGGTTCAGAAGGAAAAACTCCATGCAGAACTAAAACGAGTTTTGAGTCAGAAGAGAAGCCAGCTTAGAGACACCCAATCCACCCTCAGAGACATGGAGGAACCCCCCAACACTGACAATAAGAATGGGGTAAGAAAAAAAACACTGTTGTGGAATACAATATGAACATCTTAAGCACATATAAAAATATAAAAGTATAACTAGTGTAATGTGAGACTAATAGCTTTTAGAAACCCTTAGAAACCTGTTTTTTTAATTAAATTACTTGTTCGACCTTCACCATTTTTACTTTTTAAATGTTATGAGCAGGCGGAAAAGGCTAACCAGTTGTCAGAGCTCGTGGAAGTGGTTGTTGAAACACATGCTGAAGTTGGAGCTAGTGGGTACAGTGTGGTTGGTGGAGGGGAGCGTGGCATCTTTATCCAAGAGGTCTTGAGAGACTCGCCAGCAGCGAAGCACCTCAGCCTACAGAAAGGTACCCAGGGACTGTATTTTACATTACAAAGTGCTATGTCAAATACACTATAAAGACGAGACACATGGGAGAACCAGCTTTAACCTCCCAATCTTTAATGTGCAACATTTCCATGCTGAATACGGGTGTACTGAATTCATTTTGTTTCCTGATGTACTAAGAGAAATCATGTAAGGTATAAATAATTTTTGATGATGTGTTATTGCAGGAGATCAGCTGCTAAGTGCCAGGGTGTATTTTGATAACGTGAAATATGAGGACGCATTAAAAATTCTTCAGTGTGCAGAACCCTACAAAGTGTCCTTCTTTTTGAAGAGGACTGTGCCAGGAAGTGAAGTCAGCATACGTCCAGGTCCACAAAGTCTTGAGCTCAGAGGACCTAAGGCCAAGATGCAAAGAATGGTACATGCTGAAATATTGCTATAAAATACATCCACAGTATTGCCCAAAGTGAATTCATGTTATTAAACCTAAGTAATTACACCAGTAGAAACTAGAAGGAATGATAACCTTTCTCTTGCAGAGCGTCAAAAGCGTGAAACCGTTCAAAGCCAAGAAAAGGAGAGGAGGAAGATTTGGATTGAAAAGATTGAAAGAGAACAAAAAAGCAAAAGCACGGGCAGAGCTGGACATTGAGGGCTCACCAGCCAAATCAGACCTCAGTCCAGTTGATGTTGAGTTTGTATTCCCAAAGTTCACGATGAGGAAAGGTGGGAGGGCCACTGCAGATGTATCAGGACATCTGGAGGACGTGATCGCTAGTAGCAAGAAGAAGAAGAAGATCGGATTTCCAAAAATAAATGCCACGGATGCTGCTGTCGGTGAAGGGAATGTCAATGTAGATGTTGCAACACATGAAGGAGAGGCCTCTGGAACAAAGATGAAGGTCAAGGCGAAAGGTCCAAAATTTGGAATGAATTTCCCCAAACTGAAAAAGTCAAAATTAGATGTACAATCTTCAAATGACAGCTTTGAGGTGAAGGGCCTAGAGGCCAAAATTAAGCCTCCGTCAGAAGAGTGCGATTTGAACATGCCTCAGGGCAAAGCTGAAACTAATGTTCCTAATCTTGAGGTTAGTGTTAAAGGAAAAGGACAGGGTCCTGAGATAAAAATGCCAAAGATGAATTTAGATGTCTCAGATACAAAGATGACAATCCCAAAGTTTAAACTGCCAAATGTAAGACTTTCTTGTCATTCTGATGAAATTGATGGAGAGGCAAGTAAACAAAACGATTCATATGAAAGTAAGCTGAAAACGCCCAAGATTGACATCAAAGCACCAAATGTAGATTTAGACTTGCATCTCTCAAAAACTAAGGGCATGGCTGAAAAAGATGCTGAAAAAATCAACACGGCCAAACTTGACACATCATTACCAAAGCTTAACCTTGATGCAAAACTTGGAGATGACATTGATGGATCCATGGTGAAAGAGCATATGATTTCTCTCCCCAAACTTGACATTGCAGTGCCCAAGATAGAGACATCAGACGTGGACATGGGTCTTCCTACATTAGATGTGACATTACCAAAGATGGCTTCAAAAAACATTGATACTGAGAGACATCTAAGTACTGGGGTGAAATTTGAAGTGACAAAATTAGACATCTCTCTTCCAAAAATAACATCCCCTGAGGGTGAAGTGATAGTTTTAGAACCTGAAGCAAAAACTGGAAAATATCACAAGCCAAATGTCATTATTTCATTACCAAAAGGTAAAGCAGAAGGAAAAGTGGAAGGTCATACTAAGAAAGGAGCAAAGGTCGACATGTCTTTACCAAAAGAAACATTAGAGGGGGGTGCCGATATTGAGGGCCAGTTTGGAAAAGGGGGAAAGTTTAAAATGCCTAGCGTAGGCGTCTCCCTACCTAATGTGAAATTACCTGAGCACGCCATTACTGAGGGGCCTGAAATAAAAGCAGGAAAACTGAGTAAGCCATCGATTGAAATTTCACTTCCTAAAGGCAAAACAGAGGGAAATGTTGAGGTTGGAGAACCATCTGGGAAAGAAGGCAAATTCAAAATGACTCATCTAGATGCTTCACTTCCAAAAATGAAATTATCCACAGGTAAAATAAATACTGAGGATCCAGAGGTCAAAGGTGAGAAATTCCAAATGCCATCCGTTGATATATCATTACCAAAAGTAAAGGCTGGTGTTGAGGTGGAGAGTCATTCTGGTAAAGCGGAAATGCCCAAAATTGATCTGAAAATGCCATTGCTAGAGGGTAAAATCATTTCTGAAAGTCATGAAGTAAGCATTTCTGGAGTTGATATTTCATTACCAAAAGGAAAAACACACGAACACATTAATCTTGAGGTTGAGCAAGGAGATAAGATTCAAATTCCTAATTTTGATATAAGTCTACCTAAACTCAAATCAGGAGAAAGTGACATTGATGTTAAAAGACCCAATACCAAAGTTGGGAAGTTTCACATGCCAGAAATCGATATTTCATTGCCACATACAAAAGAAGAAAGAGATATAAATGTGGAACCCTCTGGTAAATGTGGAAGGGTTGAAATGCCAAAGGTTGATATCTCACTGCCTGCAGTGAAAGCTTCTGGTGTTGAGATTTCCTTGCCAAAAATGAAGTCATCCCAGGGTGAAATTAGTTTTGAAGGGCCTGACAGCAAAGAGTTCAACATGCCATCCGTTGATGTATCATTTCCAAAAGTGACAGGCACTGGTGATGTTGATGTCAAAAGACATTCTGGGAAAATAGGGAAGTTCGATATGCCAAAACTGGTTATTAACTTACCACAAATGAAATCAACAGAGACTGAAATCAATATGGAAGCACCTGAAGTGAAAGGTGGAGATTTGCCAGATGTTAACATTTCTCTTCCACAAGGAAAAGTAAAGGCAGATGGCACCGTCAAAAAGGGAGGAAAGTTTCAAATGCCCAAAATAGATCTTTCACTTCCGAGGATAAAATCCAAACCAGTACAAGTCAATATTAAAGGACCTGGGTCAAAAAGAAACACAGTTCACACACCTTCCATTGACATTTCTTTGCCTAAAGGTAAAGCTGAGACAAACATTGATATTGAAGGTCATTCTGGAACAGATATAAAGTTTGAAATGCCAAAAATTGATAATTCACTGCCAAAAGTGAAAGCTCCAGATGGAAAAATGATAGCTGAAGCTCCTCAGATCCCAGAAGGAAAGTTACATTTGCCATCAATTGAAATGTCCTTTCCAAAAGGGAAGGTAAAAGGGCACACTGACCTTGAAGGCAAAACAACAGGGGCAAGTAAAGGTGGAAACTTTCACATGCCCTCTATAGATATCTCTCTACCAAGAGGAGGAGCAGGAGGAGATGTAGATATTGAAGGACATGCAGGAAAAGGAAGAAAATTTGAAAAGCCTAAATTCGACGTGTCTTTGCCTACATTAAAACCATCAGGAGGTGAAATCGACATTGAATGTCCCGATATCAAAGGTGGAAAGTTTCACATGCCAACTATAGACATCTCTCTACCAAGAGGAGGAGCAGGAGGAGATGTAGATGTTGAAGGACATGCAGGAAAGGGAAGAAAATTTGAAATGCCTAAAGTTGATTTTTCTTTGCCTAAATTAAAACCATCAGGAGGTGAAATTAATGTTGAAGGCCCCGATATCAAAGGTGGAAAGTTTCACATGCCTTCTATAGATATCTCTCTACCAAGAGGAGGAGCAGGAGGAGATGTAGATGTTGAACGACATGCAGGAAAAGGAGGAACATTTGAAATGCCTAAATTTGATGTGTCCTTGCCTAAATTAAAACCATCAGGAGGTGAAATCAATATTGAAGATCCTGATATCAAAGGTGGAAAGTTTCACATGCCCTCTATAGATATCTCTCTACCAAGAGGAGGAGCAGGAGGAGATGTAGATGTTGAAGGACATCCAGGAAAAGGAAGAGAATTTGAAATGGCTAAACTTGATGTTCCCTTGCCTAAATTAAAACCATCAGGAGGTGAAATCAATGTTGAAGGTCCCGATATCAAAGGTGGAAAGTTTCACATGCCCTCTATAGATATCTCTCTGCCAGGAGGAGGAAGAGGAGGAGATGTAGATGTTGAAGAACATGCAGGAAAGGGAAGCAAATTTGAAATGCCTAAAGTTGATTTTTCTTTGCCTAAATTAAAACCATCAGGAGGTGAGATCAATGTTGAAGGTCCTGATATCAAAGGTGGAAAGGTTCACATGCCTTCTATAGATATCTCTCTACCAAGAGGAGGAGCAGGAGGAGGAGATGTAGCTGTTGAAGGACATGCAGGAAAAGGAGGAACATTTGAGATGCCTAAATTTGATGTGTCTTTGCCTAAATTTAAACCATCAGGAGGTGAAATCAATGTTGAAGGTCCCGATATCAATGGTGGAAAGTTTCACATGCCCTCTATAGATATCTCTCTACCAAGAGGAGGAGCAGGAGGAGATGTAGATGTTGAAGGACATGCAAGAAAAGGAGGAAAATTTGAAATGCCTAAATTCGACGTGTGTTTGCCTAAATTAAAACCATCAGTAGGTGAGATCAATGTTGAAGGTCCCGATATCAAAGGTGGAAAAATTCACATGCCCTCTATAGATATCTCTCTACCAAGAGGAGGAGCAGGGGGAGATGTAGATGTTGAAGGACATGCAGGAAAAGGAAGAAAATTTGAAATGCCTAAATTTGATGTGTCCTTGCCTAAATTAAAACCATCAGGGGGTGAAATCAAAGTTGAAGGTCCTGATATCAAAGGTGGAAAGTTTCACATGCCCTCTATAGATATCTCTCTACCAGGAGGAGGAGCAGGAGGAGATGTTGATGTTGAAGGACATGCAGGAAAAGGAGGAAAATTTGAAAAGCCTAAATTCGACGTGTCTTTGCCTAAATTAAAACCATCAGGAGGTGAGATCAATGTTGAAGGTCCCGATATCAAAGGTGGAAAAATTCACATGCCCTCTATAGATATCTCTCTACCAAGAGGAGGAGCAGGGGGAGATGTAGATGTTGAAGGACATGCAGGAAAAGGAAGAAAATTTGAAATGCCTAAATTTGATGTGTCCTTGCCTAAATTAAAACCATCAGGGGGTGAAATCAAAGTTGAAGGTCCTGATATCAAAGGTGGAAAGTTTCACATGCCCTCTATAGATATCTCTCTACCAGGAGGAGGAGCAGGAGGAGATGTTGATGTTGAAGGACATGCAGGAAAAGGAATAAAATTTGAAATGCCTAAATTCAACGTGTCTTTGCCTAAATTAAAACCATCAGGAGGTGAAATCGACATTGAAGGTCCCGATATCAAAGGTGGAAAGTTTCACATGCCCTCTATAGATATCTCTCTACCAAAAGGAGGAGCAGGAGGAGATGTAGATGTTGAAGGACATGCAGCAAAAGGAGGACAATTTGAAATGCCTAAATTCGACGTGACTTTGCCTAAATTAAAACCATCAGGAGGTGAAATCAATGTTGAAGGTCCCGATATCAAAGGTGGAAAGTTTCACATGCCCTCTATAGATATCTCTCTACCAAGAGGAGGAGCAGGAGGAGATGTAGATGTTGAAGGACGTGCAGGAAAAGGAGGAAAATTTGAAATACCTAAATTCGACGTGTCTTTGCCTAAATTAAAACCATCAGGAGGTGAAATCAATGTTGAACGTCCCGATATCAAAGGTGGAAAAATTCACATGCCTTCTATAGATATCTCTCTACCAAGAGGAGGAGCAGGAGGAGATGTTGATGTTGAAGGACATGCAGGAAAAGGAATAAAATTTGAAATGCCTAAATTCGACGTGTCTTTGCCTAAATTAAAACCATCAGGAGGTGAGATCAATGTTGAAGGTCCCGATATCAAAAGTGGAAAGTTTCACATGCCCTCTATAGATATCTCTCTACCAAGAGGAGGAGCAGGAGGAGATGTAGATGTTGAAGGACATGCAGGAAAGGGCAGAAAATTTGAAATGCCTAAAGTTGATTTTTCTTTGCCTAAATTAAAACCATCAGGAAGTGAGATCAATGTTGAAGGTCCTGATATCAAAGGTGGAAAGTTTCACATGCCTTCTATAGATATCTCTCTACCAAGAGGAGGATCAGGAGGAGATGCAGACGTTGAAGGACATGCAGGAAAAGGAGGAAAATTTGAAATGCCCAAATTCGATGTTCCCATGCCTAAATTAAAACCATCAGGGGGTGATATCAACATTGAAGGTCCCGATATCAATGGTGGAAAGTTTCACATGCCCTCCATAGATATCTCTCTACCAAGAGGAGGAGCAGGAGGGGATGTAGATGTTGAAGGACATCCAGGAAAAGGAAGAAAATTTGAAATGCTTAAATTTGATGTGTCCTTGCCTAAATTAAAACCATCAGGAGGTGAAATCAATGTTGAAGGTCCTGATATCAAAGGTGGAAAGTTTCACATGCCCTCTATAGATATCCCTCTCCCAAGAGGAGGAACAGGAGGAGATGTCGATATTGAAGGACATGCAGGAAAGGGAAGAAAATTTGAAATGCCTAAAGTTGATTTTTCTTTGCCTAAATTAAAACCATCAGGAGGTGAAATCGACATTGAAGGACCCGATATCAAAGGTGGAAAGTTTCACATGCCCTCTATAGATATCTCTCTACCCGGAGGAGCAGCAGGGGGAGATGTAGATGTTGAAGGACATGCAGGAAAGGGAAGAAAATTGGAAATGCCTAAATTTGATGTGTCCTTGCCTAAATTAAAACCATCAGGAGGTGAGATCAATGTTGAAGGTCCTGATATCAAAGGTGGAAAGTTTCACATGCCCTCTATAGATATCTCTCTACCAAGAGGAGGAGCAGGAGGAGATGTAGATGTTGAAGGACATGCAGGAAAAGGAGGAAAATTTGAAATGCCTCAATTCAGCGTGTCTTTGCCTAAATTGAAACCATCAGGAGGTGAAATCGACATTGAAGGTCCCGATATCAAAGGTGGAAAGTTTCACATGCCCTCTATAGATATCTCTCTTCCCGGAGGAGCATCAGGGGGAGATGTAGATGTTGAAGGACATGCAGGAAAGGGAAGAAAATTTGAAATGCCTAAAGTTGATGTGTCCTTGCCTAAATTAAAACCATCAGGGGGTGAAATCAATGTTGAAGGTCCCGATATCAAAGGTGGAAAGTTTCATATGCCCTCTATAGATATCTCTCTACCAGGAGGAGGAGCAGGAGGAGATGTTGATATTGAAGGACATGCAGGAAAAGGAAGAAAATTTGAAATGCCTAAATTCGATGTGTCTTTGCCTAAATTAAAACCATCAGGAGGTGAAATCGACATTGAAGGTCCCGATATCAAAGGTGGAAAGTTTCACATGCCCTCTATAGATATCTCTCTACCAAGAGGAGGAGCAGGGGGAGATGTAGATGTTGAAGGACATGCAGGAAAGGGAAGAACATTTGAAATGCCTAAAGTTGATTTTTCTTTGCCTAAATTAAAACCATCAGGAGGTGAAATTAATGTTGACGGTCCCAATATCAAAGGTGGAAAGTTTCACATGCCTTCTATAGATATCTCTCTACCAAGAGGAGAAGCAGGAGGAGATGTAGATGTTGAAGGACATGCAGGAAAAGGAGGAACATTTGAAATGCCTAAATTCGACGTGTCTTTGCCTAAATTAAAACCATCAGGAGGCAAAGTCAATGTTGAAGGTCCCGATATCAAAGGTGGAAAGTTTCACATGCCCTCTATAGATATCTCTCTACCAGGAGGAGCAGCAGGGGGAGATGTAAATGTTGAAGGACATGCAGGAAAGGGAAGAACATTTGAAATGCCTAAAGTTGATGTGTCCTTGCCTAAATTAAAACCATCAGGGGGTGAAATCAATGTTGAAGGTTCCGATATCAAAGGTGGAAACTTTCACATGCCCTCTATAGATATCTCTCTACCAAGAGGAGGAGCAGGAGGAGATGTAGATATTGAAGGACATGCAGGAAAAGGAAGAAAATTTGAAAAGCCTAAATTCGACGTGTCTTTGCCTACATTAAAACCATCAGGAGGTGAAATCGACATTGAATGTCCCGATATCAAAGGTGGAAAGTTTCACATGCCAACTATAGATATCTCTCTACCAAGAGGAGGAGCAGGAGGAGATGTAGATGTTGAAGGACATGCAGGAAAGGGAAGAAAATTTGAAATGCCTAAAGTTGATTTTTCTTTGCCTAAATTAAAACCATCAGGAGGTGAAATTAATGTTGAAGGCCCCGATATCAAAGGTGGAAAGTTTCACATGCCTTCTATAGATATCTCTCTACCAAGAGGAGGAGCAGGAGGAGATGTAGATGTTGAACGACATGCAGGAAAAGGAGGAACATTTGAAATGCCTAAATTTGATGTGTCCTTGCCTAAATTAAAACCATCAGGAGGTGAAATCAATGTTGAAGGTCCCGATATCAAAGGTGGAAAGTTTCACATGCCCTCTATAGATATCTCTCTGCCAGGAGGAGGAGATGTAGATATTGAAGGACATGCAGGAAAGGGAAGAAAATTTGAAATGCCTAAAGTTGATTTTTCTTTGCCTAAATTAAAACCATCAGGAGGTGAGATCAATGTTGAAGGTCCCGATATCAAAGGTGGAAAGATTCACGTGCCCTCTATAGATATCTCTCTACCAGGACGAGGAGCAGCAGGAGACTTAGATGTTGAAGGACATGCAGGAAAAGGAGGAAAATTTGAAATGCCTAAATTTGATGTGTCTTTGCCTGAATTAAAACCATCAAGAGGTGAAATCGACATTGAAGGTCCCGATATCAAAGGTGGAAAGTTTCACATGCCCTCTATAGATATATCTCTGCCAAGAGGAGGAGCAGGAGGAGATGTAGATGTTGAAGGACATCCAGGAAAAGGAAGAAAATTTGAAATGCCTAAAGTTGATGTTTCCTTGCCTAAATTAAAACCATCAGGAGGTGAAATCAATGTTGAAGGTCCCGATATCAAAGGTGGAAAGTTTCACATGCCCTCAATGGATATCTCTCTGCCAGGAGGAGGAGATGTAGATATTGAAGGACATGCAGGAAAGGGAAGAAAATTTGAAATGCCTAAAGTTGATTTTTCTTTGCCTAAATTAAAACCATCAGGAGGTGAGATCAATGTTGAAGGTCCCGATATCAAAGGTGGAAAGATTCACGTGCCCTCTATAGATATCTCTCTACCAGGACGAGGAGCAGCAGGAGACTTAGATGTTGAAGGACATGCAGGAAAAGGAGGAAAATTTGAAATGCCTAAATTTGATGTGTCTTTGCCTGAATTAAAACCATCAAGAGGTGAAATCGACATTGAAGGTCCCGATATCAAAGGTGGAAAGTTTCACATGCCCTCTATAGATATATCTCTGCCAAGAGGAGGAGCAGGAGGAGATGTAGATGTTGAAGGACATCCAGGAAAAGGAAGAAAATTTGAAATGCCTAAAGTTGATGTTTCCTTGCCTAAATTAAAACCATCAGGAGGTGAGATCAATATTGATGGTCCTAATAGCAAAGGTGGAAAGGTTCACATGCCCTCTATAGATATATCTCTACCAAGAGGAGGAGCAGGAGGAGATGTAGATGTTGAAGGACATCCAGGAAAAGGAAGAAAATTTGAAATGCCTAAAGTTGATGTTTCCTTGCCTAAATTAAAACCATCAGGAGGTGAAATCAATGTTGAAGGTCCTTATGTCAAAGGTGAAAAGTTTCACATGCCCTCAATAGATATCTCTCTACCAGGAGCCACAGATTCTTATGCTAAGACCAAAGCTACTGGTGCCGAATTTAGTGACTTAAATGTACCTGAGGCCACTTTAAGTGGTAACATCAAGCTGCCAACTGTGAAAATACCAACTGTCGACATATCAGCTCCTAAAGTTGACCTGGACTTTACTCTTCCAATGGCAAAGGGCCGTGATAGAGACAATATTGAACTTCTCAAGGCGGAGGGTGGAAGACCATCATCCGGGGCAAGTTTTGATATTCCAGACGTCTCTGTAAAAATGCCCAAAATTTCACTCCCTAAATTTGGCAGAAAGTTGAAAAGTGGAGACAAACTAGAACTAGAGTGTCCTGGCGTATCTATAGGCCTGGACATAGAAAAAACATCACCATCACTGGAAACTGATGCCAAAATGAATAAGTCCAAAATCAAAATGCCATCCTTTGCAACATCTAAAAAGGATACTGAAATAATTGGCCCTGAAGCTAAAATGAAGATAAAGGCAGATGCTGGAGAGATTACAAAACCTGAAATCAGAGTGGAGGGTCCTGATGACAAGGTCAGATACAAGCTAAAATTCCCCAAATTCAAGACACCTTCTCCAAAAGCCAAGCTTAAAGATGTAGAAATGGATATGCCTGCAGTGGATAACAAAGGAAAGGTCAAAATGCCAGCAGTTGAGATATCATTGCCAACAGCAAATATTCCAGAATGTGAGGTATTGCTTCCAAAAACTGAGGTTGATGTATCTGAAGCAGATATCAGAGCTTATGAGGGCAGTTTAAAAATTCCTAAAATGCCAACTATTGGCATATCAGTTCCAAAAGTTGATTTAGATGTTTCCTTGCCTAGGGTAAAACTTCATAAACCAGAAGACTCAAAATCTTCTGAATTAAATATTGATAGTAATAGAGGTATGGTAAACTTCCCCCATGTTAAAATCCCCAAAGTAGACCTTTCAATTCCACATGGAAATACAGGTGACACAGGTATCCATGATGTGGAGATTGGAAAGAGGGGTAAATTAAGAATGCCAGAAGTTGAAATATCATTACCTCATGTGAAAAATAACACATCTAACGCTGACATTGAAATTAAAGGTGAAAAAATTGCAGTGCCCAATGTTGATATATCTTTGCCTCATGGAAAAACAAAAGAAACTGATTATCCTTATTCAGAATTCGGAGCTAAAGGAAGTAAATTAAAAATGCCAGACATCACAGTGCCTAAGATAGATTTATCGCTACCTCGTGGAAGCAAAGGAGAAAGTCATGCACCAGATTCAGAACTAGAAGGTGGAAAATTAAAAATGCCAACAGTTGATATATCCCTTCCTAAAATAAAATCTAAAGACGTTACTCCAGAACTTCAGCCTGCTGAAGGAAAAGGTAAAGTCACGATCCCTGGAATTAAACTACCAACAGTAGGTATCTCATTACCTCATGGTAAAATAGAAGACATTGATACTCCTGAACTGGGAGCATGTGGCAAAGAAGGGAAATTAAAATCGCCTAATATTAAAATTCCAACAGTAGATATATTATTAGAAGGACAACAAGAGAATACAGAAAAAACAGAGGTCAGAAAACAAGGTGGCAACTTTCAATTTCCAAAAATAACAATGCCTAAAGTGGATATATCATTACCCTATGGCAAAACGGGTGACACTGAGGCTTCAGGATCTGTGGAAGTAGAAGGTGGACAACATAAAATGCCTGATATTAAGATACCACAGGTAGACATATCATTACCAAAAGGTAAACCTGGAGAGTTTGATACTAAAGAAGTAGAATCTGGAGGAGGGGTTGGAAAATTCACTATGTCAAATGTTAAAATCCCAAAAGTAGATATAGTAATGTCAAGTGATGCAGACACGTCAGTTCCTTCTACTGATGCAGGCCTTAAAGATGCACATAAAGAGGGTAAAAAGATGAGGATGCCAACTACATATATCGAGGGACCTAATGTGGATCTAGAGTTGGATCTTGGCTTATCGAAAAAAGGAAAAAATAATAAAAAGAAGACTGAACTTCAAGAAATTGATCTTACCCCCACTGCACCAAAAGAAAAAATAAAAGGACCAAAAGTTAAAGGTTCAAAATTTAATATTGGAATGCCAAAGGTAAAAGTACCTGTATTAGAAAAGGACATAACCAAGCCTGGAAAAAAGGACGCTACATTTATAAAAGGAGGAACTGATGCAAACTTGAAAACTGATTTACCAGCACCAAAGATTCCAGAACTTGACTTTGACATTGAGACTGCCCAAGTTGACTCTAATCACTCTGAAGAAGATAAAAAGCAGATTGGTAAAGTCAAAATTCCAAAGTTTGGGATACCTCTGCCATCTTTAAGTTCACCTGAAGTTAACATCACATCATCTCCGGTAAAAGCTCACTCTATAAACGTAGACTCTGAGGTAGACTATGAGGGCCCACGTATGCCAAAGGTAACAAAAGCTGTATTTGTTATGGTGAATCCACAAACAGAGGGCACTGCTAGTGTAGGTGGTGAAGCAAGTGCAGATATTGGAAATGAGAAGCTCAAGCTGCCAAAGATAAAAAAGTCGAGTTTTGGCAAGTCTCGATCAAATGAAAAGGGGAATGCAGTAAATTTGGAACAGGAGGTTGAAACTGAAGGAAAGTCAAAAACTAGTAAGCTTAAATTGCCCAAAGTCACATTTTCATCTGGGCAGAGAGGATCATTTGATGTAACACCAAGTGGGTCTGATGATGGAACAAGTCTAAATGGTGACAAAGATGAAAAAGCAATGTTTGGAAAGCTTAAATTGCCCAAATTGGAGTTTTTCTCACCCTACTCAAAAGAGACAGTTCAGGAAGAGGAAATGGAAACAAGCATGACACATCTCAGGAAGGAGACCTCAGGGGAAAGCAAGGAGACAAAGATAATATCAGGCACAGTGAGAGAGACTGATACTTTAGTATATTCAAAAGCAAGGACCGAAATGCTAGCAGAACGGGAGGGATCAGAGTCCCCAGTAGCTACAGTATCATCTGCGTTTGTCTCTGTAAAGAAGAGTGAAGAAAGACAGGAAACAACATGTTTTAAAGTACCCAAGTTTACCCTTAGTACCCATTCTACTGGCATCCTTCACATCACACCAGAAAGCTCTCCGAAAGGAAGCAAGTCCTCTCTTCATTGCTCAAGTGAGGAAGCCACTGGAGGTTTCTATGTGAAGATGCCAAGCGTTGAATATTTGACCCATGAAATGTCCTCAGAGCATCTGATCAGTAAAACAGAGGGAACTCTTACAGTAGTGACTAAGACAACAAAGTATACAGAAACAAAAAGTAGCAGTTTGAAACAGTAAGCATCTCAGTTACAGAACAAGACATACACTTGGAAGTGGAATAATATATGGGCCATATAAATATTTTTATATGTGGCAATTATTTCAGTATAATGTATTATTTATATATTTTTTCTTTGCTTGCTTAAATAATAATTAGAAAAACACAACTTATGCATAATGAAAATGTTGCTACAAAAAGAGTATATTAAATCACTGTAGACCTTATTTTCTTATTGCCACTCTGTATGACACTTTGAATTAATATATCTGTAAAGATTTTTCTCTGATTAATCATTTTGTTGTAGACAAGAAACATACAACATATGCACAAATCTGTGCAAAACAGACGGATACAGACATATAGATATATTACTTTTATTTTTGTTTTTGCTTATGCTTTTATTGTGCAGTCTTATCATAGTACGCCATTTAAATTTTTAGAATTTTACAGCATTTTGGAAATATTGCTTTGCTTTTTTGATGCCTGGTTTGTCTATGTAGTTTTTTGGTTGTTGTTATGGAATTCTGTTTATTTTAGATACTATTAGAAATATATGTACTATTTTTACATATTTATATGCATGATATGTACAGATAGGACTCTATAAAAGGAAGCCTTTGATGTTGAGTATTTTTGTGATACATATTTTTGTCATAAATTCAAACAATATACATTTTTTTCCCATTAGATTTTCTAAGGATTGTGATATGCTGTACCAGATTGCCTTTCTCTGTTTGAAAACACTGAGTGTGGGGAAAAAATGCATTTCCTTTTTAAAATGAACACTTGTGTTGATGGATTTAGCCTACATGCTAGGAATATGTATATGTATATTATATTTACGGCAGGTTTCAATACTGAACTGCATGGTTGTAATGTGTTGCTTTTCTGAAACAGTCATTTGGATGATGCTTATCTCCATCTAATGCAAAAATAGAATACTCAAATAAAATATTAACATTTTAATGAGTTTTACCTAATTATTTCCTGATATTTTTAATTTTTAATTTTCACATAATTACAGCACTAGGGACAAGTAGTGGTCCAATTATGAAACTGACATGAAATACAAAATTACAGCCAATACAAACAGCAGGCATAACATTGAGCTTTCCTCAAGATTGTAATATACAGTAACACACTGGACACATGTAAAATGTTTTATGAATGATGAAACCTACATCCAGATAGTGAAACAGTTAATGATTTCAAAAATGTAATTACGGTCATTTACTAACCCTCGTGTCGTTCAAAACTCACAGCCTTTTACTTACTCTCTCCCATGAAAACGCAAAAGCAGACATTTTGAAGAATGTATTGTTTGTTTTGTCCATGCAAAGACTTTGAAAGGAAACTGGAGTTTTTAAGTTATACAACTAAACACCATAAATGTCTAATGAAAAATAGCCCATTCGACTTCTGTGTTTCACTATAAGTCTTGTGAAAAATGAAGATAATTTATATTTTTATGTTCCACTATGGTTTGGAACATCATGAAGATGAGTAAATTATGACAATTTCCACTTTTGAGTGCACTATCCCTTTAAAACTAAAGTTGTGTATTGTAGCTACAAAATTATAGCTTATTTGACTAAAAGATTATTTTATAATTATTTATAAAATAATTATTTATAATTATTTATAAAATACTGATTATTTGACTAAAAGAAAGAAGTCTAGCAAAAGAGAGAGTGCAAGAGGTTTCAGAAGGTGACGACATAAGGTAAGATATACCTTTAGAATAATGGTCCATCATTAATAAGTAACTATGCAGGAAGTAATGCAGGACTAATGAGTAGTTCTACATTAACACCTCAGCTACTACTATTATGGAAACTAGCTTTACTAATCAGTAATATGGAATTTAGGACTAAGATAGTTACTTATTAGGTAATCAATCATTACTTAATGAGATTGGCATCATTAAGAACTAATAGGTAATTATGACAAATTATAAAGAATTACTTATTAATTACTAATCACAACATTAACCTGTCTGAGACATTAGCAATTGTCTTTTTTACTCTCAATGTGGTCATTAAATGCATCACTAATTACTCAGGTGTTATCTAGTCACTAGGAACTACTAGTGATCTGGACCATTATTTTAAAGTGAAAAACATTTTTTCACTTTAAAATATTTGTCCAGATCACTAGTTGCATAGTGACTAGGTAACACTTGAGTAATTAGTGATGCATTTTATGAGTACAAATTATGACTGATTACGTCTCAGACACACCATAATGCTCTTTATAATTTGTCAGTTAGTCAATAGTTATTAATGAGGCTAATCTCATGAAGTAATTATCGATTACCTAATAAGAAACTATCTCCTAAATTCGATATAGGCAACTGGTTAGGCTTGTTTCTTAGTTAACAGTAGTAGCTGAAGTGTTAATGTTGTAGCCTACGATTCATTAGTCCTCCATAGTTACTTAGTAATGACGGACCATTATTCTAAAGTGTTACCTGAAAAAGCTCTCATTAAGTATGTGTTGGCGCGTGTGTGTGTCCTCTTCGTGCGCAAGCATAAAAGCACTGACGTTATGCACGCTCGGCTATTGGTCAGCTGGTAGCACGCACTAGATTGCGGAGGCTCTGCGTTGATTTGCCAGTGAACGCACAACGCAGCCTGCGCTATGAGGAGACACGGAGGTGTAGCGTGACGCTCACTTTAACGGAGCACATGAAACGTACATGGGATTAATAGCTTACGCTACAAATCTACAACGCTCTGTATTCGGATAATGCTGTCTTAAAACGACGCGGGGACATGGATATCATAATTTCTAAACAGTCCAAAATCCTCATGAAGGTTAAAGCCAAAATCCTTCAGCCCAGCAGCATCTTCACAACCTACGACAGCTGGAATTGTGTGATTCGTGACATAGCATCAGCATGAGGGAAATGACTGGCACGCTGTAAAGGTAAGATGATACAAAGAAACAAAATATTGGTTGTTTATGATTTTAAAAGGTTAATATTAGCATATCAAACCACAAAAAGAATCGATGCACATAATTCCCCCTCCCCGAGGTTACATCTGTGTGGGCAAGTATTAGTTAATGACAGACTCCCGATTTGGTGCAAGTGATGCGATCACGTATTGTGTGTGTAGACTACGTAACGCAGCGTCCTCCGATCATCGTGAAAGAGTTTGGGACATGAGAAATAAAATGAAAGAAAAATATACAAGACAGTAACAGTATACAATATAAGATTAAAGTATTAAATGTACTAGCAAAAATATAATCAAATAAAACAGCCTGTATAAAATACAATTATAATTAGGCTAAAACATATTATATAGGCATATATATGCATACATTGATACATATGTGTGTATGTATGTAAATGTATGTGTGTGTGTGTGTGTGTGTGTGTGTGTGTGTGTGTGTGTGTGTGTGTGTGTGTGTGTGTGTGTGTGTATACTCACATACACACACATATATAAATGTAATAATATATATTATATAAACACAAACTTATGTTAGATGCAATTAATCATGATTAATCGAATTGCCAGGACTAATATATAATACAATTTAAACAGAATGAAGAAAGAACTATCTTTTCATGGTTTGATATGACAATATCTTTTATAATAGTTGTAAGTATAAAAATATAATTCAAAATTCAATATTTAATTGAATATTACAATATTCTACAATTACAGTGTGTATATAACTATAAAACACAGTAAACTGTAATAGAAATATAAACTACAAAATTGTATTATATACAATAACAGATTAATAATTAAAATACATATTACAGTAAATGAATGCTAGAAAATTATATATTTTCGATTATAATATATATATATATATATATATATATATATATATATATATATATATATATATATATATATATACATACATACATACGTACATATACATAGGCTATACATACTCGGACATTGAGGACTGAAAAACTGATGTGAACACAAGGCAAATTAAATATTTGAAATGAATATTTGAGCAGGTACTTGTTTTGTATTGACCTTTAATTATCAGATATGAAACTTACATAAAGATATATGCCATTTGCATTCCATAAAAGATGTGCTGTAACAGAAACATTTCAAGATTTTGACATCCTAAATGCCATTCTTACCCACCACAGCATCTGATATTATTGCCCCAAGAAGAATGCTGCAACAGAACAACAACAATAACTGCTTGGAAATGGCCCATCGGGAGCTACTGCATGAATGCCGAAGAACCAATGTCTCATTGACCAGTGCCCTTGAGTTTGGAGCCATACCTCTGATTAAAGGCCTGAGAGCGTGGGCTGTGAGTGGTGGCTACTCTAAAGCCAGGAGAAAGGCTGCTAATGGATCTCGGGCACAGAGCACATGCCAACAGCCTCCTGAAGACAGGGTTGGGCAGAGTACCTGGTCAGGTCAGGTTAGCAGTAGCTATAGGCACACATTGGACAGTACAAATAGTGCAGCGAGAACTTCAGGGGTCAGGCAAGGCGGTCTTGGTGCTCTTGTAACTGTGGCCACTTTGAAAGGCACTGAGGGGGGTGGCAGGCAGACTCAGACTCGCTGCCTCTTTCTCAAGGCCCAGGGACGAGGCAGCTACATCTGTGCTGTTGGAAGCCGAGGAGCTGGAGCGAGAGTCACAGGTCCACGGACTCACACTGTCATTCTTGAGGGGACAAAAGAAGAGCTTATATGTTCCTCTAGGGGGCAGAGGGTAAGCCAGGATGGGACAGACGAAGGAGGATTATTCAAGGCTAAGCCCAGGGCCATAAGAAAATGGAGGAAGTGCAGTAAACCAACAGGCTCAGCGGAGAGAAGAACAACAGCTCACGGCAAAAAGGAAATCGGCAATCAGCACTGTGAGCCGGAACATGGTGACCAAAAAAATGCAGTTATTACAGACACGCAGCCACTTAACGTAGAACCAGGTACAACAATAACACAATGCCAGAAAGGTACCAGTGCTAGCTATCCAAGTCAGGAAGATATCAATGAGTTGGGCAAAGACAAAAGGGCTCATTCCCCCGTATCGATGAAAACTGTTGCACCTGACAGCATGGACCCACAAACCTGCTGCTCTTCTGCCAAACCAGGTGAGCAGGTTAAAGCTGATATGAGTATTAATCAATCCGATAACTGTTCTGAAATAGATGAAGGATCCAGTTGTGCCAATGGTGATGCACAAGGAGACACTAAGGTTAGTAAATGTGACCTTGAATCAAATGATCACCAGAACATTCATAACTTTGTTGCTGATGTGCCAAACCTAGGATCACCTGTAGCATCTGAGGCTGCTCATACTAACTTTGAGAGTCTAGAAATAAAATCAACCACAACAAACTGTAATAATGAGCCAAGCATAGATCATTCTTCCATTAAAACTCCCTCTGAAGTCCCTGTCAGCATTGCGAAGAATCAAGAATCCAGGCCAGATGAGCGCCTAATGGACCGTGAGAATCTACATTCGGTGGAGAATCGCGATCTCACGACTCAGAGAGACGGACCTCCAGAAACAAAGAGTACAGTCATGCCGGAAGGCTGCACTCCAGTGGGTGTTGAATGTAGCACTACGCAGAAGAAGTGGAGGCCGCCCATGTGCTCACCTCAGCATTGGGAGGAATTAATCACAGAGCATGGGGAACTTGAAGTTCAGCAGTCTGACAAATCCTCTTCACGAGGCTTTAGCACACCAACCACCAATATAACTGTAACCACTATTCACTCCCAGCCTAATCCTGCCCCTACCACCACTGCAGCCATAGCAACAGCCATCCCAGCATTAAGCAATGGGGAGGTGGGGGCTAGAGGTGGAGACTTGCTGCCTCTGGTGAACTCAGAGTTGCTATCAGAGCTGGCAAGAGTTGACGACAGGGACAAGGTGGCCGCTGACGAGGGGTCTCTTGATGTGGGCGAGGAGGATGAGGATGAGTTTGGGGCTTTCATGCAGGCAGGTGGGTTGGACGGGTTCAGTGACGTCCAACAGTTGGCAGCGGGAGAGGATCACAACTGTGGTAAGTAAACTGTCTTGAAAGTAGCGGGGTAATGAATACATTAAGTCACTTAAGACGGAGGGTACAGTAATTTCTCTTCTAGAGCAGGAACCTGGCTTTGTTTAGGTTTGTGAGAGCAGATAAACATGCAGATAAACAGTGTTCCAGTACTAAATAGTCTGTCTGGATTGACCTGGATTCCTGCAGACCCCCTTGCCTCCCCCGACCTCATGTGAAGATATTAATTATTTAAAGCACTGCTTGGAATTCCTACCCCCTCATCCCTTCACTACCCCTGTTGCTGTGTACCAGCCTAGGGCAGGAGGCGGCATTAAAATGACATGCAAACACAAGGCCAATGGGACAAGAGAAGAGGCCAACCTGTCTAGAGGGAATGGCTTGATCAAAATAGAGGACAAACACAGCATTATTTATGCCTTCTGCCCATAATTTTTGGTCAAAACCGAATACTTTCCCCCTTAATAATCTTACAGGCTTAAACTCATTTTTGGCAGCCACTGTGTAATCACAATCCGCAGGATTAATCCTGCTCTCTAAAAAACTGAAAACCAGGAAATTCAGGTAACATAAACAGGTTTAACCTACTTTTTATTTTTTAGGTCATGCAAGAAAATCTTTTATATGACAAATAAGTTATTTGTGGAAGGCATTTATCATATCTTTCCAATTCAGACTCATTGGAATAAATGCTGTGGTGCTAAAAGCATGTTACGTTTTAACTGATACTGATGAACATGAATCTGGTAACGTTTTTTTACATTGGCTGTAGTACGTATCGCGGCAGTGAGTGCCGCTGAAAGGTTAATGCTTAAGGTTAATTGCATTTGAAAATAACATCTACAGTACCATTTCAAAAACCACCCGTATATTAAACCCTAAACCTTTAACCTAACCTATAGTGTTAACACAAGCAAACGCTAGATAAAAACACAGTTTCTGAAGCAGCCATGCTATCTAGATTGCTTATTAAAAAAAGTTTTTGAACTTTTATCTGGACCCGAACGCTCAAGTGCAATGCCATGTGAGCAACCAAGAAAGTTTATTATGTCAGAAAAGCCAAACATATGGAGCCAGTTATGTGATGCAAACATCACAACGTATTAGTTTACAAATCATGCTCTCTGGTAAAAGTGTGTTGAGTTCATAACATGCTAGAGGCGTGTGAAAATTCTTTATTAATCAATTATCTGCCCCTGTATTCATAATGCATCTGTGAAATGCATTACAATTTGTTGGTGTTTCTCTGTGTGTTGGTATTAGAGGCACATTTTCCCAAATGAGCCTTTGTTGAACCTTTCAACAATGGTCTAAAAATAACTAATTATACACTATGTTCACAGTGTAACAGAGAACTGAAGTATGTTTAAACACTTTCTCATCCTGTCAGTTATTGCACATGTCTATGACGCTAGAGATTGTGAAACCTTTCCACGCAGTTAGCAGAAGCTCTTTGCATTAACTTAACACCTAATGGTCTTGTTTGGTGTTTTTGTATGAGATCCAAGAAAATTAAACTTTAAAGACTTTCATGAACTCTCATCTCCTCTCAGAGGGATGCGCAAGTTCCACTGATGCAAATGAACCCGCATCCTGGGCATCTGATTGGACGGCAGACCAGTCATTCCAGCAGTCAGAGGGCACATGGATTGCCTTCAGCCAGGAGACTGTGGAGCAGAAGATAGTGCCTGGCGGCCAGTGGTGGATTTCTACCGAAAAGCCAAACCTTTCCCTCTCTCCTCTCCATAATGTGGTAAAGATTTATATTTATATTTATGTGGTAAAGAGTTATAATAATTCTGTTTTTTTAAGACACTAAAAAAATTTAGTGACTAATGCACAACTTTAAAGACAAGGCAAGGCAACGTAGCTGTTGTGGAAAAAAACGAATGAAGAATACCAGTCACACAGCATGAAGTCCAAGTTTTTTGGCTTTTAATATGAATACGTTAGCCTTACTGTTATCTATAAGCTAGTGCGCTCCAAAATAACGGCAAAATTCGCATTTAGAAGATATAAGCGTTCAAAACTTACAGTCTCTCACTTCCACCAATATGGATGATGACATCACGCTGCACTTCAGATTCTCATCAGATTTTCTGTGATTTTCAAACTTTACTGAGCTCAACGGCTCTGGCTGAGCTGTGGTGTAAATTAAACGTTACTGGCTATTTAAAAAAGGGGGAGGAGCTGTTCGATATGTCCCACCCTGTCTTCCTGTTTCTGTGGTAATTAGGTCAACACATTGAATAATGCTGCACGTTTCAAGGCACTTCAGTGGGCTTTTAAAGGTTATGACACACCCAACTCGGGTACTTGGGTATCAAAAACGATGGTGCGTTCTATTATTTATCCGTGTCGGAGTTCCGAATAGGAAGACAGACGTTGCCTAGCAACATGCACTAACACGCCCCCTTTCCTCGGATTTCCCAGCTCGGACGTCGGACAACCGTGAGGACACCGAGCAATAATTCCGATACGGAATCCAAGATGGCTGCGCCCTGTATGACTTGTATGAATTGTTTTCATTGTTTTTGGACCGCTTTGGTTGTTTAAATGAATATTTTAATCACTCGTATTACTGCAATACCTCACTGCGTCCGTATCACTGCCTGTGGGTATGGGAATCGGTCTTGTTGTGAGAGCAATATTGAATGAAGCCTCGTTTCAAATGGGTGTTACTAACGTGGCTAGCGTTGCTAAAAGAAGATAAATTAAAACATGAAATAAAGTGAAAATTTTAGAAGTTCAAATGGCTGGGTTTTGATAAGCGCCTGGTACTCGGCCAGTGCTACCATAGCCAAGCCGCTTGAAGTGTTGAAGTGGCGTCATATCCGAGGGCCGAGTTAGTTTGTTGACAATTCATAGATGCCACCTACGTCACTAGAAATAGAACGCCGCCATATTGACGACCGATCTCGCCAAGTATGGCCGCCCAAACTGCCCATTTGAATGAGAGAGAAAGACAGAGATACATGGATACAATTTTAATTTTAGGCTCCGATCCTTATTTGTTACCCCCGGTTTTCTTTTGTCCTTTATTACCTGCCCCAGACTTGCCCCAATTTGCCTTCCATGATATATATATATATATATATATATATATATATATATATTTATTTATCTATTTATCTTGTGCATAACCCCTCCCCATGGATCGCTTGAAGGCTTTCAAGAGTACAGACGCGTATCAGCTGTTGCTGGATGGGGCACCTGGCCACCAAGGATTTATATTTAATTATGGGAAATGTTGGTATTATAAAAAAAAATCTAATGTATGATTTTGGTGGTAGTTTGCTCTGACTAGGTAGCGAGTTGTTAGCTAGCTAAGTGGCTAACAGCTGGTAGCTTGCCACCTGTTAGCCACGGCTCGCGGCTAGCTGTCATTAATCTGAATTAGGCCTGTCGCTATAGTCAATAAATCAATTAATCGCACGATAAAAAAAATGAGCTCGATAATTTTTCCGGCTGCGATAATTTCCATTTGCATGCTTGTTTGTTTTCCTCATCTCTCTCTCTCTCTACCAAAGTGACTGGATGACAACTTTGTTTAAGACATAACCGACATATTTTTCGTGAATACTCTCCAAAATGGACATTTAAACATAATGTTGTGTGTATTTGTCCATTCAGACACGAAACAGAGCTCAATTCATTACTCGCACGCTGTATAATTTAGGGCTCTATGGCTGCAAGCATCGGGTCGGGTGTGTGCGCACAGAAAGATGAGACATGATACAATATGAGACATTCATACAATATGAGACATTTCTTCTATCCTTTTCTTTTGGTATAGAATAAAATACCAGTTCGGGGTTCCTCTTTCGGCTGTTGTTGCAGGTAACTGCACAACATATCGCAGGCATTACTAAGACCGTCGGTCGTCAAGATGGCGGCGTAAAGCTACAGTGACGTCATGTGAACCGAACGAGTAATACAACGCAGGGTGATCCCTGAGGTTCCCAGTGGTAAATACGACTTGAGAGCGATGATGTCAGAACCAGGAAGACTGATTCGCCAGTGTTTTATAATGGGGTTTTTTCAATTTATGGGTAAAATAAGGCCTGTAGGAAACATAACTTGACGACACTTGAATGTTTTACTCTACAACTCTAAATTACACACATCCATTTCGAAAAAATGATTTCTGAAGCTGTTATTTTTATTTTAAAAAACATGTTTCTAATAAGTAACTAAGAACGTTTGGGGGGTGTGCAGTTTACATTGTAGAGTAAATCGCTCAAGTATCATCAAGTTATGTTTACCACAGACCTCATTGTACACATAAATGAAAGAACCCTGTAGTAAAATGTCGAGGGAATCACTGGTGAATTATGGTTTTTACATCACGACTGCAACAACCACTTTGTGTTGGGGACCCAAACATCCTGACATAATGAATGTCCCACTTATTAGACTACTTAACAAATATATAAATGAGAAATTACTTTATTATTATTATTATTATTGTTATTATAACCATGTGATATATTAAAGAAATAGTACAGTTTAGCGGTCATTGTACATAAAGATTTTACTAGAAATATGCAGAAATATTCCAAAGATACAATGACATACTATTTCTCATTCTCTACAAACATTAATTAAAGGCTTGTTTTATGATTCAAGTATCATACTAATATATCTTTAACTCGAGAATGTTGTTGTAAGCCTACGAATGTTAGCTAAAACTCATTCAAAACTCATCACTGTTGATGCTTTGATGACTAATGATCCTCACTGTTTGTGTGTGTAGTCAAATGTCTTTCTAGAGGCCTTTCCCTCTGACGAGTCTCCCTGTGAAGATCCTGAATACATTCCTACACTAAAGCAGCTTCTGCAAGGACCAGCTGAAAACAGCAATATCGGGGAGCACAAGTATGTTGCATTATTTGTAGTTGGGGTGTGCTAATTATTATTTATAAAGTTATAATAGTTACTATTAGGGATTTTTCAGCTCATCAGCTGGTAAGAAAAGCAACACAAATGTGCAGTGCTCCGGGAAGCGATATTTTTTTTCACAGGATGGTAGGGGAAGACTCATGAATATTCATTAGGGAACTCATGTCTGATTGGTCTGATGACGTACCACCTAACCCCGCCCCTAAACCTACCTGTCACTGGGGGTCTGATGACCTACCCCTAACCCCGCCCCTAAACCTACCAGTCACTGGGGTTAAGACCAATCAGGCATGAGTTCCCTAATGAATATTCATGAGTCTTCCCCTACCATCCTGTGAAAAAAAATATCGCCTCCGGGAACAGTTTGAAAACCCCTGACATATATAATAATCATCTATTGCCACCTTGTGGTGATACAAGTTACTACTGCATTGCGTCAGATAAAAAACAAAGGCCGGACTGTTTTGCATGAAATTCTGTATTTCATCCTCTTGAGATGGCTGAAAATGCCAAAACAAATCTTTCTTTGATAATTTCATGTATAATAATGGTGTTTGTTTTTCTTGTTACATGCTTTAAAACTCCGGGTTAATCATTTTGCTTTGGCCCAAAGGGAACAGAGCTTACTTGATGGCCTCCAGGATCTGGACCGGATGATTGGTGTGAAATATAAGAGGGCGGAGTCTCTGTCCTGTAAACTTCTCCTTCAGTCACTGCATTTGGAACGTCCCAGCTCTGTGAGTTTGCTGTAATGAATGATGAAAACACTGTAATAATATATTGCAAAAATATTAAAACCGAACCCTGTTGAGCTTTTACCACATCAATCCCTTGTAATGTTATTTAAAGTAGAAAATAATATATTTATATACAGTGCATTTACCATAAATAGGGCTTAGTATTTGTGTATTTGTTGTATAGCATAGTATATTTACTATAAATATTTGTATGTTTTCAATATTACAACCACATAATCATCCTATTCTACCTCAGGAATGTGTTACAGTTCGGCTGAAGACCAGTTCCAGGTTTTCTCCAAATCTCCCAACATCCAACCAGCAGTTAGCTGCAAATGCTAAGAGAAGACTGTCATATGACTTCAACAGAAATATAAAGACTTAGTCTCTATATCTGCTGAAACATCTTTGACCTATGCTTCCTTGAAAAAAGGAAATTCAGCGGAGAGGAATAATGTGTGTCGAAAAACTGAATTTCCCTGGATTGACTTCGATTCTAGGTTTATTTAAAGTGTATTTCTTCTTTCAATGTCTGTTCTCACTCAGTGTCTGGTAGATTCTGTTTCTCAGTCAGCTGTGTATCCAGAAACACAAGACTTGCGTTCAACCAAATATATGTTTTTCAGTATGTCAGCATATTAGGGTTCAATTAGGACAAATATACAAAAATGTCAAGTAAAAAAAAAGATATACCTTTGTCTAATTGTTTAGTTCAGGTGTAAGGAGACTTGTGCAGCATTGAGTCTGGTTATTGGACCTATTTTGATCAAATATTACAGTATGCTGTTTTTGTATTGCTTTCAATCTATGGATTACATTTGCTAGAATAAGATTATTTTGCTGGAGCCATGGCGAACCGGTAGATTAAAATATGGCCTTTCATGTCGGCAAAAAGAAATGAAAAAATTAAATAAACAAAAATATATATATTTTGATGGGGGGAGAGAGAAAGATTACAATTACTCTCTTCTCCCAAAAAGCTCTCCTTCACCTGAAAATTGTCAAAAGCTAGCAAATTTCCACAAAATGTATTTTCATACGCCACCTCACAGAGAAATCCATTTACTTGTTTCCATGTCTTTTCTCCCTGTGATTGAAGTACTAAATATGACACTGTAGTGTACCATTTTTAACTCCTGAAGAATAGAGACCATATTTTCAGAAGTGTTTTAAAATGAATGTTAACATTTTAAATTTGAACCTGTAAGCTTGTTTGTTGATTGATGTAATTAAAACACATTTAAGGACTGAATGAAGCGGATAACTGAGAGTTTAACCATGCAATGTTTTGTTGTAAGTGGCCTGAGCAGATGTAAACTGCAACAACCTATGAACACAAAATAACTTCAGGTCATTTTGATTATCTGCACATATTATTTAGTTCCAGTTGTGCCATCAAAACACTTGAGGACATCTCCTTTGTACAGAGATGTAACAAGAGGAAACTTTGGAAATTAATTGGTTAACTTTGACTAATCAGAGTGACTTGGCTGCTTGTCTACCAGGATAATAGTTCACTGTCTCCACACTGCTGTCCTCATGAGTTTATATGAGGTCTGTTTACTTAAGTGTGGATATGAACAGAAATGCACTAAACTGTTTTGACTGAGACTGCAGCTATTTCTATCCCCTCAGTGACATGTGACTCTCCCTCTCTCTCTTCATCTTCACAGCAGACTTCATCACGAGTTTCTTTCTGTGTTATTTTGTATTTCAAAAGAAAACTTAGGATAATTTGGGACACAATCAATATGTTGACGAGAAAGCTGTGTCGTCATGCGATTGAGGTCTTATTTATTGATCTAATGTCCTATATTGCTGTAATACATCCTATGCAAATTAATCCAAATCCCTGCATCAGTAACTTATGAATAAACTTTAACAGCCTATCTGTAAAACCAGTGTCTTCTTAAGGCAAGACACCCCAGGTGAATAGGGTAAAAGGGTAACTAATAGATATCACCTTACATCCCCAGTTGATTGATTACATTAAGAATTGCAAACGTTTTTTGTACAAGCTTTCTTAAATATGCAAATGAGGCATTATCTAATTAAATATCCACCAATTTGCATACATTTCTAGAACAAAACTATAAAAATTGGGTAAAGCCAGGTTAATTCTTGTTTCATTTTTCAAGGTTTTTATAGGATTTTGGATATCTCTTTTTATCACTTCATAAATCAGAAAATACTGTCAACAGCCAGAATTTTTTAATTTTTTTATAAAATCAGGCAAATTAATGAACAAACCCCTCTGTAAAATCCAGAATATGTAGGAATAATACTGTACATTTTGGTGTCTGTAAGTGCTGCTGAAGTGGAGATTTCTGACTCAGAGTTAGAGAAAAAACTCATTTTGAGAAAACGGCCTTTAAAGATATTCAGTGCAATTTAAATCTATATATAATAGATAAAGTGCTATGAAACATACACTTAAAATTGTATTTTGGATGTTTTCTTTCCACTAGTCTGAAAAAAAACTTTATTAAAAGCTAAAAAGCCCAAAATCTATGGAAGCTTCTTCCCGCAACAGAATAAAAAAATAAAAAAGGTAATTGTCATTCTTTTTTTCCTCAGAATTGGATTTTACTTGTTTCTGCCACACTGAATAAAGCAAAGAAAAAGTAATTGCGACTTTTTATCTCACAATTCTGACTTTTTTTCTTACAATTGCGAGATATAAAGTCAAGATTGCGAGAAACTACTAAGAATTGCGAGATATAAAGTTGCAATTCTGAGAAGGGGCGACTAACTCCATGTAGAACAAAACAGCTTTTTCCAAGAAGTGACTGAAGACTTCACCTCATGTATTTCATAATTTCATCTCATCATTTTAATGAGAAATACTATTCATTTCTGTAGGTGTAGGCTACTTTTTAAAGTGATGAGTACATTTAGACTCTTGGCACATGGGAGCACTTGATAGTACTAATCACACTATGTGTATAATGGATCTCTCTGTTGGGTGTAAATGAAAGAGCTCGTGTGAAGTTTGTTGCACCTTACAAACCCACAAAATTCAAGGCATCACACATGTGACTGAGTACAGTTATTTCCTGGCCACCGTGGCCAACTTTTGTCAGAGGGTGGAGGATTGTAAAAGGGTGGAGTTTAATCAGTCGAACACATCACTGCAACAAATTAAGAATCATTTTCATCACGTTACTCCCAAATCCCACCATGTCCACGGCGTTAAGATCTTGCTTTGTGCTCAGTGGCTTCATCCTAGCGTACATCACTTACTTGATATTGGGAGCGCTTGTTTTCTCTGCCATCGAGCGACCCGTCGAAGAGACCCTGAAATCGGACCTGAACTCCCTGAAAGCGGAGTTCCTCAACCTGAGCTGCATCAACGCTACGGCCCTTGAAGGTTTCTTAGAACGAGTTTTAAAAGCGAATAAATACGGCGTGTCGATCCTTGAAAATGCCTCGCTCCGTACAAACTGGGATTTGGCGTCTTCTCTGTTCTTTGCCAACACGATGGTCACGACAGTGGGTGAGTTTCACATGAACAGAGTTTAATTGATGTTGCGCTTGTTTGATACATCATATTTGATATTTATACGTTTAGCAGCCCCTTATATATGACGCGAGTGTAGAATACGGTGTAGAACACCACAAACATTCGAAGTTCTGCAAAACAACGTTCCAAAGTTCGCCAGAACTGAACATACTAGTCTACTGTAACTGTGTAAACAATAGTGTTTTTTGTTAAGAGACGGTTTCATCAGAGTCTTTCCTTTTATGTAGTGCTTTTGAAATCTGTTTAATATCCTATTGCTTATATAAAGGTGTGGCAGACTTCTTAGGTAGCATAATTTATGACATACAACGTTTTTACCCAATGGCAAGATTAACAGGATGTTCATCAGGATGGAAATGTTGGCAAACGGCTTGAGGCCCCTTTGTGTGGACTCTCTTTCTCAAATATATATATGCATACATATATTTTAATTTGATCTAAAGACTAGAGTTTTTTGTGTTTTTTTAATAAAATTGATTAATCTCATAATTTCTCACCATTGTTTAGACTGCAGAATAAAACCTCCTAACCTAATAGGATGAAATGGAGTATGCTTTTTTTTATAGCAGTTAAATTAAATATATAAATGGACAGTTTTTCCATCTTAGTTTTGAAAATATATAAAATCCATATTTGGGTTTGCATATATATATATATATATATATATATATATATATATATATATATATATATATATATATTAATATTACTATTACATTACACATATAAGCTGGAATCAGATTGTAAATCAAATGTTGAATGAATGTCTTGCATGGTACACAACCTCATTTCCCTTGCTCAAATAGATAAATGTGATGTGTATGTAATTGATATATTGTATCCATGCCTTAAATGTCAGGATTTCATTAAAAAAAAGATACTGATGTGATGACAACTCCCAGTTATCAAAAGGGTTATTTTCATTTTCAGACATATTGAAGGTCTGTGTTTAGATTAATGCATGTAATTTGACTGGTAATGGAAATTAGGCTAGTGTGGAATTTAGAGGTCAGTGTGTACATAACATAAATATTTTTTATGTACTTGTGAGGGGAGTTTAATTAATTAGATTAACTTACACATGTTTTTCATCCGTTTTGACTTCAGCTGTCATTTGCTGCTGTTGACAGGAAGTAAAACATTTGCATGGGAGGCAAATGTGCCCTAACATTCAAATGATAGTGTGTGGGAGAAACTTGTTTTTGGTTACGTATTCCAGCTCTGAGAGACAGTTTTTCCACATTTAATGTATCCATGTTATCCATAAAAGTGATTTTAAGGTTATTTCATGATATTTGTTTTTGTCAAACACACTACGACTCTTTTGAGTTTAGGCATAGTGCAAGCTTTGTTTGCTTTAACTGAGCCTTTCGGTTTATGTCCTGCAAATAGTATCATGGGAAATCAATCCTTTGACCTGTTTGTCTGTATAAAGCTTTCCTTTCATCGAGCATGTTAACCTGTGTAGCTGACCCTGCTCTGTATTAGATTACACTAACAGCTTTACGCAGTCAGGAAATCACATGCGTTGGATAATTAGCAAGATAAAGTGGAAGATAAAGCCAAAAATAAAGATTCTGTCATCATTTACTCACCCTCATGTCGTTCCAAACCTGTATAACACCGAAGAGGAACACAGAAGGGGATTTTTCTTTTTTTTTATCCATACAATGTCAGTGGAGTCCATAAGTTTTTTTTGTGTGTGAACACAGTTCAGTATATCGCCTTTTTGTTCCAGTGAAGAAAGTCATACAGGTTTGGAACATCATGAAAGTGAGTAAATGATGTAAGGATCTTAATTTTTGGATGATCTCTCCCAGATTCAAGGCAGAGCATCTCACACGAAAATGCAAGTCATTTTCAAACACTAATGATTAATATCACAATATAGTTCTTCTGGCTGAAATCAGAGATGTTACTAATTAAAATGAAAGCCAAACCCTAGGTTTTTCTACATCATCTCTTAAATGACTTGCTAATTTCATCTGGGAAATGTTATTACCAGATTCTTGTGAAAAAACTCATATCAGACTCTTTGACAACCAGACAACTGATTGTACATTCGATGATGCTTTTTGAGAATTGTTTACTCTGACAATGAAACTGACTGACCATAATCTAACTTTTCACCTGCAACATCCGATCATATTCATTAATACTTTATTAACATCACTTATTCTATATGTAAATATCTTAATTGACTTCAACGCTCAAACATGTGCCAGGGACGTGTGCTAGACAACCCTCTAAATACAATATAGCTAGATCTAAATCATTCGTATAATTTTTCTATATCGTCATATTGCCCAATGCCCAGTCATAAAACTGGCTCTATATGGTAAAGCACAAAGACATTATATACTATTATGGCTTTCTCTAAAGCTGTGTATTGTGTAAAGCGTTCTACAAATAAATTTGACTTGACATGAAGTGTCGTGCCTGTTGGAAACATTCCCCTGCAGAGATTTTTTTGACTTGTTTCCCTCTCTTCCAGGATACGGCCACACTACGCCGCTCTCTGATGCGGGTAAAGCGTTCTCCATTGTGTATGCTTTGATCGGAGTGCCCTTCACCATGCTGGTGCTCACCGCCTGTGTCCAGCGCCTCATGCACCCCCTCACCTACGGGCCGATCTCCATGTGCCAGCAGCGGGCCGGCCTGCACCCCCGCACAGCCAGTGTCGTGCACTTCACCGTACTGATGGTCCTGGTGGTGCTCGGCTTCTTTGTGATTCCTGCGCTGGTGTTCAGCGCCATAGAAGAATCGTGGTCTTTCTTGGACGCCTTCTACTTTTGTTTCATCTCCCTCTGCACTATAGGACTGGGGGACTTTGTGCCAGCAGAAAAGTCAGGACAGAGACTCCGAGCTTTGTACAAGATATCAGTCATGGGTAAGAGACTCGAATCTCCTCGAGTTTCCTTTCAGAGACTTTTTGGTTGAGCTCAAAGACAGGTGAGGAGTGTGAAAGGCTTTAACCAAGATGGGGCTTTTAAAGTTTTCAACAGAAAAGGCAAAAGTTCCCTCATTTAACAAAACATCAATATAAACTTTAAAATGTACTATATTTAGGTTGTATATAAGTAGTATAAATTAATAAATATTTTGTAATTAATATATATATATATATATATACCGGTATAAATATTTCTTTTTGTAGCTTCTAGAGTCAATATGACCTACAGTCATGCAGTGGTCCCTTTTAAGGTTAAGTCATTCATAATTATATGAAAATCAACACATTAAAAATAATAAAAGTGATGCACAGAATTATGCGATAATGACAGAATCCCATGTACTGATATTGTGCCTCCTAAGACTGAAACCAAGGGCTGTAAAAGAAAGCATGGGGCCACAAATGTCCAACCCGGGCTGCAGGCATTTAGTATATGGTTCATATAAGCGGCTCATGGCTATAAAAAAATGGCTTGGTAGAAAGGAAAAATATTAGGTGTAAAAAGTGAATTTCTCCATTGTATCCGAGCAAGTCTGCTCTGAATAATTATTAAATGATACATTAATACTAATTCAGCTGTATAATTTAATTTTATGCTTTGCTTATTTAATGTTTGGGTTTTATGTAGGATGACCAGATGAGATTGGCTGATATTCGGGACGGGGGTTGGTTGGGGGGGGGTTGGGACGTTGGGTGGGGGGTTGGGGGGGGGCTATCGGCATGTCACCATGTCAACGAAACGAATGAATAAATGAGCTTATCAATGCATATCTAAATTCGCACCGGTGTCTTTGTAAAACTTCAAGAAAAGAAACAAAAAAGATGCTGTAGCCAATGAGCAGCCGGCGTGGGCTGGCTGCAGGACGACTCGACCTCCACGGACAGTTTTTAATATTTTATCAGACAATAACTACTCAAGATTTTGCTTTAGTATAATTTTCGGGACAATTAGGGCCGGATTCGGGACAACAGCTTAAATTTGGGGACTGTCCCCAATTTTTCGGGACTTCTGGTCACCCTAGTTTTATGGTTAGTGCCTGACCTCACAAATGCTCTACTGGATGACTGGGCAAATAGCCCCAAAGAAACACTCCAAAATCTTGTGGAAAGCTGTTATAGCGGCAAAGGGGGGACCGACTTCATATAAATGTCGCATTTAGAATGCGATCTCATACGTTAACTGTGTGTGTGTTTCTCTTTTCGGCAATTTACTCTAATAGTTTTTGCCTATAGATTACTAAAATTCTTTCTTTTCTCTTTCAGCGTATCTGTTTTTGGTCCTTGGTACATTCCACAAATTTACTAATATAATCTAATCTATCCTTGGAAACTTGGATGCAATTGTGAAATTTACCTTTTACCCCTAATATTTTATCCATGTGCTTGACAATGTTATTATTGCCATTGGAAACGTGTGTATATATATCGTACCAAGTGCCAGTGCATTTAATATATATTATATTATAAATATAAATAATTTTTCCTTTCTACAAAGCTCTGAAATATTTCAGCTTTCCTTGTAAGTACTTGAAATGGTCATCTAAAGTTGTTTGGTTACACGAGTTCTCGTTCTTTTCTCTTCCAGTGTACCTGTTTGTGGGCTTGATGGTCATGTTCCTGGTCCTTCGCACATTCCACAAGCTTGCGGATGTGTACGGGTGGACCGCTTTCTTCCAGCTGCCAAGTTGCGAGGAGGAAGATGAGGATAAAGAGCCAATAATAGATCGCGAGCCTGATGGCGAATCGCCCGAGGCTGAGAAGGCCTCGATAAAGCAGCGGGATCCCAGCTCGCAAGTGTCCTACAACTCCATAAATGGATAAAATACTAGATCTTTCCTCATTCACATAAGATCACTTATTTTGGCAGTGTCCTGCACTTATAAATTGTCTTTAGCACAGCTTGGCACTGCAGCACCTCCAAGCTCAAGACAGCCGAGTATGAACACGTGCAACACGATACACCTCACTGTTGGGCAGAACAGCCTCTAATGTTATGTTGGAACAAAGCGTCTGGGTGGATTGTAACATTTTCATGAATCAAATGATTTTTTTTCCCCTTGTTTGGAGTTTTCAAATTTGATCTTTAGTATTGTTGCCATTCTTTTAGGAAATTGAAAACTTACTCATTGTGTCCTACGTGTGAATCTTCTCTAGTGTTGTTTTGTGTAGGATTTGTAACTGATTGCTATTTTCATATTTAGATATATTTCCAGACTATTAACTGTTTTTTTTTTGTTGGACCAAGACCTCTCAGTCTGGACAATAGAAACATGAAGACAATCCGTCCAGTATTGGATTGTTCATCCGAGTATGAAATGATTTGGATCATTGTTTTCAGAGCTAGTTGATGGTGGTTTTTGATGTCCTGAGATGTGTAGAACTTCAGATGCACTTTATAACTGGCTTTTTACACTTTATAATTGACAGCCAATGACTGATATGCTGTACACAGTCTTTTGTGTTTATCGTAGTACTGTACAGTCATTCGTTATTCTTTGTATCATTGTATGGTAAATGTTGGATGGTAGGGAACAAAAAAGGTGCCTGATATTCATGTTAGAACAGAAAGTGTTTTAAGAAATGCATGCACAGAAAAAAATAAAAACTGTTTTGATACTTTGTGACTGTGAGATGAAATGTATCATGAGCCTGTGTAGCTGTGGAGTTACAGGAAGGTTTCACTTCACACATCCTGTATTATTTCTTAAGCATTTTAAGTACAGGGGTTGGACAATGAAACTGAAACTCTGGTCAATATACATGTAGTATTGGAGGTTTCACACCACTATATGTGTGGCCTGAGTGTGAAGGTTGCAATAGCACAACTGTACATGAGCTATTGCAATCCACGCAACATAATGGGAGACACATCAGAGTTAATAAAAAGAGACAAAGTGTTTTTGTCACTGTGACCAGGGGCCTGTTTCAGAAAGGAGGTTAAGTGAAAACTCTGAGTATGTTAACCCTGAAATGAGGGAAACTGGGTTTTCTGTTTCAGAATGGGAGGTAAGTCAAACCTGAGAAAGCAGGGTAAGTCAAGCCTGTTTCTGAAAGAGAGGTAACTTATACTCAGAGTCAGTTACCATGGTAACTTACTCTGTGAACCTAACCTGGTCGGGAGCAGGTTTACTTCCGTAAACCCAGAGTTTATTTCAGTCTCCTCCCTATTTTAAAGAGGAAGCGGTGTTTAAACACCTCATTCATTCTTTCGGTACATTTATTCATTGCTCTTTTTTCCCCACGTTTTTTAATAAGCTGAAGTCTATATAACTTCTTAACTGGCAACTGAAAATACAGTAGATTAGAGTTACATCATGTAGTTCTAAACAAATTCTACAGAATTAAACTGTGGCTTTCACTTTTAATGCTTTCAAATTAACAATATACAATTGCATGAATTATTCTTGAATTGATCGGAGTGTAGAGAGAGAAGGTTACATTAAAAATATACCTTTAAAAAAAGTTATGTTAAATTGACTATTGTTTTATACAGAATTGTTCTATAGTCTATGCAGTATTTAATGCAATGACATCATATTTGACTTTGTATTACAGAAGAATTAAGAGTAATCCCTTTAATTAAATTACAGTATTTAGATTACTTGGTAATTACACGCAACACCGTATAACAGTAATTAAAATGTAAACTTACGCATTGACTTGAGCAACTATTTTCTCCCAAACTAACTCTCTCGATCGCCGCTGCTGCCCTGTTGCTTAAAAAAAATGTTGCATACTGCTGGTGAGAAATATGCAGACCTCTTTTTGTCTGGCGCTGTTACCATGGTGACTCATAATATCTGTGCTCCATTGATAATGGCTTTTTGTAGTTGTGGTGCACGCGCTTAACTCAGAGTCAGTCAACTTAGAGTTGATTGAACTTACTCATTTCAGCTGTTCTGTAACCGAAAACTCAGAGTTTCCCATCTCAGGGTAAGTCAACTCAGAGTTCAAGTTTTAACTCAGAGTTGGTTGAACCTCCTTATTGAAACGGGCCCCAGGACAGCAAGTCTTTGTGGTGTATTGAGAGCTATGGTATCTAGGATAATGTTTTCATACCACTATGTAGGAAGAACCACATCCAACAGGAGTAATTCGACGCAAGAGGAAGCTGTCTGAAAGGGATGTCCAGAGCCTAACCCGGATTGTATCCAACAAACATACACACAGCTGCCCAACTCGACACTCCTGCTTCCACCAAAACTGTTCTTCTGGAGCTCGAGTCTATATTCATGGTCCGGTTGCTATAGCCAAACAATTTGTCACTCGTGCCAATGCCAACAATTGGTTTCATTGGTGCCAACAGTGAAAATCTTGGGCTGTGGACAATGTGAAACATGTATTGCTCTCTGATGAGTCCACCCTCACTGTCTTTAAAAGATATCAGAGAGCAATACATTTTTCACATTGTCCGCAGCCCGAGATTTGAACGATTGAGTAAACTCTGTTGCGTGCCCAGAGTGAAGCACATGGTGGATCAGTGATGGTTGAGGCTGCAAAATCATGGTATTCTCTACTGTGCTTGATGTATGCGTCACTGCCAAGGACTACCAAACCATTCTGAAGGACCATGATCACCTGATGTTCAAACATTGAACACCCTGAAGGGATAATGCACCAATAAACACAGCATGACTTGTGACAGAATGGTTGCACATCTACCATGACCTTCACAGTCACCAGATCTGAATGTTATCGAGCTACTTTGGGATATTTTGGATTAGTGTGTCAGGAAGTGTTTTTCTCCACCAGCATCACATAGTACCACTGTTCTGGAAAAGGAATGGCTCAAAATCCTTCTAGCCACTGCGAAGGACTTGTCTGTCATTCGCAAGACGAATTGATTCTGTATTGGCTGCAAAAGGAGGCCCTACACCATACTAATACATTACTGTGGTCTGAAACCATGAGCTTGAGTTTTATTGTCCAACCCCTGTAGGTTTCGAAAGCAGCTGTAATAAACATGGAAGTTGGTAGATACGTTTACTCAATAAAAAAAAAAACCTTATCTCTCCTATAAACAGAATAAACAAGTTTCCTTCCTGTCACACATGTAGTTCTTGTACATGTTTTTGCTTAAGACAATAATAGCCATTCTAATAGATATATGAAATAAAGCAATATTGTTTTTCTTTATCAAAATGAATTTTCAAGATTGTTTTTAAATGTGTAATTTTTCCACCACTAATATATTTCATATAGACTCTGAAGGCTAATCCTTTTCATGTAGACTTGTTATGGCTTGAAAATGGTATGGATGTCTTTTGTAATTTCTTAAGCAAGTTTGTCTAATCGCCTTTCATGCATGAAATCATTTTTCTCATTAAAATATTAAGTCATGTGCATGGCATTTGGTTCAAAAGGGCATTTCACTCTTGTGATTCACTTTCATAAAAATACTTCCTCATTTAGCCACCTGATGTTACCAAGTACCACTTTATTTGACGTATAACAATAGAATACAAAGAGAGATAGCATTCACATTATAATATCATACTGTCAAAAGTAAATATTTTGCATAGGCAACTACATGTTTTGTCTGCTGAAACAGCACCAGTATATTCATACTGCTCATGTAAGACAATTACTGCACATTATAATATCTTTGAAGTAAAAAATATACACAAATCTTATAAATCTCAAATTAGTCCATCTAAATCCAATCTTCAGGACAGAACGACATATCAAATCATCCATTCTAAAACTTAGGGATTTGACTTAATGGAAAGTGCATCTCTTTGAGAACAATATCATTTCTAAAAGTAAAAAATATATAGAGAGAGACATTTGTAAGGACTTCAAAACAACGTTTTAAAAGTCCTCTGTAATTTGTTAATTGACACATTCAGGAATTAATCTTTTAATTTCTCGCAACAGAACTAGAGATATGCATATCTACATTTCATCAAGAGGATTAATGACTGCTATTAACTATCAGCTGACATTGACAGCTGACTACTTCGCAAGACAAGCTGGAAAACATGAGGTAGCAAATCATAATCCGGTAGAGAACAGTCATATTCAATCCCTTGTGCTATTTCAATGGAAATGTCTTCAGTACACCTCTGAAAACAGTTTTTATCAAATAACTCCAGCTTTAACATGATATCATAATCAGCTTTGCGGATACGTTCGCATTAGGATGTCCATAACATGCTCGATCTCCTGGATTTCCCATGTGGCCTGACCATGAGAGTCTAAAGATGAGGAAGAGGATGCCGATGGAGATTTGGACAGGGATGGCAGATACTTCACTAGATCGTCGGCCGTGACGGAGAAACCTTGCAGGAGATTCACCTCCGGTTCAAACACAGACGTGTCGATGTCCAGGAGAAGTTTATCTAAAGCCACATCCTGAGGACGACCTAGACACGCCGCCTCTGATTTGATGAACGGCACCATGTTGGGCGTTCTTTCAGTCCTCGAACTCGACAGAGGACACTGCGTGAGCCTGGCATCTCCAGTTAGATTCTCTACAGAGCCGAGCGGAGCCCGAGGAGCCGCACAACAAGGCCCTTGACCGGCATCTAGAACTGTATCTAGATCTTTGAGGATGACAGAGATGGCTGAAGATAAAGAGAAATCCTCCTCTGAAGTCCAGGCCATGACATCCTCTTCCGTATTTTCATCATTCAGCGAGAACAGAGGTGCATTATGCTCTGTCGAAGCAGGGGTCACGCTGGGCAAATCGGCCTCCAACCCGGAGTGAGTTTGTGATTTAGTGGGAATTTTGACGGCGGACAGAGATTCGACCTGCGCCCGGACCTCGGACTGAACCTGCCGCAGTGTGTTGTTGATAAGAACCGAGCGTAATAAGCTGGGCTCCACGAGGGCCTGGTCACGGTGAAACTTCTCCATGGAGATGTCCAGCACAGACTGCAGCTGACTCTCCCACGCTCCTCCTCTTCCCTCGACCTCCCGGTGGAGGAGCTTACGCTTCTGTCCTTTGGCCACCATTTCACACTCTGCAAAACAACAGCGAGTTTGAGTTTATAGTGCAAATATAAGACCACTCTTATGAGGAAATGTTTTGGTGAACTGCTCCTACATCCGACACTTCGTACAGTTGAGTACAATGCCTTGCTTAAGAACAACGTGCATTTGCTTTTAAATTGTAACATATTTAGATACAGGTTTAGCATGTGCAGGTTGGATGATGATACATCAGCTTATGTGTTATAAAGAAAAATAAAAAAATCCATTTTAGCAGGGTTATTATAACTAAAACTTTTTTTAAAAAATGTTAACTGAAATCAAATAAATTTTAACTGAAAACAAATTATATAAAAGTTAAACTCATTTTATTTCAGCAAGTTGCCAAAGCAACACTTCTCTTTAATTTAGTTTAACTAGATGTAGTACAATAACTAAAAACTGAAATAGAACTAATAAAAAAACTATTAAAAATGACACAAAAAAACACCAGAATTACAAAAACATTCAAGTTGAATGTTTAAAATTAAAAGAAATATTAAGAAAAACTATCTAAATGATATTAAAAATAACACTAGGGAGAAGCTGAAGCCCACTTACACAGTATTCATGACTTTTGTATCATTGACATAAAATACTGAATTAACTATTCTATTTACAATTGTGTTTTGGCAATTTAATTGACAGTAAAAAAGTTAGTTTTTTTTCTATAACTTACTTACAGGTATATGAATATATAAATATTTAATTGCCCATATTTGAATTCATACAATAATATAATTTATAATGAATTGTGAATTCTAATTGAACGATTTCACTCAATTAGCCTTTAGGTTTTTTAATGAATAGCAATGATGTATGAAATGTACATCTAACTCATGGGAATTTTCAATAACAACCCCATGAATTACAATAAGTAATATTAATTAAGCAGTATTAACAACAACACACCACTTGGGGCCTTCTGTGCCAGTTATCTTTACAATCCAAAATAAAATAAATAAATCCACAAATCTAAAAAAATCAATGTGACTACAAATCATTCATTAACAAATTCTCTCTCTCACACACATACACACACAAATTTTGATATTCAACATAATGTCACAGATCACCATTTTCCACAGGTATAAAATTAGATCAATTAACCTCAAAACTGTTTTGACTGACTAAATCACACGAATGTTGCAAATTCAGATAAAACTACAATAATAAAGAGTTGAAATGAGATTTTGTGCCAAGAGAAAAAATATGTGGGTGGGGCGTCATTTTGACCTATAATATTTCATACAATATAGACCTAAAACGCATCTAAACTGATCAAACGAGAGTACATTGTTTGCAATCTCTAGACGCGTATGACAGAATGTATGTTTAAAAAAAGAAAAGAAAAAAACATGTAACGTATCATGTTTAACTTAATTAGACTTCTTTCGACTTGTGTTTCGAAGACGACATAGGACTGTATATTTTGCGATAACCCAAGAATCGTTTTTAATCCTGAATTGTAAACAGTAACTTAATTCGTTAGAAAAAATAAACTAGGTATTATCACTACATCTGCCCGTTTCCAGAAGTTTGTGTAAGCAGAAATCAGTGCGCTAGCTTAGCATGGTAACTATCCACTAATACTGTCTGTATCACATGTTTTACTCACCTGTAAAGTATGTAAACCAACTCCAAACTCGATGTAACTATTGAACGTTTATACAGTAATTTGACCCCTGTAAATTGTATAACGCTGCTCAAGAGTCGGAATCGTTTGCTCTGCTGGAATTTTTTCGTCCCGCCAGTGATTCAATCAGTTCTGACGTCACGCGCGAGTGAGGAATGCTGGGTATTGTAGTTGTGTAAGTACTTACTAGTTCTTAAAGGTACAAACACCTTAAAATTTTACTGAAAGCTGATAAGAAATACTTTTTTCCGCCTCATAATAATACACATAAGTAAAGAGAAAAACAAGCACGGACATCTTTATTTTAAAAACAGAAAATAAAAAAAATCTACATTATTAGGCATTATACTGTATATTCAATGTTTTATAAGGCAAAACAAAAACAGAGGAATTTTTTCCATCCAACCATCTGTTTTTCAGTAAATACAAAATAACATGTAAATACATGTCCAAACGATGATTAACTAAAAGTACAATTATTGCTGGGCAGCATATGTGTTCATGAAAAAAAAAAAAAAATCAGAATCAAAAGACATTCTCTGCTAACATATGTTGCTCACTGCAGAGCCAAATGATGTCCAGCTCCCCCTCTCAGGACATAATGGGTGGAGCTTGACTTGTTCTGTTTAGGGAAAGAGTTGTGAGTAGGGTTGTGGTGTGGCTGGACTTTCAAGCTTCACCCATTACATCCAGAGAGCAGGAGCTGGATGTCAAGTTCCACCTATTGTCTCTGCAGTGAACAGCCTCTCAAAAATAAAATCATTTTGGACAATGCAAAATACACTAAAATTGTAAGTGCACTTAAACAAAGCCCTGAGTAGATTAACTATATTCTCCACTAACTCCGACTGTCTTTCCGTCCCATTCAGAAGTGGAAAGGCACTTGACAAAGAAATGGCCCAGGTCATATTTGGAGATGACTCTTCCTTTTAACATGTTCTCAGTCACGGTGTATTTTTCTGTCAGAGGCTTGTCATCTGGAAAGAAAACAAAAATTAATCAAACTATTTCCTGATCAACTGTTGATGTTGAAGGTCCTGGCAGCAAAATATAACTAACCAAAACAGCAATTCTAAACACAATTCAATCATGACAACTCAGAATAGTTTTAGCATGTTATTGCTACGGTGCTACTGCTGTATTTATTGAATAAATAGACATAAATCCAGAAGCAGATTTAGGGGCTGTTTACACAACACCGGTTTCAACTAAAAACGTACAAATTTTTATGCATTTTGCCCGTTCGTTTACACGACAATGGCATTTTGTGTGCCTGAAAACGGGTTTCACAGTGCAAGTTTTTGAAAACGATCTCCATATAAACAACAAAAAAAGTGAATCGCTGAAGACAATGACATCATGCACATGCGTATTACGTGTTCAATCTATAGTGTTTCATCGCCATCTAATGGCCTGGCAGCAGAATACAGCGGTTTTAGCCATTTTTGCGGATTTGTGTGAATGGGGATTGTTCTGTACGTGGAAAACTCAAAGGAAAAACTTCTCAGTTTTTAGCATATCGTTGTAAACGTACCCTTAGGCAGGTGGAGCTGGGGAGGTGAAGGGGTTCAGAAGAACTCTGATAGCGCACTGCAGGACTGGCTAACAGCAAACAATGAACTAGACTATTTAAATGTTGAGAAAGCAATCTCATTGGTTGCAGGATCAGCAGAAGCCATTCAGCTTCTGCCTTTGTGGCAATGATCGCTTGCAAAATTTAATGTAAGGAACTATCAGCCTGCGCCATCTAGAGTTTCATCACTTGACTGAAATTCATATTTTAGGGATGTAGGTCACGTAATGCTAATTACCAGCAATATGTGGAGGCATGACTGCTATATAGTCCAGTCCTGACTGCTTCAGGACAGTGTACATTCTGTCATGATCTTCAGTGACCGGCACCAGACGAGGAGGAACTCTGGCACGATCCCACAGGAGGAACGCTATGAAAAGAGAAAGACAGTGCGATGACAAATCCTTCATATGCAAGTATGCACTTACACACTAATGAAGGAGAAATATGGATTGAAACACCTCAGACATAGATACCTGACATGCATGCAACAACTTTGCGGATTCCACGAGCTTTCATGACCTCCAGAATGTTCCGTGTTCCCTCAGACATCATTGTTGTGGGACCAGCAAACAAAATTTCATAGAACAAGTTAATAATGTGCAATTACTTCACATAACACAATCATTTCCTAATGGATAAAATCAAGTCCCGTCCTACTTTTTTACTCTAAAGGGTTTGTTCACACTTGGCATGTTTTAATTCGATTAAAACAAACCCTGCTGTGATTGCTTTGTTTGCCATCTGAACCCTGGTGCGCACCAAACAAGCGGACAAACAAACTCTAGTGCGGTTCGAATGAAATATGAACGCAACACAGGACATGATGTCACAAGATGCGACCCTAAAAAGGACAGAATGCTCAAGCACACCTTTTTTTTTTCTTATCATAGTCACAATGATGTTGGCCATTACAGTTCAGTACAGGCATCAAAACCGCGTCTCCCAGCAGCAGATCTTCGTTTGTGTGTGACGGAGGGATTCCTGACGCTGTTTTGACTCCTTTACACATTTTATAAGCTCTTCACGAGTTCTCAGCTGGTCAAAATACCATCATATGTAGCTACACACATACAACGAGCGCATTTAGCCCAGCACACAGTATTGTTTTAGATGTTCGGTAAGGTCTGTTGCAAAATATACAGTACGTAATAAAAATCTACCAATCAGGTTGTGAACATAACCCTAAGCCTTTAGGTTCGGTGTTAAAATACCAGTGTGAATGCTAAGTGGACCAGGACTAATTTGAACCAAGCGAACTGAACTGAACTGAAGTGTGAACACACTCTAAATTACATCGAATTAGGTAAATAAAATAAGGTTTTCATGCTGAGGCTACTTAAAATTTTGAGTAAAATTCATTCATATCTTGTAATGGTGTGTATATGACAAAGGACAGTAATAGCTACATTACTATTCTACTATTACTACTACAAGTGAATTTGTTTTTAGGTTAAGTAAACTCACTGAGATCATTTCTTGTCCCCAGAATGACGATGACTGCATCCTGACCCTCCAGGGTCTTCTTCACATCTTCTTTGTTCAGAACATCTCCCACTACCACTCTGGAGGCCTTGTGGTCTGAAGGAAGCCTTGCAGCGTCTCTCACCAGCACAGTCACATTGTAACCTGGAACCGCAAATAATCGTGAGAAGAATCGGCAAAATAGATCATGCAAGATGTCTGTTTGGTGAAGATGACCATAAGATTGACCATAAGATTTCACAACTATCAATCAAATTAACAATCGAGCTGAGTAAAGCCAAAATAATAATTATTTTAAAAACAGCTCTTGTGAAATTAAGATTTATCATAATTTTTTTTTTAAAAAGTACCTGTTCACTGAATTTCTTTTAAAAGAAACACAAATTGACCACTATTTTAGCACTAACTTGTATCATATTCATGAAAATTGCATATCTTTATATTTTCATCTACAGTTGTTTACTCTGAACAAAAATGACAATAATCCAGCTAAAGTGGAGGCAAGATCCAGACCTCTGCAATGTCCAGATAAAAACAGACAAGGTGTAACTCAAGCTTATCTTTAAAATGCATCCTCTTATGACTCAGCAGATTAGTTATTATGCATGACTAAGAAGTTTCGCAAAAGTCTCGTGACCCCAATGCAAGTGGGAGCAAAACAACTAAAACAAATATATAATTTAAACAACGAAATGCCAATCCACGGAAAATGCAATTTCAACACGTGTTAATACACAACTCATAAAGACAATGCTAATCCTGTTTTCATTCACTTTTACAACTTTCGACACCACAACAGTTTCTGTTTTACAACGTCCTTGCTAGGTCAAAGACAGTTGGTGCACTGAAATATTGTGAAGCACAGGAGAAGTTTAAAATATCAGCTCTGTCCCAGATGTCATTGTGAAAGAGTTTACCTGCGGTCACTGCGATAGGTAAGGTCGCTAACCCCGTCATCCCCGTGCAGCCGAATATGGCCACATTTTTTATAGCATCAGACATCTCGGCGAGTAGAAAGGCTCTTGGTTGATTCCACTTGAAAACAGAGATTTTTTCTGTACAACCTCACGCTCAGGCACTAGCAGTATGTCTAGCTGAAACCCTGATCTTGAATGTTATGTCAGTGCTGTCATGTAGTCTACGCAACTCCACTGTCAGAACAACTAATGGGGCGTTTTTTTGTCCCCACTAGAATTCTGATAAGCCACGCCCTTGATTTGATCTCTGTTTGCTGTTGTTTCTACGGCTACATAAATGACTTCTGATCTGTCCAACCATTGAATGATCATAAGTAGCGCTAACCAATCATTGCAAAGAATGACCAGGTTTAGGGCGGGACTTGTCGGTGGGTGGATGAATGAATGTAACCAAACCATCTCTGATGTAACACGCCTATAACTGAATCGAGCTCCTCTTAAACGTTTTTAAAGGTGAAATGACTTCTAAATAGCTCACTAAAATATGACTTCGTATTTTGGACCAATTTTTGACTAGCCTACCTTTCAGAATATAATGGATTATTTATAATCAGTCATTAAATGTAGTGTTTTTTATGGACTTTTCACACTTCTAGTTCATTTTAATATCATAATTTATAAGTAACTATAGATTAGCATCATTTGTGTTGTCTTTTTCCTACTGTTTATACTGTCTAATCAAGGATGGGTTAGTAAATTACAATGTAGCCTACAACGGGGCTAAGGCACACCTTAAAGGTGCATTGTGTAATATTTCTGAGGATCTATTGACAGGAATGCAATATAAGACCCATAACTATGTTTTCAGTGGTGTATAAAGACCTTGCATAATGAACTGTTATGTTTTTATTACCTTGGGCCAGTTGTTCAAAGGTAAACTGATCGGATTTTGGTTATCGGATTGGATCAAATCTTGAACATGGGTTGTTCAAAAGGGAAAGAATGAGTCTGAAATCAGATTAGATCATGGAATCCAATCCTAATTTTAATCTGGATCAAACCTTCAGTTTGTGTTATTCAAAACTTGTCAGTATGATTTGGATAACTTTGATCCAAAAAAACAGTATTATCCTGATCCCAACTGGGGGTAGGATTTCAAGTTGGATTCCAAGAAGAAAATGTAGTAAAACTTTTAAATTGGTCAAATAATACTTTTGTATCATTTAGTGTATATATACTTTTATTTATATTTTGCACTTGACTTGTGTAACCGTTGTAACAGTGATAAAGTAGATAAAGTAGACATAGGCTCCAATAAAGCCATTCAGTAAAGTAAAGTAAAAATAAAAATGATCTTGTCCCCATGAAATAATTTCAATAACAAACAAAAATAATATAAAATTCCATTTTTCTGTCATTCATCACCGTATATTAATTTCAAAGAAACAATCATTAGAGATGAGCCTGTCAAAAATAATTTCTAACAATTGCATACTATACGTCGAGTCAGTCCGTCATTCAGAAAAATGTTTTAAGACGTTTTCAAAATATCCACAATGTATATTTGTTTTTTATTTGTTGTGGCTCAGATGAGGGGTCATAAAATAAATTTATGAATGGAAGTGGATGTTTTTGTTATTTTTGTGTTTTGTCTCAAAATAAGAAGCATTTACAGTGACTCCATGTTGGCTCTTCTACCTGTTCTTTATATAGCTAAAGGATATGTTGTCCCATTAAGAGCACTGGTAATCCGGATTTGGTAATCTTGTAAACTGTGTATCTGGATCAGGGTGATCCAGTCCAATGTTGCTTTGAAAAACCGGCATAAAAGTTAGACGGATTACCTGATCCTGAATAAGAAAAAATGGGATTTCCAAATCCGGATCATTTTGATCCAGATTAAATGTTTTGAACAACTGGCCCCTTAGAATGAGACATTTATATCTCCATAACCGCGGGCGCCCCCTGCTATGGAGGTCGACATATTGTGTCGTCATGTTTCTACCGTATCCGACAGCGAACACACAGCGCTACAGAGCGCGTTTCCTCACTACCGTGAAAAAGAAGTTTTCAGTTGTGTATAAAGACCTTACTTAATGAACCGTTATATTAGTATTACCTTAGAATGAGCAGTTTCTGTCTACACACACCGCAGGTTCCCTTACATTGAAATGCGCCGATGTTTCTACAGTGGCCCTAAACGGACAAATGCGTTTTGTTACTATGTTGCTCTTCGTGCAAGGAAGCAAGCTTAGTTCAGTGAATAAAACACTGACACAATGATGAACAAGTAACGACTCGGTTACTAACGTAACCTCGGTTCCCTGAGAGGAGGGAACGAGTATTGCGTAAGTAGCTTACGCTATGGGAAAACTCCTTTTCTCGAGAATATTGAAGTCTTTATGTAAAACGCATTGCAGCTGCACAGCTGACAGCAATGAACGAAGGCAGCTCGGTCATTGGCTGTGCTGCGGCAACTTGCTCGAACCAATGACGGGGCGACTCTGAATGCGCGACCAATGAGCGCGCTTCGCGCCCGCGCGCGTCAGAGCCCGCCAAGATGGGCGTGGCCGAGAGCTATATATAGGGCGCCCCGTCATGAGAGTTCTTTAGGTTAAAACGACTGAAGCGAACTAACCAAGCACAAGCACGGCAGCTTACGCAATACTCGTTCCCTCCTCTCAGGGAACCGAGGTTACGTTAGTAACCGAGTCGTTCCCTTTCGAGAGGTCTCTCCTATTGCGTAAGTAGCTTACGCTATGGGAACACCATGCAAAACGCCGTGCGTGCTGAACTTCGCCTTATGATAGCCAGAGGCAGGTGCCTGAGCTAAAAAAGCAAAGTTATCATCCAACTAGCCGGCAGAGGCGAGCTTTATATGTGGGAAAGAATACAGAGCGGCTAGAAGGCGCTCAGTGTGACACAAGCACATACATAATCTAGATACGAACTCGTAGTTCAACTAGCATCATGCTGATAGTACATTGGAATGCAGTGTCGGGACCTGTAGGTTGTAGAACCTGATAAATGTGGACGGTGAGGCCCAGCCTGCCGCCGCACAAATATCCTCGATCGGTATCCCGCTCGACCATGCCCAGGAAGAAGCCACACTCCTGGTGGAGTGTGCTTTGACTCCCCAGGGGCATTGAAGTCCCTTAGCTTCATAAGCCAGCGCTATAGCTTCAACTATCCAGTGAGAGATTCTCTGCTTTGAAACGGCGGAACCTTTCGTACGGCCGCCAAAGCATACAAACAGTTGTTCTGTCTGTCTGAATAGGGCAGAACGCTCCAAATACACTCTGAGAGCCCTAACGGGGCAGAGTAGATTAGCGTCGTGCTCGTCTGCTGGGGACGATAGCGCAGTTAGGGAGATAACCTGTGCTCTGAAGGGAGTGGTGAGCACTTTAGGAATATACCCATGTTTCGGTCTAAGGACGACCCTGCAGTCGTTAGGTCCGAATTCTAGGCAGGCAGCGCTTGTCGAAAGCGCGTGCAGGTCGCCCACTCTCTTGACCGAGGCGAGTGCCAGCAAGAGCGCAGTCTTGAGCGAGAGCTGTTTAAGGTGCACGGTTCGGAGTGGTTCGAACGGAGGCCCTTTAAGAGCGTCTAGGACAGTAGCTAGGTCCCAGATCGGCACTGAGGGGGGGCGTGAAGGGTTCATCCTCCTAGCGCCCCTTAGGAAACGAATAATTAGGTCGTTTCTTCCCAATGGACGTTCCATTACAGGGTCGTGTGATGCTGTGATGGCCGCCACATATACTTTGAGCGTGGAGGGGGCGCGGCCCGCCTCCAGAAGCCCTTGTAGAAAAGCGAGTACGTTCGTAATCTCGCATGTTTCAGGGTTCAGGCCCTTGGCATTACACCAGACACTGAACACTTTCCATTTCTGGGCATATAAGCGTCTCGTGGAGGGCGCCCGCGCCTCAGCGATGGTTTTTAGTGCTCCGCTCGTGAGGTTCCTGGGAACCCGTTGAGGGGCCATGCATGAAGGGCCCACAGATCGGGGCGGGGATGAAATATCATCCCGTTGGCCTGACTGAGGAGGTCTGGCCTCAGTGGAATCGGCCGTGGTGCAGATTGTATTTGCATCAGATCTGGAAACCATGTTTGGTTCTTCCAGAGTGGGGCTATCAGCAGCACTGCGTTTTTCTCCTCTCTGACCCGACTGATGACCTGCGGTAGCATCGCGATCGGGGGAAAGGCATATAAGGGACGGCTCGGCCAGCTCTGGGCGAGCGCATCCATGCTTTTCGTGAAGAAAAGAGGGCAGTGCGCGTTCTCCTTGGAGGCGAAGAGGTCGATCTCCGCTTTGCCAAAGGTTTTCCATAACCAGTGAATCGTCAGCGGGTTGAGAGCCCATTCTCCTGGGAGAATTTTGTCTCTGGATAGCATGTCCGCCCCCTGGTTCAGGGCACCTGGCACATGCGCTGCTCTCAGCGAGCGCAAGTTGTGCTGGGACCATAAAATGAGTCTCCTGGCCATTGAATGCATGGAGCTCGACCTGAGTCCACCCTGGCGATTTATGTACGATACTACCGTCATGTTGTCCGTTCGGACCAAGACGTGTTCGTTTCTCAGCTGTGGGAGCAGGGCTCTGAGAGCCAAAGCAACCGCTTTCATTTCCAGACAGTTTATGTGTAGGCGCTTCTCCGGGTTTGACCAAAAGCCGGAGACAGGCCTGCCCTCGTAAAGGGCCCCCCAACCTATTTTGGAGGCATCTGTCGTTATCATCTTTCTCCTTGTGTTCACACCCAGACTCACGCCTGACTGGTACCAGTCGGCGGCTTTCTAGTGCGTCAGGGCTTTTATACAGCCGTGGTTCGCTCTGATTAAAAGGTGGCCCGAACGCCACGCGTGAGTAGGGACGCGGCTCTTGAGCCAGCGTTGGAGAGGGCGCATATGCAACAATCCTAGCTGGAGTACGGCCGATGCTGAGGCCATGAGACCGAGCATCCTCTGAAACCGCTTGACGGGGGCGAGCGCGCCCGCCCTGAATGATGTTGCAAGGCGCCGGATGGTGAGCGCGCGCTCTGATGAGAGACGCGCTGTCATTTGCATCGAGTCTAGAACTATTCCCAGGAAAGAAATCCTCTGGCTGGGAGATAGTATGCTTTTTGCAAAATTGATTCTTAGACCCAGGCATTCTAAATGGCTGATAATCCAAGATCTGTGTGTTATTAACTGACTCTCTGATTGTGCTAGAATCAGCCAATCGTCGAGATAATTCAGTATTCGCACTCCCCTTCGCCTTAGGGGGGAAAGTGCTGCATCCATACATTTCGTGAATGTACGGGGAGCCAGGGACAGGCCGAACGGAAGTACTGTGTACTGGTACGACTGTCCCTCGAAAGCGAATCTCAGAAACGGCCTGTGATGGGGCGCTATTGGAATGTGAAAGTAAGCATCTTTCAGATCCACTGAGAGAAACCAATCTCCTGGGCGTACTTGCGCGAGGATATGCTTGGTTGTTAACATTCTGAACGAGCGAATCATTAGTGCTTTGTTCAGGTGTCTGAGATCTAGGATGGGGCGGAGACCGCCATCCTTTTTCGGGACGAGAAAATAGCGGCTGTAAAAACCTGCCTCGCTCAGAGAGGGGGGAACAGTTTCCACAGCGCCCTTTTCTATTAGTTTGCGCACCTCGGTGCGTAGAACATGTGAGCACTCTTTTCTCACTTTCGTCTCGACCACAGTCGTAAAACGTGGTGGTCTGCGAGCGAACTGGAGCGAGTATCCGTGCTTTACTATATTCAATACCCATTTCGGCATATCTGGAATATTTTCCCATGCCGCTGCGTGTACAGATATGGGCTGAATACAGGCTAGGGGCGGGCCGCTGTGACGCAGGGACCCGGCCAGCGAATCGCCTGAGCTCATAGCTCTCAGAGGCGCGGGCGCGCGCTGAGCAGCTGAGTGAATGGGCGCGTGTGTGATTACAGCAGCGCGCGCTGTGTCTGTAAAACTCGCAGCCTGGGCTGGGGTTGTGTTTGACACTGTAAGGACAGTGTTTATAAGTGGGGGTGCATAAACAATGGTAGGCACACGCGTCACTTTTATAATGTTTCCCGCTTTTACTGGGGATGAATTTATAACTGTGTGAACAGTGCTTGTGTGTAGTGGTGCGTACATGACCGTAGGCACTTGATCTACATTCATGGGGTGCGCAGCTTTAGCTGGGAATGAATTTGGCACTGTTTTGACAGTATCTGGGAATGCACACTTTGTGGACATGTGAACCCTTAGTGACACAGGCAGAAAAAGACTCTTTTTGTGTTTTCTGTGCGTCGCCGTAAAAACGGCGTTTGTTTGCAGGTGAGCGAGCTCTGTGACTGGCCCATTGACTGCTGTATGAACATATCCAGCCGCCTGTAAGGGGACTGGGTAATGCTTGAGCTTTTGCAGAGAGAGTGGTCCGGCTTTTGCGAGATACGCACTCTCTCTTTTCATTCTTGTGGCTAGGACGGCTTTCGAGGCTCGGGGTTCAGCACAATCTTGGGCCGAGGACCCCGTCGCTCAGAAGGCGGCTTGCGGTTGTGAGAGCGCGAGCGGCGTCGAGCGTCAGCCTGAGGCGCGGGCTGAGAGGCGGTGGGGGCTGTGTTAGCCCGCTGCGGCTGCGGCGGCCTCTGTCTGCTCTGCGATGAGCTGGAGCGCTTGGGCAGGAAATGCCGCATAGCTTGTGAAGCATTCTTGGCCTCAGTGAAGCGTTCGGCGAAACCCTTAACCGCCGGTCCAAACAGCCCGCTGGTGGAGATAGGCGCGTCGAGAAATGGCGCCTTATCCGCGTCCTTCATCTCAGTCAGAGTCAACCACAGATGGCGCTCGAGAACAGTCAAATTAGCCATGGCACGGCCGATAGACTGGGCGGTGGCCTTCGTGGCTCGCAGGGCTATGTCAGTCGCGCTGCGTAGGTCCTTAAAGGCTTCGGGTTCGGGGCCAGACTCGTCCATAGAGCGGAGAAGCTTGGCTTGGAACACTTGAAGTACCGCCATAGAGTGAAGCGCTGATGCAGCTTGGCCGGCGGCGGCGTAGGCGCGACCGGCGAGAGCTGAAGTAGTGCGGCAGGGCTTCGAGGGGTGGGAAGCTTTGGCTTTCCATCCGGTGGTGGAGGGCGGGCAGAGATGATTGCCCACGGCCTCCTCGAGGGGCGGTGTTCCCTCGTAGCCTCTTTCCTTCGCGCCGTCCACAGAGGAGAGCGAGGAAGAAAAAGAAAGCTTTAGGAGCGCAGAGTGGGGGGCTTTCCACGACTTGGTGAGTTCGTCGTGAACTTCCGGGAAGAAGGGAGAAGGCCTTTGCCGAGGGGCCTGCTGGCGCCCCTGCAGAAACCACTCATCCAGTCGGCTCCGGGTTGGTTCTTCGGGAGAAGACCAATCGAGCCCGAGGTCTTCCACGGCTTTAGAGAGAACGCGGATAATCTCGCTATCCATGGTGGAGCCCCCGCTCGCGCTAGCTAGCGTCGACGGGGCGGGGTCGAGAGTGGAGCCCGGCCAGTCGTCCGATGCAGCGTCGATTGACAAGCTGTCATCCATTCCCCCGTCGTCCTCGGACGCGCAGAAAGTCACAAGGCCCACCGCTCTGCTAGAGGGGTGTGGGTCCGGCTGGGTGAACTGAACCGGCGGTGGGGAAGGCAAGAGCGGCGGTGAAGCACGCGGAGACTGGCTCGGCGTGACGTCACTGAGCTCAGGTTCAGGAAGCCTCTGTGAGCGGCGCTTTTTCTTAGTGCGCGGCTCGAACAGAGGGATGGCGGCGATGGGCTCGCTCACGGCGAAAGCGGCGAGGCGAGCCCGCAGTGCGGAGAGACCCAGGTCGTCACATTCGGGGCATCCGCCCTTGGTCAAAGCAGCTTCTGCGTGGTCCCGGCCCAGGCAGCGAGCGCAGATGATGTGACGATCCCCGTCCGGGAGAAGGTCTCTGCACGACGCGCAGGAAGGCATTTGAAACAACGCCTTGGAAAATTTGCTCTTTTACAAGTGTCGCAGAGCGAACAGATGTAAATACTTGCGTGAGCAGTACGCCGGATGGCTCAGTAGAATCGCGTTAGAAGGCGGCTGAAGGTGCCGACGTCCTCGTAGCAAATCCCGCTGGTATGCTTTTCGACGGCGAAGCTTCAATAATCCGGAGGATCCAGCGAAGAAGGTGTTCGCTGAAGGAGATTAAATCTAAAGAACTCTCATGACGGGGCGCCCAATATATAGCTCTTGGCCACGCCCATCTTGGCGGGCTCTGACGCGCGCGGGCGCGAAGCGCGCTCATTGGTCGCGCATTCAGAGTCGCCCCGTCATTGGTTCGAGCAAGTTGCCGCAGCACAGCCAATGACCGAGCTGCCTTCGTTCATTGCTGTCAGCTGTGCAGCTGCAATGCGTTTTACATAAAGACTTCAATATTCTCGAGAAAAGGAGTTTTCCCATAGCGTAAGCTACTTACGCAATAGGAGAGACCTCTCGAAAGGGAACTATAATATTCGCAATAACATATAGTTTTACTGAATAATTAAGTAAACATAATTTCTTAATTTATCCATGTAAAGAAACCTCATTGCTGAACTGGCTACTCTCTGCGGTCTCAGACGATGACATATTTTCCTGTCGGCCACCGTAACTTTTGTTGCTTGCAATTCGTAACCTCACTACTAGATGCCGCTAAAATCACACCCTGCACCTTTAAAGAGTGTTCACCCAAAAATGAATAGTCTATCATTAATTACTCTCCCTCATGTTGTTCCAAACCTGTGAGACTTTTGTTCATCTTCAGAACACAGTTCTCAGATTTCAACAAAAATATCTTCATTTCTGTCCCTCCTTAGACCGCTATGCAACTGACACTTTGATGCTACAAAAAGTTCATAAAGAGATCGTAAAACTAATCCATATAAATTGAGCGGTTTAGTCCAAAATTTCTGACGAGACACGATCGCTTTATATGATGAACAGATTTAATTTAGGCTTTTAATGACATTTAAACATTGATCAGCGAACATTAACAGAAGCAACTGAACCTGATTGACATACAAGAATGAACCTCATTGGTTCTTGTGGAAAGCTCAAACGTGCTGCGTAACACCAGAATGAACCTCATTGGTTCTTGCCTTTTACTGTCTCGGGTCCTCGCACGTCAAGAGAACATGCTTGAGCTTCCGTTTACCACAATGGATGTGTGCGTTGATGAATGTTTATTTGTGAATAAAAGTCTAAATTCAATCTGTTCATCATGTAAATTGATCGTGTCTCTTCACAAAATATGGACTAAACCTCTCAAATACATTCGTTTTACAATCTCTTTATGAATTATAAAAATAAATAAAAAATTACGGTGTTTGGAATGACATGAGGGTGAGCAAACAATGACAGAATTAAATTATTTTGTTGAACTAACCGTTTAAGATAAGGTGAATTTTTGTGCCATCTAGTGGTTTAAGGAGAGTAAAGTCGGTTGCGCCTTTGTCATCCACATAGCCTACTAGAGAGGATGGCTTTACAAATCAGGGTTAAAAATCATGTTTTTGTTCTTCTATATTCAGTTCATAGTCATATAGGCTATTTTATGAATATGTTGATATGATATATTAATATAGCCTTACCGAACTACTAGAATCTGCATTATACCGTCCTTAAATATAGTATCGTACTATTTACCAGGATAATGAAGTATGATAAAACAGGACCACATTTTAAGATGACTGATGCTTAACTGTGACTGTGCTGTAACTTTTGTATTTGTAGTGTACGCTGATTCAAATCTTAAAAGTATGTTTAAAACCTGTTCTTTCAAATATTATAATATTAATGGAATAAAATGTGTACTTAATAAAATTTGACTTTAAATATACCAAACAGCTACAAATATAATTCGAAAGCAAATGTATTTAAATATATAGCATAAAAGATCAATAGCAATATATTTTAGTTCATCATAAATGCTAGATCAGTAACACTAGCTATACTTTAACCATGACAAAAGATGGCTTTGGGAAGTCCTCACAAAGATAAGTGTACCAGTGTGTCTGTATCTCTCAATGTGTGTGTGTGTGTGTGTGTGTGTGTGTGTGTGTGTGTGTGTGTGTGTGTGTGTGTGCGCGCGCGGCTTCCCCATCACTGCTGTATCCTCCGCGTTATTGAGAGCGCAGGGGCAGAGAGAGAGAGAGAGAGAGAGAGAGAGAGAGAGAGAGAGAGAGAGAGAGCGCTCGTGTATCCGGTGCACGGGATATCCGAGCACACCGGCGATCTGACCGAGCAAGCATATCTGGCCTCAGACACATTTTGAATGTGATGCGCGTGACATCACCCTTGAAGAAGCCGCGTACTGACCGGTGTCATCGAATGTACCGAGTGTCGTTTTGCGCCACGCATCCCCTTCTCATCGCATCCGCGCGCCGTGTACCTGACTGAAGTATGCCAGAGAAAAGACACAGCGCGGAATCCATCCGGGATTATTCATACACCGCATGAGAAGCATCTTACTGCATTGATCTGTGGAATAATCATTCATCCTTAGGAGTGGGTGTGCAGGTAAGGACGCAGTGAATCGCATATTTCTGTACTGGAGAACAGTGATTCACACATACATTGTTGTAACGTCCGTTGATTCCTGTATGGTGAATGCAGCGACCGGCCTGTGCTGGACACACACTGCAGTCATTTCTGGGCCGTGTCTTGAACCGATATTTCACTGTCGAGTGTCAGTGGTGGAGTGCTTATTTTAAATGTCAGCTGCGTTTGTTTTGTGTTTTAAAAAGGCCTGGTATTTATATTTGCACGGTGCTGCATTTTCCAACTCACTGCACATTGGACAACACTGAGGAAAGTTGCTTGTAAGCTCAAATAAAGTGTCAGGCCTGAATGGAATAAAACATTACAAAGGCGGTATGAACATTAGATATGTAAGGTGATGCGAATAAACAGCGCTGGGTGTTCACGGTGATGGGAATATTGGTCAACAATGCGGTAAAGGCATTAAAGAAATAAATCATCCATGTTAAAGCTGCACCTACAGCTCCAATATAGATATAGTATAGTACATAGTATGTGTCCTGAATTAGTAGCAGTGTACTTTCAGTGTAAAACATGAAACACTTGCTGTCATGCATGACCAGTTCTGCAGCATACAAGGATAGTCTGAGGTGATTTACAGTGGTATTAGTTACTATCAGAGGGGCAGGACATTTGAGTCATATTAAGGTTAAATGCAAACAGTAGGTTATGTTGCTGCCTGCATTGATCATGCATTGCTCCTGGTTGTATTGTCTTTGAAATTGATGTACTGTATATTTCAACTGCAAGCACAGAAGCTGCACCGAAAGCAGCACATGCCACAAAAAGGTCAACTCATACAGATTGTGAAAGTCCCCATGAAATCAAAATTGGGCTTTTAGTATGACTATGTTAGCCCTACTGTTATTTATAAGCTAGTGTGCTCGAAAACAATGACAAAATTCACATTTAGGAAATATAAGCATTCAAAACGTACAGTCTCTCAGTTCTGCCAATATGGATAAATGATTTTGATGACATCACTCTGCACTTGAGCTTTTCATCAGATTTTCTGTCCAATCAAATGCTCTCTAGAATCTAAAGCTCCGCCCCCTACATTATAAATAGACGCTGAAGCTGCAGCTAAAATCGGTCACTCTTCACACATTTACTTACATTATTCTACATAGGGGATTGGCACAAAGTGCACTAAATAGGGGATAGGGAACTATTCAGACAGTGTAAATATGCTTTACATTGGGGTGAATGAAGTCTGGTTTCACGTTAGTGTCACACAAACCGCCACAGTGCACAGTCTGCTCCGGTCCAATGAGGAAACTGCGGCTTTACTGAGCTCAGTAGCTCTGGCCGAGCTGTGATATAAACTTAACGCTATTGGCTATTTAAAAAAAGGAGCTGTTCGATATGCCCCAGCCTGTCTTCCTGTTTTAGTGGCAATGGCTGCGTCCAAAATCACGTTTCTCTTGAGTAGGTGCTTATTTTGAATAAGTAATTACTTCACGACCGCTAAAAAAGTATGTTCTATATGAATGTAATTTGAATGTATTACATTCACCTTGATGCCCTCATCACATGACGTCCCAGCGCCAGTTGCGTCGCTTCACTGCCATTCACAAATCCTGTCCTGTGGCCTCATGGGATAGTAAAGTGTCCATATGCACACTTCAGAATCTCACCGGAAGAAGTATGCTAGTTCATCCGGGTACTTTTGACCTACTCTTTTATGAGTACTGTGAATTCGGACATACAGTACTTCTTTTGTCACATACTCTTTATTTGCCTACTATATAATAAGGAAGTATGTGATTTCGGATGCAGCCTGTGAGTTTCGAGGCACTTTGTATGCCTTTAAATGCTGCACATACAGTAGGTGAAATAAATGGAATTATAATAGCAATAATAATGTTTTATGATTACTGGAAAATGGTAAATGAAATTTTAAAATAATGCAAACAATTGTGACAATAAAAATGTATATACTAAATTAATAATCAATAGTTTTACAAATACAATTTTGGAATTATTATTTGTACTTTTGATAATATTTTGGACTGTCTAAAAAAGGCACAATATCTCAGTTATATGAAACCAAGTGTCAGGATATACTGTACATACATGTCATTATATGTTTTTTTTGTCTGTAAATTTCAAATAGTTTGAATTAGTTGATGCACAACTTTGCTTAGACTACAGAGCTACAAACGCTACTTGTTTTATACTTCTAAATCCAGTTGGTTTGATGCAAATGCATATTTTTTTTTAAATAAGAGGTGTAGGCCTATATGTGTCTTTCACAGTGACGAGATTGAAGGCTAGCTTTATTAGCAATGGATGTTGTAACAACAAGTGTTTGACCTGTGAGTATTGTGTGATGTCATAGCGCTCTTACGTTTACTGTTGCACATACTCATTTGTTGTCTTTTAAAATCAATCAAATCATATTGGGTTTCTGAAATTCTACTCAAAGAGGTTTGTGTATATGGGAATATGTCCAGTGTAGTCCAGTTCTACTGATGTCATTGATCCCCAAGCAGATTTTTCAGTCGAATAAATTCAACAAGATGTCTATATTAACTTAATGTAATCAAGAAATGAAAGAAGGTGGCAGCAAGCATAGAGAGAGAGAGAGAGAGAGAGAGAGAGAAGTCCTCAGCCCAGGGAGTGACGGCCTTCATGTTAATGCAGCATGGCATGATCTCCCTCAGGTCCTTCTCGTCTCTTCGAGGACTGGATCACTTTTTTATTCCCCTGAAAGCAACCTTACAGTCTGGGAAGAAGCACCAGCTCCTGATCTATATCTGACCTATTTGAGTTTAAATGTAGAATGTCCTTTTTAAAGGGCAATTGCTGTCCTTGTTGAGGCGGATTCTCCTGTCAGATTATCCTCGTCCAGCCCGTCTGTCCCTCTGCCTCACATTGTCTTGAAGATGGAAAGCGATTTAGGAACATGATGTCATGATTAGGCTGTATGAATGCAGATTTATCCTGTTATGCTTATATATTGACAGTGAGGAGACAGGGTGGATGATACCTGCTGCTTTGATAAATTAAAAAGAGCTAATTAATTATAAGCACGCCCAGGCAGAATCTGCAGCGCTTGTTGTCAGCGCCATATGCACTGAAAAAATTATACTTTGGTTGCACCAACTTTAAAAAATATATCTAATTTTCATCCCTGATTCTGACCCTGTGACGGAAATGATCCGTTTTTAAGGGGCGGCTCCTTTAAGGCTTGTCAGTAAACTGTCGCTGTTATGATTGGCTAACGTCATTGCATAGGAAATTGTATCAACAGCCACTCTCTGTTGCACGTAAGAAAGTGTTTTGAAAACATTATCCATATAGAACTATCATTTACAGACAAAGCGTTATAATATCATTTACATACGGTTTGTGATGCCGCTGCAGTGCAGTTGGCTGCTCCATTTGTCAACAAAAGTTTCTTTACGAACTTTCCATTACACTGACAAACAAATTCTCTGAACAAACATATAATCCTCAGAAGTGATCCGGAAAAGCATTTAAATTCCTGATGCTGGGATCCTTCTGAAGTGTACAAACAGAGCTGTTTAATCGGGACGCGTCAAAGGCAGTGAACGTTCCTCTTCCTTTCCATTTACTCTTTCATTTGTTCTCTTGTCGTCAGACATCTGTGGGCATCTGTACTGTATCCAGTGTAGACAGCGTCAGTGATTATAATGGATTCTATTGGCTTTAGACGCAACGAATGCCAGTGGGCGGGGCCTATGTTGTGATGATGTATAACTATTCGTCGATGTCTTGCTCATGTCTGCCCGTGTGACGTCACAAATCCCTCAATATCAAAACTAGCTTTGATTAATAATGAGGAGGAGGTTTGAAGCTATGAAACTTGCAGAAAGTTTTAATTGTTCAAAGACCTGTTAATATGTCAAAAAAATGAAGGCAAATTTGATTTCTCACGTCATGACACCTTTAATATTAATCAAAAATATTAATTTTCCCTAAGACAAATACATGAATGAAAAGTAAGATTATTTATTATAAGCCAAAATGTTATTTAATGTAGACCAATATAATATTTTTGCCTTAATTTCACCATACAATATCTAATTTAGCTATAATTTGAAAAAAAAAAATATTTTCACTAAAGATAAAACTACACTATAATTTTAATTTTTTATTTTAGTAAACTGAGCTTGTTTATCCAACTAATTTGGTGAAAGGTATTTCAACCTTGGGGATGGAAGTCAAACTCAAAAAAGCCCATGTGAAAATGAAACAAAATATAACGAGTTAAGATTAGGGTTTACTTATAAATAATATAGGCTACCTAATATAAATAAAGACTACTTCGAAGGACCTTTATGGTTATTGTGATGTCTTGCATCATATTTTCTCTTATGTTAAAAAACCCCCCACCAGAAATACTGTCTACTACGCCGAGTAAGGTCCAGAGCACAGCCAAAGCTCTATAATAATGATCAATGCTCTTCGAGGAACAGAGTAGAATAAAGGCTTCAGCTCCAAAGACAAACAGGCCTTTTCGACACATCTGCAGTCCATCAAACAGAACTACTGATTTTGCCTTAAACCTCAGAAGATAAGTGACCTAAATCAAATGTACTCTGTGTGTGTGTGTGTGTGTGTGTGTGTGTGTGTGTGTGTGTGTGTGTGTGTGTGTGTGTGTGTGTGTGGTGCGGTTGTGTCTGATTCTTCTCTGATTCTGATGCTTGTGAGGAGTTAATTGTGAATGTGAGAACGCCTGAAGTCTTGTGCTTCTCTCACAGATGTGTTTGTTTGTCAGAGAGAAACACATGCCAGTTAGATCCTGCGGTCTGTCATGTCGGTGGACACCAGGTGCTGGGGAGGAAGAAAGCCCCGATCGGCCCAGTAATGACAAGAGAGCCTGACACGAGGTCAAACCGTTACTAGTGGCATCAGAGAAGTGGGAAAGGAAACCCTGGGTACATTATACTGACTCAGGATGTTATCGGATACAGAGGTTGTGTAAAAGATACATTGCAAATTTGTTTCATTCACTCTCAGAAAAAAAGACACAAAAGCTGTCACTTGGGTGGTACCCTTACAAAAGGTACACCTTTGTACCTTATTAACCCCCTAAGGGTGCATATTTAGTACATATTTGGGTAACACTTTATTTAGATGGTCCCTTTTAAACATTCTGTTGACTAAAAGTAACTTTGCAACTACATGTCAACTAACTCTCATTAGAGTATTAGTAGACTCTGCTTAATATCTGCTAACGCTATATGTGATGCTCCTCCAACAGACATTTTACTTACTATAAGTAACTTTGCAACTATGTCAACTTATTATAAAGGCCAAAATATACTTCACTTTTTAGTAGGGGTGTAATGATAACCTCATGTCACGATTCGATACATATCATGATACGATATTATTGCGATACTACAAGACATATGATAAAAGGTCAACAAAAAACTTACTATTGCTTGAAATGCTAAATTTGATATTACATTGTGGGTGAAAATAAATAGGCTTGGACTTGGTGCTGGAAACTCAATGCTCAGGACAATAGTGACACCAGAATAAAAATATTCTTGATTCTGAAAATGAAAATACAGCTTAAAATGACAAATTATTTTCGTTGAACTTGCACTCTGTCACTGACTAGATATATTTAAAATAATGTAGACCACTTTTTACTGGTAACATCAGACATTTGGCATCATCAGGACCCACAATTATCCCCCATTGCATTATTATAGATTTTATTCAACATTATATATAGAAGTTTAATGTAGCACTGACACTAAAACTCTGTAAACTTGCATTTTTTCTTACACAGTAATTTTTATTTTGGGTGAACTATCCACGATACAAATTGTCACTATCCACGATACATATTGTTGCATTTTTGTATTGCGATATATTGTGACACGATATATTGTTACACCCCTAATTTTTCGGTGTATGCGAGGGTCAGCGTACAGTGCGCGTGACGCAAATTGTGAGATCAAAACGCGCAGGAAGCACATTTTTTTGTTTGTTTTTTTTGTAGTAATTAGTTTATCCTCTTCTAAAATCTACTAATATTCAACTAACACTCTAATGAGAGTTAATAGACATGGTGCAACAGAATGTGTTAAAGGGACAATCAAAATAAAGTGAAACCCATATTTGTACATTTTAGTACCTTTTGAAAGGGTTGCGCCCCATTGACAGCTTTTGTACCTTTTTTCTGAGAGTATACCTTAATATGTGTGTTTTAGCCAATTATTAATATGTGAAACCTTGTGAAAAGATGTGCACTTAATTTTATTGAATGTGCACTTGTAGTGCACTTCAAATATTAATAGTATAATTTTAAGATAAGATAATATAATACTAATTAAATAAATGCCCCTTAAGAAAATATACTTTTATGTCTGTTTATTAAAAACACTTAAAGGGGGTGTAGAAGTCACATACCCTTGTTATTAGCGACACCAGTGGCTAATAAGTGAACTGCACGCGTGCACACGTAACGCACTAGAGACTAAATGTGATTCATTGCACAATATACTCATGGCGAAGTTATTTTTTGTTGTTTGCTTATAAGTAAAAAGAAGTCGGAAATACCTTTGCAGCGATACACTTTGAACGAACATCCCACAACATCCACACTGCTGAGAGTGACGTTTAGATGAATATGTAAATATTTGCTGTGCGCTTTCTTCAATAACAAAATAAACACACAATAAAAATGACAACGGTGAGAAGTGAGCAGTTAAAAAAGCATCTCATCATAGCACTGTGGATATGTTTGCGCAAGCTCTGCAATTCACCGGCATCATGTTCACAAATGAGGTCATTCAAATTACACTGTTATGTTAGTTTGAATATAAAATATGTTTGTCTTATAGTCTAGACTATATAGATCTGTCTATGTGAGACTATAGTTCTATAGTAGACACATTGACATTACAGCACAGAATAGCTCTTTCGGCATTATCCTGAACATTGTATAAGCATTCATTTCAGAATGGAAAAGAGGCTCTCGGGAGCGTGCGTAAATCAGTCTACAATTGAATTTGGTAAATACTCTAACAATACTTTGTCTCTCAGCCATCAACTGATTGCAAAGGGAAAGGCTGGAATTTTTTTGTCTTCACTGCTTTCATGCAGAGCTCAAGCTGTCAAGTGAGGTTTGGTAGGTTGTGATGTAAAGTAAAAGCTACTTGGCTGTATAAAAAAGGGCAACAAGTTCATATCTGATCATGGTTTTGACAGGATATAAACTAAACTAAACACTATTAGCTATTTTGATAAGCTCCGCCCCAGCTTCCTGTTTCGGCAAGAAATATGTGATATATAGAAGGAAGCAAATTTATTTTTGTCAAACCATTTGGAAATTGATGCTTATGGACTTTGCTGATGGAACTGATGGAATAACTCTTGTGCCATAATATGGATATATGGGCAGAAGTTGTATCTTATAGACAGGGTTTGGTTGTCTGTCAATCAAATGACGCTGCTGAAGGATCTAAGGATTCTCCAAAGCAACCTGTGTGTGTGTGTGCGTGTTACTTTAAGAGAACAACCATACATCTGTTTTGTGTTTTTACTTTCTTTGTTCTTTTTATGATTTGATTTTATAATAATTTATAATTAGTAGTCATTTATGTAGTTGTCATTTGATGTATCATTTATTCATATTATTCATATTTGATTACTTCATTTATCATTTTATCATTTATTCATCATTTTATTATTATTATTCATTTGTCATTTTATATTTTACATTACTTAGTATTTCCTTTCTGTTGTTTAATCTTATGATTGTGTGGTTTCGTAGAATGTTGAATGTTTGTCTTCTTGAATAAGAGATGGTATAGCCACCAGTATTTGTGCTGGTCAGACAAAGTCTGAGCATTGAAACATACGCAACTAAGATTATTCAATAAACCAACTCTGCTCATTTTACAACCATCACTTCGTCTCCTGATTTCTGCTCTTCTTGGCTCTCTCAGTCAAATTCTTGGCTGATAGAAGACTGTTAATATAGTTTTGGGTACCAGACAAAACACTCATATTGGGTACCATCAGACCAGACTTGCTTTTAACAGGTTTTGGGTATTAGACAAAACTCTAAAGGCTTCTGACTGGTTTTGGATACCAGACAAAACAGGATATCTTCTGGCAGGGATTCGACGTCCTGTGCCGGATCCGATATTTCTGACGTGGAGATGTGATCTTAAACTGCAAATAAAGGGGGAGAAAGGCTCCATGTGAACTGGGATCGTTTTGAGAACGCTGTCGTCTGTACACGAAAAATGCAAAGGAAAAACATTTCTGTTTTTAGTATATGGTTGTTGTGTAAATGTACCATTACTTTAATTGTTTTAGGTTGTTTTTTTTTCTGTTCCTCTTTGCATGAGTGTATGTTTACATGACAACAATGTACTAAAAATGGAAAAGTTTACGTTTTTCACGTATAGACGACAATGTTCTCAAAAAGATCCCCGTGCACGGATCCGCAAAAACAACGAAAAACACTGTATTCTGCTGTAGGGCTTTCGCAATAACTGCAAAATTGTAGTACCACGCTACTGACAAGCTAACCGCGGGAGGAATGCAAGTAACCGCAGCAACTGCGATATTCGTGTGTTTTCTAAGTTCATAAGGCTATACCCTTCTTGTTTTGAACTTCGTGCATGTGTATTGAATGTTAAATAAGTTAATAATGATAACAAGACTGTTTATCATGGTGATTTGTAAAGACTTCGTGGATTTGCACTAAAGCCTAAACAGACAGTGAATGAGAGAGATCGATGCGATTACCTGCGTCTGCCTTTGAGGTCAAGTTATATTCGTGAAAAGTTTGCCGTGTCCAAGGAAAGCGAAATATCTTTCATGTCACCCTTTTAACGTTTAAGGGTATTTAGCATGAATGGCGTCAGCGGCAGCAACGTCATCGTTTTCACAAATTAGTGTTTTTGTTGTCTTGTACATGGGGACGATAATGGTATTGTTTTCAAAAACTTGCACTTTGAAACCTGTTTTCAAAAGCTTGCGTTTTCAGGCCTCCAAAATGATGTCGTCATGTAAACGTGTACAAAATGTTCTGTTTTTAATTGAAAACGGTGTTGTGTAAACGCCCGGTGAGTTCCCTGTCATTGTTCGTTTTCAAGAATATTAATGAGTTGCACAGCACACCTGTTCCCTGTTGTGTTGATTAACTTCCCTTGTGTATTTAAGCCCTTTGTGTTCTTGAGCTCCTTGTCTAGTGTTAACGTTATGTTCAAGTGTGTAATGCTTTGGTGTTCCTGGTATTCATTAAAAGTTAGTTTGATCGTCTTCTTGCGTCACACGTCTCTCTTGGATTATCTACTGACGACTCTAAGACTTACTGATACTGCGCTGATTGACCAAATTCACAAAGAATTTGTTAAATATGATAAGAAAACTTCCATGTCTCACACCCATTCCTTTGAAACTATCTTGGGTATCTAGCTGTCATTCCTTTTGAAATACTTGTACTGTCTTGGGTGATATCTCAATGCCCCCTTCTGCTTTTTGCTAGAGAGTATTTGAGAATTTTCCTTTTTTTATTGGCTGTTTTAAAAAATAATTTCTGCTAGGTGTTTAGTGTCTATTTTGGGTATATTTGTGTTATTAATACATTCATAAATCAAATTCAATTTCAAAAGAATGGGCTGAGTGGATTGTTTTCGTGAACATTTTCTCTTTGACAAAAGGGAAAACGTCAACATGCCTAAAAGAGATGAATTGCTTTTTGCACAAAACACATGGCCTGTATACTGTACCTTCCCATTAAATCTCATGATTTTTGAAGAATCTAAGAAATTAGGCCTCCTGTGAAACATTTGAAACACTTATATGAGACGACTGTCTATTTAAACATCAGGAGGGTTTAAATGTATATTTAATATATCACATTTATATATATATATATATAAATATATATATAATGCAAAGATATATTGAAAATAAAAAAATGGCATAAATTCACCACACAAAACCAATTCTGCGTATCTCTTTCTATCTCTTGATATGCCATTTGGAATATCTGTCAGGAGGGTGTCGAAAACAAACCACATTGCGTGTGTGTGTGTGTGTGTGTGTGTGTGTGTTATTAAGGGGGATGGGGCCAGCGAGATTTTGGGTTTATGAAAAATGGGGGAGGGGAGCGCTCTCACTCACTTGTGCTGCATTCACTCAAGACAATAATGACTGACATTTCAATGAACATATGAGGAAAAAGAGCAGATCACACCTGTCAAAGAGTCTCTGTGTTTGTTTATAAGCATCAGAACAGTGACCATATGGATAGAAATTCATGAAATTGCACATATGACACACAGCACACCAATGCTGGTTTGGTTGTTCACCAGCAGGCAGTGGAAAGGGTTCTGGAAGGGGGATGGGGTGAAGGATTAGCCTCCTAAATCTATTAGAAATTCATTCATACTAAATTCACTTATCAAGACCCTGAAGAAAAAAAGATCTGCTCTCTCGTATTTGTAGTTAAAAGTAGGTGAATTGAACCAGTTGTTCTGTATTCCTGTAAAAAGGTCACTTGACGTCATCCTCTCATGAAGCTACTGTACATCAGCTTGAGGGGAACTGGAACAGTTATTTGTTGTGGTTTCAAAGGAATATCGGTCTCATACAACAAATCATTCCAATCCTGGATGCTTAATAGTCAATACAGTGTGTCTGTGCTACAATAGACAACATGCTAGGCCAACAAATGTGACTCAAAACACGTTATGTGCCGTAAACCTAATTTACATGTCATAAACCATGGCTACGTTCCAGTGTCTCCATAGTGCGTTGAAAAGTGGACGTCACACTGTCAGAGTATTGAGCCATCTTAAGTGAGACTTCAAATTATAAGATCTTTTATCTTCTATTTATCCATCAGTCATTGCACACTACTTGAAGTGACTAAAATAACACAAAAATTAGCATTTTTATTCATTTAAAATTGTTTACTAGACACTAGATACTTTTGTGCGAGAATTAAGTGCACAAGATGTGACCTTTACAACACAATTATCATAACCCAACAGCTGACACGTAATACATATTCATAGGTACTTTTGTAAAACTAACTTTGTGCATCTTTATGTGTGTAAAGTCCCTTTATAGGGTGAGTAAAACTGACCATATGAATTGAGGGGTTTTATACAGTCTTTTTGAAGAGACACAATTGCTTTATGAGATAATTTAATTAATTTAGCTCTTTATTCACATATTATTCACATGGATTTCATGCTCTAAAGGGGAAGATTATTGATATTTAAAGACTTACTTTCACGTGGTTCTTTACACAATGCTACATTGACCTCAAAACACTTTCACCATTGTGCATGATTTGTATGTTTGCCATGCATCACATAAACAGCTTGATATATTTATGTATGAATTTTCTTAGAGAAAACTTTCTCGGTAGCTCATCTGGTACAGTATTGCACGTGTGATGCGGAGCCCTCAGGTACAAGTCGTGTAAATGATGTCAGAATTTAATTTAACCCAGCATCTATGGTAATGGCCTATGGGCAGCTGCCTTCTTCCTAGTTATGCTACCACAGCTCTTTTCTGCTTAAAAGGGAAAATAGTGAAATCTCCAAAACTGCCTTCCAATTTTACATTTAAATAACACATGACGAATCAGCAATACAATCTGACGGCAAAATGTCAAAAATGCATTTGGCTATAGCCGAAGATTCTGAAGTTAGCTGCAATGTTGAGTTGCTATTTCTCCCATTTATTTGTCTGTGAGTGCCTTGCCTTCTTTTACTGTGTCTGGTGTGTGTATAAATGTGTATCTTAAAGGAATGGTTCACCGAAAAATTAAAATTCTGTCATCATTTTCTCAACCTCATGTTGTTCCAAACCTGTATTTATTTCTTCTGCTGAACACAAAATAAGATATTTTGCAGAATGTCTGTAACCAAACAGTTGATGGGCCTTCATTGATTTTTGTCTCCATACTATGGTAGTTAATGTCAACTGTTAGGTTGGTTACCCATATTCTTCAAAATATCTTTTTTTTTTGTATTCAGCAGAAGAAAACTCATACAGGTTTGGAACAACTTGAGTGCGAGTAAATTAGGACAGAATTTTCATTGTTGGGTGAACTATCCCTTTAAATCTATATCTGTGTGTAGGTCTGTGTATATGTGTGCATTTTATCAATTGGATTCTATTAGGTTTGTGTGTGTATGTGTTTGGCTCTACAGCTTTTCTGTTTAGCTGGTACTGTAGATGCTGACTTTCACTACTCTATATGCAGGGCTGCTTGAGGAAGCAGGCGCGATGGCCAATGCCTCAACAGACCTGGACAATGCTGAGGCCCAGAGACAGCTCAACAACAACAACAGGCCTGCAAGCACAGGATTCTGGGAAACAGAGACCACCAGTGCCAAACTATTTGAGTGCTCCCGCATCAAAGCACTAGCAGGTACGTGGAAGATCGGCTAGTTCTGTGTCTGCGTGTGTCTATATTTTGAGAATATATATATACCGTACTACCATTCAAACTTTGGGGTCAGTAAGATTTTTGTTAGAAATTAATACTTTTATTCAGCAAGGATGCAATAAATTAATCAAAAGTAATCATTAATAATTTCTAATGTTAGAAAAAATGTCTATTTCCAATAAATCCTTTAATTTTTTTTAAACCTTCTAGTCATCAAAGAATCCTGAAAAAATTAATACATTTCCTACTAAAAGATTAAGCAGCACTATTGTTTATCATTGATATTTATTTAAAAAAAAAAAAGAAAAAACAGTTTCCTGAGCAGCAAATCATCATATTAGAATGATTTCTGAAGGATCATGTGACACTGAAGACTGGAGTAATTATGCTAAAAATCACTGCTTTACATCACAGGAATAAATTATACTTATTATACTAAATTATACTGGTAATTTTAATAATATTTTACAATATTTCTGTTTTATGTGATTTGATCAAATAAATCCAGCCTTGGTGAGCAGAAGAGACATGAAACATGAAAAAAGTCTTATGGACCTTTGAATTGGCACATATATTAGGGATGATCCCTTATACATATTACAATTTTGGTTTATACTAACTGTAATGCTGATGCTACACTGTAAAAAAACTTAAATTTCATTAAACTGACTTTAAAAAAATGAGTTGAATCTTGTGAAACTTAAAAAAGTTGAAAATTGATTAACTTATTTTGAGCAATGTAGTTAGTTAAAGCAATGTAAAATATATGTTGTTATAACTTATTGATCAAATAATTTATTTTACAGTGTACCTGATCATTATTTTCTTGTTATGGCTGACAGGTTATAAATGGCATGATAATGGTATAAAAAATTAATATTAATTCTGAGATTTACATGTAAAAAAGCATAATAGCTTATCTTTAATGATTAATAATAAGTGATAATCCAAAAGATAATCCAAAAGTAAAAATAGCAAAATTTACCAAGTACAATATTGATAAACTAAAAGCTCTAATAATGAGATTGTGTATCCTTAATATAAATATGTACCTTTTTGTTTGTGTCTCTCTGTCATCCTACCAGATGAGAGGGACGCAGTACAGAAGAAGACCTTTACTAAGTGGGTGAACTCTCACTTGTCCCGTGTGTCCTGTCGTATCTCTGACTTGTATAATGACCTGAGAGACGGCTACATGCTCATCAGACTGCTGGAGGTGCTGTCAGGAGAGATGCTGGTGGGTTCTCGCTTTAATAATCATAAAAGCACTGCCAAAGAAAACACCAGTTCAACAACTTTTCTCCATCCAAAGGTTTTGACTTTCTAAAGTTGGCATGAAACAGACGCTGCTATAGTCTTTTCTTCCCTATTTTGTTATTTATTAAGTCCACCTGTTCAACTCACGTTAATGCAAATATCTAATCAGCAAATCATATGGCAGCAACTCAATGCATTTAGGCATGCAGACATGATCAAGACGATCTGCTGAAGTTCAAACTCAGCATCAGAATGGGTAAAAAAGGTGATTTAAGTGGCTTTAAGCTTGGCACGGTTGTTGGGGCCAGATGGGCTGGTCTGAGTAATTCAGAAACCGCTGATCTACTGGGATTTTCACGCACAATCTCTAGGCCAGGCTGGTTCAAGCTGATAGAAAGGCAACAGTAACTCAAATAAGCACTTATTACAACCAGAGTCTTGCTTTTGATACCTTATTTGAACAAATTATTATTGCCTCATTGTTATTATATATGTTATTTTAAAGGCTATTGTACATTTAGGTTTATTTTTATTACCACAAAAAAGATCAGATTACTCGATTAATCGTCAAAATAATCGAACGATTAATCGATTACTAAAATAATTGTTAGTGACAGCCCTAATTTATATTACTATTATAGTTTTTATTCATATTTTTAGCTTTATTTTATTTGAATTTTTAGTAATTTTGTGCTTGCATGTGCTTTGCACTTTTGATGTGCTTTTGTAATTTAGTATTATTTTTTGTTAGCATTTTTATTTAATTTATTTTTAAGTTTTGATTTATTTTCTAGTTAGTACTTTTAATGCCTCAACTTAAATTTAATTCAGTTAGTTGCAGTGACAACATTTTCAAATTTTTGTTAGGAATGTTTATAATGGTTTAGTTTTAGTTAACAATAATATCCCTGATTTAGCATCCATGCTATGCTTTATAAAATGTCTTCCAGGGATTAATATGCTCACGTGTTCGATATGTTCTTGTTTTAAGCCTCGGCCCACGAGAGGCAGGATGAGGATTCACTGTTTGGAGAATGTGGACAAGGCTCTTCAGTTCCTCAAAGAGCAGAGGGTTCATCTAGAAAATGTTGGTTCTCATGATATAGTTGATGGAAACCACCGCCTCACTCTCGGCCTTATCTGGACCATCATCCTTCGCTTCCAGGTAAGAGTTGCTTGGATTTCTCTAGACTCCTTTGGGATTTTTGAGACTGCCGCCGCCATATCATTTGACTTTAAGGGAAAGCTCTGTGTACTGAACTCTGGGCCATCGTTTCCAGTATGCTAGTGCTGGATTTATGTGATCTGATCTGTAAAGAGGTGGGCATCTTTTGATCTGTTAGTGTGTGTGATCCCTGTCTGCCCTTTATGGCTCCTGTTGAGTGTGTGATCACTGTCTGTGTGGTGCCTGTGTGGCTGATTGTCAATATATGCATTACTACTGATAGATGGCAGTGGAGTTGGCCAAATACGGTAGAGCAGGGATGGGCAACGTCGGTCCCGGGGGGACACTGTCCTGCAGAGTTCAGCTCCAATCCTGATTTTAAAAAAATGCCTGTAGATTTCTAGCAATCCTGAAGACCTTGATTAGCTTGTTCAGGTGTGTTTGATTCGGGTTGGAGCTGAACTCTGCTGGACAGTGGCCCTCCAAGACCGACATTACCCATCCCTGCTGTAGAGTCCCAAATAACACACTTCATGTGTACTTACAATGGTCGCAGCAGACGAGTGATTGTGAACTTCAAAAGACCATAGGGTCTCTTTCTCCAATTTGGTCTCCAAAGACCAATTTCTCTTTTCAAATTCTAGATGGGTGCTTGCAAGTGCCCTCTTTACAGCTGCAAACGCTTATATAGCACATAAGTTATATGAACTACTTTTATAGTGTTTTTCTGGGATTTTTCTGAGTTTTGCAGGCCCTTGTCCCTGTATGCTGTCATTGTGTTAAAAAGAAGAGCTTAGGCAGCCTGCTAAAGTTCTGTGGTAACGTTTTGTGGTTTGGCATGAGGGTTTATCCCTAACTATCCCTTTACACTGCCAAGATCTGACCTGACTTCAGCTAAAGCCCTGTTTACACCTGGTATTAAGATGCCTTTTGGTGCTAAATACAGGTGTAAATGAGGTCTAAAGCGTTTTTAGCTTGTCCACTTTCGACCACTTCCAGAGGTTGTGGAAAACGCATTTCCAGATTTCTTTCGTAGTGTAAACGCTCATGTGATCGAATGCGTTCGAACAGCCTCAAAATACCATCTACTCTCCGTATACTGAACTAATGCCTTAACATTATGGGAAGCGCACTAGCCAGACGGTATTTAAACTTTGTTGGCTGATGATCCAAGTTTGGTTTGAAGACGAAAAACATACCAAGCACAATGTTCTCTCACCATTCTTGATTTCTAACACGCACTCGACTGTCAGAGGGGAAACGAAAGCTGCTGCTCTCCGTATGTTTTTCTATTTTCTCCGGTTATATTCATGTGTAAATTGCGTGAGCTTATTTCGTCTATTAGATCAAAAGATCTGAAAAAGCCCATACATTTACCCGCCCATAGACCCTCCCCTCGAAGAAATAAGACAGACTCTGGACAAAAGAGACGGATTAAAACACCAGGTGTAAACGGGTATGTGTCTCCCTCGTCTACTTGTGATCCGATCAACCAAAACGCATCTTAATACCAGGTTAAACAGGGCCCAAGGGTGCACTGAACTTTATTGAAATAAATTATATATTTTTAAAAACTTAACACACTTAAGGCTGATTTATACTTCTGCGTCGGACCTATACCGGAGCCCCTACGCTAAACACTACGCGTTGGTTTTCATTTATACTTCTGCGTTGTTGTCCGCATTGACGCGCAATTACACATGCAGAGGGAACATGTGAAAACCGAGGGAGGGGTTCTAGCAGACCAATCACAGCGCTTGCGTCCGCGTAGAATTGACACGTTGTTACATTTTTGGAGAGGTGCACGTCGGGGTACGCCGAAGGGTACACGCACAGCCTACGGCTTTGTTACGGCGTAAGTTCGACGCAGAAGTATAAATTGGGCTTTAGGCCTGGTTTTACAGACAGGGCTTAGATTAAGCCATGATTAAGTCTTAGCTCAATTAGGACATTTAAGTAGATTTAAAATAAAAACAAATCCTTAGGAAAACCATTACTGGTGTGCAGAACATGTCTTTAGACAAAACAGGCATATCTAAAGAAATGTCAGTGCAAGTTGCTTTCAGTTAAACAGCTCAAACATGCATTTACTCTGAGACAAGCTTAAGCCTTATTTGTTGAAACTTGGGGTTAAGTAAACTTTTAAAAAGTGCAACATGTAATTTTGGTAATAATGTCTAATTAAAAGGTTTACTTTAAAGTATGTTTTAAATCATTATGCATTAATCATATTTTAACCCTGTTTCTAAGACAGAAGTAATTATGAAATTGTCAAAAAAAACCACTTAGATTTAATATAAATTTTAACTATAATACATTTTTATTTAATTGTAAAAAATATGCAAGTGTATGAAATAATTACATCCAGTTCACACTTAAGTATATTCTTTTAAAGTATATTTTTCCCTTAATAAGTATGCTAAAGTGTACTTTTTCACAAGATATACTAGAATCTTCTTATCTTGCTCCAATCATCTCTCTGAATATTTATATAGAGCGCTGTGTCCATGTAACTACAAAGTGCTCCAGGTTTGCATTGTCTGTCAACTCTTGATTCTGTCAGTAAAGCAGTGGCAGTTTACCCAGAATGCCGTTGGACTGCAGCCCAGTAAGTTGATGCTGTGGTGATTCTGGATGCAGGGACTGAGAGGTGGAGTGTCACCTGATCCACCAAGCGTGCCGTAGAGATCACGGGGTGGGGCTGTCGTTCACGTTCACCTCTTGTCCTTTCTTCCTCTTCCTCTCTCTCTCTTTTCTCCCGTTCATTCTCCCGCCTCTCTCCTTGATATTCCTCTTTATTATCCTGTCTCCACATATGCCGGAACATCTCTCCGATCCCCTATTTATCTCATTTTTTACCCTCCCCATCTCTGTTGGAGTTCACTCTGCTCAGTCAGCAGGTAAGGCCTAACACTGCAGCAGAGAGAGAGAGAGAGACAGAGAGAGAGAGAGAGAGAGAGAGAGAGAGAGAGAGAGAGACTGAGGAATAGAAAAGCAGTAAGGCAAACATTATAATTTAGTGTTCTGTTTACATTTCCTTTCTTCCCTTTGTATTTTGCGTCTTAACTACTCTTGTTTTAAGCATACAGCTCTGTAAAAAAAAAGTATGCTTAAAGAAAGAAAAACAGTCTCACCTCACAGTGCAAGAAAAATAAACTTAATTTAAGATATATTCTATGAGGAAAAGTCTTCTTATCTAACCTAATGTTGCTTCTCAAGTAAATGTATATTGTTTTAAGGATTTTTGGACATTTTTACTGGAAACCGAGACTAAGATACATACTTTTGCAGTGCTGTTCTCTGAGGTTGTAGATATTGATCATGTATTGACTGCATGATGCGAGAAATTCAATATGACGAATGATCTTGGTACACTCAGGAGACACTGAAGTTTTGTAATGTGCTTACATAAATGTGTGTGTGTGTGTGTGTGTGTGTGTGTGTGTGTGTGTGTGTGTGTGTGTGTGTGTGTGTGTGTGTGTGTGTGTGTGTGTGTGTGTGTTTGTTTGTTTGTTCCTGGTAAACTCTACATTGTGGACCAGATGTCCCCACAAGGATATAATACCAGAAATTTAGAATTTTGCCGGGACATTTTTTTGGGAACACAGCTTTTAAAACATACTAAATATTTTGATAATGTAAAGTATTCTCTGGGTAGGTTTAGGGGTAGGGTTAGGGATTTGTACAAACCACTAATTTTAAGGACTACATATCATATCATTAATTTTGAACAAACATTTTTTGTTTCACTTTATTTCGATGGTCCACTTTAGACATTCTTCTAAGTAACTTTGCAACTACATAACTCTCATTAGAATATTAGTAGACCATATTAGACTGTTAGGGTTCAGGTTATTAGAATAAGTTGACATGTAGTTGCAAATATACTTATCGTCAGTAGAATGTCTAAAGTGGACCATCGAAATAAAGCGTTGCCAAATATTTACCATAATTATACTCGCTAACTGTCACCAATATTAATTACATAAATACATTAAGATCATTGGTGGGTTTTCACCGAAAAACTCATGATCCCAGCAGACATGTTTAAGACATGTATTATAAGGCCAGTTGAGAAGGAAAGCCAGTGATTGGTCTTTTAAAGAGTACACAATCTTTTGATGTCTGTGGATTTCATATTACAGTAACGTTTCATTGTTGTTTCTAATACTTAACAGATTCAGGTGATTAAGATTGAGACCGAGGACAACAGAGAGACACGCTCAGCTAAAGATGCCCTACTTTTGTGGTGTCAGATGAAAACAGCAGGGTAACTATCTCACAAACAACCCAGAGACAATCATTTCATATAGCCTTTATAGAAAAAGACATTATTTTCTTATACATGAGAAGTTTTTCATGATGCTGTTATTTATTTCCTGGTTCTCCAGATACCCTGAGGTCAACATTCACAACTTCACCACCTGCTGGAGGGATGGCCTGGCTTTCAACGCTCTTATTCACAGGCACAGGTTAGCGGACAGGCAGACTCACACTCACCTCGTACATCACACTGACTTTACTTTCTTTTATGATAGAGCCGGTTCTGTGAGTTGATTTCTGCTTGTATGTTTCACAGGCCTGATTTAATTGAATTCCACAAGTTGACCAGATCAAATGCAACACACAACCTCCAGCAAGCCTTTAACATAGCTGAACAGAGTCTCGGACTCACCAAACTACTAGACCCTGAGGGTAACGTCATTTTACTCTCACTGAATACAGTTAAGGGACGGTTTAAACATACATTTAAGTCCTCTCATCTTTTACTCACCCTTATGTCATCCCCAATGTATACTGTATGACTTTATTTATTCAGATAAACACAAACAATGAGTAAATGATACATTTCTGTAAAGTCCATATAATGCTAGTGAATGGCTGCCGCTCTGATGATGCTTGAAAAAACCACACACAGCAATTGTGACGGTAATTCAAGAAACCCCAGTGAAACGATAGATGTGTGTTCGAAAATTACTAATATTTTAAACTCTTTTAACTATAAAAGATTGCTTCCGGCCATCTGTCTTAGGCGCATTCACAAGTTCAGCAAGACATAAACGTGGCTGTGGCTAGTGGTTTTCCAAAGTTACTAGCCGCTCATCATTTTCACTGGCCACAATTTTGACATTGATACCATGGGGTAAAACTGCCATATAGATATTTTTAATATTATCTCATAATTTGTGACTGCTGTCACTTTAATACATGACGCACATATCCATTATACTGTAGTTTTCTTTCTCAACTGTTTATGTTCACTTAAAACATAACACTGTGTTTACGTGATTACTTGCCAAGACCGGCATTGTGACATTATTTTGTGTATATTTAACTGTTTAAGCACAATAAGCAGTGGAAAAATAACTCAATTTAGGACTGAGAGGCAGCTTTATGTCCAGTCACAAAATCTGCGGGAATGAGTAAAATTATGCGCAATACGCACAATCCCACGTCGAAACTCAAGGCCTGTAACACCAATAATATTCATCCAGAGCAAATGAAATGATTGAGTGAGAGGAGGCGGGTTTGTGTGTGCGCGCAGAAATTAAGTATTGGAAGCGTTTCAGATATTTCAGCATTTATATGTAATGAAAAGTCTATATTTTGTCAACACTACATTGCACTTAGTTTCTTTCAGATTCCTGGTTTTCAGATGATTATTTTTCTAATAAAATACGTTCGATGTGTGTTTATCTGAGGAAAGACAGTCATATACGTTGGGGATTTTTTGGGTGAACTATCCCATTATTACAAAGTTGAACCTTTAAATGCCCTAGTTTAGGCAGAGATTTGATATTTGTTGCTTTTAATTCAGCTGAACAGCTGCACATTTTATACCTGATTTGATCACTCAAAACAATAACCATTTTCTCCCATCCAGATGTAAACACAGAGAATCCAGATGAGAAGTCCATCATCACTTATGTAGTATCCTACTATCATTACTTCTCCAAAATGAAGGCACTTATTGTAGAAGGGAAGAGAATTGGAAAGGTAAGAGGATTTTGTTTTTACCTAATTTCAATTAGCTGTTTTATTGTATATATGCACACATTTTTCTTTTAAAACTGTTGACATTTTGTAGGTGCTGGACAATGCTATAGAAGCTGAGAAGATAATTCGGCGCTACGAGGCTTTAGCGTCCGACCTGTTAGAGTGGATTGAGAGAACCATAAGCATCATTAGCAACCAGAAGTTTGCAAACTCGCTATCGGGTGTTCAGCAACAGCTTCAAGCCTTTACCACCTACTGCACCATTGAGAAGCCTATCAAGTAAGAGAGAATAATTGAAACAGAGGTCTGTGTGTTGGCAGACGATCCATGACTGCCAGGAAAATACTCAAACTATGACTGTAAATCATCTGGTTCTTTCAGCCTTTTCCAATGCTACCATTTAAGGGTACTAGTTACTGTATTGTTGGTCGAAGGTGTGCCTACCCTTGTGAAACAGAAGTGTGCTTAATGGCATTGAATTTGCACTTGTAGTGTACTTTAAATCTTAAAAGTACATTTTTAAAAAAAATAAATTTGCAGCTAATATAATATTAATAAATAAAATGCCTTCTTAAAACATTTAAAAATGTGTTTTGTAATTATTTTGAGGTACTCTTCTGAAGTAAAGTATGCTAATGTTGACTTCTTTTTCACAAGGGTACTGCGGGTTATTGGCAGTTAACCATAGTTATTCAATGTCTGACCACACATAGTCTGTATTACTGTCATTTTTCTTGCCGCTTAACATTCTGTCGAGAAAATGTTTGCATATTCATGTCATCAACCAACAAAGTCACCAAGTCTTGTTAAAAATGAAAGATTTCTGGTCGCAGGCTGTCCGTCTGAATCAGCCGTTTGCATTTGAACACAAAGTACCATAACTTCCTTCAACGGATGTGCTAATGTGTATTGGATGCCTTTACTCTGTGCGTCATCGTGTTTCTAATGCTCTGAGTTAATTACATTAGTCCGTTTGGCATAAAGACCTGTTCATACTGTTGCATTCATCAAATATGGCAATCAGGGAATGTGCTGAAACTTGAGAGAGATGCAACTTTCACTGCGAGTAATCCAGCTTGTTTAACACCTACTGAACGAAGTTGCCGTTCATTATAGTCACATGATATGTGGAAAGTATCCGTGCAGTTTTTAATAGAAACACACAGGGAGTCTTAGGAAAAGGGATTTGTATGACAGATGTAGTGCAGTTTGTGTGGTTATTTATGGTGTGGGTTGTTGTTTTTCCAGATTCCAGGAGAAAGGGAACCTGGAGGTGCTGCTTTTCACCATCCAAAGTAAGCTCAGAGCTAACAATCAGAAGCCATATGTGCCTCATGACGGGAAACTTATCTCAGACATCAATAAGGTATGTATTGCTTAGTTACAATGATTTTCAGCTGTTTATAATATTTATATTGTGTATGACTAAAACTAGCTGATTAGCTTTCAGAAAAAAAGCTTCTTTTTTGCTGATTAAAGGCACAATATGTAAGATTTTTAGATTAAAAAACACTAAAACAATGTTATATATTTTGCTAACTTGCGTACTTGCATTACCCCAAATGTTTCCAACAATGTTTAAATCCAGATACATTTTAACCAGTGTAACGGCTTGTGTCATTGCATCGCCTGTCAATGACGTCATATCCTCGATTTCCGGTTTTACTGGCAAAGAAACCTTAGAAACACCAAAGACACTTTATTGCAGTATGCGTTTTATTAGACCGGTGAGCAACTGTTTGAATGTCATGTTTTCTTAATTTACCGCGAGTAACATGTTTGTACCATGCCTCAGAGACAACACTATTTTGTCAAGTGCTTAACATAGCTTTATTTGTAGTAACAGTAATACAGCATTTTCTCCACCATACAATATATTTTAAAATTAATTACATGCCATTTAGCTATAATTTAGCGATAATCTATAATTATAAAATATGCATAAACAACAAAGCCAAAGGAGCGTCAGGGGCCGACTGCTGAATATATGCATAATAAAAACAGCAACTTAAAAATGTCCCGGGCTCTCGGACCCGCACTAATTCATACCACAGTAACGTTAATAAAACTTTAACTAGCTCATCCATGAATCCCATCGGAAAGCTTTCCATCGGCTGTGGAGGCTCCTATGATTCCACGCTTATTTAAGACATCATCAAGCTTCTCCTTTCTTATTGTTTTGTAAAAGCGACCTGTTGCTGCGAAACTTACATACTGTGCCTTTAATATTTTTCTGGAAACTGTGATACGTGTTTTTTTTCTCCAAATAATAGAAATTTGAAAAATAATTTTATAATTTGTGATATTATAAATGCCATTTTCTTCCCTTTAAATCTTGCTGAATTAAAGTCTTACTTTCTTTTGTTTTACTGTATTTTAATCAAATAAATGCAGCCTTGGTGAGCATAAAAGACTTCTTCCAAAAACATCTTAATTATTTGATTTTATTTTACTGCTAGTGTATAATATTATGATTTTTGTTAATATTATTAATGTAACTTATTGTTACATTATTGTTAGATATTCACATTTTAGATTTTCAATTTTGAATGATTGAATGAATGAATTCAAATTATTATTATGGTTATTGACATTGTTCCACAGAATAATCCTTATATTTTGTTTGTCTCATTAAAGGCGTGGGAGAGACTAGAGAAGGCGGAGCACGACAGGGGCGTGGCTCTGAGAAAAGAGCTGATTCGTCAGGAAAAGCTAGAACTGCTTGCTCAACGGTTCGATCATAAGACCACCATGAGGCAGGCTTGGCTGAATGAAAACCAGCGTCTCGTCTCACAGGTGTGGAGAACGGGAAAAATGAATGTTGTGTACTGTATTAGATCAAATTTTGACTTAATCAGAGCTGCGGTTTTCTCAGGATAACTTTGGCTATGACCTGCCAGCGGTAGAAGCTGCCATGAAGAAACACGAGGCGATCGAAGCAGACATCTTGTCATATGAGGAGCGCATCAGTGTCGTGGTGGAGCTGGCGACGGAGATGGAGTCTGAAGGATACTATGACATCCGTCGCATCTCTGCACGCAAAGAAAACATCCTCGGCCAGTGGATCCTCCTGAAGGAGCTGGTGGTGGGACGTAAATCCCGTCTGGAGAAGAACCTTGCCCTGCAGAATACCTTCCAAGAGATGGTCTACATGATCGATTGGATGGAGGAGATGCAAGTGGGTTTACTGCGTTAATTTGATTTCATCTGTGATTAACCCCACAGAAAAAAACAAACTTTGTATTTTTTAGTGCTGGGCAATGATTAATCGCGATTAATCGCATCCAAAATAAAAGTTTGTATTTACATAATATATGTATGTGTATGTACTGTGTATAATTATTTTGTATATATAAATACACACATATGCATGTATATGTTTAAGAAAAATGTGTTATTTATATATAAAATATTTATATATAATATAAATTGTATATAAATATATATCCAGTAAATACATGCAAATATTTCTTAAATATATATACGTACATGCATGTGTGTGTATTTATATATATATATATATATACAAAATAATTATACACAGTTAACACACAAACATTATGTAAACACAAACTTTTATTTTGGATGCGATTAATCGCGATTAATCATTGCCCAGCTAGTCTTTTTACATCAAGACAGTAAAATCTACTTCTATTTTTATGCCACTGTCCTGTATTAAAACAAACAGCTGTTGTGAAGGTGACACAATCAAACACTTTTCTTGACCAAAGTGCTATGTTCTCACTCCAGATTAAGCTGCTGTCTAAGGACTACGGTAAACATCTCCTTGAGGTGGAGGACATGCTCCAGAAACAAAGTTTACAGGAGGCTGACATCTCTATACAGGCAGAGAGAGTTCAAACCCTCAACACTGCAGCTCTCAAATTCACCACAGTTGAAGGTGAGTGCATCTTAGAGCAGTAGCATGATGAATATAGATTCAGAGAGTCAAGATGTGATGGAACATTGTGAAATAAAGGTTATTGGATCTGAGATGTCCAGAGACCTCTGCAGGGTAGAGTGTGTAAAATGGTATGACATCAGGAAGAAAATGCTCCACAAGAGGGCTTGCTGGTTTGCTCTCTATTCCATTACTTGTGATTCAGAGCTTGACAATAAGGATTATCGCAATGTAATTTCTTATTTGCTCCAATTAATAGTAATGTATTTCAACAAAATGTTAAGTTTTCTTTATTTGATGAAAATACAGTAAAAAAACAATTTGAAATCTATTTGAAAATATTTTAAAAAATATAATTTATTCCTGTAGTGCAAAGCTGAATTTTCAGCATTATTACTCCAGTCTTCAGTGGAACATGATCCCTCAGAAATCATTCTAATATGCTTTAACATTTCTTATTATTATTAATGTTGAAAACAGTTGTGCTGCTTTATATTTTAGTGGTAACCATGATACAATGTTTTGCAGGATTCTTTGATGAATAGAAAGTTCAAAAGAACAGCATGTATTTAAAAATATATAATATATAAATATATATTAAATATTTTATTAATTTTTAAATATATAAAAATATTTTTTGTAACATTATAAATGTCTTTAAAAGTATTATATTGCTGAAAATTATACATGTATGTATAATGTAAATCTATAAATTCATAAAAACTCTCAGCGTATGATGCAGAACATGCTGATTGATTTGTAGTTTTCAACACTTTCTTATTGGTGCTTACAGAAAGTAATTTCTTCAAATTAGACAAAACCTCATCTATGTTAGCCAGCTAAATAACAAAATCTTGGTTTCAAATGAGCATTTTGATTTCATACAGTGAAATGCTCCCTTTCTTCTGTCTGTCTCTCTCAGGTTACCAGCCGTGTGACCCTCAGGTCATTTGTAACCGGGTCAATCACGTCAACACCTGCCTAGAAGAATTAATGCAGCTGGCTGCAAAGCGGCGCTTGGAGCTGGAGGATTCACGCGAGCTGTGGGCCTTTTTCCAGGAGGTGGAGGAATCGGAGGCTTGGATCCGGGAGAAAACATCCATCTTGGCCACGCAGAGCTGCGGAAAAGACCTGAGCAGCGTCCTGCGATTGCTGCAGAAGCACAAAACTTTAGCTGGAGAGCTGTTGGCGCGGCGTGCGCTACTTCAGCAGACCATGATTAAGGGCAAGGAGATCCTCACCCAGAAGAGCTTCGGCACCGCAGGAATACAAGAGAGACTAATGGAGGCCAAGGCCGAGTGGAAGAGACTCGAGGACCAGGCCACACAGAGGCTGTGTAACCTACAGGAGGCACTGGACTTTTTTCAGTTTAGCACAGAGACGGATGATCTACTAGCTTGGCTACAGGACACTTACCGGCTTGTTTCTAGCGAGGACTTCGGACATGATGAGTACTCTACGCAGAGTCTTCTTAAAAAGCACAGGGGTGTCCGAGAGAGTATCGATAAACACCGTGTGCAAGTGGTGGGGCTTCGGAAACACATGGTTGCTTTGCCGTTGTATTACCGGGAGCTGGATGAGGTGCGAGCACGAATGTCAGAGACGGAGCAGCTCTACACAGAGGTGGCGGAAGTTGCCGTGTTGCGTCAGCAGTGGCTCCACGACGCGCTGGCTGTGTATCGCATGTTTAGTGAGGTGAACGCCTGTGAGGTGTGGATCGATGAGAAAGAGCAGTGGCTGAACAATATGGAGGTTCCCGAGAGACTAGAGGACGTGGAGGTGATCGCACACAGGTGGGAGCAGGTGTTGCTTGTCTACATCCACCCTGAAAATATTTATGAAGGTTACTGCATTAGATAACAAACTTCTCTGAGCCATTTGTGTTAATCTTGCACGTTTCTTGACACTTTCACCAGTGAGTGTCACTAAAATGGATTCAGTTCTGTAATGGGAATCTGGCAACGGTTTATGTTGTCAGTTGTACATATCTCAGCAGTTCATAAAATAAATGAGTGGCGCTAAAAGATTAATGCTCTACCGCGTTTGAAAATAACGTATCACCTATCGTATCTGAACTATGTCCTAAATTTAAGTGATAGTGCTAAAAAAAGCAAATGTGGAATATAAAACATACTTGCTAAAGGCACTAGGCTTTTACTGTTGTGGTGCCAAACTTTTTGGGAAATCACTTCTCAGAGATCTTTGATGCCAGAAATATTAGACTCTATTTTACAACAAAGCCAAGCATCACTCCAGATTTTTGCTTGGTTAACACTTATATACCATACATCCTTTTCCAAAGATGGTAACACACCCTATAGATTATTTTTGGGTAAAGGTCTTGTACCATGTGACTTCTAAGCAACATTCAAAGCCTTTTTACAGGCTTCCTAAAGTCAAGCCAAAGTCACACACAGAGGAAATAATAGTGTACAAATATATAGCTAAACTACTTATTTTCTAAATAATAAAATCTTCTACATGTCTTTGAGCTCTTTTATCACTACGCTGGAAAAGCCATACCATGGAGCTGGATATGTGATGCAAACATCAACATGTAATAGTTTACAAATCATGCACTACGGTAAAAGTGTTCTGTGGTCATAACATAGTTTTGTGCAAGGAACCTTGTGTAAGAAGTCTTTATTAATCAATCAGCTATATCTGTAAAGTAAGTTCTCTGCATTTTAGGTTTGAGAGCCTGGACCAGGAGATGAACAGCCTGATGGGAAGGATACTAGATGTTAATCAGATCGTCCAGCAGCTTTTAGACAGCGGTCACCCCAGTTCCACTGAAGTCAGGGGCTGTCAAGATCATTTAAACAGCAGGTAACTCCACATCACATGTCCTGTTTGTGTGACGTATAACATTAGGCTTGGTATTTAATCGCAAGTACAGCAGAGCAGGAAGAAAAAAAAAATCATTTTATTTTCTCCATAGAGATTTATAAACATTGTGAAACTTTTCAACACAGACTTAACATGAGCTTAATTAATGGTATAGGTTTCTGTTGGTGTAATTTCAACGATCATAGGTCAAGGTCCACTTGTTCGACTGCTCGTTAATGCAAATGTCTAATCGGCCAATCATATGGCAGCAACTCAATGCATTTAGGCGTGTAGACATGGTCAAGACGATCTGTTGAAGTCCAAACTCAGCATCAGAATGGGGAAGAAAGGTGATTTAAGGCTACTTTCAGACTGTCAGTCCAAATCTAAGTTTCAAGCTACATCCATATGTGGATTGAAATCCGTTTCAAATCGCATTTCTGGAAATCCGTTTCAGTCTGACTGCTCTGATCAGATTTTGCGTGGTTTATGTGACTTTCTCACGCCACGTAAAACGTCGTCAGCTACACATTTCCATGTCGTAAAAATTTAAATTAGTCAACATCTCTATTGCAAACCCATCCATGTTGCGGTTGATGTTGTTTTTGGCGTATGCCTACCAACGCAACGTCATTGCCATAGAAGCCAATGCAGATAAATTGCGATCATTCTGGACATCAATAATTTAGATCAGATTCCAATCAGATACACAAATAATTTGATTTGGACTGACCGTGTGAACGTAGCCTAAGTGACTTGGCACGGTTGTTGGGGGCAGACGGGCTGGTCTGAGTATTTCAGAAACTGCCGATCTACTGGGATTTTCACACACAACCATCTCTAGGGTTTACAGAGAATGGTCTGAAAATGAGGAAATATCCAGAGAGCGGCAATTCTGTGGAGGAAAATGCCTGGTTGATGCCAGAGGTCAGAGGAGAATGGCCAGACTGGTTTGAGCTGAATAAGCACTAGTTACAACCGCGGTCTGCAGAAAAGCATCTCTGAACGCTCAACACGTTGAACCTTGAAGCAAATACAACAGCAGAAGACATACTGGTCCCACTCAATCCGATAGAGCTCCATCGGGATGTGCTGGAACTGGAGATTCGCATCATGGATGTGCAGCCGACAAAATCTGCAGCAACTTCGTGATGCTATCATGTCAATATGGACCAGAATCTCTGAGGAACGTTTCCAGCACCTTGTTTAATCTCTGCCACGAAGAATTAAGACAGTTCTGCTTCTTTTCTTCCTAATTTCCATGTACTGTTTTGCTTCAAAAAAAGGTTGTAATGTTGTGGTCTTGGATCTCGTTGTTTTGGTTCATTGCTTAAAATTCTCTACATTTTAAAATATTATTGCATTTTCTATGGAGAAATTAATGGAAAAAAATCCATCCATAACCGAGGCTGCTAAAAAGTGAGTGGGCATAGTTGCACTCAAACCAAAAATGCACTATCCATCCATAATTAATTATTAAACATCATAATTGTCTGTTCAAATATCTCTGGACAATTTTTTCTTTTACTAGTCTTTCCCTATTCCTTATATGTATTTGCTTTTTGATCCAGTTTCATTGAGAAAACCCTGCACGTTTGTGATACTGCTGTTGTTCATCACTTTTAACACACAGCTCTACATGGGCGTCTTTAGAAAACGGGCTGCTGCTTTCACAAGCTTTCACTGAAACTGGCAAGCTGTGACGTATGTGTGAAAAACTCCAGTGATCCGTTTTAGACCGACCTTGGCATAAATAGCTTTTCTCAGCGTGCCGGCATCTGCTGTGGCTGCCACACACAGAGCGCGCCTGACCCGGATCAAAACAGAGCCCAAACACATTCACAGCTATTGTGTTCTTCAATATATAATGTCACTGAGTATTTAAAAGATTCTTATTTAATACTTTTAGTGTGTTTGATTTGTGATATTGTGTCTCAAACCTTGAGCTGTGGCCCACCGGTGCGGCCTTGGACCGCTTTGTGTGTGTTTGTGTGTGTGTGTGTGTGTGTGTGTGTGTGTGTGTGTGTGTTTGTGTGTTTGTTTGTTTGTTTGTTTGTTATCCATGAATTGAGAATGATTCAGACTGAGTCATGTTTTCTGGAGACCAGTTATTTTTATTATCTATCATTCAAACCATACTCTAGATTGTGGAATAAAATAGTATGATATATATGAACTTAATGGGATGTTGGGACAAATTTTTTCTGCAAAGATATTCTGAATTAATACAATCCCTGGTGAAAAACAAGTACAGTTTAGCATACTTTTAAAACAAGTACTTATTATAAAATAATACAATTTAAAAATAATATAATTAAGTGTGAACTGAATATAGTGTTTTCGAACACTTAATTGCATGTTACTGAGAATTGAATGAAATGTATTACAGTTTAAATTTATATTAAATGCAGTTTAACATTTTGAATGTCTAAATAGTTGGTATTTTTTATTTCATTTTTAGTTTTAGTTATTCAGTCACACTTTAGATTAGGGTCAAATTCTCACTAATAACTAATTATGAACTACGACTTTTTCTTCAATAAACTCCTAATTACTGCTTATTAATAATTAGTAAGGTAGTTGTTAAGTTTAGGTATTAGATAGGATTAAGGGATGTAAAAATGGTCATGCAAAATAAGGCATTAATATGTGCTTTATAAGTAGTAATAAATATCCAGTATCCTAGTAATATGCTGGCTAATAAGCAACTAGTTAACAGTGAGACTTGGACCTAAAGCAAAGTGTTTGTTATGTGAGTACATAAATTAAACTAAATGAGAATGTAAATCCTCATTTACATAAATCATTTTATTCATTTTTGTTTTATTTAAAAAAAATTTTATTTCAAGTAATGAAAATTGGAAAGTTTTATGGTTTTATTTTTAGTGAACTATAATAACCCTGCAGTGAACAATGAGTCATCAATATTTTGTGGCCATTTTCCCAGAAGAGAAGAGCACTTATGTAAGAAAAAAGCTATGGTTTTCAACGTTTACCAGGAGTGCACTAGCATATTGATGACCTGAGATGTTTAAAGAGTCTTTAAACGCAATGATCAAACCAACAATAGGCTCAATTGTCTTCTTTTTGCGCATCACAGGTGGAACCGCATCGTCGAGCTGGTCGAGGAGAAGAAAGATCACCTGGACTCGATCCTGCGCATCCAGAACTACTTACTGGAATGTACGGAAATCAAGTCCCAGATTCAGGACAAACGGAAAGCCATAGATGCCACGCAGTATGTGGGCAGTGACCTGGGCAGCGTCCTGGCCCTGCAGAGGCGTCTCTCCACCATGGAGGGAGCTCTGGCCGTTCTCGAACCTAAGCTCCTTCACCTTCAGGAGGACGCGGAAGAGCTCGCCACATCACATCCCGACAAGGCCGTGGAAATCCTGGTTCCCTTCGAGGGCATCAGCGTGGAGTGGGAGGAACTAAAGCGTACACTTCAAGGCTGTGAGGACTCTTTAACCGTCGCTGGTCGATTGCAACAGTTCATCCAAGACTTGGATTCTTTTCTCACCTGGCTGGTTCAGACTCAGACATCTGCTGCTTCTGATGAGCTTCCCAATGTTTTAGAGGACGCGGAGCGGCTGATAAACCAACACGCCGCGCTGAAGGAGGAGATCGGAAGGTATGAAGAGGATTACGAGCGTCTCCAGTCCGTGAATGAGCTCTTGGAGTCTGAGGAAGCGCCGTTGCCTCATGGAGCTCTGCAGCAGTGGCTCCACAAGCTGGATGTGGGCTGGAATAAACTGCTGGAGATGTGGGAGAGCAGGAGGGAGGTGCTGGTGCAAGCTCACATCTTCCATCTCTTCCTGAGGGACGTCAAGCAGGCTGAGGCTTTCCTCAACAACCAGGTGAAGCCCCTCACACCGCTTTATATCTGTTGCAGTTTTACCTAAAATGTTGTTTTTTAGAGTTAGCTCTTTCATAGCTGAAAAATCTGAATGGATTGAGGTCTCATTTATGCTTCATAACACATTTTTGGCGAAATCGTGATTCTTTTTGTTTACAGGTTTCTTTCCTAGTTGAAAAGAGCATTTATTTGAAATATAAATTTTTGTAATAGTATTAATGTCTTTACTTTCACTTTTGATCAATTTAATGTGTACTTGCTGAAAACGTTTTAATTTCTTTTCTTTTTTTAAATCATAATTACCTCTTTTGAATTGTACTATATTACAGTTTCTATAAAATTATTAAAGGGTTAGTTCACCCAAAAATGAAAATTAAGTCATTAATCACTCACCCCCATGTTGTTCCAACCCCGTAAGACCTTCGTTCATCTTCGGAACACGAATTAAGATATTTTTGATTAAATCTGAGAGGTGGATCACTGCTACATAGGCTGCCTAAGGGAATGAAACCATGTGCCTACAGTGGCTCAACTATAACTTTATCAAGCGACGAGACTACTTTTTGTGCGAAAAAAAACATAAATAACGACTTTATTCGACTATTCCACGAAAAAGAAAGAGATTTCCACGACGCATGCGCGAGAACTGAACAAGAAGTAGTAGTAGAAGAACGTCCTCTTCTTAGTTCTCGCGCATGCGTCGTGGAAATCTCTTCAACTCTCGTCTCAAGGCCCACAAGGAAGTAATGGAATAGTCGAATAAAGTCGTTATTTATGTTTTTTTTCGCACAAAAAGTAGTCTCGTCGCTTGATAAACTTATAGTTGAGCCACTGTAGGCACATGGTTTCATTCCCTTAGGCCAGCGTTTCCCAAACGGGGTGCCGCGGCACCCTGGGGTGCCTTCTGGCGAGAGCAGGGGTGCCGTGTAAAAACTCCATTAAACATTTTAAAATTGCTAAAATGTGTAAAAAAAAAATGTATCATCAATCTCGCATCGTCGGAAGCGTCTAATAACAACAAATAATGCACACAAATTTATAATAAAAAATGCAAATCATAAGTTTTCTGCGTTCGTTGAATTGCGGGGGTTCCGCATGATTTCATTCTCGTGCTTCATTCCCAGCGTCCACACATAAAGCTGCCTCTTTTTCATGGCTTGTTGCGCTTACGGTCAAATACACACGAAACAATTTCACAACGTCCGTCTTGCCGCATATTCACAAACACATCGGTTATGTCCGTGCTGCTGTCAACGGTAACGCGTGCGATTAATCTTTTTCAGTTTTACGCGTTAAAAAATATTTAAACACAATTAACGCAGCATCCGTTTTTTCTGTTATCCTTTGGCTAGCCTTACATTATATAATCACGTTCTTATTCATGCAAATGCTTTTAAACCATGCAACCGCGAAAAGACAAAAGAGAACGCGCTGTCTGTGAATGTCCTGCTGACACAGGACGACGCGCATCGCGTGCCAGAATCGACTTCTCTTTCGTGCTTGAACGAATAATAACACACAGTTATGCCAAATTGTCCGTTTTGTTGAGTAGCCTATCCTCATGAGAGCAGTCTTAAATTAGTTAAAATCTTAAATTAGAGTTGTGAGAAGATGGGACGCGTGTGAGATAAACAAGTGCAGCAGTGACAACAGAATCAAAGAACAGGTAACAGAGAAAATTACTCACTGCTCTTGACTAAAGAACGCTTGTAGCTTTAATAAGGATTCATCTATATTTAATTTATTATTTATGCAGTGAAGACTGTAAAGTGTTTGATAACTTCATTCAATTTCTGTGTATTTCCTGACATCAGTAGCAGTATTGGTATCAGTGATACTGGGCTTCATTCATAAAAAAGATGCCATTAAACAATTATTTAAAATATAATGTCTTTATGTTGTTTATACATTAATTTGGAGATTAACTGTGAAATTATTACATTATAAAATATATTAAAAACAAGCTATCTTGTGCAATTATAACAAAATTATCCCAATATAAAAACACAAATAGGCCTATACTGAGTGAGCAAACATTTAGGTGAGATTTGCAATGGTAATTGAGCAATGTTTTGCTGAATTATGAATAAAAGCCTTAATTAAATATGTCATCATGTAAAGTGATCTCTGCAGAAGAAATTAATGATTTCCTAGACTTTAAATGGATGGACAAAAAAATTGATAATATTAAAAAATATCTATATGACAGTAGGCCTATATACGGCAGTTATTCCCTGTGGTATTGAAAATCAATATATTTCAAGGTATAGTATCAAAGTATTATCGTGACAACACTAGTGTAGGGTGCCACACATTTTTTTAAATTTTCAAAGGGTGCCTCGACTGAAAAAAGTTTGGGAAACACTGCCTTAGGCAGCCTATGTAGCAGTGATCCACCTCTCAGATTTAATCAAAAATATCTTCATTTGTGTTCCGAAGATGAACGAAGGTCTTACGGGGTTGGTACAGCATGGGGGTGAGTAATTAATGACTTAATTTTCATTTTTGGGTGAACTAACCCTTCAAGTGGGAAAAACATGGATAATAGTAGTTGAGCAGCAAATCAGTAGATTAGAATGATTTCTGAAGGATCATGACACTGAAGACTAAAGTAATGATGCTGAAAATTCAGCTTTGCATCACAGAAAAAAATACATTAAAATAGAAAATGGTCATTTTAATTTGTAATAAAATCCATTACTCAGTATTACTGTTTCTCTATTTCTGACCAAATAAATGCAGCCTTGGTGAGCAGAAGACACTTCTTTAAAAAAAATCTGAATTATTCCAAACTTTTAAACAAATTGCTAGAAAAATGACATGACAAATGAGAGTTTAGATTTATATAAATACAGTTAAATTTAATTCCCAGATTTGTCTAAAATTTTGAAAATAAATTTTTATTAATTTCATTTATTAAAATAATGATTCAGATTTGAAAGAATCTAATTGAAATGATTAGGATCATATTGAAGATACTTACTTTTAACTACAGAATTTGGTATCTTGTCAAATCTGAGCACAGTTTGCGATCACAGCATAGAAAGTTTGAATATATGTGTGTTTAGTGTAAACCAGTTCAACCTCGGACATGAGGAAAACTGAGGGAAAAGTAAAATAAGGAAAAATGTGAAATGCATAATAAGTGCAAAATTGAAAATAGTATCATTGAAAAAGTTTGCATTTGCTCTCCTTTAGATCTCATAATAAACAATTGATTTATTAAAGGACTTCATGTATGACTTAAGCTGACAATTAGGAAACTAGAATTGATCTGACTGATTTTTTGGGGTCACATTTGTAAATGTCAGGGGCATCAGGGCAATTTAAGGCCATTGCTCAGTTCTTATTCTGAGACATTTGCTGCTTTTATGTCAGGTCATCACTTCATAAAAATATCTTAAATGCAGTTTAAATGTCAGAGGACATGTATTTCCTCACCCTGTCTGAGTGTATGTTAGAAGCTGTGTCTATTCTGGTTTTCTAAAAGCCCAGAGTCGCTTTCTGATGCCTGCGGGCACTGAATAAGAGCCCTCTGAATCCACACTTTAATACATGTCATCGAGCATGAAGGGGTTTGTGCTAAACACACATGGCAGTGACATTCATTAGCCTCTTTTCTTTTCCCTAAGAATGTTTGAGCTTCACCTTTCTGCGCGAGAACATTTTAAGGACAACTAAACAGTTGGCAGTTTTAAGACTATCATCATCAGTATTGTTTTCCTTCATTCATTTAATAGCTGAAATAGATGATTATATTATGAAAGGTATTTGTTAGAAAATTGTATTTAAATTGTAATAATATTTCACAAAATTGATCACATTAAAGGGATAGTTCACCCAAAAATGAAAATTCTGTCAGTATTTACTCACCCTCATGTTGTTCCAACCCCGTAAGACCTTCGTTCATCTTCGGAACACGAATTAAGATATTTTTGATGAAATCTGAGAGCTGGATCACTCCTCCATACTAGTCCTTAGGCTTCAAAAGGATTGAAACTTGCCGGCCTCGAAAAGTTATTAAAGACATCATTGAAATAGTCCAAGTGACTACAGTGGCTCAATCTTAAGTTGATCAAGCGACGAGAATACTTTTTGTTCGCAAAAAAACAAAAATAACGACATTATTGCAACTATTCATTTCCTTCTCTGTGGGCCTCGAGTGAGTTCACTAGTGTAACAGCGCAGCGCTTCTGTTGTTGTACGTCACACACATCACACACATGACCAGCGTCGGCCAATAGTGACCCTACTGGTGACGTAGCTCTACGCAATCTCACAAAGTTAACTGACTAGAGGCCCAAAGAGAAGGAAATGAATAGTTGAATTAAAGTCGTTATTTTTGTTTGTTTTTGCGAACAAAAAGTATTCTCGTCGCTTGATAAACTTAAGATTGAGCCACTGTAGTCACTTGGACTATTTTAATGATGTCTTTAATAACTTTTCGAGGCCGGCAAGTTTCAATCCTTTTGAAGCCTAAGGACTAGTATGGAGGAGTTATCCAGCTCTCAGATTTCATCAAAAATATCTTAATTCGTGTTCCAAAGATGAACGAAGGTCTTACGGGGTTGGAACAACATGACAGAATTTTCATTTTTGGTGAACTATCCCTTTAATGCAGCCTTGGTGAGCAGAAGAGACTTCTTTTAAAAACACATTTTAATATTGTTTAATTATTCCAAACTTTTGACCGGTAATGTATATTATGGAAGCTTGTTTCCGCCACAGAATGAAAAATAAAAAAGGTAATTGCGACTTTTTATCTCACAATTCTGACTTTATTTCTCAGAATTGCATGTTTATATCTCGCAATTATGAATTTATAATACGCAATTGGGAGATATAAAGTCAGAATTCCATGACATAAAGTCGCAATTGCATGTTATAAAGTCAGAATTGTGAGATAAAACTATTCTGAGGGAAAAAAGTCAGTCTTTTTTCCCCCATAGAATTGGACTTTATATCTCACAAATCTGCGAAAATATGTCAGAATTGCGAGATATAAACTCACAATTATGTGTTATAAAGTCAGAATTGCGTGATATAAAGTCGGAATTGCGAGAAAAAAGTCGTTTTTTCTCGTAATTCTGACTTTATAATACGCAATTGTGACTCTATATCACGCAATTCTGACTTTATAACACGCAATTGCGATTTTATATCACGCAATTCTGACTTTATATTTCGCAATTCTGAGAAATAAAGTCACAATTATCTTTTAAAATGTTTTATTCTGTGGCGGAAACAAGCTTCCATAGTATATTAAACAAATTGCTGAAAAAAAAGACAGGACTGAAGAGAGGTATATTATAGTTAAATACAGTTATATTTAATATATAGTTATGGTAACTCTTTAGTTTAGAGGTACAGTTCTCACTATTAAACTAGTTGCTTATTAGCATGCATATAGGATATTGGCTGTTTATTGGTACTTTAAAGTACATATTAATGCCTTATACTGCATGAGCATGACCTTATTCTACATTCCTAAATCCTACCCCAATTCCTAAACTTAACAACTACATTAATAAGCAGTAAATTAGGGAGTTTATTGAGGTCCTGGGTAATAGTTAGTTAATAGTGAGAATTGGACCCTAAACTAAAGTGTGACCATAGTAATATTTAATTACCAGCTTTTTCTTCAATGCATCTTCTATCTGTAAAATTGACAGAGTTAGAACACATTCGTAGAGTCATCAAGTTATTTTTCCATCCACTTATTTTTATGCACATTTTGGAATATCGCATAAAAAAAAAACCGCTGGATGGAAATGCTAAGATGTGCATCAAATTAAGGCGGATACATTTTTTATCCTTTTAGAAGACGTGGATAAAATATGATGGAAGCACATTTACAGTGCGACAAAAAACTTGCGTGACTTTTCCTCAACAGTGGATGTGATTGGATAACTGGACTGACGAGTGGACTAATTGCATCGCAGAGCATCTGAAATGTTGTTTTAGTCATTCTGAAATGCCTGAGCCAAAATCTGTCCTCAAAATGATTTGGTGTAATAACCTTCTTGAACTGTCTCACGCGATTGCGTTCACAAACATCAGGCATCTGAACAAAAGATAACATGACAGCGTTTATTGCCTTTCGTCTGTGCGCTCTGAGATGCAAGTAATTTATGATGTAGGAAAAAAGAGCGACACTTTCTCACCCGATTGCAGCAACTTCCCTTTTTATTACATATATTTTGTGCCAATTTCCCAGGAAGTGACAATTTAGTACTCTTGAACACATGGGATGGAAACACTGCTTTATTCGTAAATGTTTTATGAAATATTTTGCGCATAAGTTCAATTCGCAGCCTTTGAAAAAATAGGTACAGAAGGTTTTTTCAATTTTTTCAAAGAGTTTATTATTGCAGAACCACCAACAGTTTGCCATTTGCCATGGTTATGGATTTGCTTTTAGTGTAATTGATCTGGCCTCATTTTTAATGCCTTCTGTATATTTGAGCTTATCCTTCTCTCCTATCCTCAGGAGTCGGCGTTGGCTCATGTGGAGCTTCCCACCACAGTGGAGACCGTGGAGGCAGCCATCAAAAAGCACAAGGACTTTACCACCACCATGGAGCTCAACCTGCACCGCATTAAAGCTGTCATAGAGGCGGGAGAGAGCCTCATCAGTCAGAACAACATCTACTCAGAGCGCATTAGAGAGAGAGTGGATCTACTTTCTAACAGGTAAAAATAAAGCCCTATAATGATATTTAAAGGGATAATTCACCCAAAAATGAAAATTAGCCCATGATTTACTCACCCTCAAATCATTCTAGGTGTATATGACTTTCTTCTTTCAGACAAATACAATTGGAGTTTATTAAAAAAAAATTCCTGGCTCTTCCAAGCTTTATAATAGCATTGAATGGCTGTTTCTGTTTTGAAGTCCATAAAAGTGCATCTATCCATCATAAAAGATCCACACGGCTGGTTTCTAAAGTACTTGTTCCGGCATTAATGTTCATGGGTAGCCTAAATGGGTTCCATTCAGACCTTAATATTAAATAGTTTACTGTTATATGTCAACAAGATTCAAAAAAACATTTTCACCTGGCTATACCCAATGTTTAGAACTGTTTGGGTAATTATGCAAATTAGCTAATAGGTAATTATATTATGCACCGTTTGTCCATGTTAACAAACAATTTCAAAAAACTTGTAATACATTTTTTGTTTGTCTTGATGTAAGTAATCAACTCAGTGATTTTCATGGTGATATCTAAAGGATGTGTTAAAATGTTTACCCTTTTCACGTGAGAAAAATAATGAATAAGCGTATGATTGGGATATATTTGGGTCTTTTTCCCCTAATGGGATTCTTCGGGGCTTTTTTTTCCTTACTCAGGACATATTGAGGATACAAAATCAGTTGAGTTTGCTTCTGTTGCAATTTGTTCAACCTTTTTTCATAAAATGACTGGACTACTGTGGCTGTAGTGACGTCACAAAAGCCACATTCTGAAAACAGGTCGTTGGGAGACACCGCTTGTGATTTATGGGGATTTAAAAAAAAGGAGTGGGTGGATTTTTATCACTGCTGGGTGGTTGTGTACACACACTGCCATCACACATTTATGTCCAAACACCATGCAAAAGTGAATTTTGCATAATAGGTCCCCTTTAAAGGGATAGTTCACCCAAAAATGAAAATTCTTTCAGTATTTACTCACCCTCATGTTGTTCCAACCCCGTAAGACCTTCGTTCATCTTCGGAACACGAATTAAGATATTTTTGATGAAATCTGAGAGCTGGATCACTCCTCCATAGGCTTCTTCAGGGATTGAAACTTGCCAGCCCCGAAAATTCATTAAAGACATTGTTAAAATAGTCCAAGTGACTACAGTGGCTCAATCTTAAGTTCATCAAGCGACAAGAATACTTTTTGTGCGCAAAAAACAAACAAAAATAACGACTTTATTTCAACTATTCATTTCCTTCTCTATGGGCCTCTAGTCAGTTAACGTAGTGTGATTGCGTAGAGCTACGTCACACGTAGGCTCACTATTGGCCGACGCTGGTCATGCGTGTGATGTGTGTGACGTACAACAACAGAAGCGCTGCGCTGTTAAACTAGTGAACTCACTCGAGGCCCACAGAGAAGGAAATGAATAGTTGAAATAAAGTCGTTATTTTTGGGGGGTTTTGCACACAATAAGTATTCTTCTTAGGGTGAGTAAATACTGACAGAATTTTCATTTTTGGGTGAACTATCCCTTTAAGTCTTAAGCGCAACTTAAGCAAGTAATGCGACATACTGCCAGAGCCCGTCTACGGAGAGCCTGGCCACTCCCTATTAAGTCCTATTGTACCGAATTTTGGTTGTAGTTCCACCAGAGTTCCACTGGGGGCGATCGCCCATGAGTGCAAAATGAATAAATTTGTCTCTTTCACCCGATTGCCATTGAGAAATCTCAGATTTGATTGTAGATTTTGCAAGTTCAACATGGTTATAGGTCGAAAGTTGAATGAACGAGTACTTATGTCCTTTCGATTACTTACAGGTTGAGTTGTTGTTGCCCATTACACGCTAGCATTCTGCTAATGAACGCTGATTGGTCAGTGAAGGACTGATTACGACCAGAGATACCGCTGGATGGCATCGTGGCATCCGAAGCGGGACCAGAATGTGTGTGTGTATTTTTGGCGTGGTCTTTAAAACAACAAAACAAAAACTCTTCTAGCATATGTATTTACCTGTGTCAGCGGTGTTGTCGATGCCTCGAGAGAAAAGAAAGTGCAGAGCGCGAAAGCACCAAAGTGATTGGTCGCCCAGCATTTACACCCAGCAATGTGTAATTTCTTTGCATCTTCTTTCGAATACAACATTGAAATTACTAGACAAAAAATTATTTCCTGAGAAAAGTTACCACGCTACTTCCGACATCACAAGTTTCTGTAGGTTGTGCTTTAGGCGTTAGTGGAATCCGCTTTTATGATGGCCAGGACATTTTTTAATATAACTCTGATTGTATTCGTCTGAAAGAAGAAAGTCATATACACCTAGGATGACTTGAGGCTGAGTAAATCATGGGCTAATTTTCATTTTTGGGTGAACTATCCCTTTAAGCCCAGTAGAGCTGAATCATTCCCAGGAAACAGTGCTGTTTGTACCTGAATATTCCAGGATTTAATTTGGAGGAATAAACTGCTTCATAATGTACATTAACCTCCAATATTAGAATTAGTGGTCAACAATTGTTTTTCAATGGCCGAATCTTAAACTATTACCCCAATCCTAAATCTGGGGTTACAGCCTTACAAAGTAACGTCCTGGTTGCGTATGCAACCCACCGTTCCCTGAAGGAGGGAACGGAGGACGTAGTCGACGTCGACTGAATGGGGATCACGCTAGGGAGCCTATCATCTTCGATTACTATTGAACGAGCCAATGGAATTTGGCGTGCGTGATTTGCATCACACACTCCGCCCCCGCGGCGCGGGTATAAATACGGAAGTGGATGCACGCACTAGTTGCTTTTCGCTGAGGAGCCGAGAGTAACCCGGGGTCAGCGGTGGTCCAGCGGTAGTGGCAAGGGGACTACGTCCTCCGTTCCCTCCTTCAGGGAACGGTGGGTTGCATACGCAACCAGGACGTTCCCTTTCAGTCGATAACGTCAGACGTAGTCGACGTCGACTGAATGGGGATAACCTTTGAAAACGCCACTAAAGCTGCCACCTTCCAGTGCCTAAACAAAAGCCTCCTGATGCCCCCGCAAATTTAAGGCGGGGAAGGACAGGGCTTAGGCCAGGGAAGTCACTGCTGTTCCTACAGGACCACTGGGAAAGCGTTCCCCGTACGTTGGAAGGAAGGGACGCTGCGGAAGCCACATCCAACCCAGAGGGAGGTAATGTGGAGAATACACATATGAACTGGGCGGAAACCGGGCAGTCTAACATATGGAATGTCACTGGGGTGGCTCCAGCCTAAGACGGGGGGAGACACACCGGACAGTGACGGCAGAGAGACTCTGCCGAGGGAAGACACGGGCTCACCGCAGGGAGCCGTATCGTGGAAGAATACACATATGGGGTCACCGAAGGGACCGCAACATATGGACCCAGCCTAACACAGGTTCCACACTGCTTACGAGTGGTAGGCCTAACACTAGACGTTCCGCACGTCCGACGTCGGAGGGGTGTGGAGGAACTCAACAGGGTTCAATTTTAAGGGAACTCAACTGGAGTAGAAAGGCGCACGTATCCAGTCCATAGGAGGGGAATGGCGCAGCAAGCCGACACTTGAACCGGGCTCACGGTGAAACTGGCTTCATGAGAAGGGAGCCCACGTGAGGCAGCGGTTCAACTAGGTGTCGTCCAGCCCCCAACTCTAGAATCTGTTTTAGCAAAGCATATCGTCAACGCCCAGGCGGAGCACTTTACACTCATCATAGAGGAGCTCAACACCTAAGTGGACATGTTGCATCTCGGATCTTTGCCGAAATGAAGGCAAGCACTAAGTGCAACTTTGCATGGAAACAGCCTTCCCTCTCTGCTGAATTCCAACAGATATTTGAAGAGCTGGTCTGAGGTCTATGACTTGCATTCTGTACACGTCCAAGCGAACGGACAGAGAAGCCAGGGCTGGATCTGCCTCCTCCAGGGCAGCGCTTGCAGGCTCACCACCTGCTCCTATTACGGGAGAGGTAGGAACCTTGGGCACAATCCGAGCCGGGGTCTCAACTTGTGAGAGTTAGCCGGCCCAGACTCCAGGCACAATACGTTGACCGAAAGCGAGCAAGTCCCTACCCTCTAGTAGAGACCACGCGAGCAGGAAAACTGATATAACAGAATTTTTAACTCACTGCCTGCAGTGGCTCAGGGGCGGTCTCTGCAGTGCAGTCGCACCAGGGACAAGGCCCAAGAGGATAAAGAGGGACACAAGGATTTACAAGACCTTGCTCCTCAGGAACCTGACGATCAGAACGTGCTTCTGCATACTTCTGCAACACGATGAGCGTCGTTTAAACACCGAGGCAACATCATTTTGAGGGTGAAGGAAAACAGCCTACTGCAACCCATTTTGCAGGAAAGAGAGCACTGAAGTGATCGAAAGCTTTCAGGATCTCCTCTGGAGAGAAGACGCACTCAACGACTAGGTTCCACTTCTAAAGGCGTAAGCACGCTACCCCATTCTAGGGGGTGCTCGCAGAAGTGATGGTAACTATCACATGTTCTTGTGATAGCCACCTGAACCTCCGCGTTCAGATGTAAGACCGCCCGGAATCCCCGGGGGAAGAACGCGTGTGCCATCGTGCCCCGTCCCCGAAGAGTTTTCCGGGGAAGTCAGGAAGGCTGTTGATGGGAACCAGGTCTAGTTGGACCAATAAGGGGCAACTATGAAGACCTGTTCCTCTCCTGACTTGGCACGTAGGTGCAAGTGACGGGCGCAAAAGACAGGAGCATTGCTCAACACAACATGTGAAGATCACTGGGCTTCAGGAGCGTTTTCTGCTCAGCACTTGGGTGTGACAAGTTCACTGAGCTTCAGGAGCATTCCTGCTCAACACCTGAGTGTGATAAACTCACCGAGCTTCAGGAGCATTTCTGCTCAACACTTGAGTGCGAAGAACCTCACTGAGCGACAGGAGCATTTCTGCTCAGCACTTGAGTGTGACAAGTTCACTGAGCTTCAGGAGCATTCCTGCTCAACACCTGAGTGTGATAAACTCACTGAGCTTCAGGAGCATTTCTGCTCAACACTTGAGTGCGAAGAACTTCACTGAGCGACAGGAGCATTTCTGCTCAGCACTTGAGTGTGCCAAGTTCACTGAGCTTCAGGAGCATTCTTGCTCAACACCTGAGTGTGATAAACTCACTGAGCTTCAGGAGCATTTCTGCTCAACACTTGAGTGCGAGGAACTTCACTGAGCACCAGGAGCATTTCTGCTCAGCACTGCGTGTGACGAATTCACTGAGCTACCTGTGATGGACTCACTGAGCTACAGGAGCATTGCTGCTCAACACCTGAGTGCGATGAACTTCACTGAGTTTCAGGAGCAACTCTGCTCAACATGAAGTGTGATGATCTCACTGACTTGAGCAGGCGCAAGGCGACCCTGAGTCGCAGTCACCTTTTAGAAGGCTCACTGGGGTTAAACGTATTTCTGCGGGCCCCCGGGGCAGCTGAGACCCAGTGTTTGTCCAAGGGTAGTCCGCTCGGTTTACCCAAACACTGGCGGAAAAATAAAACCGGGGGGACAACTGAGCGGCCCCGGAATGGTCAAGACCCAGCCGGACCCAGGGGATGGAGTCTCCACTTGCCCTGGCTATAACTGTCGTGAGGCTCGATGGCGGCACGATTGAGTAAGCGGGAGGAGTGGAACAAGGCGCCCTCAGAAGCGTCTGACTCCAAGGAGGAGGTGACGGGAGAGTTTGTGACACACAGGCCGCAATGTCCAACAACTCGAGGCACGAATGCCCGTGTAGTCGGGGGTCGCCCAGGCCCCCGTTAAAACACGCCCTTTGTACATGGCCCCTCTGTTGAGGAGGGTTTGGCAGCAGACCGGGATGAACTATAGTCACACAGGGTGAGCTGCTCTGCCACGGTCACCTCGGGACTCGATCGTGAAGCTAGCGCTGAAGCGGTCACATACGGAGGAAGCCAAAGGCTGCGACTACCGTATACCCAGGAGCCTCTGAATCTTTTCAGTGGGACCCTTTCTCACTTCAACACCAGCTGAACACATTCTCACTGGAGAGACGTGTTAGACCGAGTACCTCTCCAAAACTGAAAAAGAGATACTCAGCCCGTGGGCGAGATTACTCTCTTCCAGTTGACCTGAAGACCCAACGGGCTCTGGAGCACTCGAGAGGAAGGACACTACATGTCTTTCAGGTCAAAGCTGCAGACCAATCTTGGGCCAAGATGGTCACGACTCACCACCTAGTAGCACGAAGGGCGAGTCTTCGACTGGTCTTCGTACCGGCTGGAGGGCGGCTATATCAAATCCTTCGCCAGCAGGATAAGACAAACACGCACAAGTCAGGAGCACTTTTGCTCCCCACTCGGTGTGATGAATATCACTGAATTTTCAGGAGCACGTCTGCTCAACACCTAATGTGGTGACCATCACTGACTTGAGCGGGGTAGCCGAGCCTGAGGTGGGGCAGCAAAGTAGAGATAGTGATGTTAGTGTGCAGTGCAACACTTACCTGTCTCCACTAGCGGCAGGGGACGTGAGAAGGCGGATGACCGGGTCCTCGAACGCCCCAAGCTGCCTGTTGGCGACCAAGGGAAGCTGGGGGATGTAAGGCTAATACAGGGTCACACCCGCCAGACTGGCCCACTTGGGACTCAGGAATAGAAAAATTGCTCTTTTTCTGAATATGTGGGTACCGCTGACCCCGTTTTTATAGGTGCCAGCGGCGGAACAGACACACACACATAACAAAAAACTCCAGCCGGCCCTCCAACCAGCCAGAGGGAGTGGATCGGCGACCACTCCACAAGCAACTCCTCCATCCCTGAGAGCCCGTCCAGGTTCAGCGTTTTCTTTTGCGCTGGTGCTTACCACCTGGCTTGGCAGCGCCTGGAGCAGGCTGGGCGCCCCTTCCGCGGCCGGCTCCGCGCCGGAACCTGGGTGAAGGCTGCTGCGATGGTCCGGCGGGAGCTGAGGCGGCTGCAGGCGGACGCCCTCGGCGACGAGCAGGCGGAGGATCTGACCTCGGGGGGCGGGTGAAGGCAGCAGCGTCCCTCCGAGGCAGGATGTGCCGGATGGCCTCCGTCTGTTTCTGAGCTGTAGAGAACTGTTGGGCAAAGTTCTCCACAGCGTCGCCGAATAACCCAACCTGGGAAATGGGAGAGTCCAGGAACCGAACCTTGTCCTCATCTCTCATATCGGCCAGGTTGAGCCAGAGATGGCGCTCCTGGACCACTAGTGTGGACATCGCCGAACCAACCGCGCGAGCTGCAACCTTCGCCGCCCGGAGGGCGAGGTCAGTTGCAGTGCGGAGCTCACCCATGAGCTCAGGGTCCGAACTACCCTCGTGCATGTTCATGAGTGCCTGGGCCTGGTGGACCTGGAGCAACGCCATGGCATGCAAGGAGGAAGCGGCTTGCCCACAAGCTTTGTAAGCCTTGCCCGTAAGAGCGGACGAGAACTTACAGGCTTTAGAGGGGTGACGAGGATCACCTCTCCAGGAAGCGGCCGCCGTTGGGCATAACTGCATCGCAACGGCCCGCTCCACCGGAGGGATAGCCTCGTAACCCTTCACCGCTCCCCCATCAAGGGTAGTGAGGGGGGAGGAGCTACTCAGGCGGTTTCTGGCAGAGAAAGGTGCCATCCATGCCCTCGTAAGCTCCTCATGCACTTCAGGAAAGAAAGGAACCGGGGCGGCGGACTGAGAACCAGTACGGCCCGCCCCGATATACCAATCATCCAACCGAGACGGCTCGGGACACGGTGGAGGGTTCCACACGAGCCCTACCGCCTCGGCGGCCTTTTTCAGCATAGCTGACATCTCTGGATCTGGCTCGGGCAACACTGGTCTCCCGGAGGGAGGCAGTGCAGCCGAGTCATCATCTCCAGAGTTCAGCTCCCCCTCCGATGCTGCGATTGACAACGTATCCCCTGGAGGGGCCCCAAATGACACGGCTGGCCCGTCCATTACAGAGGGACCAGCGGGATCAATGGGGAGCTCCACCGGTTGCGGTGTGAAAGAGGAGTGAGGGACCCACGGGGCGTGGCCGGGCGGATTACCCCTCACTGTGATCCTCAGATCACCCAGCTTGGACGGCACCCCAGTCCTCCTCTGGGAAGGTAACCCAGAGGAAGAACAGGGGCGGGGCCCAGAGGTGGGGACTGCACCAACGCTTTTGACGAAGGCGAGTCTAGATCTCAACACCGAGATGGTCATGTTCCCGCAGTGAGAACATGACTCATCCACGAAAGCTGCCTCGGCATGCTGTAAGCCCAAACATGCGACACAACTTTCGTGACCGTCAGAAGGGGATAGTGCCAGACCGCACCCAGAAACGCACGGATGGAATGGCATCTTGAAAAAGACGCACTCACACCCGTGTTGCTCTTTTAGGAAATGGGACCGTCACCAGTGCCGGAGCACACAGGGAATGACCGCGGCAAACACTGAATAGTCTTTCAACTAACAGTGAAGCACTCACTTCTCGCCCTCTAACCAACCGTCAACACACAAACAAACAATAGAAATTTGATGCTGTTAAAATAGCAGTTGAGAGCTGAGAAGCTCGCGATCACCGCTGCACCACGCTGTAGAACACCAACACTGGAGAGGTCTTCCCGCAAGAACACCGACACACTCGCTCGTTGAACACAACAGCACTCTTCAGAGACATCAAAGACGAACGGCTCCGAAGCGAAAGGCAACTAGTGCGTGCATCCACTTCCGTATTTATACCCGCGCCGCGGGGGCGGAGTGTGTGATGCAAATCACGCACGCCAAATTCCATTGGCTCGTTCAATAGTAATCGAAGATGATAGGCTCCCTAGCGTGATCCCCATTCAGTCGACGTCGACTACGTCTGACGTTATCGACTGAAAGGGAACAAAAGTTATAAGTTACCAAGTATAAGCATAATATGTATTAATAATCCATGACATTTCTATTTCAAAAGATGTAAACCCTGTTACATTTAAATGTTTTGGGGTTAAACGGCCCTTGTGAAAAAGAAGTGTACTTAATTATATTTAATGTGCTCTTGTAGTTCACTTCAAATCATATGTTTTAAAAAGCTGTAATTGCAGGTAATATAATGTTAATGAAATAAAAGGCCACTTTAGTGCACTTAAAAGGAGTCCACTTTCATGACTCTTTAACACACTTAAGTACACTTTTTAAAAGTGCACTTTGTAATAATGTCAAATTTAAAGTTTTACTTCAAAGTACATGTCTGAAAACATTACATTCAGTTTATTTATTTATTTTAATCTAATCTAAATTTAGAATTTCTTTTTTTTATTATTATTAAATGGTGATGAGTGAGGAAAAAATTGTTGAATTTTCAAATGGAAAAACAAATTTGGTAATACTTAAAGCCTTTATGTATAATGCATTCTAAAAGTATTTTAATGCATTCATTATGCCTAGTAATGCACCTTATTATGCATTGTATGGTCTCATGAATAATTGTAACCACATTTATAGTACATTATAATACACCTTTAGAAAGTAAAATGCATTAAAACATGACAAACAACCAATTTCAGATTTAACAAGGAATCTGTGTATATTATAATGCATTTTAACTTTGGTTCAAATTATTTATGAAAAGATATAATGCATTTTAAAGTAAATTATGATTACACATGAAGACTTTAAGTAGTGTTACCCCCCAAAAAATTATTTTACCTTACATATAAAAACATTGTTCTCTGACTTTATCAAATGTAATGACCAAGCTTAGTATACAGTTAATTATGTATGTTTTTATGCTAACTTTCTGTAGTAGTCATAGGGTCATAAATGATTCAGAAATGGCACCATTTCTTGAAAATGACCTAGTTGTTGTATTGTGTTACACTGTTTTTCATTCTTCTTTATATCAAAACCTCTATTCTGGGATCACTCAGCATTTGTAATACGAATGTGTTGCGCTTTCATTGCAAAAGCAGTGCTGTTGTTCTTCTAAGAGGACCTACCACCTGACATCAGTGTCTGCCCTCCGTTATAGAACGGGCACCTGCTCCTATAGACAGCGTTGAATTTAAAATGTGTTTTCCATAGAGACATAACAAAGAAACTCGCTGAGAATCCACAGTCACTGATCTGAATGCAGTCTCGGTGAGGAGCGTGAAATTGGATTTCGAAGCGCATTTGTGTATGAAATCTGTTATGGCACAGTCCACCTTCTATTCTAAACAGAGACTCCGCTAAAAAACACTGTTACGATTAATTGATAATAGTTTATTATTCTTTTAGCACAAATAATACAAGAGTTTCTGTATTTGTGTGTGCCTCACAGAGGGAACCAGAACCGTGAACACGCTCAGCAGTGGCTTCATAAACTCAATGACCAGTGGGAGCTCCAGAGGTTTCTACAAGACTGCCATGAGGTAGGACGAGTGCCAACTGAGCACAAACAATAAAAACTGTGCCATACTTTGTCTTTGGAAAATGTGTGAAGCTTGTGCGAGAGATGATTTTTGAACCAAAAGACGTTTGCCTCTGTACGTGAAAGATCAGTTTGCACAGATGCATGTGTTGGTACACCACAGTGCAAGAAAGTATTTCTTGCAAGTAGCGTAATAAAAATGTATTGCTATTACAGAGTGTCCTAACCAAATGGGATGTGATAGTGATATGTTTTGGGGGGGTTTCCTCCTAACTGGTCAATATAGTCAAGCCACAGGACATTTTATTGTTCACTGGGTTTTAACTACAGTGGTGTCAATCTGTGTAATCCCGCCCACAGTGAAATTTCATTGGTCGAAAATCCTGCTCCATATGTTTGCATATTAAGCATCAGATATGTTTTGGCGCTTTTCCTCTACACAGTACCAGCTCGACTCGCCTTTGTTTGGTTTTCCACCGTGTAAAAGTTGTACCTGTACCTGCTTTTGGGTACTTTTTTTCATATCACCTCCGGCGAGGTTCTGAGCGAGCTGAGGCGATACTAAAATGTGACGTGAAAACACTGCAGACCGCTGATTGGTCTGCGAGAATCGTCACTATTCACCGCGTCATCATTGCACGCGCCAGACGGAGCTGTTTTTTACAGCAGTGTTTTGTTTTACTGCCCTCAGCCTCTCCTGAAACAACTTTTGTCTTCTTCCTGTGAGAAATAGGCACATCCCGAGGATCAAAAACAGAATACACTCGATTTCCTCCATACGCGTGTGTGTGTCGCGTAGTTCCTGTGGTGTCGCTATGATGACCAGGTACTATTGTGGAGGTACTATCTGTAATGGAAAACGGAGCGATAAGCGAGCCGAGTCGAGTTGAGCTGGTACTGGTAATGGAAAAGCGCCATTTGATTGACTGTGATTGACAGAGACATCAGCGTGGACAAATTGTCAAGTTGCTGAAAAAGAAGTGTGCTTAATTTTATTGAGTGTGCACTTGGAGTGTGTTTAAAATCTGAAAAAAATATTAAAAAACACTTTCCTGACTGTTTCTTAACACATTTACGTACACTTTTAAAAAGTGCACTTTGTAATACTGTCCGATAAAAATGTTTTTTTTTTTATCATTTGAATCATGACACAAGTTTCAATATAAATTACAAAGTATATTTTAGTTTATATACAATAAATGCTTGTGTGTATATTCATCTTATTTCAAAGACAATAGAAGTAATTATGAAATGGCATAAGTGTACTTATAGACATGCACTTACATATGTACTTAAGTCATGTGCTGTTTTACAAAATAATAATCATAATAAATATAAAAATGTACTTTAAAAATACAAATCTTGGCTTCAGTGAGGCACATACAATGTAACTGAATAGGATCAAATTTTAGAGGGTATAGAGTCAGCCATCAACCACTGAACTGGACTAGATCCAAAAAGCAACAGTATGAAGAACACAAAGAGGTCTGTGGGGGGTGCTTTTTCACTTGTTCACCTCTTGGTCCACTTCAAAGGGTCTGAATTCGGTTCTTTTAAAGAGAACTCAAGTGTGAAAACACCCTTGACAGATCTAATGACACGCATCCTATTTATTTGCCAACTGTTTACATTCACTGAGGCATAACTGAGTGTGTTTACATGAATATCTGGCATCTTGACATATTTTTGTGTGTATTTCACCTTTTGGAACGGAATGCTGCACAATAATTGTTTTATCTTTCGTTGGAAGCAAGAAACAAAATGGAAACAGAAACTCAATTAATCGCACAGCCCTAACGAGTGGCATCTTGTTTGTGTCTTTGAATGATTCTGAGTAGCTGAGCATTGTGGGTAAATGCTGCGTGAAAGCAGTTGTTCAGTAGGAGGCTCCCGGTGTGGCCCAAACCTGCAGGTTTATTTGGGCTTTGCTTGTTCTTCCCTTCTCACGTTCAATTATTTAGCGGGTCTCCTCATCACTCATTCAGTGGAGAGAGAGAGAACTTCAGCAGTGTGTGTGTGTGTGTGTGTGTGTTTGTGTTCACTGCAGGGATGAGGACGGATCTCTGCCTTCACTAAGAGCTGTCAAACACGTGTGGAGCCCGAGAACAGCATGATCAGAGTGCATTGAATCAGTTTTTCTAATGCACTGTGGAAATACATTCAGTATATGCAATGCCATATTGTTTATGGACAGCATAGTGTCGTCTTCTTCATAATAACAGTGTGTGTTCAGAATGGAAAGTATTCAGTATGTATGTAATTTTGCCATAAGTATATGCAGTGTGTGTATACTGAATGCAAATTTTCTGTGTGCATTGAAAACGTCTCGGTTACTAATACTTTCCTGAAGGAGAGAACGGGAGACGTAATGTTGAACGTGAGCGACTGATAGGGAACCTGAATAATCAAATGCTTGCTAAAATCTTATACGACCAGGGCGTATGCATGGTATTGAATATTGTAATGCATTTTTTTATTCTGAGATCCCCATCAAAATCAATGGATTTGTAGCATTATCTGATTCTTTGTAAATACTGGTGTAGATGAGCCCTGAAATATGCAACGTAGCAAGATCATGTGACCGTTTGTTTCCTGGATAACAGCATACTATTTGAAACGTTTATCTTTGCATAATATATATCATATAGTAGTATAGTGTGCATTAAATGCTTTGAACATTATGACAGATTTTGGCTATGGTGGGAATCAACATGCACTGCCTACTAGAGTCTAGCAGTAATACACTAAATATGATTTTTTTTTTTTAAATAGTATCTGAAACAGAACATGCTATGCAACAGTGAGCATTTTAAACAGGACTACACTGTTGTCTTGTAACCAGACTGCACTGCATGTTTAATTCAGCAAGTGGCATCTAGAAATAAAACTGCTGTTTTACATTATTAATCCAGTTTTGTGTAAAACATCTTTAATCCTTTGCAGTCCAATCAAAAAATTAATAAAAAAAGCCAAAAAATCACAGCTGGCATGATGTAGTATATTTGCTGGCCAACCTGGAAATTAGCACCACCCTGATTCCCTCGACTGAAACACAGTAGGGTTTTTCCATTGACTTTTAAAATAAGCTCTGTGTCAAACAAAAGGTTATGATTCTTACACGAGTGTCTTCACAAACACTTTTTATGAATTTTGAAGCTTAAATACAATCACTAGAAGTAAAAAGCGAGCCGTTGGTTATAAACAAACTATACCACAACTTCTAAAATTCAGTCAGCTCTTTCAGTCTTTATTCAGAAAACATTTTCCCTGAAAGTTCGAGATATAATAGTTTGCAAGAGCCGATTATGAACACACCGAGGCTGTGAATGCGCACTAGTTAGTGGATGAGTTGACCTGTTCGGTGTTTAATGTCTGATAAACTCTGTAGTCCCACTTTTTTGGGCAACAAAGTTGTGCTATATAAATAAATAAAAGTTGATGCTGAAAGCTGATTTAGTCACTTGTTAGCAGACAAGTAAAAGATTTTCAAAAGTCAGAAGGCACTACAACTGATGTACATTGTCGTAGAATAAAATCTGAAAATATCTTGAGCGTGTTCAGCACAGACCTTATTTCACGCATTTAATGCAAAACCCTTTTAAAAAACCCATTGACTTCAGGAAAATGTTAACAGGAATAGTTTCCAGGTTTTGGTCTACAAAATATCCTCCCTACAGCATTCCTTACACTCCAAGAATTTGCATACTGTCCAGGATAATATAGTACGATTGAATGCTATTATAAACCGCTTATGTGACACTTTTTCTTATTGGCTTTCTGTTTTTGTTCCCTTAGAGATGTTTTCTGATCTGAAATATCACATTATTGTATTTGGTAGTTGAAATGTCTCTGGTGTTGGTGGTGGAGGTGTAGTTAACCATCAGTGTTCTGGATAATTAATATCTTGTGTCCCTGGATGGTCATTCGCTCTTCCTTGGATCTATTCCTTCTTTCCCTCCAGGGTCACTTTGAGGAACACCAATGATTGACCCTAAATGTCTTTATGGGTGAGAGCACACTGCAGTGTTTAGTAGGTACTAGAGAGATGTTAAAAGCACAGTTAGTTCTTAAGTATGTATGGTTTTAAACTGTCATCTACCCGCTAGAAAAAATCAATTGAAAAGTTACATGGATGGAAACATAGATGCCAATAAAGCACCTTTATCATTCACTGATGAAACTTTTGCATTCCACAAAAGGTTCTTTATAGTGGAAAAGGGTTCTTTAGATTATTGAAATGTTCTTCACACTAAGAAAAATGGTTCTTTTAAAAGCTGGTTTGGTTCTTTGGGGAACCAAAAATTGTTATTCGATGGCAACGCTACGGAAATCCCCTTTTGCAAGCTTGTGTTATGATCTGTCAGACTCGTTCCCTTATTTTTGGACCTCTGTTTCTGTTTCTCTCCCTTTCGATCAATCATTGGTATTCGCTTCCCTGAGCCTGATGTTGTCCTTGTGACGCTTAGAACTACGTAGGCTCGCTTTCTCTCTCTCTTTCCCACTATGTGATTCTCTCCCCCTCCCTCGTCGTCTCTCTTCCTCTCTTTCCGTCTGTTTGTCTCTCCGTATGCTTTTCTCTCATCGTGGATGCTGCAACGGGATAAATTAGGTCTTTCCGCTCAGGCAGAAGAGGCACCGCAGTATTGAGTCAAGCTTATATTACAAAACAGGAGGAGAGAAAAGAGGGCAGCAAGGACTGAAAGAAGACAATATGGATTTGTTTGAGATGCAAGGCGCTGCACAAGCGGGGTGAAGAGTGTGTCTGGGTCGCTCCGAGAAGGGGAGGGGAAAACGCTCCCCTCATCCTCCCTCTTGACACTCTCCAACGCCCTCGCTCACTCTCTCTCTCTCTCTCTCTCTCTCTCTCTCTCTCTCTGTCCGTGGCTAGCGTTTGTAACATCAATAATCACTTCTACTGGGCTCATTTCTCTCCTCGCTGTAACTCAGTCTGGCCTCTGCACGGGCTCAACACTGCAAGTCATTTGTACCTTTTTGGGGATTCTCTTTGTTTTTTCTTTACTAAGATGTAAACCACTTCTTGTGTTCACTGGATTTAACACAGTCATTTAAGGATTTAGTTTGGTCCAAAAATAGCGCACACTGAGTTGTCTGCACATGTCTTGAATATTTCATCCAGCACAGTTTTTGGACTGCTCGTGTGTGTTCTGTGAATAATGAACAATGTGGATTTGGGAACTTGACTGACAGATTCTTCACAGCCTGATTCAGGTGGTAATTATAACATGACATAATAATGTATCTCTAGTTCACAAATAATGTTCATGAACTTTTTTTCCCAAAATGTTATTTTTATATATAGCATAGCATTATGAAATATGTAAATAAGTGTATATTTTAGGTACTGTGACTTGTGATCATTTTGTTTTTCGCTTTCTTAATAATCCTAGTTGTTGTTGTTGTTTTGCAGTTCACTTAAATAGTCCTGCAATCCATTTTTAGTACAAATATGATAATTAAATTTTGTTTAAAATAGTTTTAGATTTAGTAATGCATCTCACACAGCAGGACTGCTTGACATTTACTGGAGGAAGTCAACTACTATTTAATATAGTAAAAAAAAAAACTGTGGTTTGTACAGGAATGATAATGTGATACGTTGTTTGGGATCACTTGTGCGTAGGAGTCTTTGAGGATCATTTTCTTAGTATTTGGTAAAATTGGTTTAACAGTGTTTTACTGGGTTACATTTTTTGTGTTGTTTTCTGGATGTTGTCATTTTAAAAATGATATAATCTGGTGGAAGCTTTGTGTGCTGATCATATAGGCTACTGTGCATGTTTGCATTTCAATATATATATATATATATATACACACATATATATACACATATATATACATTTATTATAGAAGAGGTATATTAAAGCTAGTATATGTATATTTAATCCATTTTTAATGTTTTTAAATAAAATTAATAGATGTGAAAAATGAGGATCAGATCATAGACCAGAGGAACACTTTTTTACGAGTTATGAGTGTGATTCCTAACATGATGTGTTTATGGTTTTGTGTGTTTCATAGATTGGTGATTGGGTGGCAGAGAAGATGCTAATGGCCCGCGACACTTCCCGCGACGAGACTCAAAAGCTTCATAAGAAGTGGCTGAAACATCAGACCTTCATGGCAGAACTTGCTCAGAACAAGGAGTGGCTGGACAAGATCGAGAAAGTAAGTTCAGCTCTCAAGGTTGTGATATGCTCACTACAGTATCTTTGCTGATAGCAGTTGATACTGTTAATATATAAGCATTTTCTGTGTCAGATTTGTCACCTGGCTTGAAAAATGCCATTGGGCACCTTGAAATGAAAACACAACTCTTGTCATTCTGTCTGTCTTTGGCTCTTTTACTTAGAAGGCAAGACGTATTCTGCCATATTGCATGTTGCAGTTTCTCCCATTAATAAGTAATGGGAGTGAACCGTCTTTCTATATCTGTAGTCTTTGCTCATATTCCATTCTAGTCAACGACTGATACAGAGCCAGTAATCAGAGGCGGCATAGCTTTTAACAAGGGCAAATCCACTTAGTGTTATATTTAGTGGTACACACGCACTTTGATTAGTAATTATTGTTAGTCATTAGTTTGAATGGAAGTGTACGCATTATGCCTTTAGATGCCAATAAATGTCCCGGACATCAAATTGTGAAGCTTTCAGATGGTACAATTATTTGACTATTATATTAATTATATTATATTGTATCTTCTATAACTGGAAGTGTTTCTGAAGTGCATTTTAGATAGATGTGAAATGCCCTAGTAGTGCACTGATGTCTGATTGAAAGACTGATGTTGTTTAATCTGTCAGTTATGCTGTTTTATTGACATTGAACAGTGTCTCAGCCTCCCCATCTTAAATGATCATGGGCATCTCACAAAAGCATTAATCATTGTATTCTGTGGTCAGCTGCAATAACAGAGGATGAGAATCTTGTTGTTTGTTGTTGTTGAATAGGATTTTACAAGGTAGTGTGTGTTTGATGTATTCTGAATATGTCAGGTTTTCTACACTAATGTATATAACTGTTCAGTAAGGGTGAGATACCAGAAGCCATTCAGGCACCTTTACTCATTTTAGTCTACATAAATCTGTATGCATTGGAAACAGAAGATATGGGTGTGTGATGGGGCTTGGTGACATTACCAAAAAAATATATCAATATATTTATATATTTAAATTATATATTTTTTACAGAAACAGCCATTGAAGCAAAGTATTTGTAAATTTAAATTTTTTTCGCTAAATTAACCAGCGGAACTATACGAATGAACAGCAATATTTATTTATATTTAACGTACTGCTTATATTTTTTACCAAAATATTTTAATATATAAAAAATGTGTGCTGTCAAATATATATATGTATATATATATATACATACACACATATATATATATATATACTGCCGTTCAAAAGTTTTTAATGTTTTTAAAAGAAGTTTCTTCTGCTCACCAATGCTGCATTTATTTGATTAATAATACAAAACAAACCCAGTAATATTGTAAAACAGCTGTTTTCTATGTGAATATATAGTAAAGTGTAATTTATTCCTGTGATCAAAGCTGAATTCTCTAAAATGATGATTTGATGCTCAAGAAATTTTACATTGAAATAATATTTCACAATATTACTGGGTTTGTTTTGTATTATTAATCAAATAAATGCAGCATTGGTGAGCAGAAGAAACTTCTTTTAAAAACATTAAAAATCTTACCGACCCCAAACTTTTGAACGGCAGTGTATATAGTATATATATATATATATATATATATATATATATATAAATGAATGAATTAAAGTCGCTATTGATATCTGAGAGAATTTGGCCATGTATAATGCAATTAAATTTGGTTGTCAGTTCATCTTTTAATGCTTAATTGTATTTTGTATACGCACAGTTCAGAAATTTACTGGAGCGACAACTGCATTTAAAGAAATTATACGCAGTGTACGGAACCGACCCTGAACAACTAGTTGTTAATGATGTGTTTAAACCTTAAACGCACATCAGAGATGTGTCTCTCTTCTGTATGCGCGAGGAAAATGTTCAAGCCGTGACTCATTCGTGTTGCCAGATCTTGCTAGAAAAAACAGCAAACAAGAACAAGCCCATAAAAAAACAATAAATCCAAGTGCTTTATATTGAAAACAAGACCAAAATGTCACTAGCTTGATCGCTTTGTGAACCAAATCCAAACAATAAGCCCAAAAATGTTAATTAACCCTCTGAGGTCGGCTATCGCGCGGGCGCGATAGTCTCGCTTTTTTTCTTATCAGTGCAAAAGAAACTCAAAATACTCTGTTGATTTTGATCTTACATATTAAGTGTTGTACATCATTAGATCCTGATAAGTGTCTATTTTTTTGTGGATACTCACAATAAAAACAAAGTGTTGTGCTTGTCGCCAAATAAAGAAAAACAAACATGATGCTGGATTATAAAACACATCGTGTTCAGTAAGTATCTTACTAGAGCTGTGTACACAGTGTATCCCTACGCTGTGAGGAATAATACTATCTAATAACCCTGGAAAATGTACCAGAAGTGCTGGTAATTTCATTTCGAGGAGCAACGGATCCAGCTGATGTAGTAAGTTATTTATTCTTAAGTGCTTTGTTCTAATCTCGATATTGAATAGTGTCTGACTGTAAACGGCGAAAAGACTGTTTAAATATGAATTGCGTGTCTGTGTGTAGGCTAAATGATGAATGAACGGCACAGGCGCGCGCGCTTTGTTTACTACAGTTATACAGCGCGTGTCTGTGCCATTCATTCATTCTCGCACCTACATTAGTAAACGTTATGTTTACATGAACACATCCAAACTATATTGCTATAGCCTACTAAGATGAGTAATAATAGACTGAAATATGTTGAAATAAAATGTCTTTATAAGCAACAAACTGCAAATTCAAATGTATATGCTAATATATCATACACAATATGTTACAAATATTGTAACAAAGTATAAATATCAATGTTTAGACAAGATTTTGTGATTAGTTTTGGATAGATTATAAAGTTTTGACTGTAAAAAAAGACTACTGTCACATTAAATAGGTACGCTTTTGTTCACCAATTTCTGCTCATAGTTAAATATACGATAAGTATGATGTTTTGTCAAAAATAAAGTAGGTATATTGAATTATCAACTAAGATGTTATTATAGTGTTTGTTCCAATATTCAAACTAATGAATCCTTACCTTTTTTAATACGTATGATAAAATGTATAATTTTTACAAAGAAATACACTTGAAATATTGTTGAAATTGTAATTGTTGTTGTAATTGTAACCTATTTGTAACTGGTTACAATTTCTAATTGTAAAAAATTTATATATAGATAATTTGTTTTGTCCTTGCATTCTTTGGGATCCTGTGACACACCTGTGTGAAAGGCTAATTAATATGCAGCTCATTATGTATGTGGCACATTATCCGGCCTTTGTCTTCTCAGGTGTGAACACGCCTCCACGCATATTGCCTTTCCAAACAAAAGGTGTCTTATAAAATTTAAATCAATGTATTGTTTTGTGTAAATGATTAGGCAGGGTGATTTTCAGATCATTTTGAAGCAAAAATTCTAGGCAACAACACTCATTAGTCAAAAGTCTTGTGGACACATATTTAGTATGTGTTTTGTGGCCTTATTTCAGACACTTTAAGTTTTAGATTTTCAATAACCACGCATAAACATTATTCTCTAAAAAATACAAACATGTACAGACATGTTGCTCACATATTACGGTAGCCCCGTTTGTGCTATATAGAGTGAATTTACACCTTCGCCATTAACATTTTTATAAATAACTGAAAAAAGCACAAATGTCAGAGCACGTCAGAACACCTCAAGGACCCCAAAAACCCCTTAGACCTCAGAGGGTTAAGTTGATATGACAAAAAGCAGCCTTACAAACATAAACATCACATGACACCTCAGTAGACGGTGGTTTAATTAAAATCCCAGATCATAACCAGTCTTGTGTCACTGTAATATTATTTAGTCAAAAATAGCAAAGAACTTTGCTACCATGCTGTCGATCATCGCAATTTAGGGAGTGAGTTGTGTGACGTACACACAAGGAACAATAATTTGGGGGATTCACTCGCGTCTTTAAATGTGGTTGTCACTCTTGAAACCTTGCAGTGTGTACGTGGACTTTGATATAGATATTGCCAGTGAAATTATCATGAATATTTTATAGATATTTGATATTGCCCTGCCACAGTGTGTGATAGTGTGTGAGGTTTGCGTGTGTGAAGATTTCTCTCTGTTTTGTCTTGACCTAGTATTTCCTGTAGACAGCTGAACGCTGAGGCTCATTTCTCTGTCATATAACCTTAAACTAGTTACCAGGAATAGAAATATGCTGAACTGTGCTGCCTACATATTTATAAGAGCGCCCTGGATTCATGTACCACGCTCTTATTTTCTGCTGAATCTGGCCTGTTTGGACAGGTTTACCTTGCTTTATCTGCTTTCGAAATTAATCACACATTCACAGCGTTCACAGGTGTATTCACAAATATCAAATTAAGCTTTTGTTTAGGGTTATGAAAGAAAAAAAACTGTCCAAACTTGGTTGGTCCTATTGTTCAGCCAGAAGTGTTAATTTGCTCTGGTCATATCCAGTGTCATATTTGAATAATTCATGGCTACGCTTTAGCCAAAATAATTAAACATTACAAATTCACCAACATGTATAATATCGGATAAATTACCTTTGATATAATTTTTTTTGTTTTTACTTACCATTAAAATAAATAAACTTTGGCATGCAAGCTGTTTTAAGCATTAAAAAAACTTTTCTCATGTCCATCACTGAATCACAGGCAGCTGTATATGACAGGCTCTTTCTAAATATGTGGTCACATGACAAAAAATAAGTTTGCTCTGTTAGGGGAACACAGCTTTTTTTTGGACATCAATTGCAAAACAAAAAACTGATCAGTGCCCTGAAATGTCACATTTTTTGAGCTTTACAGTTATCCCTACTTTCTCCAATAAAGTAATATTAAAATAATACATTAAATTATAATATGGTCTACCATATCCTCATGGATGTGGTGGTGTTTGACATTTAGACATGCAGAAATGTCAAATTCATGGTCGGATATATATATACCTCTGAATTAGGAGACTCCGAGAAGTCGCTTTGGTTGAGTCTCCATTATCTGCAATTCATTTCATATTCATACACAGTTTTGAGGGATAGTGTGTATCTGACCTTCACTTTAGGATAGTGTTCATTATCTTTAAATTAACTTCATGAGGTTTTTACAAAACTTGCTATTATGTTGGGGAAAACAGTTTTTTATAAAGAATGTGCGTATAAGAATAACACTGTTATGAAAGGGATAGTTCACCATTAAATGAAAGTCAAGTCAGTATTTACTCACCCTGGTGAGTTGTTCTAATGCCCTTCTTTCTTTAATGGACCTCAAAAGGAGACTTTTTAAAAACTGTCACACTCATGCCTGTCCATATAATGGTCAGTGAATCGCGGCCATTATCAAGCTTTTAAAAAAGAAACAAAAGTATCACAGAATGATCCCATGTGACGCATGCTGTATATCCCAAGTGTTCTGGGGGTAACAAGAAGTTATCGCGTTCACATCTGTGAACTGACACCCGGGGTTCTGGTCCAGTGATATTTGACTCAGTGAAGAAAGTACACGGATGCTTTTTTGGGGATGCATTTCATGTCACGCTTTTGTTAATCTTGATTTCTTACAACTTCTCACAACTTTTTGTGGGTGATTCAGAGTGAACTGTGGCGCTAATAGAGTCAAGCACAGAAGACCAACGGCCAAAGTCAGGATTTTCATTAAATAACACATTAAATGTAATATCGTATACCACCAGAACACTTGGAATATACCGCATGCGTCGCATGGGATTATTCTGTGGTACTTTTGTGTCTTTTTTAAAAAGCTAAAAAAATAATAATTTTGTGGTCCATGAAAGAAAGAAGGGCGTACGGCATTAGACCAACACCAGGTCGAGTAAATGATGACTTGATGAGTCAGAGCTTCTGCTCATTAGTCTGTATTTTCCAGTAAACAGTGTTGTGCAGTGATTCACCCTTGCAGGACACATGTGTTATAAGTACAACATGTAGTTTAGTTGTCACTAACCCGGCAGCTGTCAGATGTCATTGCCAAGTGAAGTGAAGGGAAGGGGAGTATCTGTTGCTAGGTAACAGATTCCTCACCCCCCCCCCAAACCCCAACCCAAGACCACAAACCCCAAACCACAGAGCTCCCATGTGTGAAGGTCATTTGTACTGCCTCGTCCTCGCAGCTCACAGGAAGTGATGTAATGCACTTCCAGGTCAGATTTAACCAGATTAATGCTGGTGCTATCACGACAGAAGATGCGGAAGCAGAATGCAAGTAAAACTCATTTAATTGTGTAACACACACACACAGTCAGAGCACACACAACAGGCTGGTAACGCAGGGACAAGATGGTCAGTGATCCCGAGTGAAGTGCCGTGGTGATGAAGTGAAGAATAAATCCAAACCCGTGAAGAACCGAGGAACCAGACTGGAAACAGGACGAGACGATGACGGGAACAGGATCACACACGGGGAACATCAAACAACGATCTGACAAGGAGAGGAAAGTTCCGTGAGTATTTAAAGGGTGAGATGATGGGTAGCAGCTGGGAAGATGATTGCGATCAGCTGATCGCTAATAGATCTGATGAGAGTGGAGCCGCCCACTCACACACACCCACACATCTAACAACAGAAACACGAGACTAAAAGGAGACAATGAAAATATAAACCGTGACAGTACCCCCTTCCCTAGGAACGCCTCCTGGCGGTCCCAGGCTCCCCTACCTGTCGATTGTAATCATCAATAAGGGAGTGATCCAGGATGTCTCTAGCAGGTACCCAACTTCTCTCCTCCGGACCGTAACCTTCCCAGTCCACCAAGTACTGGAATCCGCGTCCCCTCCGCCTAGAGTCCAGAATACGGTTGACCGAATAAGTGGGTTCCCCTTCTACGAGACGCGGCGGGGGGGGAACCGGGACTGGCGGATTAATATGAGAGTGAAACACGGGTTTGATTTTAGATACATGAAAAACGGGATGAATCCTCCTGTACACTGGAGGCAAGTTGAGGCGGACTGCCACCGGACTAATGATTTTGGTGACAGTAAACGGGCCAATAAATTTGGGAGCAAGTTTATTAGAGACAGAGCGGAGAGGAATATTCTTAGTAGAAAGCCACACTTTTTGACCGACGACGTATACGGGAGGCTTCGACCGGTGGCGATCGGCCTTGGCCTTGGTCTTGGTGCGCGCCCCCACCTGGAGTAGAGTCTCACGGGCTCTAGTCCATGTGCGGTGACACCTCTGGACGAAGGCGTGAGCGGAGGGAACCGCGACCTCGGACTCCAGACTGGGAAAAATAGGTGGCTGGTACCCTACACTACATTCAAATGGAGATAGACCCGTGGATGACACTGGTAATGTGTTGTGGGCGTACTCCACCATAGACAGTTGTTGGCTCCATGAGGAAGGGTTCTTGGAAACCATACATCGCAACACCCTCTCCAAATCTTGGTTGGCTCTCTCGGTTTGGCCATTGCTCTGGGGATGAAACCCTGAGGACAGACTAACGGTCGCTCCCAGTAGCCTACAAAACTCTCGCCAAAATTTGGACACAAACTGGGGTCCTCTGTCGGAGACCACGTCTATCGGGAGGCCATGTAAGCGAAAGACGTGATCAACGACTGTCAACGCTGTCTCCTTAGCTGAGGGTAATTTGGGTAAGGGAATAAAGTGTGCCGCCTTCGAGAATCGGTCCACCACAGTTAAAACAACCGTGTTACCCTGGGAGGGTGGGAGGGCGGTGATAAAATCTAGAGCGATATGGGACCAGGGTCTCGAAGGGACAGGCAGCGGTTGGAGTAACCCATCTGGGGGTCGATTGGAAGTCTTACCAGTGGCACAAACCGAGCAAGCCAAAACAAAACTGTGAATGTCACGAGCCATAAGTGGCCACCAGAACCGTTGCTTGACTAAAAAGCTAGTGCGACTAACTCCTGGATGACAAGCCACGTTGGAGCAATGACCCCACTGAATAACGTCAGACCGTAATCCCTCCGGCAAAAATAAACGATTCGGTGGGCCACCGGGCGGAGGCATTACCCCTTCTAGGGCCGTTCTGACCCTCGATTCGACCTCCCATACGAGTGTGGAGATGAATAGATTCTCCGGCAAAATGCACTCGGGAGTACACGGGCGTTCGGAGCGATAAAAAATGCGCGACAAAGAATCAGGTTTGATGTTTTTAGAACCCGGGCGGTACGAGAGAGTAAAATCAAAACGTCCGAAAAAAAGTGCCCACCGAGCCTGCCTGGAGTTCAATCTTTTAGCAGTTCTGATGTATTCCAAATTCTTATGATCAGTCCAGACGATAAAAGGTACCCCTGACCCTTCTAACCAGTGACGCCATTCCTCCAACGCTAACTTGACTGCCAACAACTCTCGGTTACCAATGTCATAATTACGTTCTTCAGGGGACAAGCGATGTGACAAAAACGCGCACGGATGCATCCTGTCGTCTGTGAGAGAACGCTGGGATATCACTGCACCTACCCCCACCTCTGACGCATCGACCTCCACCACAAACTGACGTGATGTATCAGGTGCGGTGAGAATGGGAGCCGAAACGAAGCGGCTTTTTAGTTTGGCAAACGCTGCTTCAGCAGCGTCTGACCACCTGTACGTAGTTCTGGGGGAGGTCAAGGCGGTCAGAGGAGCGGCTAGTTGGCTGAAATTGCGAATAAACCGCCGGTAAAAATTGGCAAACCCCAGAAACCTCTGTAGGGCCTTACGAGATTCTGGACTTGGCCAATTCACCACAGCCTTAACCCTCTCAGGATCCATGCGAACTCCCTCAGTCGACACAATGAATCCTAAAAACGGAACAGACTGTGCATGAAAAGCGCATTTCTCCGCCTTGACAAAAAGCCCATTCTCTAGCAACCTCTGGAGCACTCGTCGGACATGCTGAACGTGTTCCTGGAGAGAAGATGAAAATATCAATATGTCATCCAGGTAAACATATATGAACTGGTCAACCATATCTCTCAGCACGTCGTTGACGAGTGCCTGGAAGACTGCTGGGGAGTTGGACAACCCGAAAGGCATGACCAAGTATTCAAAATGCCCCCTAGGGGTGTTAAAAGCAGTCTTCCATTCATCCCCCTCCCTGATGCGAACCAAATGATAAGCGTTTCTTAAGTCCAATTTCGTGAAGATAGATGCTCCCTGCAACCTCTCGAAGGCTGAAGACATCAACGGCAAAGGATAGGTATTCTTTACCGTGATGCTGTTCAACCCTCGGTAATCAATACAAGGTCGCAGTGATCCATCCTTCTTCCCCACAAAAAAGAACCCCGCCCCCGCTGGAGAAGAGGAAGGGCGGATAAACTTATTTGCTAGAGAATCAGAAATATATTTCTCCATAGCCTCCCTCTCCGGGACAGAGAGCGAATATAACTTGCCTTTAGGCGGAGACTTACCTGACAATAACTCTATGGCACAGTCATAGGGACGATGCGGAGGGAGAGAAGCAGCGCGAGACTTACTGAACACCTCCTTCAGGTCAAGATACTCTGCGGGCACGTTTGATAAATCCACTGCCTCCTCCTGAAACATAGAGACAGGAACAGACGAACAAGCAGACACAAGACAGGACTCAGAACATTTACTACTCCACTCCAACACAGATCTTTGTTGCCAATCAATTCTAGGGTCATGTTTAATGAGCCAGGGGTGTCCTAAGACAACAGGTGCGAGTGGAGAGTCCAGTATGTAGAAGGAAAGTGTCTCGGTGTGGTTGCCTGAAGTGGTAAGTGCGACTGGTCCGGTGATTAGGGAGATGGTGGGAAGGTCTTGGCCGTTGAGTGCATGTACAGATATCCTACTGGTGAGAGGGAAAAGGGGAATCTGAAACTTGCGAGCAAATGAATGGTCCATAAAGTTACCTTCTGCCCCTGAATCCACCAGTGCTTGACAGTCCTGCTTGTGTACTGACCATCTTAGTCTTACCGGGAGGAGCGTAGATGTGGATGAGGTCTTCTTGGCGGAGATCCCACCCGACAGTAGCCTCATACTTACTGCCGGGCTTGGCCTTTTACCGGACAACTATAGGCAAAGTGTCCCGCGGCCCCGCAGTAAAGGCAGAGACCTTGGGATCTCCGCCTTTCCTTCTCCTCCCGGGAAAGCCGAGCTCGCCCCACCTGCATGGGCTCGTGATCGTAGGTAGGGCTGACCGCGCTCCCGCCACTGGACCGCTGACTCTCAGTGCCCTCCGCAACCCGGCTGTGTAGAGTCCGACGCTCGCTTCTGGTCAGTCGTGCGTCTACCCGAAGCGCTAGGTCCACAAGTCCATTCAAAGACGTGGGCAGGTCCAGGGCGTAGATCTCCTTTTGAACGCGGTCAGCCAGCCCATGCAGGAACATGTCCCACTGCGCCTCCTCGTTCCAGTGACACTCAGCCGCCAGGGTCCTGAACTGAATAGAGTAATCAGACACCGATCTCTCTTCCTGTTTGAGTTCCGCGAGCATCCTTGCCGCCTCTCTTCCCGCGACCGCGCGGTCAAACACTCTTTTCATCTCGGCGGCGAGTGTCAGGAACGAGGCGCAGCATGGATCCTGGTTCTCCCACACAGCCGTTCCCCAGAGAGCGGCTTTCCCAGTCAGTAAAGTCAGCACAAATGCCACCTTGGCGGGTTCGTGTGCAAAAGTCCGAGGCTGCAACGAGAAGTGCATGGAACAACGGTTCAAAAAGGCTCTACAATAGTTGGGCTCACCGTCATAGGGTTGCGGGACTGGTAGTCGAGGCTCTGACTGGGAAGCGCCCTCTGATGGTCCGGGGGGGAACGGCTGGTGCGGGTGGCGCAGTGGGAGCTCGTAGCTGTTGTACTTGCTGAGTGAGCTCGGACACCTGCGTTACGAGCGCCTGAACGGCGCGCGCCGTATCATTAAGGTTTCTTTCTTGACTGTCCATACGCTGAAGACTGGCCTGGACGAATCCTTCCAGCGACGGAGATTCACCTGCTGCTTCCATCGTTGGTCAGATCGTTCTATCACGACAGAAGATGCGGAAGCAGAATGCAAGTAAAACTCATTTAATTGTGTAACACACACACACAGTCAGAGCACACACAACAGGCTGGTAACGCAGGGACAAGATGGTCAGTGATCCCGAGTGAAGTGCCGTGGTGATGAAGTGAAGAATAAATCCAAACCCGTGAAGAACCGAGGAACCAGACTGGAAACAGGACGAGACGATGACGGGAACAGGATCACACACGGGGAACATCAAACAACGATCTGACAAGGAGAGGAAAGTTCCGTGAGTATTTAAAGGGTGAGATGATGGGTAGCAGCTGGGAAGATGATTGCGATCAGCTGATCGCTAATAGATCTGATGAGAGTGGAGCCGCCCACTCACACACACCCACACATCTAACAACAGAAACACGAGACTAAAAGGAGACAATGAAAATATAAACCGTGACAGGTGCCAGAAAAAAAACTGACACATTTTTTTTTTGTGCTATTTTATGCAATAAAGATATCTGGTAACGCTTTACAATATTCCATTAGTTAACAGTAGTTAATGCATTAACTAACTATTTATTCATCTTTGTTAACATTGTGTTTTTCATAGTTCATCTTAACCAGTACAGTTAACTAATGTTAATGTTAAGTGTTACCAGAAACCCTCTTTACAGAAATGTTTCTTCAAAAAGCAAGGAAATATATGAAGTAATATTGCAATAATGATGTTTTCAAGTCTATTTGTTACGAAAACTTTTTTTTCTTTAATCAAACCACATGGTGTGTTTATGATGGCAGATAATTAAACGATGTCATTATATAATTGGGATTTATCTAGTAAGCATGTCCAATTAACCACACAATTTCCTGGACCTGTTTGTTTGAAAGCCTGAGGGAAGATCTGTGTGTGATCTGATCTGTCTCTCTGTTTACAGCCTTCTCCTCCATGCAATTTTCTTTGCTCTCGCTGGTTTTCTTGTTTGTTATATTGAGAATATACTGTAGATTAATGCAAATATATTAGCGGAAATTACCTTCTCTGTTAAGGGACGATGCGTTGGCCCCCATTTGATTGGCAGATGCATTTTTAACATTTATGACGGCAATATATTTTTTAAACAGTATTAGGGCTGTCACGATTCCTCGATTTAAAAAAATTCTTGATAACCATTTTATAAAGCTGCACAATGTATTAAAAAAACCATTTAAAATCCACACTAGCATAGTGCCCTCTGAGTTTGCGTGTTTTGATGTCACATGTTCTTGTTCAAGAAATGACAGTGGCTGTAGCACTTCTATCATAAAGAAGTGGCCAAATATTAAAGATTAAGTAAACATTTGAATTGAATGTCGTTTGGTCAATATTAAACATGGGTTTGATCTGCCGTAAAGTGTCACAACTCCAGGCCGTTGACGCCTTCTTCAGGCATTTGTTATACTGCATAATGTACACAAGGTGATTGTTAAAATACATAATATACATAATATAAACAGTGTTATTCTATAAAACCATATGATTACTTGATTTTGATACTGACTTTGAACCAAATATTATTGCCTCATATGTATTTTAAGTCATTTTAAAGGCTTAGGTCTATTTTTATTACCACAAAAAATATCCGACTACTCAATTATTCATCAGAATGATCGACCGATTACTCGATTACCAAAATAATTATTAGTGACAGCCAGGGGCGTCGCTAGGCCCTTTTTAGAGGGGCTTCTGCCTAGCCCCCCTAAAAATTTGTGATTACTGTAGGCTACACAAATTTGTGTTCGCTTCAGTCTTGTTATAATCAGATTCAGCGCGTTCTTCATCTTCAATCCGCAGCGGCTCCGAGCAGAGAGCACGTCAGAAACTGAGGACAGGTGTGTGTGTGTGTGTGTGTGTGTGTTCATCTGAGCCTCATTGGTCTGTCACTGCTCGTCAATGTCAGATTATTTGAGATGACCAATCAAATCAAAGTAGGCGGGCTTTATGTTCACAGACGCTGGTGAGCGCGAATTTTAACAGTGCGACTGGACGCGTACGGTCAAGTGCGAGATAAGATGTAAGTGGCTAAACTTAACATTTCATATTTGACATAAATGACAAAAAATAATCCGGCAAACTAATATAGTTTTGTCTAATTTCGCCATTTTGAACGGAAAATATGCCTATGTAACGTTATCTATTTTCAGTTCAAAAAGTATGTGACTTATGTAATGTAATATTTAGTTTACTGTCATTGTGAGGGAACAAGAAACATTCACAAAGCCATTTTCATCATGTTAGGCACAAGATTAATAATGAATGTGTACATATTGAGAATATAATACAAATTGTAACCTTTAGTAAATTAAGAAAGCTCAGCTTTAGGAGAGGAAGAGAAAGGGATGAAGTGACTCAGAAAAAAAAGAGTGATGGAGATGAGGAGAGAGCAGGTATTGACAAATAATATATTGCCCACTTACATGGTTTTAAAGCTATTTAAAATAAAAAAAATAAAAAAATTGAACCCCCTACCAACCTCAAATTTAGGACCTCTTTGATTATAAAGCCCTGTCTACGGCCCTGTATTAGGCATACGATAAATAATTAATGTGTAGCCTACATATTGTGAATGCATTTAACCCCCAGGGGACGGATTGGGCGGTACTGCCCAAAATTACATAATTTTACAAATGTGTAATTAGCTTAAAAACTATTAATGATAGAGAGGTGTGGTCTTTTTTGCCGTCTTCCTCAGATTCTGCTGAAAACAGTGATAACAAACTTACCCGGCTTGCATACACACTTCCTTGTTGCGCAATACCACTTCGTCAAAGTCCAATGAAATCGATGTTGTTTGGCAGATTCACGAGCAACAACCAATGGAAAAATTGCCGATGGAGGAATATTTTTCTTACCCAATCAGAGGAAGGTTACCATGACGTATTCTAGCAAATCGGAGGACTCTGTAGCCTTGCAAGGGGTGGTACTATATACTATTACAGCGTTGAGTGGCAGAGATGACAGAAAGCAAACGGATGCGTCGAGTATAAACAAGGCTTTACGGAGCGAGAGCGCACAGAGATATGAGAGAGAGACAGAACAATTATAATATATATATATACACACATACAATTATAGCATTATTTATTGTTTTAGCACTTTTATGATGGCAAGCAGTAAACGATTTACGGTGGAACAAGCTCTGGAACAATTACTGGAGAATGACGAGGAGAAAGCATTGCTTAGAAAATTCTAAACATTCCTAAGAAAAACGCCTGGGACTATTTGTAAATAAAGTTAAATTTTTCATTGTTCTTTACACATTTTATTTAACAATTACACATGTCTGTCAAACAAAGGCTTTGACAAATATATTTTTTGTTCAAAAACTGTTCACTATTGTTGTGTGATGTGGGATTTACAGAAAAATAAATGCCAAAAATCTAATTTCCGTTTTTGAAATTCTCTAGTTTATGGTACATTTTCACTCATACTTCCTTTATAAACATATTACATGTGTGCTTATTTTAGCTTAGGGTCTTCTGAATCCATAGATACCAAACACATAGTGTTCCATCTCCATTACATATAGTTTATAAGCCCAAATGTAAAAATAGAGAAAACGGACCAAAAAGAGCTTAGTCCCCTGAGGGTTAATAAACTTAATTACCTAGCTTTAGTAGCTTTCAGTAAATAAACGCGTCTGAGACAATGATTCATAGGCAAAATCAACCTATCAGTTGACCCTATGTTTACTTTCTTCACTGACAGACAAAAATGAAAAGCCTCTATCAGTCAAAGCTCAGCTTTAGGAGGGGAAGAGACAGGGCAAGATAAAAAACAAAGAGAAAAAGAGTGTGATGCTGATGAGGAGAGAAAAATAATCAGCTGCCCACTGACATGGTTTTAAAGCTGTTATCCAATTTTTTTGGCCTTCAAAACATCTTAAAATATGTAGATCTGAGAAATCGAAATTTTCTTGGGGAAACCCAGAACCCCCCTATCTGCCCTACCTCACATTTGGGACCACAGTGATTATAAAACCCTGCCTTTGCATGGTATTGAAACTGGTTAATAGTGAGCATTAGATCCTAAACTAAAGTGTTACTTTTTTTTATAATAAAAAAAAAATCATACCCTAATTGGGGGCTTAGCCCCCCTAAAATGAAAATCCTAGTGACGCCCCTGGTGACAGCCCTAAACAATATAAACTATATACAGTGTTGTCCTTCTATATTAAATCCTTCCATTTAAGTAATTCATAAAGACAAACTGTCCATGCAAATTAATAATTTATTACCCCTTGCCTGTAAAATTAACATAACTAGGCCTAGAACTTACTACCAAGGTTATAAATTAAAAACAGAGGAATTCACCAAAATATGATTTTTTTTCCTGGCCCCTCTTAAAGGGACAGTTTAGAAGACACATCTCGAGACCTTGTGGTTTTTCCCCATTCCACTGCCCGCGTCTCACGTTTTTCAAAGCTAAAACGCATTTTGTGTTAACCAGCCTTAATCTAGCTTTAATTAGTACTCCATTTCTGAAACTTGGCTTTAAATGATTGTTTTTAAGGACTCTTTTGATATTAGCATAATTTATCTCCAGCCCTCTGCCGAAACACAGTTTCCTGGAGGGTATTTATTATGTTTTGCTCCTCTGGGAATCGTGCTAACAGCTGTGCCCGGGGTAACTAATTCCCAGAGCAATATGGTACCTCGCTAGTTCAATGTTGTGTATCTTTAGTACCTTGTGTACTCACACACGCGTGATTTGCTGGTATTCTGCATATTAATTGGCAACATTTGAATAATAGGATTTTAGTTCGCCGCCATCTTGAAAGGACATGCAAAATCGCAGTGACAATATCGCTTTGATGAAACTTCAAGAGTCCTTCATTGTGACTCATTACACACTCAGACAGATTATGTCTTATTCCTCCCACACCAACTCTTCTCTCAAGTGTTCACTCTTTAGTCAACGATGTGCCTTTGTGCATGTTGGAAGAGTTTCAGCCAGATTCCTGAGGAGGCAGAGAACGAGAAATGCTTTCATCAAGAGAGAGATGTTACATAAAGACTCACGCAGCACCATTTTTAACCCAGTTCTGTTGCGTGAAGCGGCTCTCATGCAGACCAAAACCCCTACAGTTCTCGTCTCTATAGCTCGCACACTCTTAAAGGGATAGTTCACCCAAAAATTAAAATTCGGTCATTGTTTACTCACCCTCAATTTGTTACACTGCATTTTTTTATCCTATGGAAGTCAATGAGGGCCATCAACTGTTTGGTTACCCATGTTCTTAAAAATATCTTATTTTGTGCTCAGCAGAAGAAAGAAATTCATACAGATTTGGAACAACTTGAGGGCGTGTAAATGATGAAAGAATTTTCATTTTTGGGTGAACTATCCCTTTAAAAATAGGGTTCTCTTACGAGAGGTTCTCTCGTATTGCGTAAGTTTAGCTTACGCTACGGGAAAGATTCATCTTCTCGAGATACTGAAGCCAAAAAATTATCCTTAATTTTGTATAACTTGTCAACGCAGTGCAGCAGCTAGCAGACCTAGAGCAGGCCATCTCGCGTGCTCATTGGCTGCCCTGCGGGCAACTGCTGCAGCCTACCAGTGCGCCCGGCGTGACGTCACGCCCAATGAAGGGCGCCCGCGCCTTTATAGCGTCACAGCCCACCAGATAGGCGTGGCTTAGCGTATAAAATAGGGGCTGTAGGCTGAATTCTCTGATTTTTCGACTCTTCAGCGAGCTCTTCGCATCGCTGGATTTGAGAGAAGCCACCGCCGCCGTCGAACAGCGAACAGCCAGCTTAGGACAGCACTGAGGAAGCCGGCCGTCTTCGCCACCTTCAGCCATCCGTGCGAGCTACGCTATCCGGCGACGTATCCTTTTTTGCAAATCATTCTAAAAGAGCAGCGAGCGTCTTTTTAAAGATGCCTCGCACTTCCTGCGGCTCGTGTAAAGCCCCGCTCAGCGCCGGAGACCGCCACCTGATCTGCGCTCTCTGCCTGGGCCTGGAACACGCAGAGCTCGCCCTCGCGTCCGGGGGCTGCGAGCTCTGTGAGGAGCTTCCGCTGTCGACCCTGCGGGCTCGACTCGAAGCGTTCAACACCACAGCAGTCACTCCGCCTCCTGTGGGACCGCGCAGAAAGAAGCGCCGTTCCCTGAGACAGCCGGAACCTGTGGCCACAGCGACGCGCTCGCCGGAGAACCTCCCTCGAGCCTCGCTCTCGCCTTCCCCACCTCTCCTCACTGACGCGCAGCTGCCGCTTGCGAGCCTCACTGCCGTCACTTCGGAGGATGAGTCCGTGGGACACGCCACAAAAGACTGCTGCTCTATCCTGGCATCAGACAGCGAGGAATGGTCGCTTCACTCCGCCTCCTCGTCAATCCAGGAATCCGCCCGTACCCGCGCTGGAGCTGACGCGGGACTTATGCGTCTGCTGACGCAAGCTGTCGACCGTCTCGGGCTCGAGTGGTCGCTGCCGAAGGAACCCGTGCCAAACAGGCTCGACGGCTGCTTCCTTCAAAGTCGCCGCCGCGCAGTTTCAGAAACCAGGCCAGCTCCATTCCTGCCGGAACTTCATGCGGAGCTGACGAAGTCGTGGAATTCGCCTTTTTCGGCTAGACTTCAGTCACAGGCCTCCGCGTCGCTCTCCCGAGTGGACGGCGCCGCCGAGAAAGGGTACACAGCGATTCCCCCTGTGGAAGAGGCGGTCGCAGCGCACCTTTGCCCGCCCTCCGCGAGATGGCGGTCACGGTCAGCCCTCCCGTCTAAAGCCTGCAGAGCCACTTCCGCCTTGGTCGGCCGCGCTTATGCCGCCTCCGGCCAGGCCGCGTCTGCTCTACACTCGATGGCTGTGCTTCAGATCCTGCAAGCCGACCTCCTCCGTGAATGGGATGAGAAGGGCCGGGACCCAGCTGCGGTTACGGATTTGAGAAGCGCGACGGATCTTTCTCTCCGCGCCACCAAAGCTGCAGCCCAGGCCATCGGACGAGCCATGGCCGCGTTAACCGTGACGGAGAGGCACCTCTGGTTAACGCTCGCGGATATGAGGGAAACTGAGCGAGCCACCTTTCTGAACGCGCCACTTTCCCCCACTGGTCTCTTCGGCCCAGCGGTGAACGGGATTGTTGACCGCTTCTCTATGGTGCAAAAGACCACGCAGGCCATGAACCTCTTCCTGCCGCGACGCTCGAGTTCCGCCACAGGCCGCTCTCGCGAGAGACAAAGCCAGCCTCCTGTGCGAACCAGCACCCAGCGTCCAGCACAGCCTCAGCATCAGCCTTCGCAGCGACGTCAGGGCGGCCGCCCTAGATCGCGCTCAGACAGCCGTCGCAGACCGCCGCCCCCCAGAGGGCCTCGGCAAAGGCTCACGCTGAAGTCTGAGCACGCGAAGCCCTCCTAACAGCGGGAGAGAAAAGACGCGCGTGTCCCGCTGCGGCCGGACCGCCGTCAAAGTTCATTTCCCTGTCAGTCCCCTTCGAACAGGCTACTGCAGTGGTTCAACTAGCAGCCAACGAGCCGGTTTATTCACCCTCTCGCCTGCACACAAACGCCGTTTACACGGCGACCCAGAGAAATCTCAAAAAGAGTATAATGTCTGGTCCGGCTCACGCCGTCAGTGTTTTAAGTGTAGTGAATGTGCCCACGCCCCAGTGTTCACCCCTACACATAAGCACTCAAAATCCCGTGTCACTCACAGAGCACACTCTCATAAAGCGCAGAAAAGCCGCTCGAGTGTTGAATGTAAGAAATGTGTCCACAGGTCTGTGCCCACTATCTGCCCGCTCTGTTACACGATCAAAAAAGCTTATGAACGTAAGTCTCGTGCCCGCCAGAGAGCGCTCACGCTTGCTAACACAAACCTTCCCCCGGGTCCCGCCTGTGCGTTTAAGTGTTATCACGAAACACAGGGCGTTAATAAAACGCTCCCCATCTACTATGATCGGGGCGTCAGATACAGTTGTAAGTCTCGTGCCCGCGTGCGCGCGCTCACGCTTACAGAGAGCTCTCCCGCCCAGAGCGCTGCTCGCGCGTCAAAGTGTGGCAAAAGTATGTTCCCCATCCCTTATGATCGGGACATCTCACATAAGTCAGCCGGTCTCGGCTGTCAGCGAGCGGCCATTGCTCCGCGGCCATTGCTCCGCCGCGCTCTCGGCTCCGGTTCAGTTTCACAAGCCCGCAAATGGCGGCGGTCTGAACCCGGAGGCCATTCGCCCCCTGGCGGCTCACATAGCTGCGTGGGAAACTATCCCAGGGATTTCAGAATGGGTGTTGAGCACAATAAAGCAGGGCTATGCACTTCAATTCGTTCGCCGTCCTCCGCGCTTTCAAGCCCGGACCGCGACGATAGTGAATGCGGAAGTAGCACACCTACTTCACGCAGAAATAGCAAAGCTGCTGTGCAAAGGGGCTATAGAAAAGGTGCCGCCTTCTCTGAGCGAGTCAGGCTTTTACAGCCGATATTTTCTCGTACCCAAGAAGGACGGAGCCTTCAGACCTATCCTAGATCTGAGATATTTGAACAAAGTGCTTGTAAAAAGACCGTTCAAAATGCTTACGACCAGAAAAATCCTCGCGCACGTTCGCCCGAGGGACTGGTTTATTTCTCTAGATCTGAAGGATGCCTATTTTCAGATTCAGATAGTACCCCGTCACAGGCAATTTTTGAGATTCGCCTTCGACGGTCAGGCATATCAATACACCGTCCTGCCGTTCGGCCTGTCCCTAGCACCCCGTACATTTACAAAGTGCATGGACGCGGCGCTCGCCCCCCTGAGAAGTCAGGGGCTGCGCATAATGAACTATCTGGACGATTGGCTGATATTGGCACAGTCAGAGACAGAACTACTATCTCACAGAACAGTGCTTCTCAGTCATCTGGAAAGCTTGGGTCTCACGGTCAACTGGACCAAGAGCTCATTACTGCCCAGCCAGTCAATTTCCTTTTTAGGAATAGAACTGGACTCGGTGACCATGACGGCTCGTTTATCGACACAGCGCGCGCGCCGTGTTCGCCACCTAGCCGCATCTTTCCAGAAGGGCAGCTTTCTCCCTTTGAAAACATTTCAAAGGATGTTGGGCTGTATGGCATCAGCTGCAGCGGTGCTCCAGCTGGGCCTACTGCGCATGCGCCCGCTCCAACGCTGGTTGAACGCTCATGCGCCTCGCCGAGCCTGGGTGTCTGGCGGCCAGAAAATCAGAGTGACTCATACCTGCATAACAGCTCTGAAGCCCTGGTTAGTGGCCGATTGGTACCAGCATGGAGTAATGATGGGAACCATCTCTTATCGGAAGGTCATCTCGACAGACGCGTCCAACTCGGGTTGGGGCGCGCTGTTCGAGGGCAGACCGGCCTTTGGCCAGTGGTCAGACCAGGAGAAGGGTTTTCACATAAACTGTCTGGAAATGATAGCGGTCGAGAACGCGCTGAAGTGCTTCCTCCCGTTTATACAGGACCAGCATGTTCTTGTCCGCTCGGACAACACATCTGTGGTATCCTATGTAAACCGTCAGGGCGGTGTCAGATCCAGAAATCTCTGCAATCTGACGGAACGCCTCCTTATTTGGTCACAGACGAACCTGCGCTCGCTGAGGGCGGCGCATGTGCCTGGCCATTTGAACGACGGCCCAGACAGACTGTCCAGGGACAATGTTCCCCCAGGGGAATGGTCCCTGCACCCCCAAACGGTCCAGAAACTGTGGCGCCTATTCGGCAGAGCGGAAGTCGACCTGTTTGCGTCAAAAGACAACGCTCAATGCCCGATGTTCTTCTCGAAGGACGAGGACGCGCTGGCCCAGGTTTGGCCCAGCCTCCCGCTATATGCTTTCCCTCCGGTCTCTCTGTTGCCACAGGTGATCAAGAGGATCAGGGAAACGCGCCACTCGGTGCTCCTCATAGCCCCGCGTTGGGAGAATCAGACTTGGTTCCCGGAACTGGCACGGCTGTCACATACAGCTCCGTGGCCGATTCCGGTGAAGGCAGATCTCCTCTCTCAAGCTCGCGGCACGATCTGGCATCCCCATCCAGAGCGCTGGTCTCTGCATGCATGGTTGATCAACGGGTACTCGTTGCACTGCCAGAAGGAGTGATGAACACGATCACGCAGTCTAGAGCCCCTTCCACGAGAAGGCTCTACGCGTCTAAATGGTCGGTGTTCTCTGGATGGTGCACCGACAGAGGTCTGGACCCGCGGACATGCGGGGTGGCGCATCTGCTCACTTTCCTACAAGAGCTGTTGGATAAGGGAAGATCCCCATCCACGCTCAAAGTTTACGTGGCGGCCGTAGCAGCATTCGCGGAATCGACGCACGGCCAGTCACTGGGAAGACATGAGTTGGTCATCCGCTTCCTTAGAGGAGCTAGAAGGATGAATCCGCCGCGCCCCCCGTCGGTTCCCATGTGGGATCTTTCACTGGTCCTCGAGGCCCTGAAAGCTTTTCCATTTGAACCACTAGACTCCGTGGAGTTGAAATATCTATCACTAAAAGCCGTTTTTCTGACTGCACTGTCGTCAGAGCGCAAGTTATTTCGCTGTCAGCTCTGCCAGCATCTGACAGCGAAAGTGATGTGAATCTCCTCTGCCCTGTCAGAGCGCTGAGGGTTTACATTACGCGCTCCGCCTCCTTCAGGCGTTCGGAACAGCTTTTCGTTTCGTTTGGTGGGCGCGCCAAGGGGCTTGCCTCCTCGAAACAGAGCCTGTCCAGATGGATAGTGGACGCTATAGCGGCAGCTTACGCGTCAAAAGGCCTGCAATGCCCTCTGGGCATCAGGGCTCATTCCACGAGAGGCGTGGCCTCGTCGTGGGCATGGTCCAGTGGAATTTCTATCCATGACATATGTGTAGCGGCGGGCTGGAGCTCCCCGTCTACCTTTGTCAGGTTTTATAACCTAGAAGTTCCTGCCTTGCAGGCTAAACTGTTGTCAGTCTGAAAAGAGGTGTATTCTGCCCAGATCTCCTGCTCAGATCACGTTCATGACTCAGCTCTCCTGGTTGAGCTGCACTAAGTAGGGTATGTGCCATATGACTATACAGACCGGCGCGCTGCTCTGTATTCCCTATGTGTGCTTATGTACAAGTGATGGCCCGCGTGGCTGGCCACCTTATTTTTTCCACTTATGGGGTTCCCCTTAAGCTCGGGGTCTCATGTGGATGCTTGGCGCGCACGGCGTTGACAAAGTGTTCCCGTAGCGTAAGCTAAACTTACGCAATACGAGAGAACCTCTCGTAAGAGAACGATACTCGGTTACTAACGTAACCTCGGTTCTCTCTAGAGAGGGAACGAGTATTGCGTAACCGGCCGTGCTCACGCCACGAGCGACTTCGCTTCAGTCGTCGAAAAACCAGAGAATTCAGCCTACAGCCCCTATTTTATACGCTAAGCCACGCCTATCTGGTGGGCTGTGACGCTATAAAGGCGCGGGCGCCCTTCATTGGGCGTGACGTCACGCCGGGCGCACTGGTAGGCTGCAGCAGTTGCCCGCAGGGCAGCCAATGAGCACGCGAGATGGCCTGCTCTAGGTCTGCTAGCTGCTGCACTGCGTTGACAAGTTATACAAAATTAAGGATAATTTTTTGGCTTCAGTATCTCGAGAAGATGAATCTTTCCCGTAGCGTAAGCTAAACTTACGCAATACTCGTTCCCTCTCTAGAGAGAACCGAGGTTACGTTAGTAACCGAGTATCGTTTTTTTCGCAGCTATGCTTTAATTTGCTATAGATGCTAAAATAATTTAAACGTTAAAATAATTTTAAGAACTTTTTCCCACTATAGAGAACCTTTTGTGCTGTAAAAATGTTCCATGGGTGTTAAAGGTTCTTCATGGAACCATTAATGCCAATAAATAAACTTTACTTATATCGTGCAGATGCAGTGCTGCTTTCCCATGCTCCAAAAACACCCAAAAAGCTGGATCTGGAAATGAAAGCAAATGTTTGGATGCTTTAAAATCATGGGAATTTCTAATTGTCAGGAAATTAAAGTCAAAATGCAAACAGGAGGCTTCATGTTTAATGCAAATGTCTTATTCTAAGTAATGTAACTGTACATGTGATTTACCCATACAGTCTTGCTCAGCCTGTGTTCTGTTCTCACGTTCAGACGTACAGAACAATAAATATGTCTGTGAAGCCATTTCTAATACCACAGCTAATGTAACCTTTAGAGATCACCTGTCCCATTTCACAGCTCTCTTCTCACATCAAAAAATAAATAAATAAAAGACGTTGCGGCCGCTGTTGCAGTGTGCCACATGACTGGGACGGACTCCCATCAGGTTACACGTATGCAACATCACTGATAACACCACTTATAATGTGGACACTGCCGTTACATGCATCTATACTGGATGCAAATCTCACATGATCACCACAGACTCATAAGGTTCCATGTTGATAACTAGTAATAACATAAATAATTTGTTGTAATTCAATTCAATTCACATTTATTTGTATAGCGCTTTTCACAATACACATCATTTCAAAGCAGCTTTACAGAAAATGCATGCGTCTGCATTATAATTTAGAGTGATCTGTTATCAGAGGTGACTGTCTAAATTATGGATTTCAGAAATGTACATATACAAATCACACAGTTAGCTAAAAATGTATTAATTTAAACTATGTAATAATTTAATGCAGTACTAATAATTTATTTTCATTATATAACTGTGAGCTACATTCTGTCCTTTGCCGTCATTCTGGGTTAAGCTGTCATTTAAATGTTTTAAAAAACGCATGAAGCATTTTTTTTAATTTAGCACTGCAATTCGGGGAGGACTCATAAAGGTGCTAACCTCTTTTAAAATTACAAATTGTGAAACATTGCTTAATCCAGTAATGAAACTGTGGGAACCCAGCGTTTAAAAAAGGTCAAAGGTTTAATTAGCTCATTTTTCTGTATATTATGTAATTATTCTTTAATTAGATAACATATTCACAGTACGCTGTACATACACTGTAAAAAGTGCTTTTCATAGTTGTTAAATAAAACGGATTATTGGAGTGTTTTACATGAAAATACAGTATTAGTCTTGCTAGTTCAAAATGTTGCGCTCAATTTAATGTTTTTACTTGCCGTTTCTTTATGCAATGTGAAATTTACTAGCAAATCCTGATTAAAAAATTGTAAATTGTTTCACCTACACCATATTTTTTTCACTTCATTGTGCACAGCTATATACTTTGTTTTTTTCAGACACACACCTTAGATAGCCTGCGATGTCGCTGATTGGCTGACGGTGTGCATTTGTGTGTGAGTGCATGTGTGTGCGTGTGTGTGTGCGTGTGTGCGTGTGTGTGTGCGTGTGTGTGTGCGTGTGTGAGTGGGAAGCAGCCGGTCTGATTCCTGTGCTCATGGGCATGATTTCCATGGTCACTGCTGTATCGCTGTATAACCCCTTCCCCCTCACCCAATCCTGACAGAGAGGATGTATTATAATTTTTTTTTGTTTTGGGGGAGGGACGCTGCATGTGTGTGTATGTGCATGTGCGTTTTAGGATCCCATGGTCTGTGTGGTGATCAGGTGGGGAAGGGACAATGTGTGTGTGAGTCTGCGCTCATGCCAGCTTCTGTAGACATTGGCACTGTCTTTAATATGGAAAAATGTTCTAAAAACTCCCCGCGCACAAGAGTATTCGTAACGAACGAGGAACAAAAGTATTTGAAACGAGCGAGGGGGGGGACATAAAACAAAGAAACAATGAGATATAAATAGGTTTTTATATTTTCTACAGAAAATGTGTGTAGCCCTTGCCCATGCAAAAGTTGTCATCATTGTGCAAGGGTGTCGCCAGGGTATTGCTATGTGGCTGGTTCGATGTTTCGAGTCGTTTTTAGCATGTTGCTGTGCGATTGCTAGGGTGTTCTGGTGGGTATTACAAGCCAGATCTTAATAATTCGGGAACAGAGTATGATCACTATCTTTGTGAAAAAGAAGTACTTATTACAGAAATAATATACTTTAAAAGTATATATGGTTACACTTTATTTTAAGATGACGTAGTTACATTGTACTTACTCAAATAAGTGCTTGTAATTACGCATAATTTACTGTTATTACTATTACAATATTTGTACTATAAAAGTGTATGTAGTAACATGTAACTACGTCGTAACTACGTAAAGTGTTTAGTGTGAAATGAATGTAATGTTTTAGACACTTAAATTCATGCTATTTGCAATTAAATGAAAATATAATTATATTTTATTTTATATTAAATGTGACTTTAAAGGTGCAGTAAGCGATTTCTGATAAAAACTGTTGATACACACGCCTTCCTTCATTGCTCCGCCCTCAAAATGCACGAACATGCAATGCAAGAGTGGATGTCTCTTTACCATAGCTGAAGCGAAGCAAAATAAAGCTTTGAGTGTTCACTGATGCTCAAAACTGTCCTGTTACTATAACTAACATTACAACAACAGCATATCTTGGTTCTGTGAAACAGAAAAACCAATGTTACTAAAACGACGCAACCTTGGCATCCATTTTCAGGCCTTAAGTCTCCAGCGCTATTTTATGCAGGAGTTACCACTTTATTTTAGTGTCCTTACTATAGTAGTTACTATAAACTGTGCATAATTACATGCAACTAACCCTTACCACATCCTAATCCAAACCCTAACCCTATAATAACTAAATGTAGTTAATTATTATTACTCCCTACTTAAATGTATAATTACACTGTAATGAGGACACCTTAAAACAAAGTTTAACTTTTTTTTTTAAAACATCCTTTAAGCACACAATAAGTGCACTTTCAAGACAATGAAGCACACTTCTTTTTCACAAGGGTAGTAATAGTGATAGTGGCAGTAACAGGCCATAATGCCAGATGTATCTTCTGTTCTAGTTCTAACTTTTAAAGCTAAATGTGGAGCACAGATGAGCGTCTGCGAACAAAATGATATCAGCAGTTTTGTAATCTGTGTGTGTCTGTGATGGAGCATCTGCTCTGATTGTTATATCAGCTCTCTGTCCTGAGCTGAACTGAAGTGACGCAGGTGCAGTTGAAGTCCAGATCTGGCTGTCTGTACATGTGTGAATCACAGTCTTCAGCGCTGCCATTACTGTGATGTGCTAATGACTAGTTAATCTCTCAGAATTAGCCAGTGCTTTATTTTGTTTAATTTTTTGTAATTTTAATTTTTTTTACAGATGTGCTGTTTCCTTTGTTACAACATGTTGGCTTTCATAAGCTATGAGCTGATTGATTTGAATCTTTCAGTTTAATTTAAGTGGTTAAAAAAATGATTCATTGATTTGATTCATGACTCACCAAATTTACTGTACATGTCCATTTTGTAGTCAAATAAATATAAATTTAAAGCTGTGTCAAGTCACCTTTAATCATATAATGCATTATACAATACAGATTGTTTCAAAGCAGCTTTGCGTTTACATGGTTCAATCGGAATGAAATCAATCCGATTGATGAATCCGAACACGGTGTTTACATGAACTATAAATAAAGTAATCGGGTTGATGTGCGCGTTTATATGTCACAAGATTCAAATCGGAATTGATTTTTTGACATGCGCACACTGCACGAATATGCCGCTGTTCGCGCATAACTATTCTCCTTTATTTATTTTTTTAAACAGCAGACTTAATATTTATCCGTCTCTGGTCATGATTTGGAGACGATGAGCATGAACCGTTTTGCCGTACTGCTATTGATCACACAGTAAACCAACGCGCACAAAACCAGTCGTCAATCGATGATAATCTGAAACAAGCACTGGTGGGACGTTGTTCTGCTCCACTTCACAGACGCTGAGTGAAATAAGATTTTTTTAATGACGGAACACTCATTTATATTCACTTTATTCAACAGGAAGAACAGATTGTTCCGCGCGTCATACGTCATTACGCTATTTCAACGTCATTGCACACGCGCAGTCCTTTTAGTTTCGGTTTTCAATCCGATCAAGTGTTTACATGTTCTCTCGATCGGATTACAAAAGGAGTAAACCACCCCTATCAATCCGATCGAAATTTCAATCGGATCGAGCTCAATCGGATCGATTAAGGCGTTTACATGAAGGTTTTTTAGTCCGATTGAGCCGTCAATCCAATTATAAGTGTCCATGTAAACGCAGCTAATGATAACAGGAAAATTACTCATTTCGGCTGTTGATCAGTTCAGTTTTGATTCGGTTCCGTTGTAAAGATAATGAATTATTAAATTAGTTCATTTCATCTATAAAGCAGTTCTGCAAAAAATTATGTCATCATGTGTGTTTTTATTATGGTGCAAAATTACTACACCCTTGTGAAAAAAAAGTGTTTAATTGTATAATTTTTTTTAAAAACTGTACTCGAAGCTAATATAATATTAATGAAATAAAAGGCCACTTAATTGTGCTTGAGAAGAGTATATATTATCATGACTGTTTCTTAACACACTTAAGTACACTTTTAAAAAGTGCATTTTTTAATAAAGGGAAATTACATGTTTAAAGCACATTTTAAATCATCGTTTTAGTATTTTTGTCGTGCTTTTAAGAAGTACACTTATTTTGATGTGCTGACTAAGATACTTTAGCACATGTAAAGTACAGTACTTGATTACAATTTTAACTTTAGTGTATTTAAAATATACTAAATTGCAACTTCATTACAAATCTATTTAAATACATGCCATACAAGTTTTAATAGAACTGACATTAAATTCACTGTAAATGGTTGTCAGTACATACTAATTTCAAAGACAATAGAAGTAATTGTGAAATCACATATTAAAAATGTACTTAAATTCTACTCAAGTGGGTCAAAAAAGCACACTTAAGTTCAGCTAACATTTAAACTGATACATTTTCATGTAATTATAAATAACATGCAATTAAGTGTCAGAAAACATTGTATTCACTTTGCACAAGTATATATAATATCCGTTTTAAAAGAATGCAAAAAAGTGCACTTCTTTTTACAAGGGCAGTAATGTTTCTTGTTTGGAAGATTGGCTATTGTTATTTTGCAGTTTTTTAACCCTTGAATTCTGATGTTTTCCTCTCCTCCTCTCTGTGTTCTCAGGAGGGCCAGCGGTTAATGCAGGAGAAGCCGGAGCTGAGCGCGCTGGTGAAGAAGAAACTGGAGGAGATCCGCGAGTGCTGGCAGGATCTGGAGAGCACCACGCAAGCCAAAGCCCGGCAGCTGTTCGAGGCCAACCGGGCCGACCTGCTGGTGCAGAGCTACTCCAGTCTGGACCAGCGTCTCCAGCAGCTCGAGGGACAGCTGGCACACGTGGACTACGGCCAGGACCTCACCACTGTCAACAAGCAGCTGAAGAAACTACAGGTCTAGACTCTTTCTTTTACAGTCATGCGTGTCAGCAGCTTTCAGTGTTTAGCGTCAAGATGATGTTTCCTCCAGAACTTGTTTTTTATCAGATTGCTGGTTTCCAACATGCCTTTTAATTTGCTCTTTATTTCTTTCCGATTCCTGTGCTGAAGACTTTTATTTTCTTTTCCACTGCTGCATTTACTGGTAATATGAGCCTCATCACTGTCCACCGTATGAGTGTATTTCATGTCGCTGGTGTGGCTCTCCTCTCTGACAGCATGCCATGGCTCTCAGCTGATCTGAGTTCAGTTTCAGCTCTGTCCAAACGTCACTCCATCCACATCACCATCAGCGGTATTGTAGCATCTTCATTTCGCTTTCTTTATTTGCACACACCCTCTCATTCTTTCAGTTTGCTTTTACTCTCTTTAAATTCCCATCAACCTTCACCAGAATATATATCATATGTGCATCATATGGGGTCCTATGTGTATATGGGAGTGTGTGGTTATATCTCCTATCCTTTTATACATCAGCATATTTCAAATTGTCACTAAAGAAACATTTGCCTTCAGTAACATTTAGTGCAATTAAAAATGTAGCTCTTGTAGTTTGTTGTGTGCATGTCAGAATTAGTCATTATAATTCTATTTTCTTTTTTAAGTTTCAGTTGCATATTTTATAATGCTAGTAAATAACTCACAATTATGGTCTCTTTTAGTTTGATGTTAACTGTGCCTTAACTCAAGAAATTGCTGCTTCTCATTTCAGAACGACATAATAATAGGTCACAAGTTTAAATCTCATTATTGTAATTATGAGAACTTCCCTTGATATACGAGTTTGGATTGGTCATTTACTCTAGTTCACTTCACTGTCTTAATTTATGTAACATCTTACCCGAATGGGTCATGTGGATCTTTCTCAGAAGTTAGAGATTGGAAGATTTTTTAATGTTTTTTTAAAAAGAAGTCTCTTACACCGTGTCCTAACTACACGCATCGCGACGCGCAATAAATGGTATATTTTCCGTGTTAATCAGAGTTTCTATTTATCTGCGACGTCGCGGCTGGAACAACAAACACAAAGTGTGGCAATGATAATCTCAGGTACTGTTTATGTGCTTAATTTAATGTTAAAAGCATGCAATGTGACTTTGAATATCATTTAGTGCTCCAGCTTTGTAGCTGTAAAAGCAACAATGGACAATTCACCTCAGATCTTGAAATTAAACAAATGGAAACAAGAACGTTCAAGTGAACAAACAAGTGTATTCTTTGACAAAGATTGTTTTAGTAACTCAGTCGCCTATGTATTTTTAATAATGTTTAAATGGTGTAATATTTGTGAATTTGATTATGTAGCCTACGTATCCATTTTCTTGCGAGTGCCGTCAAGATTACTCCCTGGTGCCGTGCACTTGCAGCGAGACTCCGCCCACACGCTGTTCTGATTGGCTGTGGGTTTTGATTGATTTTGACGCATCTCGCAGTCGAACAGCGAGAACAGCATTTATTTGAAATAGAAATATTTAGGTACATTATAAATGTCTTTACTGTGACGTTTGATAAATTGAATCCATTAAAATTATTTTAAAAAATCCCCAGAAAAAGAAGCCACACTTTTGAACGGTAGTATATGAGCTGAAGATATCTTTGGTATCATACTTAGTTTGCAATTTTCAATGACTTCAACTTTTTACAAGCACATTTTTAACTTTAATAAGCCAACACGTTTTCTTTGGAAGTTTGAAAGGTTTATGATGATGTCATAACTCACTTCCTGTCTCCTCTTGTCTTTCTGGTGTTCTTCCTCTCCTGTTTCCCACTATCTATATTGTCATAACTGTGCTGAACTGTGTATTTCTTTGTCCCGCTCTCTTGGATGTCCACTATGTTCTCCTGACTTTCTCTCCTGTTCTACACCTCACCCGTTGCTTGTTCGTCATGTTCACTCCACTTCTACCACTCTCTTGCTTACAGACGATGGAGTGTCATATGGAGGAGTGGTATAAAGAGGTTGGAGACCTGCAGGTCCATGCGGCTTCCATCCCTCAACAGGGGGAGGTGATGGAAAAGGTGTCCGAGAAACAAGTGGGTGTGGAAACGCGAATTGTTCGACTGATTGAGCCTCTGAAAGAGAGACGTCGTATCCTGCTGGCCTCTAAAGAAGTGCACCAAGTTGGCCGTGACCTTGAGGATGAAATTGTGAGTTTAACAACCTCATTACAACCATTAGGTTGAATATATTTAGGTATTTTCAATGTGCCTCGCAACATTGTGTACGTGTTTGTCCGCAGTTGTGGATACAAGAGCATCTTCCTATGGCCACTTCTCAGGAACATGGGACAAGTTTACAAGCTGTACAGCAACTCATGAAGAAGAATCAAGTAAGACAACCTCAAAATCTTACTGAGAACAGCTTAGGTGATGCTGGTTTAGGCTAGTCTGGTGCTGGTCTAGCTGGTTGACTTGAGACTAGAAAACACTACATAACTTTTGGCCAGATTGTTCCCACAATTTTCAGTCTGGACTCAATAGTAGCTATCAAAAGTCAGGGCCATTCTGCAGTTTTTAGGCAGATTTCACAGAAAATCGCATAGTGTATGATGGCCACAGACTGATTTTTTTGCTTCCGACTATGATTCCATCCAGTCGGAGGAGATTTTGATTTTAATCGACATTTTTTTCATTTCTCATGTCTCCTTGTAACGAGGCAGATGTTTCTGTGTGAGTTTGGTCCCGTTTACACCTGGCATTAAGAAGCATTTTGGTCGATCGGATCACAAGTGAACTACGCTAAATTCTTTAGACCACTTCCAGAGGTAGATGAAAACACATTCTAATGATTTTGCGGCTATCAGAACAGAGATCTGAAAAACTCCATACATTTACCCGTCCATAGACCCTCCACTCGATGAAATCAGGAAAGAAGTGGTTGAAAGTGGAGAGACGGATTAAAACACCAGGGGCCTCATCAACAGTGCCTTAAAATAATCTATATTTAGTCCTACGAATTATATATTTAGTATATTCAGTCTTATGAATTAAATTTATATTGTTAAAAAAAAAGGGCGTGCCAGTAAGTAATCATTATTGATAAATCCCCCACGTTCTTAAACACCATGCTCGTTCACGTTCATGGTCATTTGCATTCAAAAACGTTGCCAATTAATCATATAACGTTACAACATCTTTATAAATCACGTGAATGTATGTGTCCTCACTGAAATCATGGCAAAGAGGGCGAAAACGAGAAACTTCTCAGATAGTACTCGTGAGCCAAGTGGAAGAAAACCAAAAAGTGTTATTTGGGTCACTCACTTGAGGCATAACAAACAAAAGAAAAAATTGTACATGGGAGAAAATAACAGCTGCTGTTAATTCTGTTGGGTCAGAGGAAAGAACACTGCCAGTAATAAAAAAGAAATGGTTTGACATTAAAATCGCTGCCAAAAAAAGGGTCACAACATACAAACGGGAAATATCTGCTACTGGAGGAGGACAAAAAACAGGTTTTCTGCACACCGTTTGCCAAATCTTCCAGCAAAGTGAGATCAGCCATGGCACTATAGCTCCAATCCAACTGTCTTTTATAGCTTTGTACAGCAATTATGCAAATGTCTAGCTTGAACTATGAAATTGCTAATTGAGTATTTGTAATTAAAGGACACAAGAAACACACGTCGGCACTTTCTTTTTGTAGTATCATCATTCTCTGCATAAGCATGCTCAGAGTTGTGCTTATATTTACACCTATCTAAGTACAAGTTGGTGTTGTGAACTTTTTCTCCCAAAGTGTAGAAAACTCAGAAGCGAAGACCAGGAGACTCTGGTTTGTATCTTAAGATGGTTTCTTTATTGAGAACACGAGCTGTGCGTCGTTGTAGTCTTCCAAGCTCGTCTCGAGTCTAACTAAGGCAGTATACAGTAGAGTTCATATACCTTTAAAGGGGGAGGAGTTACATAGTAGTGGGGACACTCTGAAACAAAGCATGTAAATGAAGTACAGAAGTCAGCCCGTTACCGGTCCCAATCCAATCAGCATAACTATTCAAACAGTGAGACTCAAAAACAGGAATGGCAGAACTCTCCCGCTGAGACAGAAGCTACCAAAGTTTCAGTAATCTGCATCTGCTTAAATAGAGAGAAACAGGAATAGCAGGTTCGATAAAGAGCAGTAATCTGACAGATACAGAAAACAGGATTTGCCAGACTCTCTTGCTGGAAAACTGTTTCACAGCAAATATCATCACCATCATAACCTTAAATGCTGAATTCAGTAATCGAAACTGTCTCAGTTTATATACTATTGTATTGGAACCTCAATTAAACATTTAATAAATTTGTAACACTACATTGGTCGATCCCACACTTTGCGTGAAACTTTTCTCACCCACATATTACGCACACATCTGCATACTTGATCGCATACTTGTGATCAGATCAACCAAAATGCATCTTAATGCCAGGTGTAAACAGGGCCTTTGTTATCTTCTGAACTTCTTGAAAGTCTGGTAGTGCGTTATCCTCTGTCGTTTAGTGTTATGATGCATAGTTTTTCTCTGACCCATTTACGAAGTCGGCAAGTGTACGTTTTCAAATCTGTTCCGATGTGTAGTATATTCCAGCCTTTAGTCAATCAGCATAATCTTTCCAGTGAAACAGGTTGACCAACGATATCCTGGTGGTTAGGATATCCATCAGGACATCCATTTCCCCATCACTGACTGAATTTTCTGACTTTCAAGATTGTCACTGATATGCAAAAAACGTTTTCATATTTTGAGCAAAAAGCTGAGAAAATAGCATATGTTTGCATATATTGCATGTTCAGATATTCATACAACACAATATTCTGGGGGCCATGAAACTTTTGTGAAAATGATCATAAATGCTGGTGCTGGCTGGGAACTTTTATCAAAAACGTTGGCTGGGAAAGAGTTAAAACGCCTAATAGGGACACCAACATCCCATGTTATTTTTCCCACTTTGAGTACTCGACAGAAAAATATAGAGATGTGTATTTCACTGAATCTGTTCCTCATGGTGATGATCTCCTGTCAGAGTCTGCAGAAAGAGCTTCATGGTCACCGTGCGCGTGTGGAGGATGTTCTGGAGCGAGCAGGAGTGATCGCCTCCATCCGCAGTCCGGAGGCAGACAGCATCAGGGACGGCATGGAGCAGCTCCATCACCTGTGGGAGGTGTTGTGGGTCGAGACGGAGCGCCGGCAGCTCGTGCTGGATGCCATGTACCAGGCGCAGCAGTACTACTTTGATGTGGGAGAAGTGGAAGCCTGGCTCAGCGAGCAGGAACTGCACATGATGAATGAGGAGACGGGAAAGGTAGGAGAGGAGAACAGAGAGGGCATGTGGGGGTGAGAAACTCCAGACAGAAATACTCTTAAAAAGATCAAATATTGTTCAAATGAAATCATATCAAATACATAAATAATGCTTATAAATAAAGTGTTATCTATTTGGCTCGTATAGATAAAGTGTTTTGTAAATGTTTTTCCTTACATTTATATATGTATTATATTAATACTAGGTTATATATGTTACCATATATGGTATATACAGTATATAAATTTATACTATCAGGGCTGTTGAATGCTTGATTCTGATTGGTTGAGAACGTGTAAAAATACACGTCTAAAGTATTTCCTGGCAGGTTTGACCGCTTTACAGTTCCATATCACTGCACGTAGTTAACTGTAATAACGGAAAATAGGATACAATTCTTAACAAGAAAAAACATGCAGCCCCATGCGCTTGATCTGCAATTTTCGATGTCTAGCTTCACAATCAATGGACAAATGCAGTTTATTTTTAATAAATAAAGTATATAGTCCTATCTATAATCAATAGAAAATTAAACTCAATATATAAATAAAGCTGATAGTCCTGGTGCACGGGTTTTCATTATTATTCCAGATAATATAACAAATAAATAATTATTGATAGGCCTACTTGTTAAAAGGGCGTTGTGCTTCATTTATTAGGCTAGTCTACTGTCAATAATAGAAAAAAAGAATGAACGAATTAATTAAAACAAACTGAATTAATAAATAAATGATAAAATTGAGGCACATACTTTTGTCTCATTATTGCAACATCTCTCTCTCTCTCTCTCTCTTTCTCTCTCTCTCTCTCTCTCTCATAACTGCATTAAGCCAGGGAAACACTACTCTAAGGCCAGTTATGAATGTAATTTGATACTTATGACTGATCATGCCGAAACGCCTGTTCAGCGCGTTGAGTCAGTGTTCACAGTCGTTGTTTAAAATCTGCTACAGTCGATGGAAACAGTCAGTCTTAGAATGTTTCAGCAAGTCGTAAAGTGTGTCCAGCATTAGTCTGCTGTCAGTGGCTCAAACCTCCGTTACTAACTCTAAAATGACGCTTTGGAATTAGCAACTGAGGCATGGGATTAGATGGGTAAGAAATTAGTCCTACATACAAGAGTGTTTTAATGACAAAAACTTGACAAACGTCTTGAAATGCATCATCTGAACAATGTTTCGAGGTGTGGTAACTGTAGTATAAGCGGAATATTTGACTTCAGGCCGTTGAATTATTAGAAAAATAATGAACCGCTTCGCGTCGTGACCGCATTACCACATCGGGTGTGCATTATTTTTCTAATAACTCAAAGGCCTGTCATCAATTATTCCTTACATTTCATTTTACATGTATTAAATGCTTTTATCCAAAGTGACTTAAATAGAAATTCATTACAGAGCCAACAATATTCATTTTGTATATGTGTGTGTGACTGTGTGTGTGTGTGTGTGTGTGTGTGTGTGTGTGTGTGTGTGTGTGTGTGTGTGTGTGTGTGTGTGTGTGTGTGTGTGTGTGTGTGTGTGTGTGTGTGTTGAAAAAAAAGTTTAAAAAATAATGATAATAATTAATTAATATTGCATTTTAAATATACAGTATTCATAGTATATAATGCCAGGTTTATTAGAAAGCTAGAATAGGAAACAAGCTAGAGCAAGTGTTAATGAAAAATAAAAAATTTAAGTGTTGCAAAAAATAATGATTTATAATCATATATATATATATATATACACACACGCACTGTAATTACAATGTTGGCAGGATAAGTACACACGTTTAACTACTCGTCCAGCTGGGTGATTAGAAAGAAACATCCTCATTGTTGAGACCTGAGTTGACAGCAGTTTTTCGGGAACCTTTAGTTTGTGGCACGGACACCTGCAGTAGATTATAGTTTTCTGGGCTGCTGTGATGACATTGGAGCAGGATGAGTGTATCTGAGCTGTGTCCTCTCTCTGTTAAGGATGAAGCCAGCACTCTGCAGTTGCTGAAGAAACAGTTGGCGCTGGAGCAGACCATAGAGGACTATGCTGAGACCATCGGACTGCTGTCTCAGCAGTGTAGACAGCTTCTGGAGCTCGGACATCCGGACTGGTAAATGTTCAGCAATCGCCTTACAGTCAAAGAGCAGCACAGATCTCTTTACTGCCATTGTAAAGAAAACTGACCAAATGAAACACACAGCACTCTTTAGGCTTTTCACTTTTAAGTAATGTCATTATCATCAAACATTTCTTTGTATTCCAGTGATAAAAGCTTTCAAGAGTAACAGATTTCACTGATTTTTTTTTCCTTTGAATGAAATCCAAGTATGTGTGTGTATGCTTGTGCCTCAGTGAGCAGATCAGTAAGCGTCAGTCTCAGATCGACAGGCTGTACGTGTCTCTGAAGGACCTGGTGGAGGAGAGGAAGTCTCGTCTGGAGCAGCAGTACTGGCTCTTTCAGCTCAACAGGGAGGTGGATGAGCTTGAGCAGTGGATAGCAGAGAGGGAGGTCATCGCCAGCTCCACTGAACTCGGACAGGACTTTGAGCACGTCACGGTCAGTTTTACACTGTTGCATTATCAGATCAACTCTAGCTCTTCTGTTTCTTAAAGTCCCCATGAAATCAAAATTGGGCTTTTAGTATGACTATGTTAGCCTTACTGTTATCTATGCGCTCCAAAACAATGACAAAATTCGCAATTAGAAGATATAAGCGTTCAAAACGTACAGTCTCTCACTTCCGCCAATATGGATCAATGATTTTGATGACATTACTCTGCACTTCAGCTTCTCATCAGATTTTCTGTCCAATCAAATGCTCTCTAGAATCTGAAGCTCCGCCCCTACATTATAAATAGAAGCTGAAGCTGCGGCTAAAATTTACTATTTTCTACATGGTGGTTTTACATGGTGGAAAATTTACTATTTTCTTCAATGGCACATAGTGCACTATATAGGGGATAGGGAACGATTCAGACAGTGTAAATATGCTTTCTATTGGGGCGAATGAAGTCTGGTTTCACGTCAGTGTCACTGAACCGCCGCAGCGCGCACAGTCTGCTCCGTTCCAGAGACACGACAGCACAGAGCGGATCATATGTGCAAGTCGGCGCAGATCATAAAACGTATCGGACCCATTTGATTTCTGCACAGAATGCTACATTTTGCGATATGATATGGAGGAGATTAGGAGGAAACTGCCTCTGGCTGAGCTGTGATATAAACAAAATGGTATTGGCTATTTTTTGGTATTGGGAGAAGCTGTTCGATATGTCCCAGCCTGTCTTCCTGTTTCTGTGGAAATTACGTCAACACATTGAATAATGCTGCGCGTTTCAAGGCACTTCAGTGGAACTTTAACACTTGTGTCCTGTCATGATGACACTTTTCCTGATCCTCAGATTCTGCAGGAGAAATTTACAGAGTTTGCAGCGGAGACAGGGAGCCTGGGCCACGAGAGGGTCACAGCTGTTAACCAGATGGTTGACGAGCTCATAGATTACGGCCACGCAGATGCAGCCACCATCGCTGAATGGAAGGATGGGGTGAACGAGGCCTGGGCAGATCTGCTGGAGCTGATGGAGACGCGGGGACAGATGCTCGCTGCTTCACACCAGTTACACAAGTTCTTCTCTGACTCTCGAGAGGTATGTAGAAATAGGAAATGCAGACCATCTGATTAATTAAAGCATCTAAAATGAGTGATGTTTGACAAAGGACATCATAACTATGACTATTGCTCATATTAAATTATCACTGTTGCTCATGGGGCTCTTCAAATGACTGATTATTAAACTCATCCTGCACCATATGGACATGCATCCATCCAGAACACCCTAGCACTGACAGAACATTGCATTAACAACCACTTAGAACACCATATCAATGCCCTAGAAACCACCAGAATCACTTATGCGCAAACTTAAAATAACGCAGAAATAATTTGCGAATATAGCACTGTTTCTATCCCATGTGTTCTAGAGAACAAAACCGTCACTTGCTGGGAAATTGGCGCAAAATATTTAATAAAATTGGACGTTGCTGCAGTCCGGAAAGAAACATGGGCTCCTAAAATTACTTGCGCCATGTTATCTTGCGTTTAGATACATTAAGTTTGGGAATGCAATCGTGTGAGACAGTTCTGGAAGGTCATTATACCCAACCATTTAGCAGTTTTTTATGAGGTAACCCAAAAATTGCATAAAAGTAGATGGATGGAAACAGCTATTGTGGTGGCAACTTTTGCAGGAGCAAGCATGTTGTATTTTATCCCGCTGTAACATCTAGATCCTTCTAAAACATTCCCATAATCTGCTGTAATCAAATATTGCCCTTACCTTTAGATTAAAGATGTAAGATGTCGATTCAGGGTCCTCTAAGCAGTTCAATCTCGGATTCGAATGCACTGGGCGTTTGCCAATATTAATATTTTTTATTACAAAAAGCATGAAATATTGATAGGGAAAAATTACTCTTAGACTTGTTTAAAAAGTTTAACGAATCACCACAACATGATTTTGTTATATTTAAAAGAGATTCCGAATAATACAAGGAAAAAAAATTCCAAAGGCAAAAATAACATAAACACGTATAAGTTGCGGCCCTGAAAAAACCTCTCCAAGGCTTTTTATGCTAACCCTGCTATAGGCCGCCTTCTAACTATGGGCTGTCATTATAGTTTAGTCAGTTCCCTTACAAGGTAAATCTTTGGACTTATCCTAGTCCTTTTCTATAATATATTCTATAAATATCTATTTTTTCTTTTCACACCTATTTTATGCAGCACATACACATACACGTTTTTCTAACGCAGCCTTTTTTACCTTTCCCTAGTTTCACACATTTTCTATGTCTGAGGCATACGATGTTCACAGTTCCCCTTTAAAAATACATGTGGCCCTAACAACCTAAACATTTTGCGACCACATACACCCACACATACTGTAAGACTTCTAACAATGACCCTTAAGTTCGCAGGTCAAGCTCAAATTATGCTTTGAGTCATTCGAGCTTGTCCTGCAAATTCAACACATCCTCATTTGAGCCATCTATTTCATTTTCAACCATAAAACTGTTCACAATGTTTAATATTTTCCTATTTAATCGTTCAACTTGTTTGATAATTTTTATTAACTGCGGTGCACGATGAATCAGTCCTTTCCCAGGGAGCGACGTCTTAGCGGAAGATCTTCTCCAGCGTCTTTCTCTCCGTCTTGCGAACTCTCCTTGCGTTGTCCCTCCGGAGGTGTTCAACAATAAGACCGTCCATAAAAATCTCAACCTTGTCTGTTACATAAACATTTCTTATTTCTGGGTCATCTCCATCCGTTACATTCAAAGCATGCAGATAGTCTTTAATATATACCATTTTTGGGGATTTATCAGAAGAATTCATAATCATTTGTCCTCCATCTCCAACATTTATTACAATGTGCATGGGCATGTGTACACTATATTACTGGTTGAGTAACAGTCCTAGTTCTCCTTGATGTCCTGGGGAGTTTTTTATTTATTACAGTGATATTTGTGGGATAATGCTGAGGTATGTTTGTCCTTCCACTGCAGGTGTTGGGAGACTGAGCTCTGTTTGTGTGTGTTGGTGTGTTTTCTGTGTGTACAGGATAATTAAGAGCAGGTGTATGTGCTGCATCATGCTGCCACAATGTGTCTGCATGTGTGGAATAACACAAGTGTGTGTGTGTGTGTGTGTGTGTGTGTGTGTGTGTGTGTGTGTGTGTGTGTGTGTGTGTGTGTGTGTGTGTGTGTCAGGTGTTAGCACAGGTTGAGGATAAGCAGCGGAGGTTACCTGAGGTTCGCGCATGTCAAGGAGGCACTTCAAATACCAGCACTCTACAGAGACTCATGCAGACTTTTGAACATGATATTCAACTACTTGTTGCACAGGTGAACTAATGCAACACATCCTAATGCAAGAAACACGAATTAAATAGTGGATAGATCTCTACAATAAGTTTCATGACAGTGGCAACAGTGCATATTAATAAAAAAGGGTTGTTTTCCTCAGGTAAGACAGTTACAGGAGAGTGCAGCCCAGCTCCGAACAGTTTATGCCGGCGAGAAAGCAGAAGCCATCGCCATGCAGGAACACGAAGTGATGCAGGCATGGAAAGAGCTGCTCATATCCTGCGAGGACTGCCGAATGCAGATCACCACAGCAACAGACAAGTTACGTTTCTTTGGGATGGTGCGTGATCAGCTGATGTGGATGGAGAGCATCATCTGTCAGATAGGAACTGGGGAGAAACCAAGGTAAGACACATGCTGTGACATCTGCTCTGCTTATAGGAAATCATTACGGTGCTTTAACATTATAATGCATGAAGGTTTGCGTCAGGTCAGCTGGAGAGCAGCCACTGTGGCCGCTGGAGGGTACTATAGGTATCATACCACGAGCACAAATAAGTGATAAGTTGGTAAGTGCATGAACCACTGGAGTATTTACACATATTACAATTAAGTGTAATAGTATCTATCAAGAGTTCTGTACAGGATTTCTGTTAAGAACACAATAGATCTGTTACAAAATTTAGTGAGCTGCTTCGCTGTCTGCTGCCTACTAGGGTTGCAAAATTCCAGGAATTTTCTAAATTTGAAACTTTCCATGGGAATTAACAGGAATCAATGGGAATAAAATGGAAATTTGCAAAATTGAAGGATTGCCTGTAACAGGGAAAATAAATGTAGTTGATATCTTGCAGTATTATCTTGGTTGAAGGTGCAATGTGTAAAAACTTTGAGTATCTATTAACAGAAATGCAATATGACATCCATAACTATGTGTTCAGTGGTGTATAAAGAACTTACTTAATAAACCGTAATGTTTTTATTACCTTAGAATGAGACATTTATATCTACATAGGCGCGGGAATCCCCTTCTATGATGGTGTAAAATATGTAGTTGGATTGTTTCATGTAGCTTAATTCTTCTCCCTCGCTGTGTTATGGCTTTGCTATGTGGGGATAAATGAGCTGGTTACGTTCGTGAGACAGCTGATTAGTACTCTTGTCATTGACCGTAAAACAGTTACAGGAATCAACAACCCGTCGATCTTGGAAGCATTTTAAGTCGATCGAGTTTCCAAAATCAGAGAAAAAAGCCTATTGTGTGTAGTAAATGGTGTCTAGGGGATGCAGAGGCGCGCGCGCTGTTACAATCACGTTATTTTTGCCGCAGGCAGCTTTGGGCTCATGCGGACGCGTCCAGTATAAACAAGGCTTTACGCTTTAACCAGCTCAGCCACAGTAACAGCTCATATTAGCCATCTAAACTTTTACTACCCTGTTAGAAAAAATATATAGTTGCATAGTTTCATGTGGTTCTTCTCCCTCGCTGTATTATGGGTTTGCTATGTGGGGAGAAATGTGCTGGTTACGTTCGTGAGACAATCAGCTGATTACTATTATTATATTATATATTAAGACCCTTGATCCTCACCTGACTATGGCTTTGTAAACTGTATCCATGATGTGGTTTATAATGGACTGTGGTACAGAAACTTGGTTTACTCTGGCTATTCTCTGCTGTCTCAGACGACGATGTTTGTCCCGTTTTCGCCACGGTAGCTTCTTCGAAAGGGAGAGCTGAGCCCTTAGTGTAAACTCGCAACCGAACCGCTAGATGTCGCTAAAAGTCACACACTGCACCTTTAAAGCAACCAGATTTAATGCAAATTAATTTAAATGTCTACCCTGCACTTACAATTTTGAGGCCACACCCCCTGCATGCACTGTGCATTCCTCCATCACATGCACAGATAATTTCTAGAATCCTGCACACTACAGCAGGACTGAAGCCACACAACTGCATTTGAGCCCAAGGACTACATCCAGTCATGTAAGTTTTGATGATATTACTAGGGTCAACAGATATGATCTAGAACCTAGCTTATAGTTTGATTTAGCATACTGATTGAGGAGTGTTCATCTATTCATCTGGCCTATTTCTATTCATTTGTCCAGCATCAACTGTCAAATATGTTTACCATTCCAGAATATTCCAATAGTTTAGCTAACTATTTATATATCTGTGCATGGCATTGCATTAGTGTTTTTTTACAAGGTTTTTTCTAATCTTATTCTACAGAACAATGCCACATGCGACATCTGATCTGTGGATACATTTCACCTCAGCCAGTGTAGAAGGAAAGACTGTGGACATTTGCAAACATGCTTATTTTATTCAACATTCATGCATTTCTGTTGTTCAGTGAAATAATCAATTAAAGTTCTACTCACAAATAAATCAGTCCAAATTTTTTTTTTTAATTTGTATTAGTTTGCATGCATGTCTGCTCACGACAAACAAACAAAATGTTATATTTATGTTTGTGTAAGATACAGTTATATTTATTGTATAAAATGTATAAATTACCCTTAAGTTTCCAATTAATTCCCTTTAATTCCCGTAAAGTTTTCAACTTGGAATATTTCCGAAATTCCCCATCTTAACTTCCCATTGAAAGTTTTTGGAAAGTTTCTGGAATTTTTCCAGAAATTTGCAACCCTACTGCCTACATAGGCAAATACCTTCTTAGGCTACAACCTTGCCAAAGAGAATTTGAAATGCTTTTCAAGTGGCACTTTTCATGTAAAATGCATGGAGCACTTCACTTTTTTGAAATGGATTTCAATAGAGTCTGACGTTGCAAGTTGCAAAGCTAACACAGTATGCACAATAATTAGATAAAAAAAATTTTTATTGATACTTCTCAGTATTTAATGAATAATTTTTATATTTTAATATACATTATACATTTTTCTTAACTCATCCACCATTACAACCACTGAGTTTGTTGTAATGCATTCTAGGTTGGCCTTCTCTGCAAAGGGCGCATGCGTTGTTGCCTTAGAAGGTATTTTGCCAAAAGACTTTATCTTAGAAGTCAGCATAATGTTTCTTCCTACTGAAACAGCTTTTGCTGTTAAAATGCTGTCTTGGTAAACAGCTCACTAGGTTTTGGAACACAGCTATTGTGCTTATAAAGTCTTAATAAAGAAACTATAATACTGGAAAACTTCAGGAGGCATCATAGACATATTTCATTGTGTCAAAATGGCCTTCTGTTGCTGTTTCTTTCTTTGGGCAGACTGGTCCATGTATTCTGGCCAGAGTAACTCTCTCTCCTCTCACTGTCAGCTCTTTCCTCAGAGCTTTAATGGGATATGGGCTCTCTGGTGCTTGCAGGGATGTGTCATCCGTGGAGGTCCTGATGAACTATCACCAGAGCCTCAAGAGTGAGGTGGAGGCCCGCAACAAGAGTGTCCTACAGTGTATCGAGATGGGCAAGACTTTACTGGCGGCCCGTAACCCTGCATCAGAAGAGGTGACACACAAAACAGCCAGCACAACCTGTTCAGGAACTATTGTGATGCTTAAATCACTGCAAGGCCCACAACATACCTTATATAGGTTCAATTTCACGCATTGTTGCAATCCGAAATGTGTCAGACCACAATTACACTTCTTCTTCTATAGTCAGTTCTCCTTTAAATATTTAAAGTTGACATGTTTATAAGTAGTTACCTGATCCTGAATGAGTTTATTCCCCCTTGAGGACTGCAGTTTGTTACTACCACAGCAATTTATAAAAAAGCATGTTGAGTATGTAGTACATTGGCCAACTATTTGTTTCTGCGTTGGTGTACTTGTGTAAAGGATGTTTCTGGCCTAAGAGATGATAAATGACTAAATAATATGTAAAGCTGTCTTCTGTCAGTACCTGATGATGAAGTTGTTGAATGTTTCAGATTAAAGAGAAACTGGAAAAGGTTTTGGCCAAGCAGCACGAACTGACTGAGAAATGGGACAAACACTGGGAAGAGTTGCAGCAAAGTTAGTTAAATGAGACTAATACAGAACAAACATTATGCATAAATGATAATAATCAGTGTCATGGTCTTCCCAACATCTCACTCTCATTCTGTGTCTTCTCAGTGTTGGAGGTGCATCAGTTTGCTCAGGAAGCAGTGGTAGCAGAGGCCTGGCTCACTGCTCAGGAACCCTTGCTAAGTAGTAATGAACTTGGCGGCAGTGTGGATGAGGTTGAGCAGCTGATTCGCAGACACGAAGCTTTCCGCAAAGCTGCTGCCACATGGGAAGAGCGCTTCAGCTCTTTACGCCGTCTTACCACGGTAACAGCGACCAGCCAAATAAGCCCAAGAGGTGTCCAATTCTGCTCCTGGAGGGCCAGTGTGCTGCTGACTTTACTTACAATCTGGCCAAACACACTTGCCTAGACGTTTTGAATAATCCTGAAGATCCTAATTAGCTGGTTCAGGTGTTTTTGACTAGGATTGGAACTGACCTCCAAGGGTGCTTCTCAATACTTAAATTGATGCTTCCTCGTTTCCTTGCTCCTCTGTCCTCCAGCCTGTGACCCGGAAACAAATCGAACTCAGCCATCTTGAAGGACATCTCAATTCTCTAATTGCACCGCGAGGACCGAGGAGTGAGGAAGCTTCCAGAGGAGCTATGAGTGAGGATTCACAGGTGTATCCTATGCGGAAGTCTTTCTGGTCGAGAAACCTGACACAACTTTGAATTGTCCTCCCCTTTTACATCTGTAACAATAATTTTAATTTATGCTTTTCCTCTGCAGTTAAAATAAACCATACATCTCACTTATTTACACAGGGCATCTTGCTTTATTATTTATTATGAATTTCTTAAATAACCAAACTTCAACAGCATAAGGGCAGATCCCTTGAGCACAGCTGATGACGTTGAGAAGTGACGCTTGTGATCAAGAATATTCCAATGTACAAATAAGATTTGCTTCAATTCTTCTGCCCTCATTTTCTTCCCTCGCATCCTACGGGGGGTGGAGCTGAGACTCGAGGAAAGGAATTGAGGAAAGGAAACGAGGATGAAGAAATGAGAAGCACCCCAAGAATAATGTTCCAGCAGTAGCAGGATTGGACACCCCTGGTCATAACCACAAAATAGGTCCCCACGGCTTTTGTTAATGACAGGAAAATGTACCAATATCAAGCAGCAATTGTATCTAACTACCTTATACTGATGTGGCAACTGCCATTTTGTTTTTTAACATCGTTAACCTCATAGCATAATTGCCTAGCATAAAAACATTGAAATATGACTTAGGCAATTATTCTATGAGGCTAACCACATGATATTCTGATGGTCAGGCAAGAGAAGTTGGCACTTTCAAGTCAAAAACGTTTTTAAAAATTCTTAACGAATCGATAGTTGAAAAGCATCTGTAGTCGACCTACCGACACTCAAAAAAGTTACAAAGAGATTATAATTGTGTATAGCATAATGTCTTTTTCTTAAATTATGTTACAGGGAGGAATTGTGGGTGCATAAACTATAACAAATTCTCTCGTTTAATGGTTTAGGTAGAAAAGATAAAGGCAGAGCAGAGTCAGCTTCCCCCAACTCCTTTGTTGGGACGGAAAGTTTTCTTGGACCCTCAGGACTCTTCTCCTGCTCGCAGTAGCCCTTCCTCCATCATAAGACAAACCATTTATGAGCAGGGTGATGCCCGGTTGGAGCGCATCACTCCTCAGCCCTCTCCCTCTTCTGTGGCTCGCAGACTGGGTTCTACTGTGGCCAACTACACTCCCATTATGAATGGAGCTGCTTCGTTTCGCCTTCAGGAAGCCAGGAATGCTGGGATTGTTGGCGTGGCAGCAGGACTGGGCACTGCTATGGAGCATAAGGTCACCCAATTGCGAGCTGAATTCAAGGCTCAAACTCCACAGCAGAAGATTGAGCACATCCATGAGGTGGTCCACCCCCTACTGGAGAGAGAGAGGGAGCGGTATCATGAGAACGTGATGGCAGAGGTGGTGCTTCAGGAGCCAGGCGGAGGACGGGAGCGGCTAAACAGCGTGGTGGGAGGGAGCGGAAGCAGTCGCTCAGAGCTAGTGGTGGAGCAGCATCCCCCACCGAGGGAGTCGCGGTTGGAGAGACAACTGTCTACCGAGCAGCTGATTCAAGCACGGAGGGACGAGCTCCCTCAGGAGGTGTGGAGGGAACGAGCTGAGAGGGCAGAGAGGAGGCTGGAGAGACAGACATCTAGTGAACAGGAGGGTCATGAGGTGCGGCGTAGGGAGCGACATCGACTGGAAAGACAGGAGAGCAGTGAACACGAGGCCAAGGAGCAGTCAGACAAGCGCTCTGGTGGCGGGTGAGTTGACACCGCTAACAATCCACCTTAGAAACAACTTCCCTTTTCAGTGTCACCTTGGATGCACTGACTATCATTTAATGCTACCCATTATTAGCCAAACCAAAACAGTTGACTTAGGCTTTTCCAAAAACTTGCCAATTGTAAGAAGAAGTTATTTGATTCCAGTTAACCTCATTGAAATACAAATTACAGCAGTGATATCGCTAAGATTTGATTAAAAATAGTGACATGTTGATGGTGATCTTCACCTTAGAGCATCCACATGCCAATCACCAAGTCAGTTCACAGCAATAGAGGTTAATTAAAGAGGTTAACTTTTCACTTAATCCAATCAATTCACAATAGGTAAAATCCTAATTTCGTACATTGTCTTGTTAAACATCCTGTTTCATTTGTCACATTAAGTAAAAGGATTGTAAATACCTTCCCATATTGACTTTAAAGCTTTGAAGTAGTACTTTCTCTATACTGTATATGCAAAATGGCATTTCCAGGTCTCAGATTTCCCTTTTTTGTTGGCAGGGAGAAAAGGTCCACGCTAGCTGAGATTGTGGAGCAGCTTCAGGAAAGAGAGGCAGCACAGGTGTGTAAACAATCTAATGTTTATCCTTTGTTTTAAACTAAGTTTTATGCCACATGCACATTACTGTATATTTCAGGCCCGAGGAGAGATTCCACGTCTACCCAATGGTGTTCCTGAGAAGTCTTCTCGACCGGACAGGCCACGGGCACGCGACAGACCCAAACCAAGAAGAAGACCACGACCCAAGGAGACAACAGCTGGCGAAACGCGACGCTCGAGGTCTGCGCCAGCCCAGAGCAGCCCAGCAGTACCCCTGCCACCCACCCACACGGCCCAGCACGAAGGCTTCCTCTTCCGAAAAATAGACATTGATGGCCAAAAGAAGAGTTCAAACAGGTGGGGTTTTGTGGTCTAAAAATGATGGGCACATGGCATGGAATTAGCATGGAAACGGCTAAATCAAAAATGCCAATCAGTATGATTGGTTATTCAAAGCTATGCTAATGTTGTTATTAGCATTGTGTACTAATGCTTAGAGCATTGACATTTGTTAACTAATGCTTTACAAGCCTAAAAGGGTTCCTGAAGTTAAACTGAGGAGCAGCTGTTTGGCTGTCATTACTGATTACAAGTTTCATATCCAGCAATGGCAGAAAATAGCTAGCTGCTTGCCACTTGCATGGTAACACTAAAATCAGCCTGGTTGGTGGATGATGCTGTGTCAGAAGACCAACAGATGCTGGGTTTCTGAAGCCATGGCTAGCAAGGTATGAAGCCCTCGCCTTTCACAGCTTTATTCAGCCATTTTGTACAAGACCGGATACGCCACCTCGGCAGCCCAAGTCACAAAACAATCCATTGCATTGAGTTTAAGGAACTCAAAAGAATGGCTGTCTGTTCTTTTGTAGCATGTATGTGCACATAGTTTGCCTGTCAACTGAAGCCATTTTTATGCTAGCACTTGCATTTACACTGCAGGATATCTCATTAACCCAAAATCTCTCTTCTTTTTTGTGCTCTCTTTGCCAATGACTGTTCTTCTCCCTCTCTACAAAGGTAAGCTATGGTCTGCCTATCTATGTCTAAAGGTCTTGTAATGATCTCTGCAGCAGTTTGGTCTTGCTCAGTCATAAGGGCTGGTCATCCCAGACTCAGCAGGTGAGTAGCTGGTCGGCACATAGTATCGGATGGGCCCTCATGGCCAAATCTTCTGTTTTCTTTCCCACATTACAGCAGATCTTGGGTGAACCTGTACTGTGTGCTGAATAAAGGTGAGCTGGGCTTCTATAAGGACGCGAAGAACACCGTCACACCTTACAACAACGAGCCGCTTATCAACCTGAGCCGCTGTGCCTGTGATATCAACAATGGTTACAAAAAGAAGAAGAATGTCTTCACACTCAAGTACTTCATTGGCTTTTTTATTAGCTTTTCCAAAATGATTATCTACGTGTGTAGTGTTCACTTTTCATAACATTCATTTTGCTTTATAATTTTAGAACTAAGGATGGAAGTGAGTTTCTGTTTCATGCTAAAGATGAGGTGAGTTGCTTTTTTTATTTTTATATCCTAGTTGGTTTCACATCTGTGTATTTAAGTCATAACCAGGCCTACTGTAGATGGGATCTGCAGACCTTTTCTGTAAAGTAGACTTTTGGAGCATACAGTAGAAGCTGGTCTGTTGCTGTTTTAAGGTGGTTTTACAAGCTTAAACCAGCTTGGCCAAGCCAGTTCAGCAGTCAGTAGTCCAGCTGACCAACCATCTAGACCAGCTTGGAAAAGCTAATGACTATGACTAACCAGTTGGAATCCATGATGTGAAACCAGTTTCCACCCTAAACAGCTTTTTTTGGATTTCCCAGGAGGAATTACAAGCTTATTGAAAGCAGCCATCATTAATCAAATTCAACAAAATTTTGAATAAAGAAACATGGTTCTGCGTTCAAGTCATTACATTGACTGGTAACTGTTTTTGTGTGAAAACATGTTCTGAGTCTTCAATCTCTCTTTGGCCTGTAGGACGATCTGAAAATCTGGATCACAAGTATAACCGCCAGTATAAGTGAGCATGAAGAGATTAACAAACAGGGGCAGACCAATCCAACTACCTCATCTACTGACGAGGGAACGCGCAGGGAGGGCAGCAGGGCAGGCGGTTCGCAAAGAGGCGAAAAATCAGACCGAGCCGAGGTGGGATCGGTGCGTTCAGACAAGGGTGAAAAGCCTGAGAAAAAGACAGGCAAGAAGAAATGAGACTCCCAAAAACAGTGAGACAGGAGCCAGGACTTCAGAAATCCTGGAAAGTGCTCTGACGGAATCAGGAAACGAAGGCGTCACTGTGAACTCCCTTTATGTCTTGCTGTCCAGCTGAGTGTGGAATCAGGCAGAGCGGAGGTGCACGGAGCTCATGTGTCAGTGAGCGCCCTCTAGTGGCTGCCGAGGACTGTGACAATTCAGGAGCTCCATATGGGCCAAAGAGCTGATAGCATAGGTAAATGGAGGATAAAAGAGAAAGGTGTTATAGTAAAGTAGCTCATGAAGATTATTTTCGAATCGTCTGTGAAAAAGATGACCCATATGTATGTGTACCCGTCTCTCTCTCTCTTTGTATATTGTAAGTCTCGACATCAGTTCTATACAGTCTCACGCTGAAGAGAATGGAAATATGCCAAATTCTTTTTCAAAGTTGGTCTTTTTTCTGAAGAGCATGTTTTGTCTGTTTATTTGTAAGTTGTTTTGCTCTTTTATACTATTAACGTGTTGATTTGTATTCATTGGCTCTTCCACACGATTTTGATTCTCGTCTTGCCACTTTGTAGACCACGTTTGAACGCCATGACATATCAGAGCATGCCTACAAGGTTTAACTTTCAAATGAAGAACGGTATAAACGGTTTGTTTCAAATAAAAAGAAGCAGCTCATCTGCTGTGTGTATTCTCAGATCTGATTTCTAGGGTTTGTTGGTTTCCTACACAATTTTTTCCCAATGTGCAGGAAAGTCTCAATTATTTATCTCATATTATGCATTAAATGTTGAGTGTGAGTTCATTTGCTCTTTTAATGACCAAATCAGTTGTGTATGTGTCTATGCATGTACGCATTGCATACGTCATCAAGCTATTGTGAACGCGAGATCGGGTTTACATCATTTTATTCATACTCAAAAAAGTCTTCCAAGCACAGAACTCCAGAAGCTCTTTTTTTTTCTTCGTGTCAATTTAACTACATGTGATGTTTCTCTCGACCTTATTTCCAATCATTGCACTGAGGACTGAATGGATGCAGGCGTTTGACTTAACTGGTGATGTATGTTTGTTAGATAACTGAATGCCATGTAGATGTTATTATGTGATTGTCTTTCCTGATTGGCTGAAACCGGGTGAAATACGTCTTTGAATGGTGTAGTTCTGCAGGTAATAGTATAGAAAGCCCATAGCTAGCAAAAATGCAAGGTATATTGCAAGAAAAGCGATATATGCTTTAGACAGCTCAGCAAATGATCATGACACAAATCTAAGTTTTATTCTTTGGAGATCCATCCATATACATGCACAAGCTGCAGTTGAAAATGAGCTGACTACGTAATGACGATTTTCCATGCAAACGTACAGGGTTGAAACTAAATGTCATAGTATGTTAAAACCAAACGTAATGGTTTCAGGTATCATATTTGTGCCTCACTGTCCTAAAGTCAGTCAGCTGTAGTCCTTTAAATGTAAAAACGGCTAAATCATGTAAGAAGCAATGGTCCTCTTTCTGTAAAGAGAAATGTAAACCAGTCCTTAAGAGGGAGGAGATGATGTTCATGTAAGTTTTGTTCTATCAAGTTCATGTTTGTTCTTTTATCTGAACACAGCATCATGCAAATGCTTTTGTAATGTCCCTGCTTTGAAATATACAATTGTCAGCTCTCATTTCTCTATACAATCTCAAAGCATTGTATACTGTATATATCTAAAGAGTTTTCTGTGTATGGGTCTGAATTTCTCTTCCTTTGAAGCCCTTGGTTTTGTCTCCAAGTCTAATTTTTGGTACAAAAAAATCCTATTTTTATGCAATAGAATAACTAATACAGGCAGAGGGTATGCAGTTAAAGTATCCAACGTGGTGGCGAATGGAAATAACGTATACACTTGCAAGTAGAAAATGTATGCAATTTTTCCTTTGCACTAAATGACTGCCCCATTGCACAGTGCTATTGTGAGTAGAGGATTGGTGCTTGAGGGTCTGGGACGAGCGTTACTACAAAATGCATTCATTCAGCTACTTATTTACAGAAATCTTGAGAAAATTCTGCTCTAATGCCCCCGACTCACACTTTCTGCTTACACACATTTATACCTGCTGCTTCTACTGTGGTACCACATACGAGTTGATGGACATGAATGTGCAAGTTGAGTGTGTAATTGGAAACGTTTATAAAATGTTCTCAAATCCCAGATGGATCTGATCCATTGAATCAACAGAAAGCACAACCCCAACAGTAAATATTGTCTTCTGATCATTTTAGGGGTTCATTGTGATGTCTATATTCTTAAAGTGCTTTAATTACTTTTATATATACAGTATCACACATGTTATGTGGGTTTTATCATGGCAGATGAACCCTCATAGTAACATTTTTATCTTCTTTAAATGTTTGGGTACGTCTGAAAGCCCATGTCCTGTCGATAGTGTTAGACCCTTAAGCACCACTCGATGACCTGTACAAATTGTAACTGCTTCTGTACAGACAAAAATGCTCTTTTTTCCTGCTGTGATATAAGAACATTTTATGGGTTTTAATATCAGTTTTGAATACCAATGGGGTTATTTCTCCAAAGCTCAAAGGAAAGAAATTGAAAGGAAACTGGGCAATTCAGGTTGCATGAATAACATTGTCCCTGTAATGGTTCTGCTGTGCATGATGAAGCCACTGTCATTCTCACTCACAACCACTGTACAAGGGTGACACTAATACACATGGAAACAGTGAATGAATGAATGCTGTATAATTCAGATCCTGACTGACTCTGTACAGTTAATTCCTTGATAAATACAGCTTGTGATATGTCAAACGTCTCATTTTTTCATTTGTTCTTATATTGGCATCATGTCCTTGTAAAGACCTTCTTACAAGTTAGAGCTGCACGATTATGAAAAAATGAGAATCATGTTTTTGTTTATTAAAGATCACAATTACAACTAAAAAAACGTAATTTAGCCTACTAAAGGTTCTGACGAAATGTTAATTACTGCAGTCTATTGAAAATATCTAATGAATTAGATTTTTTTTAAATCTGTTTAAATGAATGATTCAACGACTCATAAAGAGGGTATAAAAATCATGCAAATGTTTCATTTCTGGAAGAATCAGCATTTTTGAGCGAATCTCTTGAATGAATGATTCAATGACAAATAAAAGTCACTTCTTGGCGCCACTGGTGTAACGATGCAATTGCTACAATCATTATTTGAGGTCAAGATACTTTCAAAACGTGATTTGCTTGTATCATATATCCGAACTATACATTTTTATCCCATTACTTCTGTGATTATTTGAATTATTGTAACAGAAATACTGTGTGGTTGAAAAGACTGTTTGAGAAGTTGTTTCATACATGTACATCTACATGCCAACTTTGTTCATTTTGATAGATCTCTGGCTCAGCTGCTGCACGAGCACATATCTGAATGTTCGCTGTGATTGTACTTGTCATAAGTTTAATCGACATAGAGGAATCGTTGTAATTTAGGAGTAAGATCGTGAGTGTTCAAATCGAAATCGAAATCTTTTAATTATGCAGCTCTACTGCTCAAGTAGCCTACTGTGCATGTAGCTAATTTTCTTTCATTTATCAGCCATATATAGCTGTAAATCTGTTCGAGAAAACAGAACATATTAAATGTTTTGTAGACTAATAGGCCGTTTAGGCTATCCATAGCCAACTAAGCATTGGTAAAGAAACATGACTGATGCACTCAGCACAAATAGACTGATAACAGGTAGCCTACGGCCTCGATGTTTCTAGCCATATGTTGACGTCTTCTATATCCAACTCAAAGTAGGCCTACATAATAGGCCTAATGATGTTAGAAAATGTTAGTGTAGTGTAGTAGTTAGTGTAGATATAGGCTACTTCAAAAATATTTGATTAGGCCGTGTTCGCCTTAGCAGTTTTCACAAATAATCTCCAATTCAATTTTTGTCAATGTGGACATTATTTTCTTTTGTTTTTTCTTTCTTTGTCTATGGATGTGACCAGTAGACCTAATATATTTAAGCAATATCATTAGAAACAGCGATGTTGTCTCAATATACAACAGTTTGATTTAGACATATTGCTACATTGTATTTTTTTCTGCCAAAGAAAATAGTCTCCCCACCTTGAATGATGGACATCTCACAAAATCATTATATTCTGTAGTCAGCTGCAATAACAGAGGATGAGAGTCTTGTTGTTTGCTGTTGTTGAATATGATCAATGATTAAAGTATTTTTTGAATCTTGAAACTAGTGGATAGGCCTACGAATAGGCTAATAGTTCGATATATTTATTTATATTTAACGTATTGCATAATTAATAAAATAGGCATGCTTTAATATATTAATAAATTATATATATTAAAGTCACTTTTGATATCTGAGACAATTAGGCCATGTACAGACTGCAAGTGTCCTGCATTTTATCGGTTGTTGCAGGAAGTGGCCGCTAGATAGAGTGATTTCAAAGCGGAAGTGTGATTTATGAGCGGAAGTGTGCGTGTTGTTACTGAGCAGTGATGATGATGATAATGTAGTGAGAAGGCAGTGCTGTCAAATCAGCAGCATATGGAGTATCATCTCTAGAAAGTATTTCAATCAGAAATGGGTTGTTCAGACGCAAATAAGCAAAGTGCTGTCTTCAACCCATGATACTGAGGAGAGGAGGAAACCAGCTTCCGAATTAAGGTTAGTACTTTACATCTCTTATCATGTTTTAAAATAAAATGCAGTTTTTACTTAGAGAAAAAATGTATTTGCTGTTGTTAGTTGTGTTTGTTCTGAAAAAGTCATTTTAATCGGAGATACGCTTAAGAAACTGATACTTTTGTCCAGTAACACTGTTTGAATATAGTTCTGTTAGTCGGTTGCCTCTGCTACGTTTGATGTATTTATGAAAATAAAGTAATTAATTTATAGTTAGTTGAACATCATAGTTAAAAGAGCAGTGAAAGAGATTTGAGGTCCAGGAGATTTTAAAATAAAATAAAATAAAAATAAAGTAAATGTCTACAGGGACATTTCCATCACTCATTTGCTAAGTTCTGAACTATTTGTGAGTCACCTCATTTTTTAAGTTTTTTTTTTAAGTTTTCATAAAATAAAAAAAAACAGTAATGGTCCACAATTGACTGGACAATGTATTGTCAGAGGTATGGGAACCCTGGATTCATCTCTTAGGTTAATAGTTGAACACATTGAGGACATTTTAGTGAACAATAGAGCAATTTAGAAGGAAGAAAGGGGGGATGAAAACATTGATTGTTTTCCGCTCTAGTGCCACATCCCTGACTGTCCTACATCATCATCATCATCATCATCGTGTCGAGATGATCTGGGTCAGCGTGGCGGGCACTTCACTGTTCATGTGTGTCTACTGATCCAGCATTAAATCTGTGAAATACTGTACTGTCCATTACCACAGAAAATATTACTTGTTCATCAAGTTATAAACTTCACTGTTTATATTTCAACAATGAATTGGTATAGAAACAATATCATTAAAAAGCTGGTGGTAACTATTATGTGGAATTTAAGTTTTTATTTGAGTGTTGATTATTATATCTAAAAATAAATTGCAATTTAATTAGGACCTTAACTTTTAATATTATAGAAATGTACCAACTGACAGGAATCCCTGTATAGTTTACAGCTTTTTTTTAAAAAAGTACTAAAATACTACTTTATATCGAAATGATTTTCGATAATTTAATTGATTTGATTTGTGATGTCATTACACTACCCTAATATAAACACTCCATAATTTAATGATGCACATTTATTATTTCTGTTGATTCAAATGAAACGTTTATTATCTTAATAAATACTAGTACTACATATTCATGACAAAAAATAGCTAGCTAGCTCAAGTGATTTATTTATGTATGTGCATATGTATTTAAAAAGGGAATTATTAATTTTTCACACTCTACTGATATTTCTCTTGTCTCATGGGGAAAAAAGTATATTACTTTTTCCAGATGAAAAGTGCTGCTAAAGCACTACGTTTTTATCAGTCCATTAAAACAAATCAAAAGCAGCTGGGAAGATTTTCAGTTAATAAATACTAGAATTTGTCTTTTTCCACACAAAGCTATTGTATGACATGAGTCGTATGGAAAAAATAACCAAATAAATGTAAAAAAAATGTTTTTTAATTCTATGCAGGGATGGAAGTGCACAGTTCAGGCCTCGGCAGGAAGAGGAAGAGAGAGGAGTCGAATGGCGAGATAAGGGAGTGTTTCTGGAAAATTCCACGGAGAACTTTGGTGAGTGTTGGGAAGGTGGCTTTCAGTCGGCACTCGAGTGTGATGACATCATTTCCTGTGCACGTTTCACACTCTTGTCTTGAGGTGTGTGTGTATGTTTCAGGGGTTGAGTGAACCTGCGCCCTTCTCTGATGAACTGGTGGCCTCAAAAACACCATACGTTCGCGTCAGCATGGAAGAAGCCCGCCTTGGCACTCCAGGTGCGTAAATAGCAATTTTACCCACACTGGCCCTCATTATACACACATTCTCTGTATGATCTCTCTCTTCTGCAATGTTCAATCTCTTTAGAGGACCGTCCGGTACGCGTCTATGCTGACGGGATCTTTGACATGTTCCATTCCGGACACGCTCGTGCTTTAATGCAGGCCAAGTGCCTTTTCCCAAACACGCATCTCATTGTGGGCGGTGAGTTTCCGCCTTTTGTCGCGTGCATTCCTGCTACAGTGTAACCCATCGTGATTCATCCAGGAAATCTGCTCTTCATTTCATTCATGTGCCACTAGTGCAGTGTTGGGGTAGTTAGTCACAAAAAAGTAATTAGTTACTTCTGTAAATTGTAATGAGATTACTTTATTAGTTACTGCATTTGAAAAGTAACTTCACTACTTATTACTTAACTTTCCCGTTTCTTAATTTACCGTGTGGATACATGGACAAACATCATAGCCCAATCATCACTTAGCCTGTCCGCATAGTGTTTTTTGTATAAATGAATACAAAATGGCATGTAAAAGCATATGAAAGAACAATATCCCTGTCTGCACAAAGAATACACCTCACTGTATAATCCACAAACAACAGGATAAAGGAGGCTATGGTTGGGTCTTTCTAAAATGGGATCAACACACAAGTTTCAAAACACAGGTTTTGGGAAACATGAGAACAAAACTCTTCTCCTGAGAACAAAACCAGCTTTTTATTAGATTCATGGCAACAACAAAAAAATGAAGTGGTCAATGAAAAATATAAAAATAAAGGTCACTTTATCCCATAAAATTAAAACAGAAATGCACTTAAGCCCATAAAAAGGAAACATAAAATGCAATTAATTAAATAAACAGAAAATTCACGTCATCCCAAAGACGTTATTTTCCCCTTCGCTCGCTCTCCTCTGCCTCCTGGAGATGTGGCGGTAACATACCAAGTCACAAACTCTTGAACCTATTAATGAATTATTGTGTGTTGCAATTATCAGGATCTTTCCATGCTGGGCTGACAAATGCTTAGACGGGTTGCTCATTGAGTTGGCAGCAGTTGAAAGACACTTGTCGCCTGGGCATAGAGTGCATTTAACACAAATAATTTTGTCCTTTCGAGCAATAAACTGAAAGTAATGTGAATATCACCACTGGTCAAAACCCCCTGTCTCCGTCTCCATCTCCATATCCCTCTTTCCTTCGCACCAGCAGCTGTCACTCAAATCGATCTCTATGGCAACGGTGCCCAGGCAAGCACACACAGATAGCACGCACGTACACACCACTTAAAGGACAAGTTCGGTATTTTACACTTAAAGCCCTGTTTTAAGATCGTTTCTGATGAAATAGAACGGTTAAGATTGAAATTTGGACACATGCTGCTGTCCCGAGAATTTTCGGTTTCTGTGTTAGCACCCCCCACCTCCACAATGGTTTCATAGTTGCACTGGAAGAATCATTCATAAAACGCATTAAACTTTAGTTTACAAAGACGTGAAACTCACCGAGTGGTCTGGGGTGTTCACTGATATGCTCACGCATAAATCGCTGCAAAAGATGCTTTCCAACAGGTGTTTTACCATTCGTTGTAAAACTGTGGACCTATTTTTCCAAACGCCTCACAACCGGACATTCTTCCGTTGAGAGCTTTAATAATAGACACTCCAGCCCAGTTGGTGGCGATAATGCACCTTTGCCAATGTTTGGATGGCGTAGCCTACGATACCGCGACTGCATAACTACAGAAATAATACAAACAACCCCATTTCCGTCTCTGGCGGCGGAGTAATACCGTACCTCACAGAACATCCAATACAAGTCAATGGAGTTGGACAAAAACTACGATAAAACCTGTTGGAAAGCAGCGATTTATGTGTGAGCATATCAGTGAACACCCCAGACCACTCGGTGAGTTTCACGTCTTTGTAAACTAAAGTTTAATGCGTTTAATGATTGTTCCAATGCCCCTATTAAATACTAGTGTAAAATACCGAACTTGTCCAGTAAACTGTAAACAGATCAGAACTTTACAGACAGACAAACACGCCTTGGTAACGCAGGAAAGCGTGTTCCTATAGTCTAGTAAAGTAGTGTAGTTACCAATATTTTTAGTGTAATGCGTTACTTTACTTCGTTACCCAAAAAAGTAATATCGTTACTGTAATCCGTTACTTTGTCACCAAACAGAATTACAGAAGTAATGTGGGTGACACTTTATAATAAGGTTCCATTTGTTAACATTTTTTATTGCATTAACAAACACATTTGTTACAGTATTTATTATTCTTTGTTAACATGAGTTAATAAAAATACAACTTAGTTGTTAGATCAGGTCCATTATATAGTATTAACCGGTACAACTTGTGATTTTAATAATGTGACCGTAAAAGTTAAGTTAACATTAGCTAAGATTGCTAAATGCTTTAGACGTATTTTTCACTGTTTGTTCATGTTAACACAACTGTAAAGTGTTACAGTAATGTTTTTGTCTTTCAGTGTGCAGTGATGATTTGACGCATCAATTCAAGGGTTTCACTGTCATGAACGAGGATGAACGTTACGACGCAGTGAGTCACTGTCGATATGTCGATGAGGTGATCCGCAACGCTCCATGGACACTGACACCCGGATTTCTGTCCGAGCACAGAGTGAGTATCACATTTCATTCCTGTAGCTCAACCAATGCCAAGCTCATGGGTTCGATTCCCAGGGAATGCATGAACTGATCAAACGTGTAGCTTGAATGTGTCAGTGTAAATGTCCAGATTCCACCTACCACATGACATTGTGAGGTGTGTAACTGTTAACATGTTGTGCTTAAAGGGATAGTTCACTCAAAAGTGAACTTCTTGTTATTTATTTGCTCACCTTCTTCACAACCATATGAAGAATCTTTATGCAGTTCTTTTCCGTTCAACAACAATTCATAGTGAACACGTCTGTTAAGTAGTGATGGGAGAAAGTTTGAATCAACTGAATCAATTTCTTTACAAAATGATTCACTGTGAAATGCTGGTGACGCCTGCTGGTCACAACAGTGTAAAACTCAACCCAAACATGCATAAAACACCTTTTACAAACCAATTACAAATGTTTTATTGAAACTGTAATCTATTAAATGCAATTAACAAGTCATCTAATACCATTAAATACTAATTGTCTGTATAATATGGGTTAAGCTTGGTTAATCAGGCCAATAAGTGCCTTTTAACTACAACTCTTCATTTTATTATACAAATCCATCCACCGAATTCATGAAATTGACCCAGGTCAGGTAAAAACCATAAAGACACTGGTTTCGTGGGTTCATGAGATCGACCCCTGCAGAAAACAATTCAAATTGCAAAACAGTTCTCGCATTACGAAGCCTTGTTACCTGTAATCGTACAGCTTTGGCAGTTTAATACACAGTCCGAATCAATGGTTTGAAACAAATAATTTTACAAAGGTTTTGAATGTGACCATCTCACCATTGTGAATTTCACATGAAAAAATAATACAAGTTTTGAACAACATCAGGGTGAATAAATGACCATTTTCATGTTGAACTTGGTTCAACTTTATTTAAAGGTATCCTTGTTACAGTGTGATTACATATAACAAATGAATTAATATTAATTAGCTACATGTACATACTATGGGGTAGAGTTAGGGTTGGTTGCTTGTAATTATGCAAAATTTACTGCTTTTAGTAAGTTCATGCAATTTGTAACATGGACACTGGACAGTGCGCAATAGTATTACCTTATGCATTAACATAATAATAATTTACAACAATAGACCAACAAATCATGAAGATAAATATTGGTACCGTCTCAGATTTTGAGCTATGCTAATCTGAATGTGGTTCAGTATTGCCGTGTCACTCAGTGGAACAGAGATAGGCTGCGTCTGAAATCACTTGAGGAGGTACTTATTTTCACTAAGTAATTACTTTGTGACTGCTAAAAATCACGCTCTATATAGTATGAATATGATTCGCCATGTTGCCCTTATCACATGACCTACCAGCATCAGTTGTGTCACATTACCACCATTCATTAATCCTCTGCTGTGGCCTCATGGGATATTTAAGTGTCCATCATATGCACACTTCAGAATCTCACCGGAAGAAGTAGGGCATCCAGGTACTTTTTTCCTACTTTTGTATAAGTACTGTGAATTCTGACATACTACTCATGTCACATACTGTTTTTCGTCTACTATATAGTAGGGAAGTATACGATTTTGGATGCAGCCATAGTCTTAATAAACACTGATATGATGACATGTTCTCCCTAGATAGACTTTGTCGCCCATGACGACATTCCATACATCTCAGCAGGAAGTGATGATGTTTACAAACATATAAAGGACGCAGGTAGAAATATTAAAAACTTCTGCAGTGTCAAAAAAAAAAGAGTTTTTATTTGTCAACAGAATCACCAGATTTGCTCTTGAAATTCTCTTTTCTAAGGTATGTTCGCACCGACTCAGAGAACAGAAGGCATCTCCACATCCGACGTAATCACACGAATCGTACGTGATTATGACGTTTATGTGCGCCGCAACCTACAGAGAGGCTACACTGCGAAAGAGCTGAACGTCAGCTTCATCAATGTGTGTGTGTGTGTGTGTGTGTGCTTGACTACACACATCCAACTTTTATTAAAGCCATTAAAAAGGAAATATTCCTTTGAAAAGCAACTTGACTCTGTTCCCCTTTTTCCCCAGGAGAAGAAGTACCACCTTCAGGAACGCGTGGATAAGGTGAAGCAGAAGGTCCGAGATGTGGAGGAGAAGAGTAAAGAGTTTGTGCAGAAGGTGGAGGAGAAGGGCATCGACCTCATTCAGAAATGGGAGGAGAAGTCACGCGAGTTCATCGGGAACTTCCTGCAGATGTTTGGGCCTGACGGGGCGCTGGTTAGTCTGGATGTGTGCGGCTATTACATACATCTCAGGGAATGTTGTTTTAGTTGGGAAAGCATGGCTTCTCAACTCTGGCCCTCGAGGTCCACTTGCATTTCCTGCAAACCGAGTCACTCTGAGACACTGAACACACCGGAGGTTCATAAGCATAAACACAGTGCTGCGCTTCACTCTGAAACACACTGCGCTTATGTTTAATTCAGTCGCAGCCTTTGCATTTTGATAATCACATATCACAAGCCATATCACGATTTCGGTTGTATTTCGATTAATCTTGCAGCCCTGTCATGCACTATTTACTACTCCAAACAGGACAAAGAAGCACCATAAAGTGTTGCACAAGTCTTCTGTAGTCATACGACAGCTGAAATTTGAGTCATGTACTGATAATCCACAAGCACAAATTACATTTGGCGTCATTGCATCACATCTGGTGCAACATCACACACTGTGTTTGAATATACGCAAAAGAAATGTAAGCACAATACGCTGATTTCACGCAGCCGCCATTTTGAAATTGAAAGTGAGGCTCCGGTGGGAAGAACCCCGGAAGTAAAGATAAACAACAATACCTTGGACTACCAACCTGAAGCTGCTGCCGCGATTTACACTATTGGATGTTAAAGGAGTTGTTCACTTTTTAAAAAACTTTAGCTGATAATTTACTCACCCCCATGTCATCCAAGATGTCTTTCTTTCTTCAGTCGAAAAGAAATTTAGGTTTTTGATGAAAAAATTCTAGGATTTTTCTCCATATAATGGACTTCATGGGGTACCAAACGGTCCAAGGTCCAAATGACTCGAAAAGGTTCATCAAAATGAACAAATTGTACATCAAAATGAACAAATCTTTTTTCGAATGACTCGAAAAAAGATTTGTTCATTTTGATGAACGAGTTCGAACAGGAGAGTCACGAACGTGCATCACAGAACAGAGCAAGGCGAGCATTTGTGCTTATAAAACTTAAACTTTTTTTATTTATTTTTGAAATGACCGATCGTTTCGCAAGATAAAACCCTTATTCATCGTCTGGTGTCGTTTAAAGCCCTTTGAAGCTGCGCTGAAACTGTCATTTGGACCTTGGACCGTTTGGTACCCAATGAAGTCCATTATATGGAGAAAAATCCTAGAATGTTTTCATCAAAAACCTTAATTTCTTTTCGACTGAAGAAAGAAAGACATGGACATCTTGGATGACATGGGGGTGAGTAAATTATCAGCAAAAGTTTTTTAAAAAGTGAACTACTCCTTTAATATCCAATATAGGATGTGTATATAGTTTGTTCCTGCTCCTTTTTTTACTTTCTGAATTATATTTAAAAATATATTTTATTTATAAATTAATTTCACTGTATATAGTCTAAAGTATGAAAGACATGTATGTACAGTTTTAGAATAATTAATTTCTACATTAAACACAACAATACACCATCGCATTTGCGATCTCCTGTGATTAAAGGCGACACTTCCGGTTTTCTTCCCACCGGAGCCTCGCTTTCGTTTTCAAAATAACGGCTGCGTGAAATAAGCGTATAGTGGAGGGGAAACTTTTCTAGCAAATTGGAGTACATTTTCATTTCAACGATTTCGTACAACAAAATGCTCTAATATCATGTATTATGTTTCTAACAGAAGCACATGTTGAAGGAGGGAAAGGGACGAATGTTACAGGCCATCAGTCCCAGACAAAGCCCCAACAGCAGTCCCGTACGCGAGGAGCGCTCTCCGTCCCCCACCTTCCGTCTTCCCTTCTTCTCTCCTCCTCCTCCTCATCATCACAGCGGCACACACAAAGATGAGGATGACTAGAGATCACGCTCACAAGCAGCTGTTGGTGTTTTTCCACATCGTTTGTGTTTTATATGCTTTCTTAAAGCCACTGTGAATAGCCAAGAATATAAATGAAGGATGGACTATGTTAAGATTGATTCAAATGAGGAAAATGTATTGAACCAGCGTTTACAAAATGCACAATAGTGAGCGAATTATTCCACCCGTACTTTCTAAAGGTTTTGATCCCACTTCTCCCTCTCGCTTCAGAGAGATTTGCCACACATCACTAAACCAAAAAGCTTCATATTGTTGGCCTATTCCTTGGATACATTTCGTATTCAGCCTGGACCTTGAATAATTATGCATTTTTAGCGTGTCTCGTTTTTTTTGGTCCGCTTGCACATAATCTCATTCTCGGTTGTGCGTATAACTCACCCTCACCTGCCTTTGTTGTCTAGATCTTTTCATATTTGAACAGGGGCCAAATGTGAGAATTACTCCGGGATGAGGGTGGGATCCCAGGATCAGTCGTCTCTGTGTAGTTTGGTTTGTAACTCAAATTGAAAGTCTGCTTTTATTTTTCACTCATACTTTTGGAGCGTTAATTTGTCTTTCTGACTCATCTTATGTTTCTGCTGAAGTTCACTAGTTGTTTCTCCTCATATGAACTCGCTCTCAGACTCCGATATGAACTAATAATTTTGGGGCCTGGCAGTGACGGAGTCTGGCACCTCTATTTAAACCCTGGGCTATTCTGTGGCACGGGTCCCAGCCTTTTTGGAAAGGATTTGCCTGCTGAATGTTTACATTACCCAAGCCCACTGAGGAACAGTGTTAACACAAAAGACTACGAGGACCTGTTTGTTTACATGTTTGCACAGGACAGGAAGAACTCCGTAGGATTAAATGTTTGCCAGCAGACAAAAAAATGACTTTGGCTTTCCTGTGGTCAGGAACATTATTAATACTTGATTCATTTTAGATGATCATAGGGAATCAAGAGAATTCAGTGAACAATGCCAGTGAATCACTAAACCATATTAAAAGAGTAATACATTTGTCTTGTGTCGTGTTGCTCATTCACAAGGACCAAAAGACACATTATGAACCTTTAATGTCCAATAATATAAGAAAAAGAAAAAGAAAACTAACATTAACCTAACAGCAGATACAGCCAACATCAGTTACAGATGCACAATAATTCAAGTTACATTTCTGCTTCCAGATTTTATAACTGGTTCTAGCAGCTGCATCGCTTCAGTTGCCCTGTGTGTACAGTAGGTATCATGCAGCACATGTAAACAAGGACATATTTCCTACTGTAGATGACACGGCCTTCACGACACGCGTCTGAAATCTTTTATTTCATGTCTTGGGGCGAAGACAATAATGAGTCCATGACATAGTTGGAAAGGTTAATAAGCTATTATTCTCATATCTGCCAGTCACAGATCCACGTCTGCCCTCAAGGGCTTCAACAAGGGCCGCAACACAACTTCATTTCGTTTAAATGAAATAAACTATAACAATAATAATAAAATAATCAACAAATAAAAGGCTAAAGGCCCATTCACACCAAGAGTAATAACTATATTGGCCTCCATACCATCATTCTGTTTATTATAAGTGCTCTGCAGTTTTGTCGTCTGCTGCTGCTTAAATGCTCAAGCTCTTTAAAATCGGGTGGATTCTGATTGGCTGTTAAAGATTTATTGTTCATCAGCTGGGGGAGGAAAAAAACTTTATGAAATTATTCCGATAATAATGTTCCGGTGTACAAAGTTATAAATTATTTTATTATATCTAACTCTATCCACATACACAGTACTCACGTAGGGCGATGTACAGTCTAGAAAATCTCAGCCGCTTGATTGCTTGCATCGTCGTAAAATGTAGACTATATTCTCACCCAGCTGTAACAAAAATGTTCTGAAAACGTTTTACTAGCATTCCCATTAAGTTATGAAAATGTTATTTCTGAATGGTCTCTGAACATTCAAAAGTCCAGGTTTTTTTTTTTTTTTTTTTTTCTTGGTTATACAAACGTCATTTTATCATAATGCAAACATTATGGAATGCTACTTTTGAATGTTCTTTTAACATTCTGAAACAAGTCCAATCATTTAAAAAATGTTGGATGAACATCCAACTAAAAAGTTTTAGAAAAAAAAACATTCCATGAATGATCTATAAATGTTTTTTGTGCTAACGTGTTTTCGATATCATTATCAAAGACGAGATCACTGAACATTAACGTTACTGGAATCATGTTTGTTCATATCTTTCAGAGAACCTTCTGAGAACATTCTCTGTTAGCTGAGAATCTGCTGAATGTGAACAAAGATTGAAGATATTAACATATTAACATTATGATTATTAAAACATTAATTGGTGTGAACTTTCCTTAAAACCACAAAAAAATGGAGACTTCACATGCACCGCTGATCTTTTTTCACTGTAGAGAATGAAATTGTACCTTTTCAAACTAATTTGAGAAGATTTTGATTTTGTTTTCCCCTCAATCGGTCTACGATGTTTAAATTCGGTTTTGCACCTTCAGAGATTTTAAGCATCTATGAAACTATTTATTACACCTCAGAAGTGGCATTTACGTTAATAATAAAAAGCGAGCACCTTTTTCGGCACCTTCGCAGCAGGCGTACAACAGGAAATCCAGTTGGTGGTCCTTCCAAATATCGTCTTGGACAACATGTGACCTCAGAGTTACGAAGGTCAGGATCCAGTGTTGTGCAGGTCGTCCATGGCGACTCCGGCCTCCAGACAGAGGTGTGTGCGCTGCCGAGTGGTCTTGAGCCCTGGAGGTAGAGCAAGTGGTCAATACGTCCAGCGTCAGTCACTCCATCAGCTGTTGTTGGAGGACTGCTCTGGCTTCAGCCGGATGGCCCAGGAGTTGGCAGAGACGACGTTACCGCGCCGATGGATCCGGCAGGTGTACGTGCCTTCATTGAATTCATTGGCCACGAGCCGCAGGTCCCGATCTTTAATTACAATATATCCAGGAATGGATGTCAGCAACTGCTCTCCGTCCTTATACCAGCTGCGGATAGACGAAAAGAATTAAAACTAAGCTTCAAAAATGATGCATTTCATAACTTGGAACTTAACATAACTTAAGTTACATCAAACAGATAAACGAGTTTCAGGCGCTGCGTAAACTCAGTCCCGTTTGAAGATCCAGTCATGTCTGATACCTGAATTTGCTGGAGTTTGTTTTTAGATGAGCGAGGAGTATTTTTCCTAAAATCCTCCCAAACAACACGTGAGGATGTAGGGGTTGTTTGATTTGTTTGTTTTTTGGACCCCCAAGACTCAACTAATCTCTGCAATTCTCCATCTGTAATCCTTGGAGAGTCTTTGGCCACTCAAACTCTCCTCCTCACTGTGCATTAAGACAATATAGACACACGTCCTCTTCCTGGCAGATCCGTAACATCTTTAGTTGATTGAAACTTCTTAATTATTGCCCTGATGGTCAAAATTGGATTTTTAATTCCTTAGCTATTTTCTTACAGACACTTTCTATTTTGTGATGCTCAACAATCTTTTGATGCACATCAGAACTATACTCTTCGGTTTTACTCATTGTGATGGATGATTAAGGGAATATGTCCTTTGTGTTTCCTCATATTTAAACTCCTGTGAAACAAGAAGTCATAGCTAGACAATTTCATGTTCCTAGTCACCCTGATGTGCTAAAAAAAAAAAAGGTAATTATTAATGGGAATATTCTTTACTCGTAAAAAATTCTAGGGGTGCCAATAATAGTGGCCAACGTGTTTTGGAGAAAAACATTTATTTCATAATGTGATTTCTCCCCCACTTTCCATTATTTTACTACAATGAAAGGTTAGATTTTTGCACCTTTTTCTGTATGAAAGATCAAAAGGATAAACAAACAGCCATTTTTGATCATATTTACCAAGGTTGCCATTAATTCTGACCACAACTGTATGCACGCACTTTGGGTGTGATCACAAAATCTGTGGGAATGAGTAAAATTATGAGCAATACACGCAATCCCACGCAGAAATTCAAACCCTGTAACACCAACCATATTCATCCGGAGCAAATGAAACGAGTGAGTGAGTGGAGGCCGGTTTGTGTGTCACTCGCTGTCGGAGAGAAGAGAGAGCGAGAAAGAACAGCTGGTATGGTGTGTCTATTCTGCAGGAAATGAGTATTGGACGCATTTCAGATACATATCGATATCACTACATTGCACTTAGTTTATTATTCCAGATGTCTTTTTAAAATACTACAATTGAAAAATAATTGACCCACCAAAGTGGCTAGTAGGACTGACTGCGTTAAACACCTGCATTTTGGTGGGTTGACGGGTGTTCATGTCAAACCCTGCCTTTTACTTGCTAAAAAAGTATAAACTATCAATCAGACAACAGAAGGCATGTCGTAGATTGTGTGCAACAGTTTTTTCAGCAAAGTTTTGATTGTGTTGATCATTTAGAGGCCTTCAAATATGATACAGTAGGCTTTATAGGGTTAGGGATACTCTACCTGACTTTTGGAGGCACTCTAGTATTTTTTGTCCCACAGCGGAAGCCCACAACTTTTCCACGAGGCACAATTTTGATCTTCACATTTTCAGGAGGAGGGGTCGGGGTAGACACTGCATCCAGAGGCTCTGAGGAGCAAACCAACACTTTAAAGAGTGTGTAAGTTCATAATATTCACTATCATCTACTTTTTAATGGTTTATCTAAAGTAGCTGACAATATCTGTCCACCTGCATGAAGAAGAATATTGTGTGTAAGTGAAAGGCTATAGATGGGAAGTGCTGTAGGAGATGTTGGAGGAGGATGTTTTGAGTGTCTCACCGTAGCAAAGGTCGCACCGCTTTGGGCAGTTTTTCTTCATGAAGCTCCGTCTCCTCTCACAGAAACCCAACCGGGCCCAAGGATCACACACACGCTTCTTGTCCAAGCATCCTGAGGCAGATGATAGAAACAAGCTTCAGCTCCAAAACTCTGAAGAGATGTGAGCATTGGGGACCAAGCATTTTCCCAATTATAAATTGCAGTCTGACTGGAAGTTGTGTTCCTTCGAGCCTCAAGTATATCAAGAAATATATCAAGAAATAATGTTTCGGGCAATATCTAAGCTTCCATTTTTATCTAAAATATTAGAAAAGATTGTTTTCAACTTTATTTTTAACAAAAAATTTAGTTTTTTTGATACATTTTAATCTAGTTTTAGATCAGGTCATAGCACAGAAACAGCTCTTCTTAGAGAAGCTAATGACATTTTATTGAAAACTGACTCTGGTAGTTTTGCTGGATCTTAGCGCAGCATTAGACACGATTGACCATACCTTATATCCTTATTGAACGTCTAAGGCAGTATGGCAAGCATACTATGTGGATTAATATAGCATGCTCTGGTTAACTTAAGTCATGTGACTTCTACTTGTGTGCTAATCATGTGACTGTAGTATGTGTATATTTGCCATAGTTAACTTCCTGTTTTTACAACTGAAGTTGGTGTTTGGATAAACATCGAAACGTCTTGCTAACTTGTTTTTATGTAGTCCAGTGACTTTTAATTAATCATTTGTTTGAACATTTTATTACCTGGATGTTTTAGAAATCATGTATCTACATAGACAGAACTTTTTCTGTTAAAATTGAAAAGTTCTCATCATCTATAGCTTCTGTTTCCTGTGGGGTCCCTCAAGGTTCTATTTTGGGACCAGTGTTATTTTCATTATATATGCTTCCTCTTAGTTCTGTTTTTATGAAATATAGTATTTCTAATCATTTTTATGCTGCTGAAATCCAGATGTATTTGCCTATAAAGTCTGGAGATGATGCATCCATTACATCACTTTTTGAATGTCTAAAAGATGGAAAAAATGTGGATGAATAATATCTTTCTCCAGTTAAATGGGAAAAAGACAGAAATTATTATATTTGGCCCTTGTAGGATATAGCAACGAGTCTAGGTCCTCTGTCATCCAATCTGCATACTTATGTCAAGAATCTGGGATATATTTTTGACACAGAGTTGAGGTTTGACAGACAAATCAATCCAGTTGTGAAGAATAGTTTCTTTCAACGGCAAAATATTGCTAATCTTAAATCTGTCGTATCTTTCAGTGATCTGGAGAAAGTAATCCATGCTTTTATTTCTTCTTTCTCTTGATTAATGCAATGCTTTGTACCTGGGTGTAAGTCAGTCCTCACTGTCATGTCTTCAGCGTCTTCACCAATGAACAACCGATGCATAGAACCAAGTCTACTTCCATTTCATCACAACTTTAAACACCTACATTTCGCTTACCATAAAGGCGCTGGATGCCCCAGATATCATCTTGAGCGATGTTCCGCTGACCTGTGTACGTTGCATTGGGGTGCATTAATGCATTAGGGTCCCGTGAATGCCAGAGACCTAAAGCGTGACCGATTTCATGAGCAGCAACCTGAACCAGGTCGTTCAGCCACACACCTGTACAGAGACAACAAGCGATAAAATCAAAGAGTCAAGGACAAGATGAATGGATGTTGATATTTGTTTCTCTTCAATTTCCTCAGTTTTTAACATGACTAATGTTCTACTAACCTGATAGGTTAGGGTTAGTTGCCAAGTTACTTAGTCTACTATCAGTCTACTAATACTCTAATTAGAGTTAGTTGACATGTAGCTGACAAGTTACTTATAGTAGAATGTCTAAAGTGTAAGCCAAAAATCATCTGGTGCTTTCACATAATCTTGAATTTTGTCTGAAACTTACTTTTTGCACTAAAAATGTACAGAATTCAGATATAGGTCAGACAATTTAAGGTCCTTGTGGGTCAAAAGTGAGTCACTGGAAGTAAGTTACACCAGCAACACTTCTGCATATTCACACTTTTTTTTTAAAATTGTCATTATAGCACCACCCATCTGTCAAAAGTTATAAAAATGTATAATCATTGAGAAGAGTATATATCTGTATTCTGACCAGCACACCCACCCACTTTCATAAATAAATGTATTAGATCAGTACCTTGTTTCCAGCTGAATCGGGACTTTCCCAGAATCCAGAACTCATGGTTGTCAAAGTGGATTTCTCCACGTGGAGGAAGGAAGGCGTGGGCCAGCTCACCGTTCAGTCCGTCAAAACACGGGTGCAATGGAGACCACCAACAATCGGTGTGATTGTACGTGTAGAACCCTGTCTCAGAAAAAGGAGAGTTTCATGCAAAAAATGTTACATTAAAAAAACTGCATAAAATAATCTGTCAGCCTGCCAAAGTGCTCATGCCTGATGTTTTGGCTCTTTTCCTGCTGATTTATTTACCTATAGTGATGTCAGCACTTTTGTTGGGGTTGGTGATTTCAGTGAAAGCCAGAGGAGAAACATCACTCCATTTCGTGAAGGCGATGCTGATAGCTTTGCGGGTATCATCTTTATTCAGTGTGTTGGGATACTTTGTGATCCTATAAGAGGGAGAAACACAAAGAGTCTTTGTGTCTGCTATCAATCAGAAAGCACATTTACAAAAGCCGAACACTCCTGAAATCAATGTGCTGGTCCCAAAATATCCATCATCATCTGAACCCCAGATTACTTCTTTTGTCCACCTCCTGCATCTGTCTGTTCATACTTTAAGCATTCGGCAATCATGGCCATTAATAGAAAGGCTTTCCTTCAGAAAGTCAATTATAAAGTATATTAAAATAATGTCTTTATTGATTTTCCTGGTAGTCTCCTCTGTCTCTCTCTCTCACTTGTAAGTGACGTTGAAATGCTCCCACTTGTATCCCAGTGGGTTGATGGCATAGCGCTTGGATCGGGCCGGACCTCGATGAGACCTCGTGTCCACAGGTGTCGGTACCTCCACACATGGTTTATGCAACTGAATACTGGCCACCTGATAAGAAGATAGAAAAAGGGAAGCTAACATGTTGTGTGTTTTATATGTGTGCAATGTCATCATTTAGCAAACCACCAAGTCAAATGTGTAGCACAAATGATGATTCTGATCCACATGAGTAATTCTGATCATATTTTAGAGATGATTCTGGAGATCCACCTTCCTGCAGAATTCTATAAACATTTGCAATCTTCACACGGCTACTGAACACTTGGGGCAAATACAGGAAATATGTCATGTACTGTAAGTAGACAAGTTGTCAAGTGCAAAGACTGCAAGTGTGCATACTGTATTTGGGAAGGGCACAAGTGTGCTGCACAAGTCCTGAAAAGTGAAGCCAAAACGTTTCGATCACCCCCGGTGGCTGGATGCAGTATAGCTCATAACCACCACTGCATAATGAACCGTTATGTTTTTATTACCTTAGAATGAGACATTTATATCTCCATAACCGCGGGCGCCCCCTGCTATGGAGGTCGACATATTGTTTCGTCATATTTCTACCGTAGCCGACAGCGAACACACAGCGCGTTTCCTCACTACCTTGAAAAATAAGTTTTCAGTTGTGTATAAAGACCTTACTTAATGAACCGTTATATTTGTATGACCTTAGAATGAGCAGTTTCTATCAACACACACCGCGGGTTCCCTTACATTGAAATGCGCCGACATGTTTCTACAGTAGCCCTGAACGGACAGACGCATTTCGTTACTATGTTGCTGACACAATAATGAACAAGTAACAATAATATTCGCAATAACATATATTTTTTCTGAATAATTAAGTAAACATAATTTCTTAATTTATCCTTGTAAAGAAACCTCATTGCTGAACTCGCTACTCTCTGCGGTCTCAGACGATGACATATTTTCCAGTCGGCCACCGTAACTTTTGTTGGTTGCAATTCCGTAACCGCACCACTAGATGCCGCTAAAAATCACGCACTGCACCTTTAAGTAAGTTAAGTAAATAAGTTTAGTTTAAGTTAGTTATTTGATGCTGTAAAAACAGGGGTGTGCGAAAGTGCACTTAATGATTTGTTGACTAACATACTAAAGTGCATTTAAAGTACATGATTATAATTTAACAAGTTTGCTATTCATTATTACATTTAAAAGCTAATATAATAGAACTGGAATAAATTTAGCAGAAGAAAGAAGCTCATACATGTTTAGAACAACTTGAGGGTGAGTAAATGATGACAGAATTTAAATTTTTATGTGAACTATTCCTTTAAGTGTATTATTTTAAATTATATTATTTCCGTAATAAGCTCTTTTAAAAGTTTGCTAAAGTGTACTTATTTTTCACAAGGGATAATCTAATAGATAGGTGAACTTTTGGAGAGCAAATGAACTAAATCAGGAGTGCAAATGACCGCTGCTACCTCATTCTGCTCAGATGTTCAGCTGTTCTGTGTTTTGTTTCTCGTCTACATGGCATGCTCATCATATCAGGAGCAGTCAGAAGCTCCATGCAACCGAAGCTCAGGAATATCTGTCACCCATATGTGAAGGCCCCGCTCCCCTTCCCCCATGACCTTCAACACTGTTCCTTTCTCTCATCCTCCTCCGTTTGATCTTTGCAAAGATTTTACAACTCTCTCCAGAAAGAAATGCACGTGAATGCATGTTTTAAGTGGGACAAATGGGTAACATTAAGATTTTAGGATAATAGATCATTTTAGAACAAGATAATAGGCGGTCACACTTTAGATTAGGGTTGAATTTTCACTATTGACTAAATATTAACTACAACTTTTGCCTCAATAAAAATAAACCCCCAATGATTTCTTATTAATAGTTAGTAAGGCAGTTGTTAAGTCTATTATTAGGGCATGCTGATGATATGCATGCTAATAAGCAACTAATTGGTTAGCAATTGGACCCTAAAATAAAATGTTACCAGAATAGGCTACTATTTCGATATTCACGTTAAATTCAATGTGGTGTAATTGTTTGTGAAATTTAGATTCAATTTTTTAAGTAAAAAATTGTTCTTGTAAATCCTACAACATATATTTGTTTTCAATGTATATATTTAAATAATATGTTAAACATAAAGGAAGGTGTTTATTGTAGGTGTCACTATTTCTTTCAAGATCAATTCTTTTTGCGGTTCAGTTCAATTGTCCTGGTCCAAGTAAATATAGATAAAATATACATAAAAAATGCATGTATGAAAATGACAAATTAATTAGAAAATGCTGTTTAAAATCATTTAGATGACGTACAGGCAAGTCAGATGTCCCTGTTACACTTATGTCAAAGGGTCATCGACATTTTCAGTTCTTTTAAGAGTACTAGACAAAAAAAGTGAAATATGAGGTTGACATGATATTGAGGTCTTACCGTGTGTTTTGTCCACGCAGGCACGGCCACAAGACAGTTATCCAGCACCATCAGCAACAGCGCACAGGAACACATCCAGCGCATCTTTAAATCACACATACAACTTCCACTTTTTTACCTTCCACGTTGTGTTTGATCCACAAATTCTTGAGTAAGAAAGTATTTCCACAGAACTAACCGCATCCAGACGCGCGCGCGCACGTGCAGAAGACAGATGTGCCCGCGCCTCCGGACAGACAGATTCGTGCGAATGTTTCAGTTGACTGTGTTTAGACTTTATTTAATGCACTTCTGCTTCTTACTCTGAACTTTCACTCTTTCCCTCTCTCCAGGGTGCAGGAATGATCCCGCATGAGCATAAAGAACCGCCCTGCTTCAATCCAATCTCCTCCTCATCTCCTCCCTTTACTCTTCAAGCATGTGTAGCCTGTTTATCCACTCACGATAACATAAATGTTGCGAGTATTTCTTTTCCTTGACGCATTGTCTTCTCGTCTTCACGACGAATGCAAAAACATAACCTTTTTTACAGCTTTGCAAGTTCTCAAGTTCGGGAACGCCAATATTCAGATCACGTCACCTGAGTGATGTCACTACGCCAGTGCCATATCTATTCAATTAGCAGAAATAAAAATCATTGAAATAGTAAATTTTTTCTTCAAAAATTCAGTTGTAGGGCAAAAAAAAAAAAAGTCTCCCTCTTCCTCTGTGAATTCCTCTTTATTTTCCCTAAATGATCAACACCCCTAGTAAGTCACAACAGGGTTTTTTTTTCTTCACGTGCCTGCAAAAGTCTTTGTCAAGAAATCATTAGAAAGACACTGAAAGTAAAAAAGCTTGCCTCACTTTCAACACCTAGTATCCTCATTTCTGCAGTTTCATTACTAGCTATCATGCTTGAATTCCAAGTCAACATGCAAGGGAGCATTTTGAAAAGGCCACAAATTAAGCATGCTTAAATTGTGCTCATTAAAAATCCATTGTGTAGAATTGCAGATTTTGGCATAACACATGGCATTCATGGCCAAATGGCCCTCAGTCTCTATCCCTAACCTCATTAGTTTGGTTGACCTTGAGAGAGTTCGGGAACAGCCTGGGTTTTTTCACAGTGCTTTACTTTAACTCTCACATCACTATGGAGAGAAGTCAGTCTCTCTGAGAGGAAGTCAGTCTCTTATGATGGATTTATTTCTTTGACCTGCAGGGTCAGTGTGGCTACATGCTGTTCAATGCTGTTTGGCTTCACATTCACGAAGCACCAGGCAGCTTTTTGTAGGCATCTAAAAGACGCTGCATTTACTCAAAAGTTCGCCTTGTATACCAACAAAGCCTGGACACCCATTCAGCTGCATTTCTAATCCGATATTTTAGAATCAAATCGACTGCTTTCACATATACAAATATACATACAACTGAAGACAGCAAGTCACATTTATTGACATAGTGGTTTACACAATACAGAAGGTTTCAACGCATCTTCACATTGATAAATAGGAAAATTACAATGTTAAGGCCCATTCACACCAAGGACAATAACTATAAAGATAACTATAACATTAGTGTGCACACCAGACGATATCATTTTGTTTATTAAGCATGTGCTGCTGTTGTCGTCTGCCGCTTTGAAGTCTGATTGGCTGTCAATGCTTTTATCATTCAACAGCTGGAAAAAAAATCGAAATTGTTCTGAAAGTGATTCCAACGATATCGTTTCTCCGTGCCGTAATCGTTATAATTGTGGTATATGGACTCAGCTATTCTTTAATATTTAGAATAATAACGTTTTGCTAGTGTGGACACTATATAGTTATCTTTATAGTTATCATCCTTGGTGTGAATGAGCTTATAATGTAAATTTTTTTTTATAGAAATCAATTTAAGCTGTAAAGCACTTTATAGAAGACAATAATGTCAAATTCAGCTCAATGTTGATTCAATTCAACTGTAAGGATCTCTAAAGAAGGCATAAGCTGCATCCCAATTCATGTACTTGTACACTATTCTATGATGTTTTGTAGTATGAATAGAGCGAGTGTGTCCACACTAAAAATTGAAAATTAAAAAGTGTACTTTAAAGCAACACCAAGGAACTTTTCCTCTGCGGTCGCCCTACAGGTTGGAAGCGGAATTGTCCATTACCGCTGTCGTAAATAATTTAACCTACGCAGTCTACTGTCGCACGTGCACTTTCGCTGTTTATCCAGCACCGGCTTTAGGAATCAACAATGGCCACAGACAAGGTAGAGTATGATGCATGATTTTATGAAAGACATCACAAACGAAGAAAAACTATGTATGCCGTAAAGCAGTCAAATTTTGTAGTTCTTTTTGTGCTCCGGTTACTACCCGAACCCCGAAGTTACATATAGTGCCAGTAAAACCACGTCAGGCTATGGCAGACGTGTCATTTAACCTATCGATGTACCATGACAAGGGTCTTGGAAATATATTATGAAGGTTGAAAAACTACATAGTGTTACTTTAAATACCGGATGATGCACTTAATTAACCGAAAAGTGTGGAATATTGGACACTTCTTGCACTCAACCGTCGCAGCTTTAATTACATAGTGGAGGGGGACGGGCATCAGACTCCAATGTTGAGTGAGAAAAAAAACTTCTAAAATTCCTACACTACACGGTTGAGTATAGTGCGTCATTTAAGACACTACTATAGTGTCATTGGGCAGTGAGCTGACTGGTTTTTAGTCAGTATCATTCGGATTGCAGTGACACCACTGAATGAACAAAGTATGGAATTCCTGAAGCAGAGCGAAACATGGATTTGGAGAAGGGCACCTGAAAGGCAGCCTCATATCTTTTGAATCTGGCTGGAGGCCCAGGCTTTGGCTGCACTCCAGGTGACTGCGGATCCGGGGGCTGCTTGACCCTTCGCTGTCACTCACTCTGGGAAAGAGCGGAAAAGAAAGCGAGAGGGAGACGGAAGGCCGGAGGAGAAAAAGAGCAGAAGGACAGGAGATTCTCTTTCAGGGGCCCTGAGAGATGAGAGTTTAATTGGCCATCGATCCATCAGTAGGACCTCTGGCTCCTGCACCCACTTAATGATTGGCCATGACGTCAGCCTAAATACTCACACTAATGAGTGACTTCCCACACAAACTCCCCCTGCCCATCCCCGCTGCAGGAAAATAATTCCCGACCAGCTCTAACCTTTCAACAAAACGCTTCTCCAGACCACCAGCTATGCGGCGAACACAACAAATACAGCGCTTCGGAAAGAGTGTGCATTCCTAATGGCCGTTTTACTGAAATATTGTTCGATTACGCATCATTTATTTGATCAAATATTCAATGGAGTAATATTGTGAAATATGATTACAATTTCTATTTGAATATATTTTAAAATGTAATTTATTTCTGTGATCAAAGCTGAATTTTCAGCATCATTACTCCAGTCTTCAGTGTCACGTGATCCTTCAGAAATCATTCTAATATGATGATTTGATGTTCAAGAAACATTTCTTATGACCAATGTTGAAAGCAGTTGTGTTGCTTCATATGTTTGTGAAAACTTTGTGGAAACTGGCATTTTCAGGATTTTTTTTTTTTTTTTTGATGAATAGAACAGCATTATGTTGTTAGTCACTTTTGATCAATTTAATGCATTCTTGCTGAATAAAAGTATTATTATTATTTTTTTTATAATCAAATATAAACAGATTTATCTTGTATTGATCTCCCCTTTTCAAACTGATGCATTATTAAAAGGATAGTTCACCCCAAAATAAAAATTCTGTCATAATTTAGTCAGCCTCATGTTGTCCCAAACCTGTATGACTTACTTTCTCCTTCAGGACACACAAGAAGATATTTTGAAGAATGTTAGTAACCAAAAAGACCTCCATATTTCAAATAATATCTTCTTTAATGTTCCACAGAAGACAAAACAAGTCATACAGGTTCAGAACGACACGAGGCCGAGTAAATGAAGACAGAAATTTAATTTCCTCCCTATAAGCCTAATGTCAGACTTTACGTGGTTCATTCTTGAGAAACAGTATTTTTTGTGCCACCCATCCAAACAGATTGATGTTACACAGAACTCTTGATGTGTTTGACCAAAGCTCCTTTACTTCTTGTACTAAACAAAGCCATTGAACATGAAAGGCTGTTCACACACAAGTCTCACTCATGCAGAGGGTTTGGGTGGTTGATGCAGATTCCTCCACAGATATCTTGATAATGATTTACAACGTTCTACACATTTCTTCCAGCTTGTGTGTTCGCATATTTAATATTTTGGCAAAGTTGATTAAAAGCATATAGAGTAGTACAGTACACTGTGCCCAATATAAATCCATATTTAAACCCATCCATAAAACTTCCAGAAAGAGGTTTACTGCAGATTCACCGGGTCTACTGATAGTGAACTAGAAAACCTCCAAATGCTTGTTTTGAATGGATATTTCTGCATAGATATCTAGATTCACATCCTTGGGTATATACAAACCAAACATTTAATGAAGAATTCGTAATTGTCAATCGTGACAAACACTCGAAAAAATAAGCTGTTGAACGAACTTAATTAAATTAAGGAAAGCTTTTCCACAAAAATGAATTAGATTTTTCCAACAAAATCTAATTTGTTTGAAATTATTTGTTAATCTTGTTGTATGAACTTAAATTAATTTAGTCATTCCTGCTAGATAAAGTTGTGTCAGGTTGACTATATTTAATTTTTGCCCTGCCTAAAATCGCCAACATTATAATTTTGGCTAATTTGACTCTACAGTTATTTCCAATGATAGGAGCTACTAGTGTTCAGTTTAATTAAAACCACTTTTTTACAGAGTAATATTGAATATTACTTATGCAGGTCTGCAAATGAGGTTTAATGCATAGAGTATATTGAGCGCCCACAGCCCTAAACTAATCAGTCACCACTCTTCTGCATAATGGTAACCACAAAATTCAAAAACATTACAGAAAGTCTTCTAAGTTTCTAACATTACTGAATATTAAATATTAACATTAACTAACAACATCTTTCCATTTACAGAAAAACAAATAAAATAACACTTTAATCCCTAAATTTACCCTCCTAATGCAGTCCCTTGCAAAGCATGCTGGGAACTACAGATCCACTGCCCAGTTAGTTGTCAACAAAAATGATTCATGTAGTTTTCTCACAAATTAATTAAGTTAACTTCAGTTTTAAATATATTAGGTTGATTGAACACAATTAAATTAAGTTGTGATAAAATATTAAACAATTGTGTTACTCTTGCTTATTTTAATTAATTAAATTTAACAAGAGGCAAAAGTTAATTTTTTGAGTGAAGATTGAGAAGACTTGAATACCTTATTTAAAATGGCATACACATGGAACAATATTTATAAAATATATAAATAAACACTAACTCCATTAAGAGTAATTGATTACCCATTTTATTAGGATTGAGACAACATCACAGAGTTACCAAATGAAGACGATACACTTCGAAAAGGAGCCTCATCATCTCTCAGAGCTGAAACACACTGAGGTCAGACAGTGTAAGTTGATGACCAAAGCGTTCAAGATGATGCACACTTAAATCTGCAGGGTCGAGTTTGTAGTGTTGTCTAACACATAACGTAGATGGCGCAAATGTCGAGGGCAGACATTAGTGTTTGTCGACTAAACTGTGCTTCCATCTCTGTGCTGTTCAACCAAAATGCCTTGGCATTAAGATAAATCCTCCGGCGTCTTGCACGGAGTGAAGAGTTGTCATGCACATGAAAGGAGCCGGCACAGTGTTCTAGACCTTAAAGGCAGACACAGCTTATATGTTTTGACATCTCCAAAATCTCCTGCCTTAGATCAAGACTAAGGAAAGAGGTTTAGAGATCATCCCTAGGAACCATCCGAGGGACTCCCTAATATTCTAGCCCCTCTCTAAAGTATTTAGTAAAATGCATCTTTTTGAAGTTGCATTTGCAGGCAAAGTAATCTCAGGAGAAATGTTGAGAGATTTCACCGATCCAACGACTGACAACCGGTAAACTTCAGTCAATCAAACAAAGTGGTAGATGATGATGAAAGTTGAAGTGTGACGGAAAGAAGTGCTAAGCTCACAAATGCAAAGTCCCTGAGAGATGTTGGGGACCCCTGACCCACACACGTACACACCAGTCACTATATGACACCAAATAAAAGCTAAAACTCGCCTGAATCGGAGGTGGTTTTAGTATTGGATATGCACACAGACAGCTGGACTTAAGCATTAGTACGATTTGTGGCTTTAATTCAAACATCCTCGACCCTCATTTTGGTCACATTGAAAAATTATTTTATATTTAGACAAAAAAAAATTAAGACAAAATGGTAACTTGCGTACGTAAAACCATTTTTATGGACAATGGAAAGTTTACGCTCAAGAACATTGTGGGGCCATTGGCTTAACATTTACATCAATTCACTGAGAACAAGAACGTGGACGATACCTAACTAATACTCTTAGGAGGGACCACTACAAAAATGAAGCATGAAGGGTAATGTTTCCAGGGTCCAGATTAGCAGACAGGGACTAAGGAGCAGGAAATGGCCACACTGTGAGCAGGAACACAGGTTCAGTGCTAATCACGCCATGAAATGGGCCCCACATTAGCTGGAAATCAATGGGGACTGGGGGTCTGGAATGCATGTTGTGGAAGAATTAGAAAGGAGAAATGAGTGGGGGTTTACATCTCATCTCATAGCAAGTGGAGGGCGTTCATGAGGATAAACTATTTTTAATCATTGCAGATGAACTACGTTTTATTCTGAAGGGCACATTTGTTTGGATTTGTGAGGTTTTAGATGTTCTTTTAGTGTTTCCCTTTGTTGATGCTTTCGTTGTGATCAGAGCCCCGTATAAAAAGTGGAGGGAGGGAGGGGAGAGTGAGACAATGAATAACTCCATTCTCCTCGTCCTCTGTTTATCCCGCCCATCTATTGGTCTACGTCTCTCCCCCCTCCTCACGGAGGGGCTGCTGTTAGCAGCGGGTCTCATAGATGCCACTGCGGCCGATGTAACGCACCCATTTGATGACATCATGGTCGCTGTAGTTCAGCTTCGGCTCGAAGACCTTCAGGTAGCGCACTTTCAGTCCTGACGGAGCAAAAGGTACCTGGAAAGGGACAGAAAATTCACACTTAGCTTGGTTAAACAGAGACTGCCTAAAGAAAATCATCCATCTAAAGACAACATTTCTAAACAGAACACGGTAACACTTTACAATAAGGTTTCATTTGTAAACATTAAGATTAATCAATGCTGTATCTCAGGATTTACTAATACATTTTTAAGATTAAAAGTTGTATCTGTTAACATTATTCAATGCACTGTGAACCAATTTTTATTGATTAACATTAACAACGGTTAATAAATTATGAAAAAATATATATTATAACTGATGATCATATGAGACATTTTTGTACAGTGTTACCCCAAACTGGTATACTATTGTTTCAGCATAACTAGTGTGCCAGTTAACAGAACAAGAACAAACATTTCCAATCCATTTTTAGAGAATATGCTGTTGTAGAATAATCACAGAGCATCCTGAACAAGAAGTGTGTTTTAAGTCAATGTCGGCATCATGTATGAAAGAGGTTGGGGTTCTTCAGGGATTCAAGCTGACCTCAAAGTTCATTGAGATGGGTGGGCGAGCCCACTTCTTTTTGTCATTAGTGGGTAGCAGCTCAATCTCAGCGCTGATCTGAGACTCCTTCATACCAGCCATTCGCTTGATCCTACAAAAGAAAAAACAACCAAAATCAGCTCCATGCAAAGCATTGCAGGCCATTGATATTCAACACCTTTTTGATCAATCAATTCACATGGCTTTTCCAGTTGTTCGTGAGTATTTTTAAAGAGGGCATGAAATAAATTCACCCTATTTATTTTCTAAATGCATGTAATAGACCTTAGTGTGAAACATTCGTTCATGTACATTTCATTTTTTAAGAAAACTAACCTCGTAATTTTTATCAAAATGACATTACTGGATCTTCTTGTGAAAACATACGTAGGATCATTTAGTCGCTTAAACCCGCCCCTGCAAGCTCACGTTCACATCTCAACATCCAATCAACAACTGATCCAAGAAACCAAGTCCATGCTCTACATTTTTTCTTATTCAATTGTCCGTTACACACTACAATGTACATCATAACATGGAAGTAAAGATCTGCCGCAATCTCATCACGACTTAAAGACAATTTTGATAAGGAATTTCATTTATATGTCAGGAACCAATCCTTGGAATTAATATTTTTATATGATTCTATTAATTATTGTAAGGACGGGCGGATGGATGGATTAAATACAATAATTTTCCTGACTTACGGTCCTGAAACAAACTTAAAATTCTCCACTATTCTCAGGTTTTCCTTCACAGTTGGAGCACAGTTTAATACATCTTGAAGCAAGTTTGGTTTTTATCAAATCTTCACTCAAGGTAAAACTAAATAGTGGGGAAATATAATGTGTTGTCAGACACAACACAGGCAAACTTTATTTCTGCATGTAATTTTCAGTGGGATATGAAACCGAACATTTTGAGGGTGATGTGAGAATGGCCTGATCCCTGTTTACCTTGTCAAGTATTGATTACTTTATCCCAGACACTGAAACAAATGTCTCACCATCTGCACAGGGCAAAACTCATGCCAAAACAGATGAAAATGCAAATGAAGATAATGAACTTATACAGGTGCTGAGATAAAAAAACTCAAGCCGTACTTCCAAACAATGGCGTTCTCACTGGCTTTGTACTTGGCTTTTCCCTTCATACAGATGACCTGAACCCCACTGGTGTTAAGTGGAGTAGGAATGCGCACCTGTAGAGACACAACCGTGATTTACACAACATGTACAACCAATATAGCACGTCCATCTGTCATTTTAAAACTAATGAAGGTTATTTCTGCTGTACGTCTAACCTCTATCTTCTGTGCCAGGAGGGAGGGCTTGAAGTTGGACTTGATCACCACCTTTACCTCCAGCTTGGTGCGGCCCACCTCACGGACCAATGGGATTACGCGGAAGGGGAGGATGATGTCTTTAGTGGTGCGGTACCTGAGACAAGGCCACTGTCATTGTGTGCTTGCGGATGTGTGTCACACAGCACAGACATACACGTGCACACACTCTTCACTGACCTCATGAGCTCATACTCTCCGTCGGGAGGGATGAAGCTAATACTGCGCTCGGAGTCAAACTTGCTGAGACGGACACACTGGTGGAACGTGCAGTCATCGATCGCTATGGACTGTTTCCCACTGCAGCAGGGGACACAGAGGAGAGAGACACAACGATGAAGCAATGAGCAGACTGCAGAGAGACCACACACACACACACACACACACACACACACACACACACACACACACACACACACACACACACACACACACACACACACACACACACACACACTACTCATTAAGGGTGGGTGGCATGATGGTATACTGTGTGACGGTAGAAAAGTGCCAACTGGTAGAGATTTTGATATAACGCAAGACATATATTTAGATGGCTACTAGTGAAGGGCTAATTTATGTGTTAAAATGTTAGTGATGAATAATGAATAATGTGAAAATACAAAGTGTGACGTGTCCCAAACAAGTCAAAATGTGTTAAGATGTGTTAGGCACAACAAAAGGTGGATTTTTAGATCGTTTACGATGTAAAGCAACCTCGCGACTTAGTGCATTAATTATTGTAATTATAATTCTATAGAGATTTTAATTTGTTATGTGGAGTACTTTATAACATTTTGAACTTAGTCAAATTTGTTTTGTGTACTTGCGTCGCATAATGTGACAGTTTGTTACAGTAACAACCGAGTAAATGTTCAAGATCCGAAATAAATTATTTTTCATTCAGTGAATCATCAAAAAAACAAGTTTTATTCAATATCTAAACCAGGTTACACTTTATTTAAAGGTGTCCTTGTTACAGAGTATTTTTTTTGATGATATTATTCTCCACATTTCACATTTAAGTACAGAGTAATATTAATTGACAGTGTATGCATGTGTTTGGTGCATGCATGTAATTACAGTAAATACATGTAACATGTGTAACAAGGACATAGTAAAAAAAATGTTTTCTAAACCATTTTACTTGATTTCCATTAAAAATAAATATACTACCACTTCAAAAGTTTTGAGGTCGATAAAGGTCTCTTATACACACTAAGGCTGTATTTATTTAATTTAAAATAATAATAATAATAATAATAATCAGTAAACAGATATATTGTGAAATATTATTACAATTTAAAATAAATATTTTTCCATTGTCATTTATTTTAAAATAAATTACATTTTATATCCAGGATACAAAGCTGAATTAAGCATCATTACTCCAGTCTTCAGTGTCACATGATCCTTCAAAAATCATTCTAATATGCAGATTTGCTGCTCAAGAAACATTTCTTATTATTATCAATGTTGAAAACAGTAGTGCTGCTTTATTTTTTGTGGAAACTGTGATGCATTTCCCCCCCCAAGAATAAATAGAACGTTCAAAAGAAAAGCATTTATTTTAAATCTTTTGTTACATTATAAATATATTTTCTGTCGCATTTGATCACTTAAATGCATCCTTGCAGAACAAAAGTATTCATTGCTTTCAAAAATATCATACTGACCCTTAAACTTTTGAATGGTAGTGTATATTGTAATACATACAGTTACTAGATTATGCAAGATTTTGGTCATACCGCCAACCTCTATTACCCATAATGCACAACATCATGTCTTTTATACTGCCATTATGTTGGGAAGGGTGTTTGTTTCTAGCACTGTGACCACAACAAAACTGCAAGATCTGTGATTTGCCGATAACAGATAAGAAGAAATAAAGCCTTATGCTGTGGTCAGAGGCGTTGTGGTCAGAGGGGTGACAAGGAAAGATATCAACTTTAACACAAACTCTAATGAGAGTGGCTATCAGTTCAGGTCAGAGGTTCTTCAGTCAAACAAGACAGGGGAAAGACTGTCGGTATGAGACAAGACAAATGAACTACAGAAAAAGCTACGCTCCTTCACTTAAAGCTGCTAAACACCTCGCTCACATATCAGGAGGCAAAAGCAGTGTCATCCCATGCAAAAAGATCATCTTTATAGAGACGTTTGATGGCATGACACAAAGATAGCGGACAAACAGCTGAGTGAAGGTGATAGATCAGGTGATGTCCGGAGTGAGAGTTACACTACCTGCCTCCCAACTCACTGTAGTCCAGCGGGAGAGAGGAGAGAGGCACAAAAAATAAAGGGCTAAAACAAACGGCACCTCAAAACATTCCTCAGTAAAGATACAAATACCTACCAGCACAAAAGGCAACAGGGAGAGAGAGAGAGAGAGAGAGAGAGACAGAGAGAGAGAGAGAGAGAGAGAGACAGAGAGAGACAGAGAGAGAGAGAGACAGAGAGAGAGAGAGAGAGACAGAGAGAGAGAGAGAGAGAGAGAGAGAGAGACAGACAGAGAGAGAGAGACAGAGACAGAGAGAGAGAGAGAGAGAGAGAGAGAGACAGACAGAGAGAGACAGAGAGAGACAGAGAGAGAGAGAGAGAGAGAGACAGAGAGAGAGAGAGAGAGAGACAGAGAGAGAGAGACAGACAGAGAGAGAGAGACAGACAGAGAGAGAGAGAGAGAGAGAGAGAGAGAGAGAGACTAAGATGGTGTGTTACAGAAAATAATGGAACCAGGGAGAACGAATTTGCTCCACGTGAGACTTCCTGTAATTATCGTGGTCAAATGTTCTGCACTTCATGGCATATCTTACCTTTCAGCACTTTTGTACTTCTGGGTGCTGATTAGGCTTTAACAAAAATTATGCTGAGAAGGATGCTATAATCAAAATATGATTATAGCATATCCTATAAATGATTTAGTCCTTAAAGTCGACATGAAATGGCTTTACTTCAACAAAGTGATGCACTTCCATGTAAAACATTCAACAGGATTTACTTAGTCAGGAATTGACTGTACAGTGAAAAGTTCCTATTCTTAGACGTTACACACTTATAGGAATGACCACATGGAGGGCAAAACTAAGTTTTTCTCTACTTCCCAGCCGGTTTGTACTAAACAAAAGACTTAACTCAGTACACATCTTATTGATGATGCTTATTATATACAGGCAAGCATATGAATGCTACACGCTAACTTCCATGTTAAGAGTTTTCCCATAGAAAACCATGATAAAGAATGTGCTTAATATGGCCTAATGCATTAAGACAGTAATATTAGAGGACCAAATTCAGTACACACCTTATTAATAAAACATGCTATTGTAAAGGTAAGCAGATCAACCCAAAATATGAACAGAGTTCAAGTTTAACATTAAGCATTTTCTATTGATGTAAAATTAATTTTTTTAGTCATACTCTGAATTCATGCTTGCCTGTATATAGTATGCATCATCAATAAAGTGTATATTGAATTTGATATTATAACATCACCGTCTTAGTACATTAGGGCATGTTAAGTGTTTTTCACATTAAGTGTTTTAGGATGTCCTGCTGTTTTTAGTGATTGAAATACTGCAGCAGGAGCTGAATATGGATCGCAAGTGCCCAAAACTTGCAGTCTGTTCACATATCTTTGTTTTTGAGAGGTGATCTAAATATTCGTGGCTTGAAACGCATGAAAAATGTACAGGCCTAGGCCTAGTTCAGTGAATGGTTTACCCTCCAGGTCTCTGCGCCAGTCACATGACTGACAACTATAACTATTTGACAGGTGGTTGCAGGGGAGGGATTGAAAAATATATAAAAAATACAGGTGAAACTCGAAAAATTAGAATATCGTGCAAAAGTTCATGTGTTTCAGTAATTCAAATTAAAAGGTGAAACTAATATATTTAGTATATATAACTATATACATATGCATGATTTTACTTTTCAGAGGGCCGGCGACATTTCTGTATTTAAAATCCTTTTTTTAATTGACTTTATGTAATATTCAAATTTTCTGAGATTTTTAATTTGGGGTTTTCATAAGCTGTAGCCATAATCATCAAAATTATAACTTTTGCACGATATTCTAATTTTTTGAGTTTCACCTGTATATATCAGCAGTGCAGTGTTACTTGTTAACTCTTTTTATTGTTTTATTCAGGTTCTCAAATGTGGGTTTGTGAACCTCTAGGGTCTCATTATAGACCTGCAGGAGGTTTGTGAAATAGAGATACAAATGCTAATGCTAGATTCAATTTAATTTTTTTAAAGTAGAATTTTACATGGCAGTTAGTAAATAAAAAACAACAACCTCTCGTTCAACGGTTTACTCACCACAGCATTCCTCATATTTCCATACGAGTGTGATCCAACTCACCTCTTGCCTGTGTCATCAGTAGTGCCACCTTTGCCCTGCTTGTCGATGACAATCTTGTCGTTCATGCCGAACTTGCATTCTGGCATTCCACTCAGGTAGCTCTTCATCACCACACGCCCTGACACATGGGCACTCAACACCTGACCTGCACACAGACGCACAGAATACAATCACTATCGCCACCGCTATATCACCCTGTAACCCAAGGCGCTTACTGAAGCGAAGTACCTGGATGAGAGACCTCCTGGGAAAACTAGGGTGGTGCTGGGAGAGGTGTTAGTGAGGCTAGCAGGGGCCCCAGTTTAGTGACGGGGACACTTTACTGTAACAAGCACCATTCTTCGGATAAGACGTTAAACCGAGGTCCTCACTCTCTGTGGTCTTTAAAAAAAATCCAACAGCACTTCTTGTAAAGGCAAAATTCTGGCCAAATTCCCTCCATTGGCCCTTATCAATCATGGCCTCCAAATAATCCCTATCCACTGAATTGGCTATATCACTCTCTCTCCTCTCCACCTATAGCTGGTGTGTGGTGAGCGCACTGACGCTGTTTTTCTGTGGCAGCCGTCGCATCATGCAACTGGATGCCACACACTGGTGGTGGTTGAGGAGACCTCTGATATGATTGTTAAGTGCTTTGGGGTGTACAGCGCTACATAAACGCCTCATTCATTCTTCATTCATGTGCAGTTTCATTACACAGAGATGGATGATAGTAAAATTAGTAGTACTGTAATTCTCAACCATGAATGTATTGTAACTATTTGGCCAGTAGAAGACAGGAACACTCACCCTGAGGTGACATCAGCAAGTTCACACTTTCCAGAACATCCAGGAAGAGTTCATTACGGCGATATTTGATGCCTTCGCGTCTCCAGCCGATCTGTCCAGTCACCTGACTGGTAATCTGAGACTGCTCCTCTTTCGTCTGAGAGGAACGTGCAAAAAAACATTAGCACAAAAAACAAGCCAGAAAATTTGTATACTACACATTATGAGGTGTCATGGAAAAATATAATTGAAAATATAAATGTGAGGTATAAAGCGCTGCAGGGATGACACTTTTGTAGACCAAAAACTGGAAACAATTATAATTTTAGCACTTCTGGCTCCATCGTCCTGAAGTCAATGGGTTTGTTGAATGGGATTTTGGTTAAACGCCTGAAGTAAGGTCTGTGATGAACACAAGCTCAAAATAGTTTTGTGTTTTATTCAACATCATAAAATACACAACCTTGTGGTTTTATTTAAAGCTTCTAAATGGGACTATAGAGATTGTCGGGGACATTAAAAGTCATCACATCGAACAGGTGAACTCATCTACTCACAAGCCGCTTTCACAGCCCCGTATTTATAATTGGCCCTAGCAAACTATTATAACTCGACCTTTCAGGGAATGTTTTTTTAGATAAAGAGTTGCCAGAAGCGTAATGGTGGTGATGTCATGTGACTGCAACAAACAACAGTTGAACAGATTCACACACTGTCACATCACGCACCTGCAGCGCTTCTGTGAAGAGAGAAAAACAAAGTACAATCATACATAATAAATGAGCAAAATATAATTCACTTAAATTAACATATTAACAAAATAAAAGAAAACAAAACTGCCACAATTAGTAGGCTATATGCTGAGTTTTGGTGCAATTTTGTGACGGACGAGGATGATGTTTTACACGGATATTGGAACACGAGTGAAGTTCAAAGCCTAGTTTATATAGATAAATAATAGTTCACATCCAGATACAAGCGAATATGGAAACATTTGGATTTGTTCCGAATGAGCGAGGTTGTCTATGTGAGCCCAACACAGGTTTAATTTAAATGCTTTAAATTAAATTTGTTTTGGATTGACGTTTATTTTTCATTCTCGTTCAGTTCTGAATGCATTTAACGTGAGGGAACCTAAAAAAGCCTCTAGCTATGTTTGTAATCTTTGAAATGCTTGTAAATATTTTGCTTTATTTACCGGTATTTTACATTGATGCAATAATAAAATGCGACTTATATGCAAATTATCTGGGGGGGGTTTCTCTCTCAAAAACACAATTTTATATATAGGCTATAGCATATTTTCAACCTTGCAGCCGTTTTTTAACCGTAAGTATTAATCAGTCAAAATTCTTACTGTCAGTTAACCAGTTAATTATGAGCATCCCTATTGTGTTCACCTGTGAAGATGACGAAGAATTGTGTAATAACGTGCAAGTCATTTTCTGCAACAATCCAAAAGCCAATGGAAAAATCCCATTGGGGTTTTATTGAGGGAACCAGAGTGATGCTAACTTCCAGGCTGGCCTACAAAAAATGCCACTACTGAACTCTAGAACTGTAAAAGAATAACTGTGCTTACATGATGCTGGACGCGGTGAGTTACAGGTCATCAGTCACGTGGTGAGCGGTTATGTGAAGAGGAGGGTTCCAAAAACATTAACACACATTTCAGTTTCCACATGGTTCAATAAAGGCTGTGCTCCATAAACTCAGATTTCCACACTTCTGCTAAAGGTACGTTAACGGTGTCAATTTTCATAAAGCATATTACAAAACCAAATGAACCATATCCTGGTGTGTCAAGCAGGACGTACCTGGCTCTTAATACCCTGTTGAGTAATGAAGGTCTTTAAGGCTCCGGTCTCAGAGTTCTGGGGGTACCCAAAATCCAGGATCTCTATAGTGAGGCCAAAGAGAAAAACTATGAGTATGTGTTGTACTAATACAGCAGCATTGCTCTTCAAGTCCATGAAGAGGATCATGGAGGATCTTCGCCTCAACCTTATTGAACTTCATAGAAGATTATTTTATGGAAGGTTCGAGGGTTTGTGTAGAATTGGAAGCAAGAAGAATACCGCTGTTTCTAGAGCACACATCGGGCCATGGCACATCTGCGGTTTAAACAAAACTCAAAATCATTGAAGAGAGACTTTTAGACCTTTAAACTATAATGCACTAATGCTTATATTTTATATACTTTCCCAGCAATCTGGCTGGAATTTATTCTAAAAATGTGTCATTATTGCATCAGTCCAGTGTAAAGTCTGTCAAGTGAGGTTTTATAGGGAAGGCAAGGGAAGTAAAGTAGCTTAAACAGTTACTGGCTGTCAAAAAAAGAAAAGTCAAAGCAGGAAAGAAAACTATGCTCACCAATCCATGCCATGGAGTCTAAAACATCAGGCATCACAAGGGATTTTAAGGTTATGGTACAATATCAGTCATGACACAGTTCTGTAAAGCTGCTTTATAGCTGAAATTGAAGGCGTTTCATAATTGAATAACTTTGAATTGACACTGTTATTTTCCAGTTTATTACAGTGATGAAGCTGCTGTGAAACAATCTGTAATGTATGAAGCACTCTATAAACAGATGTGAGTTGATTTGAGCTCAAATGCAAATCAACATCAACATCATCCATCTCAGGGCGCAGAGGTCGATGTCTGTCTGTCAGTGCAGTATTTTCTTTAGGCTTCGATTTTCTCGTCAATATCTCAGAAAAATCAAAACCTAAAAAAACAACAGCACAACAGTTGCGGGAGAGTTCGTGTCTGGAACTGGCAAAGAAGTGAACTGCAGTACAACCAACGTTACAGTCAAGCAACACGCAAGGATTACAATGTAAGAATAATTCTGTTGGATGTAAAAGGGAGTCATGTTACCGTCTAGAAGCTCGTAGATCAACACAAAGTTGTTCTTGATGTTCTCCTCGCTGATCTTGCCGAAATAGGCGGTCATGACGTCACACATCTTGTAGAGGAACTCGAACACCATGGCTGCGTTGACATTCTGCTTGGTAACGGCAGCCAGCCAGATGTTGGAGCGCTTGACGTGGAAGAAGCTGGTGCGGGCGATGTTGGTGACGGGCGAGCGCACCTGCTGACGCGCGTGGATCACGTTCACACGGAACGCATCCACCGCATTCCTCCTGCAGAAAGACCAATGGGATGGGGTATCAGTCCATTTGAAGGAATCAGTTGAGTGAATGGCTCAATGATTCGCTCATTAACCGCTCATTGCCGCCACTTTTTGGTGGTTTTAGTTTCATATTAAAGTATCTTTTCAATATTAAAATCATTTCATATATCATCAATTTTTTATTTTTAAAACATCAAAACATTATGCATTTGTAACTGCAGGTTAAATTAATTTATGTCACCTCTGAACTGCATTAAACAGTCTGTTTAGATCTAAATGCCACTTCATTTGCCTTTTTGCATTTCTTCGCCTTTGTCACCATTGGCTTTTGGCTTGCTTAGTTGGGGACATTTAATTTTGTACTACTACAACATTAATTTCCTGTTATCTCTGTAAAACTGCTTTGAAACAATTTTGTATTGTAAAAAGCGCTATATAAATAAAGGTGACTTGGCTTGACTTCAGATGTAGCTTCTGTTTCCTCTGCATTGCAAAAATGGATTTTGTTGATACAGATATCATTTGATTGGTAACAGCCCTATAGTGTCTTATTCTAAATGAATTTATTGAATAAATGTCATAATTTGAGATAGTAAATGGCTACATTTAATTAGATAAGAAAAAAAATGCCCTTATAAAGGTAAAAATGCAGATAAAAGGTAAACTTCTATTTAAACGTATTGGAAAATGTAATTTTTATCACTGCTGCTAAACTAACCACCGCAAAAAATATGAATAATAACAAAAACTTTAGGAGTCAGCTGTTCACGGCAGTCTTAAACCTGCCAAGGTACCAGCACAATAACACAACACACTCAGCAAAATATTGTCTGATCATCGTTATCGACAAAACCCCAGAAAATATTGAGATATTATTTCTGTCAATATCGCACAGCCTTACTACATAGACGTTTTCATCCCCTCTCTCCTCCATCCCAGAGTTCCCTTTCCTCCAGGCATGCTCGACTTGCACACGCACTGCGACTTCATCGAATGATCTCTCTTTCTCACACAGCCCTGCAAGCGTGCATGAACACACACACACTGCGACAGTACGAGTTGGCAGCGATGTACAGACCCACTGTATCCATAGCAACCCTTCTCTGTGCAGACCATGACAAGACGATTGCCTGAATATTCCAGAACGGAACTTCCACACAATCAGAGGGCGTGTTCTAAAACTCCTCTTTATTTGATCTCACTCTCCCCTTTTTCTTTATATCCCTACTGAAAGTGCAGGTGGGGGAAAAAACACATGGGGTCACAACATTTGCGTGCCTTTATTCCCACAGAGCCCAAACAAATGATAGGAGCTTAAAGGAGCACAAAGACAGGAGCTGAAATGAACAAGCACCTATCCCTGATGTTAAAACCTAGATCTACTTCCTGTTGAAGCAATTAAAAACTATTTTCTAAACACACCCACACACACATTTCACAAACCACACCGACTTACCCAATGTCATCACGGTAGACACGGGAGATCAGCACTTCGCCCTTGTGGTTGTAGATGAAGAGTCCTCCGATCATGCTGGTGGTCTTGCTCAGTGTTCACGGGCCATTTTGGAAAACTGAATAAAGAGGCAGAGCCAAGCTGTCAAGTCACTGGGAAGATAATTGACCAATTGCTTTGAGTTTTAAAAAAACATCTTTGAGTTTAAATTAAAAAAAATATAGAAAAAAATATATATATATCCTTAAGGCTTAACAAGAGATTAAAAAAAACTCAACCACAAAGATGCTGAAAACACATGGAGATCTTCCTCTAAGACCCTGCTCCTACAATCCTGTTTAGAAAGACCTAAAAAATACACCTTATCCACAGTATTCCTGCGCCCCATGAAGCTTTGCGCGAATTATGGGTGTAACTTCCGTTAAGCTGTAAACAATCATTGAAAGGCTCGCTCTATGAACGCAATAGGTTTAAAAGTGTCACAATGAGATGACATTAATCTACTCACCCTTCAACCATCCAACATTAAAAGGACATTTTAAAGTGTAAAAGCATCAACAAGGTACTTTCAACAGACCAAATAACACTAAAAGCGCGAGTCTTTGGTTAAATAAAAAAATAGTTACCTTAATCAAAAATGTTCATTAACTTCAGCATAACGTGATACTATTTCAAGGTAATTTCCATCATTTTGACAGATTATAAATTGCATTTACCTGTGAAAACAAACCTGGAAAGAGACGTGAGGATTTTGAGGAGAATAACGAGAGATTTTTCAAGCATTCCAGTGAATTATTAATGGAATATATTGTAAATTAAATTTGGGAGAACAGACCACAAATGTGCAGTATATGTTGTCCTTTTTCATATTTCATACAGCGGATTGCAAAAGGAAAAAAGAAAATCATCATGAGGAAAAGAAAGCAGCGACTGAAAAGAGCTCTTGCCATAGATGTTCTTGTTATAAAATGTCACGTTAAAATACCAAGTATAATGTTATTCTCATGATATCTGACAATAAATCATGAAAGAAAATTGACAGGTCATCCAGTCAAAACTGACGGATCAGCTTTATTTGTAGGACAACCTTATGATTTGAAATGATTCGTTTCAACCTATTTTAATGGAAGTTCCTCAAACCGGAAGTGCCACCCATAATTCAAAACGCAGTAAGGTCGTCAGGAATAAGGTGGATAGTAATCAAGCTACTGAAAAATCCAGTCTAAATGAGCATACCGCACCAACATAAATGCAAACGTTCTTTCATCAGATCGTATGTAAAAGCGTGTATGTGATTAAAGCAATAGTTCAACCAAAAATGAAAATTGCACCATCATTTTAGCCACTCACCTCAAGCCATCCTAGATGTATCTCTCAACTCTCTTGTGAACGCGCATACGGCCTTTGCCAGAAGCCAGCGATTATTGTTTATAAAGTTTTAAATATGTATATCTTTCTTAAAAAAAAAACATCGCTTCGCTTCAGAAGGCATTTATTAATCCACTGGAGCCGTATGGATTACTTTTATGATGGATGGATGCGCTTTTTTGGAGCTTCAAAAACTATTCACTCCCCTTATAAAGCTGGGAAGTATTTGTAGCTGAAGCTACACTTGAAGCTGTTTGTATTTAGACAATGATGATGAAAAATGACTGAATTTTCAATTTGGAGTGAATCTCTGTAGAGCTTCAAGAAGACCTCAGAATTACAAACTAATGTACCAACCCTGCCCTCAAACTCATTTACCAGACCAATGCTTAACCCAATTAAGCCTATTAAATTATATTTGATACATCAACTTCTAAGACCACTTAACTTATCAATATAATCTAAACCTTGCTGACAAAAAAATACTACATGCCTTGCCTTCTAATTGATAGTTCTTTTCTAGCAAGTAAAAGACTTTTAGTATAATTGGACCCAACCCCCCTCCCCCCCTCATTGATTTACATTACAAGCTATAGATATAAAATATTTCATCTTACTTTTTGGCCATATAAATGCCAGCATTTGCACCAAATTGCATATTTTCCCTCAGTTTTGTCCACTGAATTAAATGAAGGTGATTTTCTCCTACTCGAGTATGAGATCCATATTCTCATAATATCACACTATAACAGGTATAAAAGCCTGATGTATCAAATATGATACAAAACATGCAAACTTTTATGTTTTGTATAAAGGTTCAATATTTTACTATTATTTCATGTCAGGCTTTACAGGGTTAAAGTGCCATTTCCTCAGCCACTGACACTCATCTCTCTGGATGACAGGACCCCAGCCATTGAACAAAGTGGAAAAATAACAGGAACAGAAAACAGCTGTTGTAATTCTAAACCAAAATAAACCTAAACATTATGCTGGCGTAACCACTGAAATAAATTGAGTGATATTAATATACCGTGAGTCCTTGTACTAAAGATTACAACCCACTCGACACAACAACATTAGTAATTGTTACTGGGACACCACCAGTTACAGTGCAATATGAATATATTAGAATATTCATTCGAACATGATGCATATTTTGATGATGATGTCATTCTCAGCTCCATTGCAACCATCATGGCTGCTGATGGAAAAATAGAAGAGTTCACATGGCAATGCTGGCCGGGATATTATTAATATTTCTATTATTTTCCATAATGATTTTAATCGATATGTAATAATCTGCCGCGTCCATCATGTTTGAGGATGGAGCCTCAGAACAGCCCACTGCAGACTGTCTGTCTAAGACACTAATAAACAAACACATTCAGTCCACTTTACATATTATAGTTTTATTATGAAAAACAATTATTTAATGTAAAACGTTTGTCTGAAATAGACGCAATTGATTAATGTAACGTTAGAGTAGAGGTAACGTTATGTGACGCTAGCCACAGCTCTTCCCATTCAAACGCACAGACATCACGATTTTAAACGTATTATGTTTTCTTTAAATAACGGATCCCATTTAATCCACGTTATTCATTTAACACGTTTCCATTAGTGAATAACGTTATAACGTAAAACACCCCGACTCCGGCTAATTAGCTGGTTAAGCTAACTAACTAGCCCAGCTCGGTTGTGTCACGACTGACCGGACCGGTGTCTTCACTCACTCACACACTCACTCACCTCTGCGTGTCTGTCTCGGTGTCTACCTCCGGACCGGACCGAACCGGCTCAGCTCAGCAGAGACAGAAGTGTTCGGTTCTGACCGAAGCTCAGAGTAATTTAGAGTATTTGCTGTTTTAGGATGCGGTCACCCTTCACTCATGAATCCAAGATGTCGCCCGCTACTCCCTCCCTCTGCAGCCGTCAGCTGACGCGAGCGCGACACACACACACACACACACACACACATACTCGGTTTCTTCGTGGGGACTCTCCATGATAAACACAATGGTTTTTATACTGTTAAAAACATATTTATACTTTACACTATTCTATTATTCTATCCAATAAACACTAACCCTACCCCTAACACACACGCACACACACACTTTCATGATTTATGGGACTTAGACATAATGATTTTATACTGTACAAACTATATTCTATATTATATACCCTAAACCTACACATCACAGAAAACTTACTACATTTTTTACATTTTCAAAAAACTTAAGTTAGAATGACTTATAAGCTGTTTTCCTCATGGGGACCAAAACATTTATTTAGATTGGCCTATTGCCATTTTAGTGGACACACACACACACACACACACACACACACACACACACGTTGGTTTCATGATATGACCGAGGCTGGGCATCGATACACTTCTTTTTCTTTCTTTCTTTCTTAATGGAGGGTTGCGTAGCCTATAAAAAGTGCATTATGCCTTTCATGCGGACTGAGGTAATGTTATTTGCTGAACTTCAACCTTAAAGTGAGTTGTCAACCTCCGCAGAAGAAAATAAGGTCATTCAGGTTAAAGGGACACTCCACATGTCATTTGAGATGTAGATAAGGCAGGTAACAAACAAAATCAAAATGATCACAGTGCTTTTGGGGGCCGCTATATGTATGTGTTTAAATAAATAATAATTTAGAAACTAAATAATTAAGTGCTAAATGAAGTTCATCCCTTGTGAAGAATAAGCATGCTTAATTGTATTGAACGTGCATTTGTATTGTAGGCTACTTCAAATCTAAAAAGTATATTTTAAAAAAAAATACACTTACAGATAACATAATATTTTAATTAAATAAAAGTCTCAAGGGAGAGTAGCCTATACACTTTTGTGTCTTAATGCACTTAAGTAAACCTTTTTTTTTTAAAAGAGCACTTTTTTACTTTAATCATTGTTTTAATAATCTTGTGCTTTAAAGTAGTACACTTATTTTGATTTCTAGTGTGTTATTCAATATTACATTTAAATATAATATATTATTTTATGGCCCCATTTCACAGTCAGGGCTTAGATTAGGCCAGGATTAGTTCAATATAGGGCATTTAAGATTTTATAAAAGTTCCTTAGAAAAAAACAACTGATGTGCATCTTGAGACGAAACAGTGGCAGTGACATATTTTAAGATTTGTCAGTGCAAGTTGCTTGGTTAATACGGCTCAAACATGCATTTTAGTCTGGGACTAGGCTCAAGCCTTGTCTGCAAAACCGGGGGTAGAAGTTATTATGAAATTAAATATAAAAAGTTCTAAGTGCGTCAAAAAGGCACTCTTAATTGGATTTAATATAAATTTAAACTATAATATATTTGAAGTTCACACTTTCTTTTAAAGTATGTTATTTCCATAATTACTGTTTTTAAAAGTATGCTAGAGTGTACTTCTTCAACGTTAAAGTTTTGTGTAAATAAACTGGGAAGACTGCTGGTGGGATTTGACTCCAGATGTGTGTGTTTTGGAGGAGAGTTTTTCGCTGTGTGATTGAATCAAATGAAGGATTACAGATCATATCATTTTCTTCGGCACTGTAAATTTTCAGATTTTTTGCTGGCTTTTGCTCCTCCTTCTTTGTCTGCTTTCTGGAATCCAAGACATTTTTAAGAGCAAAATAAATTCAGGCCCCCATGGTTTAGTAACATCGCTCCTTGTTTGCCCGCTTATACATTTCAGAAAATCCCATTAGTGGATGCCTGGGGAATGTTTTAGTGTTAGCTGCCAAAAAAACCCCTAATACTTCACACATAAAAATCCCTTCAATGGAGGTTTATAGGATTTATCGTCAGAAGAGAGTGCAGGACAGATTACGTGCTGAAGTTTCATTCTTAAGGTTACAGGTTTGTTTATAAGATGTGAAGCGCGTTCTTTTATGCTCTGAAAGGCAAACCTTTATGAATCTTCTCGAGATGCTTCATCATTTGGTTCAGTCTGAGTTGTATATAAATTACAGCTTGTCCCTGGATCTTCTTTTGATACAATGAAACTGTAAATCACAGAACAGCTCTTCTGACAGCCAAAGAGAACGAAATACATATTCCACCATTAAACTATGGCGGACTGTCAGAATCATTGTGGGAAAATATTCTCATGAGAAAAAATCCACCCATCATTCTCTACCACGTTAAAACAAAGTGCGAGTGGAAATCAGCTGACGTCCCCTGAACTCAGGAGTAAAGAAGCCGCTTTTGAAAAAGAAGAGCTTAACTGTATTGAATGTGAACTTGTAGTGTACTTCAACAATAAAAGTACAATACTAACATTTATGTTTGCCTTAATGTGCTTTCAAACATTAAACCATTGAGCTTTTGGTTGTGAAAACAAGATATGGCTTAATGCCATCATCAAAAACCGCAACCGCTGTGATAAAATTATGTTTTCAGTTTCGACTCACAAACTGCTACTCCACACAAACTCTGCATAATTTGCATTTGGAAACAAAACATGCGCCAACCATCTTCCCAAATTTATAATGAGAATCGTTTAGAAGTCTGTTAACAAAGAGAAGCGATTGTAATTTTGTAATTTTATGATTGTAAAATGATGTAAAATGATTGTAATTTTACAGTTTTTCTGTAAAAAAAAAAAAAAAATATATATATATATATAATGATATAATAATTATTATTAACAATAACAATATTTCTATTAATAGTTTTTTATAACATATATTTTATTATAATGTTTTATGATTATAATGATGATTATTATTAAATACTTTTACAATAGCACGTATTGCAATAGTAAGCTATTTCTATAATTTAATCAAATAAAAATATTTTGATGATAATAATAATAATTGTTGGGTGGTTCAAGATTTCTTTCTTATTTGTCTACAGCTGATCACACGCCTGAGAAGGTCTTGTTTTGTCTTCATGACTGCAAAAGAATTACAGTGATGTCAAAAAACCCCAGAAAGATCCAGAACTCAGTGTTTAGGCAATAAACTATATTTATAAATAAAACAATTTGTTTTGTTTTGTCATAAAACAGTGTACAGTGAGTATTAAACTGAACCATTTAATACTGTTTTCCAATAATTGAACATATGATAAATGCATCTGAGAAAAATGATCAAAGGTTTACAGAGAAACAATAAAGCAGAGTGCTGATAGCTAATGATGACAAACATGAACATATTAAGTACTGTGTTGTTTGAGGAAGAGTGAGAGAGTGAAGAGAGCTGCTCGTCATCACATTATAATAGTGCATCATCAGGTTCATTCAGGGCTGCTGATAATATTGAAACATTAAAGGTCCATTTTGATCTTCACAGGTAGAATATTACAAAGAATAATAGTACAGGACTGAATATCTCCCAAATTAATTTCTTTAAATCAACATCAAATCATAATTGACTTGAGCTACTTAATTAATAAAAGTCACTGATCTTACTGTGCACAATTCATTGGTTCACGTTATTAAAAACTCAAACAAAAAAAATGTCATGTTAAAAAAATTCATTTTAACCCGAAGGTAAGGCAGACTTTAAAAGTCCTGTCTGTAAACTTAAAAACTCTCTTTTTTTAACTCTCTCACTCTCCACAATTATTGACAGAAAATTAAAGTCATAAATACAAAATAACTGCCAGATATTCTATCTTTTGATAGCGTTTGTCTTTTTTAAAATCATTAAAAATGATTTGTCCATCCAAAGCAAAAGGTGATTTAGAAGTAGAAGATTACCTCACTTTTCTTACCTCAATGTCTCATGCTTTTCTTTCATTTCGCTTGAATTAGTTTATCTTTGATTGACAAACAGATCGTAGCTTGAGGATAATAAACTGGTCAGAGGACAAAATATTATAAAATGCAGGTAAAAGTACACAAAAACCAGCAAGCATTCACCTTCACTCAGACTTCATCACTGCATCCCACAGAGTCTCCATTAATCAGAGAACTCCGGTCTCTGAGGGCATGATGGGATACGTGATCTGTTCCAGTCTTCTTCACTGAAGAAAGTGCAAGCCACAGGACACAGGAGGGACATTAGGAGGGACACTCGGCGCGCTCCACCAGCTAAAACGTCAATGCATCTCTTTCTGGTCTTCCTCCCCATCTTTCTTTCTTGATTTCACATGCCTGCGCATGTTGAGTCGGCCCTCTGGGTCACCTGAAGCACATCACATGACGTCGACGAAGAACTCGCTGGGGTTCCCCATGGCCATGCGGAAGGACTGGCGCGAGGCAGTGAGTTCGGGTGGCACCGAGGACAGGTCTCGGTCTGGAGGAGAGCCCGGTGCGGCCGTCACGGGTGTCTGTGGCTGTGGAGGGAGGCCGGGCGGTACACACACCAGGCTCTGGGCGTGAGAGTGTGTGCTTCGGGTGGTGTGTGAGCTACGCACGCTGTGTTCGCTAGGGGGTGCTGCAGAGCGTTCGCTGGGAGCCTTCTCTCTTTTCTCGGACTCGCTGCCACTGCCAGATCGGCCCCCGGACTCCTGCGTTCCAGCCGCTGCGCTCGCGTCGTTCTTGCTACCGCTGCGATTCGAGCCGGTGCTTCGACTACCTGCGGGCGAAATCAAACAAAGGAAATGTGAGACTTTGTTTAAAATATCGCTTTTCCATCACTAAACGGATGAGGGTGGAAGAGTAGAATGCAGGGTTAGGATAATAAATATTATTTGCAGTCTGAAAGACTGAATAGTTCAGATGCAAAAGCCTCGAAGTGCCATCTGAAATTTTCTTCTAGAATGATCATTTTTATCAAGCTTGTTTATTTAAGTTCAATAATTGCACTTAAATGACAATTAATAGGTAATTTTCATAGCCATTTAAGTGAAATTACTGAACTTAAATATACGTGCTTGATAAAAATGATCATTCTAGAAGAAATTTCAGATGGCACTTAGAGGCTTTTGCATCTGAACTCTGGGGCACTCAAGTGATCACTCAAGTGATTTTCTGGGGCATTTTTGAAAAATAATTACCTATAATTATATATATCTGTGTGGTTTTCTTTTTTCAAATATTTAAATTTAACAATTTAAGGGATTTTTTACCCAAAAATGAAAATTCTGTCATCCTTTACCTACGCTCATGTTGTTCCAAACCTGTATTAATTTCTTCTGCTGAACACAAAAAAAATATATTTAGAAGAAATATGGGTAATCAAACGGTTTATGGATCCCCCCCATCAACTGTTTGGTTATCGACATTCTTCAAAATATCTTATTTTGGAAATGGCAAATTATTTTAGACTACACAATTAAATCAAGCTGAGAACCGTTTATTAATTATTATTAATATAGATTTTTTACGCATTAGAAAATCAAATCTTCACATTGATTATCTTTGCTGAAAAACAAAACATACTTTGCACTTTGTTGTTTAAGAGGAGAGAATTCATGGAATTGCAGAACTGAACAAAGTTCCAGTGTTTTCAGCAGATTTCTCCTCTTTCACCGGTGACTAATATAAACTTCTCTGATTGGCCAATGTATTAGTATGCTCATCAGAAACATGTGTGATTGGTTATAACGTGTGTGATTGATTATAATGAAGTAGGGGTGACGCCGAATAGTCGAAGATTCAATGCTTCGATAGGATGAGCCTGATCCGACTACCAATCTCACAGTCGAATTATCACAAAGGTGTTATGAAACGAGGATCATGCCACTTTGGCTATATGCTCAATGTCTGATTTCACATAGAACTACCGGTTGTCTGTCAATATGTTAATATACAGCCTATTATGATAATGCTGTAAATAAAAATGTGCAAAGAAAGAAGCTTTTAATAAATATTTTCTAACGTGCATGAATAAATCCAAACACCCTGGACAGATTTGAGTTTCGATCCATGACCGACAGAGGAGCATCTTGGCGGCAGGGATTTAAATCTTTAAAAATGTCTGGGATAAGAAAATGTAAAGTGTGGATGCACACCATCAGAAAGGATATTCTCCAAGGCTGGATTTAGCATCAGGAAAACCATGATCGCACTTCTGCCGGCCAACGTAAACATGTTGGTTTTCCTCGGGACATTCTAAAATGCTTAAAGTGAAAAAAGCTTTTAATCTGCGCACACAATTTGAAAAGACTCAAACGGACACAGACAGAGTGAAAGTCTGGATTTTTTTCTCTCGATCAGGAAGGGTACAAGTGATTTCAAAACCTTTCAGACGGTTCTAATTTGAGTTTTGGAATCTGTGAACATTTTTAGCTGAAAAGACTGCTACTCCAGTTTAGCGTTTATTGTTGTTTCTGCAGTTAAAAAGACAAAGTTGAAAATTATGGCTAAACTTTCGTTATTTAAATTATTTATTTATTTATTTTTTATTTATTGATCTGTCAGGGTTATCTAATTTAACTATTTGTGGCTTGTGTTTTGAATATTTGTTCCCCTGAACTTTAGGCAGTTTGCACACATTTGCTCCTCATCTTGTGACTTGATTCTGATTTATTTCGTTTTGTATTTTTATTTTTTTATTTTTTAGAAAGGTATATTCTATTCTAATTTAATTCTGTAAACTAATTGTTTATTTATTCGGTGCATGGATGTTGTGCTGTACTTAGAGCCTGCTAACACAGGCAATTTAGCCGATTTTATTTGATTTGCATGTGAAATGCAAATCCTGTCTGCAGTGTGGACTTTCTGGAGTTATTTATGTTATTTCTTAGTTTTATTGATCCAAATGTTTTTATACATTTCTTCTATATCTTTGTGTGATGTTCTGTACATCGCCGACTATAAGGCAAGACTTGAAGATTCTGATTCGACTAGGAAAATCCTTAGTATGCAGTGCTTGTGATTGGTTATAACGTGTGTGAATGGTTATAATGCAGTGCTTGTGATTGGTTATAACGTGTGTGAATGGTTATAATGCAGTGCTTGTGATTGGTTATAACGTTTGTGAATGGTTATAATGCAGTGCTTGTGATTGGTTATAACGTGTGTGAATGGTTATAATGCAGTGCTTGTGATTGGTTATAACGTTTGTGAATGGTTATAATGCAGTGCTTGTGATTGGTTATAACGTTTGTGAATGGTTATAATGCAGTGCTTGTGATTGGTTATAACATGTGTCAATGGTTATAATGCAGTGCTTGTGATTGGTTATAACATGTGTCAATGGTTATAATGCAGTGCTTGTGATTGGTTATAACGTTTGTGAATGGTTATAATGCAGTGCTTGTGATTGGTTATAACGTGTGTCAATGGTTATAATGCAGTGCTTGTGATTGGTTATAACGTGTGTGAATGGTTATAATGCAGTGCTTGTGATTGGTTATAACGTTTGTGAATGGTTATAATGCAGTGCTTGTGATTGGTTATAACGTGTGTCAATGGTTATAATGCAGTGCTTGTGATTGGTTATAACGTGTGTCAATGGTTATAATGCAGTGCTTGTGATTGGTTATAACATGTGTGAATGGTTATAATGCAGTGCTTGTGATTGGTTATAACGTGTGTGAATGTTTATAATGCAGTGCTTGTGATTGGTTATAACATGTGTGAATGGTTATAATGCAGTGCTTGTGATTGGTTATAACGTGTGTCAATGGTTATAATGCAGTGCTTGTGATTGGTTATAACGTTTGTGAATGGTTATAATGCAGAGCTTGTGATTGGTTATAACGTGTGTCAATGGTTATAATGCAGTGCTTGTGATTGGTTATAACGTTTGTGAATGGTTATAATGCAGTGCTTGTGATTGGTTATAACGTGTGTCAATGGTTATAATGCAGTGCTTGTGATTGGTTGTAACGTGTGTGAATGGTTATAATGCAGTGCTTGTGATTGGTTATAACGTGTGTCAATGGTTATAATGCAGTGCTTGTGATTGGTTATAACGTTTGTGAATGGTTATAATGCAGTGCTTGTGATTGGTTATAACGTGTGTCAATGGTTATAATGCAGTGCTTGTGATTGGTTATAACGTGTGTGAATGGTTATAATGCAGTGCTTGTGATTGGTTATAACATGTGTGAATGGTTATAATGCAGTGCTTGTGATTGGTTATAACGTGTGTCAATGGTTATAATGCAGTGCTTGTGATTGGTTATAACGTGTGTGAATGGTTATAATGCAGTGCTTGTGATTGGTTATAACGTGTGTGAATGGTTATAATGCAGTGCTTGTGATTGGTTATAACGTGTGTGAATGGTTATAATGCAGTGCTTGTGATTGGTTATAACGTTTGTGAATGGTTATAATGCAGAGCTTGTGATTGGTTATAACGTGTGTCAATGGTTATAATGCAGTGCTTGTGATTGGTTATAACATGTGTGAATGGTTATTGGTTATAATGCAGTGCTTGTGATTGGTTATAACTAGGGCTGCAACAACTAATCGATAAAATCGATTATAATCGATTATGAAAATCGTTGTCAACGAATGTCATTATCGATTAGTTGGTCTGCTTACGTCACGGGGAGCGTTTACTGGTACGCACACACACGCAAGGTCTCTCTCCCTCAGGCGCTCTGCCGAGCGCGCGCGCTACACGGTTTGGAGGTTTGGAGCTGCTTGTGCGCTCTAGATTTCGGGAGTTTGAACTAATTCGCGGGCATCAGGGAGCCGTAATCAATATGCGGGAGACTCCCGGACTTCCGGGATCTTGGGATGTCTGTATTTTGTCTCGAGCATCAGGTTGCGCAATCAGTTCGCTCGCAACGTAAGTGATGGATTAAAATAGCGGTACCGCAGAAATAGGTTAAATTAAAACGGTCTTTACAAAGCGAAGCACTAAATATAAAGGCAGTTAATAACAGCAGCAGTAAAATATTGTTTTTTAGTCACTGTACTCAGTGGTTTTCAGCGAATGCTTGTGCACTAATGCATAATTTCTCCTGTCCTTTACTCAAGCCTGTTAGCTTGCTGGGTAACGTTACCTCCATTCCGTTCTCTTTTTATAGCATTTGTCTACTAAGTTTTAATTGTTTTTCAAACGCGATCTACTGCGGCTCTACATTCACACAATTGTTTTCAGTCTTTCTATATTTATTTAATCAGTTTATCCTTATATTATTCTTTTATATATTATATATAATATATATTATATTCTTTATCCTTATATTCCTTATATATAATTAATTTTAAATAAAAATTAAATGAATTATATATTTTAGATGTTTTTAGTTTGTTTTTAGTTCAGATATTCACATCTGAACAACATGTTTGTGTAAATTTGTTTTAACAAAAATTGTGTTAAAACATAATATGTTGGATATCATTTTTTTAACAATAATCATGTTTGTCAACTTGCCATCAGCAATTATCATTAAAAACAATGCAAATATTGATATTAGTAAAACTCAATGTGTGGCTTTTGCACTTTTTAAAGTACACTTTTACACATAAATACCCTGATTTACGGTTTTATTTAGTCATAATAAAAAAAAATCTAATTTAATTTCTATCCGATTAATCGATTAATCGAAAAAATAATCGCCCGATTAATCGATTATCAAAATAATCGTTAGTTGCAGCCCTAGTTATAACGTGTGTGAATGGTTATAATGCAGTGCTTGTGATTGGTTATAACGTGTGTCAAAGGTTATAATGCAGTGCTTGTGATTGGTTATAACGTGTGTGAATGGTTATAATGCAGTGCTTGTGATTGGTTATAACATGTGTGAATGGTTATAATGCAGTGCTTGTGATTGGTTATAACGTGTGTGAATGGTTATAATGCAGTGCTTGTGATTGGTTATAACGTGTGTCAATGGTTATAATGCAGTGCTTGTGATTGGTTATAACGTGTGTGAATGGTTATAATACAGTGCTTGTGATTGGTTATAACGTGTGTGAATGGTTATAATGCAGTGCTTGTGATTGGTTATAACGTGTGTGAATGGTTATAATGCAGTGCTTGTGATTGGTTATAACGTGTGAATGGTTAAAATGCAGTACTTGTGATTGGTTATAACGTGTGTCAATGGTTATAATGCAGTGCTTGTGATTGGTTATAACGTTTGTGAATGGTTATAATGCAGTGCTTGTGATTGGTTATAACGTGTGTCAATGGTTATAATGCAGTGCTTGTGATTGGTTATAACGTGTGTGAATGGTTATAATGCAGTGCTTGTGATTGGTTATAACGTGTGTCAATGGTTATAATGCAGTGCTTGTGATTGGTTATAACGTTTGTGAATGGTTATAATGCAGAGCTTGTGATTGGTTATAACGTGTGTCAATGGTTATAATGCAGTGCTTGTGATTGGTTATAACATGTGTGAATGGTTATAATGCAGTGCTTGTGATTGGTTATAACGTGTGTGAATGGTTATAATGCAGTGCTTGTGATTGGTTATAACGTGTGTCAATGGTTATAATGCAGTGCTTGTGATTGGTTATAACGTGTGTCAATGGTTATAATGCAGTGCTTGTGATTGGTTATAACGTGTGTGAATGGTTATAATGCAGTGCTTGTGATTGATTATAACATGTGTGAATGGTTATAATGCAGTGCTTGTGATTGGTTATAACGTGTGTGAATGGTTATAATGCAGTGCTTGTGATTGGTTATAACGTGTGTGAATGGTTATAATGCAGTGCTTGTGATTGGTTATAACATGTGTGAATGGTTATAATGCAGTGCTTGTGATTGGTTATAACGTGTGTGAATGTTTATAATGCAGTGCTTGTGATTGGTTATAACGTGTGTCAATGGTTATAATGCAGTGCTTGTGATTGGTTATAACGTTTGTGAATGGTTATAATGCAGTGCTTGTGATTGGTTATAACATGTGTGAATGGTTATAATGCAGTGCTTGTGATTGGTTATAACGTGTGTGAATGGTTATAATGCAGTGCTTGTGATTGGTTATAACATGTGTGAATGGTTATAATGCAGTGCTTGTGATCGGTTATAACGTGTGTGAATGGTTATAATGCAGTGCTTGTGATTTGTTATAACGTGTGTGAATGGTTAAAATGCAGTGCTTGTGATTGGTTATAACATGTGTGAATGGTTATAATGCAGTGCTTGTGATTGGTTATAACGTGTGCGATTGGTTATAATGCTGCAAAACATAGCGTAAAATGTTAGCAAAAACTAATCCAAATGTCTCTGATTGGCCAATGAATTCATACAGAAACGTGTGATTGGTTATAATGCTCAACCTGAAAAAAATCCATGTAAAAAGAAATCTTTGAAACAACATGATTAGATCTAAATGTAAATTAATATAGTTTAATTGTATAGAGGCATTACTTGCCCCCTTATTTTGAATTTGAGGGGCATTTTTGTTAATTTTGGTGGTATTTGTGCCTCAAGCCCCCAAGTAGAAAGCAGTCTCACCTTCGCTGTGAGGGCTACCGGCGCTGCCGCCCCCTGCAGCGAAGCTGAATGTGGGATCGTGCACAGGATGGGGATTGTACGGGTGAGGGATCGGGTATTGATAAGGGAAGGTGAGGGGCCAGGGAGCCACCCCAGGGTGGGGCAACGGAGCCAGAGTGTCCTGGTCAGACGCCCCACTAGAGCCGTCATGGTCATGCAAGGTGAGACAGGCCATATCTGAGAGAGAAGAGGAACAAACAGGAGGGAAATAGAGTTTACTCCAAATGAATAAATAAAAGATGATTCAACGTGAAAGAGTGGGGAGAAATCTAAGAACTAAAGGTCATGTACTCACTGCCACAGAGGTCACCAAAGATGTAATAGCACTGTTCAGAAAAGGTGATCTTGTTGACAGTGTGGCGGATGTAGCCGGCTTTTAACAGGTTGCTGGCGTATTTGCGTGCCTCCCGTCTGTCAGTGAAGCCCTCGACGCGATGATACAGCCAATCCACCACATCTGAACCTGATAGGAAAAACAAATATTTCACTTCTGAAGACACTGTTGTCCTAGCAGGGTATGCACAGGTGTAATTCATCACATTAACTATCAACATTAACAACCACAAAGCCTCCAAATACAGTTTGTCTTCATTTTGAACAAAGTATCTATTGTTTTACAATAAAAAAACTAACATTTGCATAATGTTTTGGTGCTTGAAAATTATATGATCTTTCTTAAAGAGATAGCTCAACCAAAAATACAAATTCTCTCATCAGTTACTCACCCTCATGTAAATGAGTTATGAACAAAAAACAAAGATTTTTATAAAAAAATAATCCATCTCTGTGAGTTCGAAAGTCGACGTAAACACAGCCATCATTGTTTTAACCAATAGAAACCCAGTTGATGAATTAATGTCTTCTAAAGCAAAGGATAATTGAATGTAAGACAAATAGTAATATGTTAAATCATATAAACTGTCATATGTGCTTCTAAGGGTTGTAAACATAAGCGTGTTGTGAAGCTCACGTGAGAAGTGAAGCAGAAGTGCAGTGGACTGTAAAGCTTCACAACACGCTTCAGAAGACATTGATTCTTCCACATGGGTCGTACGGATTAATGTAACGATGACTGTGTGCTTTTTGGAGCATCGACATTTCAGAACCTATTCACTTGCATTATATGGACTCCCAGAGATAAGTAAAAGATCCCTTTTAGAGTCTAAATACATTTGTATATTGATGTTTTAAAATTAAAAAAGGGATGAGGTGCTGGAAAATTACATCTTTAAAGTGGGCATGATATTAAAATTTACCCCATCTTTGAGGTGCATAAGTTTCATTTCTTTTATTTTAACCTTGAAATGTTTAATCAAAATGTCATAACTGGATCTTCCGGAGAAAACGACTTATCTTCGGTGACGTACACAAGACTTCCCCAATTATTAGTCACTTAAATCCGCCCCTGAAAGCTAACGTTCATCTGCCTCCACTTCTGAGTGTCATGCCCACATCTCAATATCCAATCAACATCTGATGAATAGAACCAAGTCCCGCCTACATTTGAACTTATTTGCTAAACCGTTACGCTCGGATGTACAGCACAATACAGAAGAAACGATCTGTTGCTACTTCCATTTAATTTATTTTAAAAGAGATAAAAAACACAACCATAGATGGTGACATACATTTATGTCAAATATTTAATTTCTTTAAAATGAATTATTATTCAGAACACTTATGGCTGTTACCAATCAAATCAAATACAAAGTTTATTTTTGGTGGTGTTTCCTTCCCACGCCTAGATTAGTTTCTGAATTTTTAAGAATGAGGGTGAAGTTTTACCTATGAATGCATTTGGGATGGTAATCTTCAGCCACATTCTGTCTCGCACCTCCAGGCCTGACTCTGGCGATGCCATCACTTTGGCTACTGCTGCCATGTCACTATGGATGGACAGATGGAAATCCTCGAACCCTGCAGGGTAAAGCACAGTAAGAAGAAGTTGCAGAGAAGTCCACAGATGTGGGTGAATTACAAAGATGTGCTCCGTGAGAACATCAAGGTGCTGTAGCCAGTACCAACTGATCTGAGAAGAGTTTCTGATTTCTCAAACATTACTAATTTAATTTCCCTTGTGAAAAAGAAGTGTGCTTAACTGTAATCAATGTGCACTTGTAGTGTGCTTCAAATCTTAAAAGTATGTTCAAACAAATGTACAATCCCATTTCCAGAAAAGTTAGGACATTTTGTAAAATTGAATAAAATCAAGAATCTGTGGTTTGTTAATTCTCTTTCAAATGTATTTAACTGATAAAAGTACAAAGAAAAGATTTACAGTGTTTTGACTGACCAACTTAACTGTATTTTGTAAATATAAACGATTTTGGTTTTGATGGCTGCAACACACTCCAAAAAAGTTGGGACAGAGGCATGTTTACAACTGTGTCACGTGACCTTCTTTCTTTTCTTTTTAATCGTTTGGGAATTGCATCTCGCCTAATGCAAGACAGCTGATCAACAGTCCAAAGTCATCATTGTCTGATTCTCCTTTTCATGATGTGCCATTCATTTTGAATACTGATGCACCTCTATACCATGACAGATGTTGGATTTTGTACCTGTCAGTGATGACAGGATCGTCCCTTTGGTCTTTGGGACAGAGAGCTCGATGCTCGTTTTTCCCCAAAACAAGCTAAAATGTGGATTCATCTGACCACAGCACAGATTTCCACTGTCTTTTGGACCATCTTAGATGAGCTCGGAGTCGAACCCAGAGAACTCGCCAGCATCTCTGAATATAATTGAACTATAGCTTTCTTTTTCTTCCTTGAAGCAGCGGTCCACTGTTAAGTGACAATGGTTTTCCAAAGTACTCCCAAGCCCAAGTGGCTACAAAATTAAGTGTCCAAAAACCTTACATTCAGTTCACTCTTAAGTATATTCTTTTAAAGTCCTCATGAAATCAAAATTGACCCTATTTACTTTGTTTGCACACATTAATGGTCTTAAGGTTTAATCCGAGCAAGTTAATATTCAGAAAAAAATTGTTTGTCATGGTAATCAAAATCTGAAAAGTTAATTCTGGTCTGGAATGATGTTCCTTTTCCAATGATGTCAGATTGACGGCTATGAGCGAGAGATGTAGAGGAGGTGCGCTAAAATAAACCCCTGCTCTCTATTCGATATTACATTTCACATGGAAATACGTCACAACACTGAAGTAAAATCAGTTGCTACTTCCGGTTCACGGGGACTTTAAAGTATGATATTTCCGTAATAAGTATTCTTTCATTTGTATGCAAATGTGTGCTTCTTTTCCACAAGGGTGGCCCTAATTCCCAATGTATAGTTTTTGTATTTCATTCAAGACAAATCACAAATTTGTTATTTTCATTTGACACACTCAGTTGATAAGGGCTATGATCGAAACACAGTAAGCAGTGGACTGGCAGATGAAGTCATCCTCTGGCGACAGACAGCGGGCACAGCAGAGGTGGCCTATGGGAAGGGTGGGTGGATAAACACTTACGCTCAGTCTCTGGAATGGAGCTTGTGATGGAGGAGCTGGTGGAGGTGATTGTACTCATGGAAGGGCTCATACCGTACACTGGGTACGCCCCCGTCATAGCGGCCGTGTGAGACACCCAGGCAGCAGGATCTATGGGACGGATCGGCTCACCTGAACAAACACAGGGGAAGCCAACGGGCCTGGTCACTTGCTACCAAAAAGGTCAACAGTAAAAGAAAGTAATTTAACTGTGAAAGTGAAATGGTTGCGAAAACCACTTCAGGTTGACTTTTCAGTATCTCTCTTACTTCTTGGGAGGGTGAAACAGCTACGGGGGTTTGGATCCCAACATTTGGCCACAGTCAGTATGATGGGTCTGTAAACATGAAGATGCACGATCATAAGTAACGTCAGTGTTGATATAAATATCATCTAGCCTGTAACAAGAGGAGCAAACGTCACAGCATCCACTTCTTACCCAGGTTTATGGACAATCTCTCGCAGCACCCTCACAGCATCATCATTACTCATGTTCTCAAAGTTGATATCGTTCACCTACAACACAAAAGCAACTCTTAGAAATCTCTTAGAAACAGCCAAAACTGACCATGACAGAGTGACTGACCTGCAGAAGCATGTCACCAGGCTCAATGCGTCCGTCAGCAGCCACCGCACCGCCCTTCATGATGGAGCCGATGTAGATCCCTCCATCACCCCTCTCATTACTCTGCCCGACTATACTGATCCCCAGAAAATTATACTTCTCTATAGCAAGAGGAAGAGAGAAAAACAAAATGGAGAGATGAGGAGCAGAGTATAGATTTAGTATAATGAGAGTGCTGTAAAACACTATTCACAATTTACTTTCAATAAAATTTAGTAACATCCTCAACACAGGCGTAACTATCGGTGAGCAGGGTACGCGGTTGCTTACGGGCCCGGGCCAATCAGGGGCCTGCGTGACTGGAAGATATTGATTGACAGCCGGGGCCCCCATCGCATTTTACTGCTTTTAGTCTGATATCATTTTACTTTTTCGCAAATTTATTTGAATAAATAATGACAACAACATAATTTACTGATCATTGAATACATGTGTGAAACGGACAATGATGGATTTTGGTGTCATTTGTTTCGAATTGGGACTGGGGAATCCCCGGATCGGTAAGTGAACATCCAGAGGAAACCCCGGAAAATTAAGCTATAATTTAAGTGAGCATTTTTTTATGTATATGGACCTAGGCCTATGTGTGTGTAGTCACATCAATGAATAACAATGTGTTATGGTGCGCCGTCACCAGCAGTGTTTTTTCATGTGTTATGGTGCACATTCACCAGTGTTTTTTTTTTTTTTTTGACAG